>NC_134292.1:11710000-12435000 GCF_949628215.1 Phalacrocorax aristotelis
AATGAAGTGAGGACTGCCAAATGAACTGCAGGCTGTGGCACCTAAAGGCAAAAGTGAAATTTATTAATCAATTTTCCTTCCCGCTCTCATGTTCGCTTGTAAAAATTAGATCGTAAAACAACCTTCTGAGATCCAAAATTCTTCCATTTTCTGCTTTAAATGTGAAACTGTTTTTATCCTTCTGCTCCTAATTACAGCTTCTTTTTCTTTCTAAGAATGCATTTATCTCTTTCAGTAAAAAGAGCAGCAATAATATGTTGAACAACCCTGAAATAAATTTTGTCATGTAAAAAATTAATTACGCATTCCAAACCTGGTCACTGTAGTCCTCTGGGAATTGCCTCCGCACCTCAGGATCTGTAAATAATTGACAGATAATATTAATTGGCTTTGGATTAGTGAGCAAGCAGAGAATCACACATTAATATTTGATCAGAAGATGATAGCATCCCTGGCAGGGGATCCAAGGAGGGCAGCTGAGGCTGCTATGTTGATAAGAGCAGGGAAGGACTTTTCAAGGCTCTCCCTTAACCCTCCTCCAGAAAGACAGCAATTGTATATAAAACATGTACACACAAAATACACGAAACCATAAATATCTGTGTGTACCTGTGCATGCATATACACACACATCTATATGTCAATATAGATGTTTATATATAAGTGATTTTGTAAGCGACATCCTGGCACTACACTGAACTTTAGGCTGTTACCTTGTGCAACATCTTCCTGGCTGCAGTTTGCCAGCTAGGCTTGTCACCAGAAGATGGTTACCAAACGCACTGGAGATTTCGTTTGTAACCAGATAACCAGTTTTGCCAGCTACAGACACTGCGCCCATTAACCTCCGTGGATGTTTTCAGTGATACCAGATTACAAATCTTCCAAAATTACTTTATGTTAATGTTAAGGTATGCTCCTCAGAAAACAAAAAATATTTATCCAGAATTTGAAAGTGGTAATTAGTGTAGCCCTGGAACCTCTAATGCTTCAGATTAGCAAGCATTCCAGACTGACGCAACGTCCTTATTCCTTTGGCTTGTCAGAATAAATAATATGGTATTATTCCCTGAATTTAATTAGAGATGTTCATAAAACAACAAAATATCATGATTGAAATTATTTATATGACAACTTATTTAAAACAGAATTCTTCAAAGCCATCCATTTTTCAAAGGAATACGGCTGAGAAGACCAGATCCCATTCTGCAAAGAATTTTTTTAGTTACAAGAACCAAAAAACAAGCCATACAACAATCACGCAAGAGTTCAGAATTAAGTGTAACACACAATAAAAAAATTAACTGCTGGCCTACACAGGGTCTATCCTTCCTGCAATCAGATGGGTTTGGCTGTGTGACCTGGCTGACCAGATACACTGTTACCAGATTCCTGACTCTCTGTACCCCTTTTCCCCAAGTTCTGATCATTATGTAGGGAGTGAGGTTGCATTCACCACCTCGACTGCTCAGTTATCGCCACGCCACATCCTAGCTGAGGCTTGAGGGGAAGAGTCATTTTTACGACACGTGCACCATACCCTGTTATTTCAGAATCGTCCCACCCGAGACTTCGCATTGGCAAAGTTTACTTCAGTAATGAATCAGTTGATTGGTGATTCAACTGCTAGCAGACGCAAACTTTTTATTAAGGTGTACTCTTTTCACGTGAGAAATACAGGGAGACTGTACATTAACAAACTTTCCAGCTTAACTTTTTCCAGACAATCAGATGTTTAGTTTTAACATGTCACCATTACACGCATACAATTACATACACGATATATCAAATTTTACATATGCATATGAGCAAATCCTTCCACACTAACACAACAAAGCAGAAATAGAAAGCGCGGGATCACATTTCAAAGCCTTAGTTTGAAAATTCTTAAATCCATATGCAGGTAAGTGTGCTAAGAGTCCAAACATGCAAACAAGCGTGAACCGCCGGACTCACCTGGACCGTCCTTTGTACCCAAGTAACAATGTACGGGACAATCCCACTTCGTATTTCACCCAAGCAAGCGCAGTATCAGCGGTAGGATGAAACTATGCAACATCTACTATGATGCATATTCTTAAATATTTTTAAAATTAATTATTTGAGGCTAAACTTCTGGATTTCACGGAAAAGACAAATCAATGAAACAAATCGGTAAATCCAAGTACATAATATCGCTTAAGAAATCTAGAACATGATCCTGACACTCCCCCCTCACACCACTTCTATTGACCCGTAGCTCTCAAATGCAATATAAATATATATTTATGTCATGTATACATATGCTGATACCCAGAGCATTTTATCATTTACCATTTTTTAAGGAAATGGGGATTAAATGGACATAAAGTCATAGCATGTTTGCTCTAAACACATTCCTCCATGAATGGCAATCCACATTCCCCATTCTTTAAAAATACAACAAAAAACAGATTGGTCATACAAAAATGCTTGTAAGCATTTATTTTTCCTGTTTTCTTAGCATCTTGAAAGTCCTTCTGTGTTTCAGGGGCTCACTGGCATGGAGGAAGGCCTACAGGAACCTATTTGTCAGCATTTACGTAAACCCTGACAGCTCCCAGCAAGACCACTGTCCAGCTGACAGAGGTGCACCGTGCACCACTTTGCAAGATACTAAGATTCACTCAGAAGGACTGGTAGCTGAAAGTTATCACGGGCAAATAAACACATGCCGGTGGTTTTGTCATCTCAGAGGCCACGATACAATCCTTCCTCATTAAAAGGATACAAAACAAAACTTAAATAATAACTTAAAAATCACGGCCAATGATTTTTTTGTTAGGTTCTTTTAGTTTTAATTTCAGCTTTGTCTATATACATCATTTTTCATTCAGAGTTTTTACTTAAATATGTTTGTTCTTACAGAAAATTGGGATATTTTTTTTTTTCCCCTGCCTCTCAAGAACTTATGTGCCATCAAGAAATAAGGCAGAGCAGTGGCCATAGGAAAGACAGCATAAAGCAAAGAGAAAAAACCCTCCTTGTTCCATACATGTCCCTAACACAGGAAAGTCAAAATTACAGAATGGTTTGGGTTGGAAGGGACATTAAAGACCATCTAGTTCCAACCCCCCGCCATAGGTAGGGACACCTTCCACGAGAACAGGTCACTGAAAGCCCCGTCCAACCTGACCCTGAGCACTGCCAGGGATGGGGCACCCGCAGCGTCCCTGGGCAGCCTGTGCCAGTCCTCATCGCCCTTACAATAAACCAACTTACAACAAACCAAGAGATTTCCATTGCCCTCATCTCTCACAAGGACCACTGCATTTGGTACCTGTGTCGGCCAGACCATACGCTGAGCAGTACTTCGCAGTTTTCAACGTTGACTCATTCACAGCCATTGCCTATGACGTAGAGTGTCGTACATGACTAAAATGCAGTTATGGTGATGACCAAAGTAACAAACAATAACTCCCCCACCCACTATATCACTCCATCAGAATTTGTTTCTCCATCATTTCTTTAATATCTTTTGATATCTATAGCGAGTAATGGAGGATATTTCAATTTTCAAAGTTACTGAAATGTTTCAGTGATCTACTACAAAATTATTTTCCTTAATTATTTCAGAAATTATGCATTTCTGAATATTTGTTCTTTAGGGGTAACACACACTAGTTAAAAATTAGACCACGGGTTATTAAGATCTTTACAATGCACCAAATATCAGATCACCTTTATAATTAGCTTAAGACTTGTTTCTGAAACAGAAGTTCTGTCACGTGCCTTTGGCATGGAAGAGCAATATTCCATCTTCGCTGTCCCTCCGTGTGGCTTCCTCTCCTCACACAGGTGTGGTGACACTGACAGCCACCTGCCACGCTGCTGGGTCAGGCTACGTGTAAGTGCCGAAGGCTGGCCTCCACCTTCTCTTGAGAAAAGGCAGTGAGGATGGATTAGCTTTTGCTGCTGCGGCTTACGCGCCACCAGAGACGGGCACGCCACACTAAGAACCCTTCCAACAGGTCATCCAGCCTAGTTATTAATGAACTGTGAGAAAACACTTAGAATATCTATTTCTTATTTTGTGTCTTCACCAAGCTTGGTAACAGGAGAAAATAGAAAGAAAACAAAAGAAAAAAAGGTGACCCTTTGGGTGACCCCCACAAACCCACCAGTAATAGGTCTTATAGAAATGGGCCTTTTCAGCAATTCAGTAACACAAAATGGAGTTTCTCAACTTTGTGGAAAAGTAGCTTATTGACTGTAATAAATATATGGGCTAAACCATGACGCTTTGCTATTAGATAGTCTTTTCTGTATCTCTTAACTAATACCATTCCACTTCTACTTGTCTCTTGTCTGTATCCTGAAGTATAAATTATTCCCACCTCTTTACAATTAGACAGTAAAATATCCACACTGCAAGGCTCAGTAAGAAGACAGGAGGAAAGCTGTTGGGTGTTCGCTGTGCTCTGCAGACTTCAAGCAACTGAAGCAGTTATGGCTGTTTTCAAGACTAAGCAACTGAACATCTGAATCTGGGCTTTGGTGAATTGAATCCTCACGTAGATAATACTATTTCACTCACCACATTAAACATTAACACTGTAATTTAGAAAAAAAAAAAAAGATGCAGCTGCAATTAGAGTCCCCTACACATGAGTCAGTTGCTACAGGTCCAAGACGAACTTGTTCTCAAAGCACACCATCTACAGTTATATTTTCATCCAAAAACTGGATCTCACAGTGCTTTGATACATTCATAAGCTGTCTTTAACATACATAAAAACTTTCTATGTCAATCAACTGTATATATTAGAAGAAATTTAATTTCATCCACAATGCATTAAATGCATGAAATTAACTGCATTTCCCATCCACCAATTTCAAAGGGAATAAGAGCAATATGTACTCAGCTGGATGAGCAAACCACCTCGTGGAATTGCACTTGGCATCACACGCCTGTTAAGAGAGTGGGATGTATAGTTTGTGTATACAGTCTGCTTTTGATGACGCATCTCACAACAGCATCACAATGGCTAATCCATATAACCTGGAACCCTACGGTTAAGAAAACCACCTTTAAATTATGCCTGGCAGCCACACGCTCGCACGTCCTCATGTTTTTACAGCTATTTTATATTTGACATTGCGTCAGCTCCATCGCTTCAGCTTTTAAATGGTCTGGGAATATTTACAAAGCTTTCAGTATCTTTATTTGGAAAACACTACACAATGGAAAAAGAAACTACATCACGTCTCATTAAAGCTTTCATCACTATCCATTCTTCATTGTTAATCTAATGTTCATTTGAAAGGTGTTTTCAACTACGCTTACCCACACGTATATACACAACAAAATTATATTTAAATCCTACGTGGTAATTCCATGAAGTTCCACAAAACTGGAGCACCCTCACTGAGCCGAGAGGATTTAGACAGTGGCCATCCAGAAACCTGACTTTAGGAAATAAACATCTACAGGACAGACACTACCATCACTCGGTACAGCCAGTCTCTCCAGTGGAAAGATAAGCGCAAGGCACCCAATGATCACAACGGACACAATATCCAAATCATTCCGAACAGGGCAAAACGGTCATACACACGGCGGAATACAGGAGGGTAGCTCAAACAAGCATTCAGAATTCAGCTTTACTCAGCACCACGAGTATCAGTAAGATACGCTTCAGCATTCCTGTGAAACACTCGGTAAAGACATGAACATAACTGACTGTCAGCTCTGCCTATAAAACTGAAGTAACTTGAAAACTTCAAACACTTTTACTAACGGTAATTTGTTTTGCACACTGCATGCAAACACAATTCCATGTAGCTCCATTGTAACTCCAGACAACGAGAAAACCCTTTGCAACTCAAAACACAGCGAACGCTCTTGCTCTAGGTACTTAACAGGATTCCTAATGAAATGATGCTCAAATATTTTTCTACTTCAATACTCCACAGGCAAAGTAAACACATGTAAAATACTTATTTCAAGTTCAGGAGAGTGGAATCTACTTGCTGACATCAGAACAAGGGAAGAGACAGACTGAAATCCTAACCAACCTCTTTCATAGTTACAGTGAAGTACAGAGCTTGAAGGTTTCCAGTGCACCAGCCATCTGTAGTTATAAAGCATTAAAAGCTCAGTTGAGGTCAGCAAAAGGAGACGTTGCAAAACAATGAACAGATAAAGTGAAAGTTAACAACAGAAAGAGAAAGTCACATGAATTACGGAGCTGCTTCTCAAAGTAAACTTTTCCCAAACCCCAAAACACGAACTCCAGCTGTGCTACAGGTCGAACTTCTATGTTGTTGGTAACTTAATATCTCCTGTTTACCTTTCATTACATCTGATTTTGTAGTTTCAGCTCACAAAAGATGACAAGATGTGCACAGTTTCTGCCTAAAGTGCTGACAAACTTCTCTGGAAAATAACTGTATATTAGTATTAACAGCATGCTGAAATATAGCACTGGAAATTGGAAGTTACAAGAGCAAAGCAGGAAGTATACAAACAATATCATTCCAAAATAAAGCTAAAATACATCATCTTATCTGCAATCTCCCACTCTCATATGGGTGCAAGTGCAGTGAAATACATACACACCACAAATTTAAATTAAAACAGTTGGTACTAAGGAAAACATCAACTTAATTTTATTCCTAATGTTCACACTCAGGTTTAAAGGACACTCAAACCAATGGCACAGCGTATCAACCTCCTACGGTTCACGAGTGACTTCACTAAAGTCAGAGTGGGTTCGGTTCACTTACCAACCTGATGCACATTGCTGTAAGCCCTTTCCCAGAGCACGTAGCTCCACACAAAGCAGCTGCTGCCCGTAAAATCTGGGTCGGCCAAGGACCTGGAGACCCACAAGCCCGTTACTCACAACAGACACCCTGCCCTAGGGAGGACTAGTTAGGAAACACACATACGAAATAGATCACGTGGTTATTTTTCAAGCAGGTTCCTTCGCAACTATTTTAAGAGGTGCTTTTGAGGGAAGCTACTGGATCAGTTCTTCTACAAACAACATGAAATTTTTGTAACTGGACACACTTTTCATTTTGAAAAGGTGTAAGAAAAGGCAATGCTATTTCTCGGTGATAGAAGAGTAAAACTCTTCTGCAATGTCAGAGCAGCTTTTTGGTGTCTTGCCATGCATTTAGAGGGTACCAACAAATGGACAGCACAAAGCTGAGATTTCCCACTAGGCAAATGCAGCTTTCATTGCTAACACATTTAGTTTTTCCCCTCTAGTAGCAGAGATTCTACCTCACATCTGTGCACATTATGTAGAGCATTGTAATGATTACTCAACCATATTCAAGCTATTATTGTTTGTATTTTAGTAAATATGTGAATGTTTCCAAGTTCTAAAACCTATTACTGCCGCTTCTTACAGAATATTGTTCAACAAAAAGCCAAATACAGAAGAATATTGAAATTAGCTATGAACTGTATAATCCTATTGTTCAATTTCATGGCATTTAAGACACTACCTTCCCCTCCTCACAAGTCTAGATGTTAATCCATGCTGTAAACTGATTTAATTTTCCAGATGACAGGATGGGAACATGCTACAATGGCATATTAGTGTAACTATGCTGCTCTTTTACTCTCAACTGTTCTTCCATCATGAAGTGAAGAGTTTTGCTTTTAAGAGAGGCATGCTTAATTACTCCCCAAAATAGCGCAGCTCAAACTTGTCTATATTTGAAGTGTATGGAAATTATAAAACCGGGGAAGTTTTTCAAAAAATTTTCAGAAAATACTTCCCAGTTAACCGCACAAAACCAATACACACTAACCTGTTTTGTCTGATAAAAGGCAACTTAATCCATATGGCTACAAATCTTTGAGATATACTAATCCCAAAGTAAAAATTACTTCATTTTCCTAACTAAATCAATTAACTCGTTTACTTCATTAAGGTCTTTACAGCTGTAACCCCTGTAAAATGAAATGGAATTCCATTCAGAGCCACTTTGATTTCAGCACCCACTACACATTATAGTACTTATGCAGCACAACTGAAAAGTAACGTAAACTTCTTTCCAAACCTCCACAAACTCTTTGACGTCCTGTATTCAGTACAGTCGAACAGTTCTGCTTGCCCCTAAACTGCTGCAGACTTAGCATGCAGATACCATCTCAGAGTGGGGGAAGAGGAGGAGGAGGGAAGAAGACAGGGGTAGGGGGCGGTGGAGAAAATGTGGGAGAGGAAAAGCCTACACACACACACGATGACAGACAAGAAACCTCAGATCAAGTAAATAAGTATGGAATAAAAATTATGTTTTTCTGGATGTGAAGCTTTAAGATTTCAATCTTTTCTTCTTAAAGTACTCCTTATTCTAAAAGTGTGCATGTCAGAAAACAACCAAGATGGAAAAGAAAAGTCTATGTCTTACAAACTGTATTAAAAAAAAAAACAACCCCAAACCACAAAACCCACACCCAAACAAAAACCAACACACACACACAGCCCCCGGGTCTAGCACCACAATGCATGCAACTGATGTCACCCCAAAATCTTGATATGCATAGCAAGCACACAAAGCAGGTTCAATATTTAAAAACACAACCTACCTGAGAATACTACGCAATGAAACTATTCACCTAGCAGGTCACATTTCAAACAAATATTCCACTTCTAGGATACAATCCGCACCTTTGTGACAAGGTAGGCATAAATAGGTGGACCCTGACCTATCCTTCTCAGTTACTGCAGATTTTGTGAATGATGTACAATCAGCAGTTGAGTGAATCAGCAAGTACTATATACATCAGCTGCTGTTCAAATGAGTCCACTGACATTAATGCCATAAAAACAGACTAGCAAGTTTGCCTCTCTCTTACAGAACATTTGGAAGCCTGCCCTGCAAGTGCCAAAAACCTCACTGGTAACATGAAAATGCTTTTCACAACAGTTTAATCTAGAAACAGAATATAAGGTTTGCAACTCACACACAAAACGCTGTTCAGAGTTCAGTAAAATGATCCAAATGCAGGAAAGACAGAGCTAAGGCAACATAAAATATACATCATAGGAAACAGGAAGGAAGAGAGAAAACCAGAACAGATTAAGCAAATCACTACAATTTCCATAATTGTTTTGTATTATTAACACATCAGGAGCCAGAGGGGCAATGAGGAGCAAAACTTTCCTAGGCGGCGTTCAGCGATCTCTTCTATATTTTCTTAAAATACCCTTCCAAAATAAAGCAGGTTAAGCTACAACTTCCCCATGGATTTTTACTTAAGGCTCTATACAGTTCTCCAGAAGAAAGAGAATTATCTTTAAAATTCAAATGATTCTGCACGATAAGGAGAGGTAGTAGCCCTAACAATGCAAGAATTGGCAAAGGCTGCCACAGTTGCCCTTGTGTCTGGGCTCCTGACTGATCTCCTCACATCAGTTTTCCAGCACATGCACTCATCCATCAGCAGCTTTATGATCCATTCAGAGTAAACCCTAAATATGAGCCTTTCACTGCTTTAGCATCCAGACCAACTTTCCATCTAAAGGGGTCTTGGTTAAATTCATTTCACAATCCTGTTAAAAAACTGAAGTACAGTAAGCGCCCAATAGAAACAGCACTCACTTCTTGGATAAGACAACAGGAAAAGCATTTGTGGTCTTTTACAGGAAAAAGAGGCTACGTTAGCCTCCTCTTAGCGAGCCCTGCTCAATTATTTGGTGTCATGTCAAGTTGCTGACCTGTCCAGCCTGCCACTTACAAGACATTTAGCATCACACGGACATTCTGCTGCAGAAAAGCAGTAAAGTTAAGAATGGTATTTCCAGTTTCCTCTGGCACAGTTACAACTTTGAAACGATCTGTTCTTTTGTTTCAATACCGTTTGAAGAGCTAAAGGATCATGAAACAAACAGATGCGGGAGAATTTTAAAAAAGAAAAAAAAAACCCAACAGTGAAGTCAGCTCTGATCTAAATGTTAACACAAACATAACCACAGAAACTGAAGAGTCAGCTCAGTTTCTATTTCATTTCAAATCTCTTCTGTAGTATAGTCAGTCAACTCCCTCCCAAGGAACAAGATCAGCTCTTTCCCTCAACAGCATTAAGTTGTAACAGCAGATCGAGAAGCAATGGATTGAAGAAAATGCACATGTCAGAGTCAAGATCTGATAAATGATAAACAAGGGCTATTGGGAGAGTTATGCATCAGACTAGTTAGACGCTTTTATAAGGTAACACATTCCATCTTCAGCTGCTATTAATTAATTACTCTCTTGGATTCTTATATGGAACAGCCCCAGGTTTAATCAAAACTTTACCAATTCTTTTAATGGAAGTTGTGAAACAGTTGTGTTGCAAGCACAGAGTGTTCAATATATGACATACAGTTGGGGAACTACCTCTGTATTAAATCCTTCACTCCTTTAGTTTCATCTATACCAAGAAAACAGCTTTAAAAGATCGGTTTATAACAGCAGAGATTAATTTCTCTTCCACTGTCATACTAAACTGTAAGACTACGACGATGTTCCAAAGAATAAGGTGTCTTCTGTGATCAGAATACTCAGAATTATTTCTTCACAAAGAAGAGCAGAAAACTTTCAGTCCAGATTGTTAAACTGATGATACTGATGTAACTAAAGCTTGAACTACAAAGCAGTGATGCATAGGATAGCGTTAAAGCTAAAACAACAGAGATCAAAACCAGAAGACAAAAAAAGTACTTATTTCAAGTCTTGTTTGTTACATGTTTCTCCCATCTTCATTTGAGGTCTTCAGATCTTTTATATGCAATGGTTAATTACTTCGGTGATACCTCAAGTCCACATTAAAGCACAGTTGATAAATCTTTTGAGTTGGCTTTACTATGCACTTAAGGGATATTTCTCTTCATAACCATCTGTTCTTCAACCAACCCAGAAATTTAGTATTACTGGAAATCTAAGCCAAACTCCAGGAGGCCTGCAAGGAGCGAATTTTGAATGGATTATGTTTTTAATTCTTTTTTTTCCCCTGTAATTTCAGTCAGCAAATTATAGAGCAGCTAAAACTTGCAAAAAAATACAATTAGGTAACATCCTACTTCAACGCTCAAGAAATCCACGAAGCCTGGCTTACAAAACTAGATGCAAAGCATTTTGAAACATTTTACAGGCTGCCTGTAATAATTATACGAAAGAGTTTAAATGTAGAAGTTGAATGCAAACACCTACTTTAAGTAGGCTTTTTTTGGTTTTAATAATTTTTTAATGTATTTGTGTTTGATCGGTATATTTTTTTCTCGTAACCTTTTCACCACTCTATAAATTTAATAGAGATATGTTCAAGTGTTCAGGCCATGAATACTGAATTCGTTTCTCTCCTGCCTCTTTGTATTTATATTCCGAGACAGCAGAGTTGCCTGGTGACAGCCTCTTCACTTCAACAGCAGCTGGCAAGCCCTCCTTGTCCTGAAAATATGAAAGAAACAGTTAACTAATATTTCATGCTATGATTTAAATGTGACAATCTGGAAGTGCCAATACCACACAGGGTAGGATTTACAAGACAAAATTTTTCTTAAGTCTCAGAAGCCATAAGGGAAGAAAAACAAGCAGCCCTTCGTCAAATGTAGCTAGCACGCAGCAAAAATTAATCCAGAGTTAGCGCATCATCTAGAGTTGAACAATACCAGACACAAGCAGTGATTGTGTAAATCTGCCAATTTAACTTATATTTCCAGAAAGCAAATTCTCAAGTTACACAAGATAAGACCAAAGCAACTAGAGTTTTGACATTTTTACAAGAAACAGTCACCCTCTTTAATATTTACATGACATGTATTCAAATTGCTTATGTATGCCTATCTGCTTTCCCGAGATTACTGTTTCTGCTGAAGGTTCAAGCATACGTAGCCCAAAACAACTTCCTTAAGCTAGCTTTTTACAGCAAAAATTAAAGACTTACATTTGATAAAATGAGAGTTCACAGCCAACTTAATTCATACCTAACACTGGCATATTAATAAGCACCTTCATTTAAAAAAATCCTTAATTTTAAGAGAAATTTTTACATAGTGTCACATTTTTTAGTTTCCTGTGTCAATATAATTTTTAATTCTGTTTGTTGTTTTGAAGAAAGGCAGGAATAATATTTTAATGTCATATTGCTTTGTAGAAATACTCTATTACAAGGAACTCATGTAAAACCACAACGTGGCCAAGGCAATCAATCAACTACATTACAAAACCTAAAGGCAGTACTAATGAAAACAAATAGTATTTTCCAACATACAGCCAGCTTTTCATTACTAGAAAACACTTTGAGTTTTATAAACATTTTCCAAACTGCTTTATTTTAACCATTTTTGGTTTTGTTTTTAATATTATGGCCATTTTAATTTGCTAATAACTATATTTTCCGTGTATTACGAAACACTTTACAGTCGTCTAATTTTTTTTAATCTCTTTCCAAAATTCACCAACCATAATAAATTCAGACAGACATATTATTAGGCAAATACATGCAAGTACTGCAGAAATATATTCACTGTTATATGGACCGTCACATTTCAGGTTTAATGTGAACTGACTCAAAGCGCACTCAGAACAAAAGTATTCTAGCCAACCATAAGTTCTTAAAGTGTTGTACTAAAAAAACCCCTACTCTTCAGCAATTGTATAATTGCCTAAACTACACAGAGAATACCTTCTTTGTTAAACATGTAACAGAGAATACTGATTTATAAGCCTCAAGCTATGTAACTTTATAATGTTCAAAACTCTGACCTTACTTTCATACTTTCAATATTGATCGTCTCAAACTGTTTTCGGTTTCAACATTATCATGTGTTGCTTCAGTGGAGTACCACCCGCTCCCTACGACACCGCTCCGCATTACTGATCTGCACAAATATCATCCCTTGTGGGAATCTCCCTGCGGAGTAGTACAAGATTTTACAGAAAACAAGCTCTTCAGAATCATTTTGGGTTTTGACAGCTTCAAATTTTCTATTGGTGCATGTCTGTTAACTTCAGGATGTGTTATTCAAATGGCATTAAACAGAAAAAATGGATTCTACCAAAGATGAAATTGTGACTCAGGAAGCTGGAAATCCCATTCTTAACTCTATTGTTTTCTTTAGTGGAGATGTTAACTTCAACACTATGTGTAATTCATAGTAAAAATATATCTGTCATACAATAAATCTGATTCATGTATGTTTCATTATCAATAAAGTTCAGCCAAACCTAGCTATCATTTTTAGTGAGATGTTATCATAAAGGAGTAATACTATGCTTGTGGTTTCTACAACGTACACATCCTTAGAGCTTTACGCTTACTGCATTTACAACTACAGAAGTCTATGGTATTAAATGACCCTAACTGACCAATAGTTCAGTGGTCACCAACTCACTACTAAGTTTTAAGGTGTGCAAGACCATATATAAAAGATAGTCATAATTATTTTGTTGATACACTTCAGAACTTCACCTCATACCCTTCAGTACTCAATTTCACCATCTCAACTTACCAGTATTATTAGTACTGTCCATTCTATCAAAATGGTAATGAAAATTCTTAAGGGCCAGTAAGCTGGAAGCAAGTTAAAAAAAAAAAAAGCCCACAAACCCAGAGATTGGTCACTGTGAGCCTCAACTACAGCTGCAGCATCGCTGAGGTCCCGTGAAAGCCTACAAACAAGCATTAAATGAGAGGAACATTTGTAAAAGTAGGAAAAGCATTCAGTATACTCTCCTGCAGAAAGTTTCTGCGGAGTCAGATGTGTTGGTGACAGAAGTTGAACTTCTTGAACAGTATTCAAAACTTCGTGGGGGTGGGGGAAGAGGTCCTAATGTGGAAAAATACACCTCATCTAGCTAGTGACCGTGAGATGAAAGGAAAAGAAAATCCTTGAGTGTTCTGCTACTCAGAATGACTTCTCTCTTCTGGAGTAAAGTTCATTAACTGGACAACACCAGGCACTGCAAGAGAACTGTGGGTATATTTACACTTGCAGTATTGACCTATTTTGTATCTGCAATGCTTTCAGCCACTGCTAACAAAGCTCACTTTATACCATGCGTGATGCTATAATAAAAAGAAGGCCTCTGCGAAAGGAAGTTTAGCACATTTAAAGCAGTACTATCAGCCTGAAGAATTATTTGTTTTACATAAAGAGGAACTTGCTGATATTTAGTGCAACTAGACAGGAAATTTGTCATCGCATTGCAAAACTTTATAATATTTTTGTTACTGTAGAAAAGGCAAGGGGATCAAAAGGATTTTTAACTGCAAAATAGAAATGCATTGGGAATATTTTAAGGCATTTGACACTTTCAAGATGTACGATAGTACATATCCAGCCATCAAGATACTCCTGAAATAGTGGACCAGTCTAGTTCTGAGCAAGAACGTTTCATAATCATGTTATATTCGTTTAATCATCAGCCCTAGAAATCAGGTGTGTATAAAACTAGCAATTCTATTAATCTCCTTTCACTTTTCCTTGCCCAGCTTTATTACACAACAAACTCCCAACTACACTTTCAGACTTTTTCAAGAGCTCTGCCAATTCCTTTCAATCTGTGCACCCTTAGCAGCAGATTTGCTGAAAACAATTTTCTCCTTCACTACCAACTCCAAAGGTAATCTAAAAATGTAACTTTAATCCACTTGCATAATTTCTCTCCACAGGTTGATCCACAAGGTGCTGAAGTGCAGATGGTCATCGACTCCCATTGTGCTGACATGCAAATTGACTGAGGACAGCTAAGGAAACGAGGAGCATTAACTTGTTACGGCCAGCTGGCAGCACAAATGTAGTCTCCAGTATTTGCACATCATCACCGATTTGCAAGAACATCTAGTATTACACAGAATAGGAGGGAAAGCTGTGTCCTATAGGCAATGAGTCCTCAGAAGCAACTTCTTGAAAGAACAGAGAAAGCTAATGGCGTGGAACATTCAGGGAGACATTTTTCCGATAGCACTTGGTAGAAACATCACCAATAGCCAGGCTGACACCAGTACGATATGAGGCTGACTGGCATCGATAGCTAGAGCTACACGTGCGTTATTGCACACACCATATGCTTATCCCTGATGAGCAGTATGACGAGAAGGAGTTTTTAAGAAAACTTTAAAACTAGAAGCTCAAGAGCTGTAGTGGCTTTCATCACGGACAAGCACACCTTGAGGAGCGTATACTCTTTTCTCGTTATCTCATACCATACTCTAATTGGGCTTCTAAGCTCTCTGCTCCCTAGTTGCTTTTTCCAGTTCTGAATTCATACCACCTTTGTACTCTAATCAAGAGAATTCAAAGTATCAACAGGTCATTTCTAAAAACTCTCCTTCCCATTAAACACTCTTATTTGCCTTATATCCAATCATCCATTTCCGAGTTCAAAAATGAACAGCATATACAGTAAATTACTTGTTGAAAAATAAACTTATATTACTAATTGTAATAACACTAATACTTTGTGCCGTACTTGTTCCAGAGAGGGTCTACTGCCTTTTTTTAAATGATGAAACTAATGACTAAGTTCTCTCCACCTTTTTGTACAAGCATATATGTGTAATTTTTAAACATGAAAGATTAAATTAGAAGTTACACACACAAACACAGCTCCTTTTTAAAAGGCTCAAAACACTGTATTTACATCTGCAAGTACCCACTTTATTACTACAACCTTTATAGCAGAGCTTAGGTTTGCTTCAAACAAAACAGGGTTCTCAGCGATAGAAGCACAAGAAAAAGCCCTGCATACAGTTAGTCTACAAAGAATTAACTGGATTAATTAGCAAGGGATTTGAGAAGCAGCTTGGAGCTAGAAAACCAAAACACTAAATTGTTTAAATACTTTGGCAATGGATCAAGGTTTCTAGGCAGCCCTATGTTCCATTCTCTCCTTTTTTTTTTTTGCTCGGTGTTTTAACACATTTAACCTGACGAGGTACTTTTTCATGAGATATGAATGACACTGTCAAAATACCAAAAAAGAAGATGTGAATTAAAAAATGCCACAAGCTGTTAGCAATTCTGCCAACATGTATGAGCCCAGGCAACATTAATTAAAAATCAATAGCTTAGGACATAAATAGCTCTTATCTCTGTTATAGTATATCTCTAACATAAGTCTTTATTAAAGAAGAAAAAAAAGCCAATGTCTTTGCTATTATACAGACTGAATTGACCACAACAAAGCAAAAGAAATAAGGCAAAAGCACTGAGCAAAGGAACACGTATGAGAAAGGGAGGACAGACACATGAATGATTGGAATGTTTCAACCTTGCACTATCATTAACACATAACTGGCTGGAAACAGCCATGCTGCAAATACTTGCAGAATAAGTTACCAGGAGGAACATTTCAGGGTTTTAGTGCTAATATGATTCTATACGAAATCCTGCATGCCAAGGAAATAACATGCGCATCTTTCTGTCAGCTAGAGCTTATTAACCAGTATTTTTACTACGCATCTCAAATAAAGACTAAGTTACTGTAAATTCTCTGATAATTACAAAATAAAGCAGCGAAAATAAAGGAGAAAGAGGCAGGAAATTGCACTCAACTTTTTCTTCTTTAGTGATACAATCTTTAAAATGAAGTTACATTAGAAGGCATCAAAGCTAAAAGATTTAAGCTAAACTAGGAACTTAAACCACCACTTTCAAAAGCTGTTTTCAAGCTTACAGAGCACCAGACATTTGAAGGACTTAAACCCATTTTCTGTCAAGAGATCACCTAATACACCATGCTGGATGCGCAGTTTGGGTCTGCCATAACTCCTAGACAAAAAAATGACAATTTTAATTTCTGAACAGTTTCAACAGAAATTTTATTAATTTAAAAAAGAATAGGTAAGAATCATACTGAAATGGAAAGATTAAGTTCAGTTTTCTTTTTTTCTAATGACTCTTGCATTATTCAATTATTTATTAATGATGGACACATGAAATGCTTCCATCAAGATACACCAGTCTAAATCAACAATAAAAAGTCAACCAGGCGCTATTTAGCAAAAATTTGTTTATCTGCGTTCAAAATAAGAGGGAACATTTCTTTTACAGAAGTGCTACGTACACATATGCAAAAACACTAAAACACTATACAAATTTCAGTGGAAAAGCAGATTATAAAATTGTAGCACCCTCAAGCTGGAATTCTCAGGACAACGAGGATTATTTTGACAGTTATGATTAGAAATTTGAGCTCTCAAGGACATCTTATAGCAGATGGCCATATGCAACTGCAGAACAGAGACGTGCAGATGAACAGCAACACCAAACTTTGGACAACACTACAGTGGACAGCCAGTCGTCCAGGAACAAAGAGTCTGGAACATATGAGGAGGCTGAATTTATTAAAAACAAGTACTAAAGTTTGATTCCATTGCAAAGAAATTTTTTAGAAATACCGACCTGAAACACTGAGTATATAGATGCAGGGCATTAGCTTTGTGAAATCATATGCCAAGCAGAGCCACGTCTACAGGAAAAATCAGAGATTAATTAGAAATTCACTTCCATTATGGCAATGTAGTCATGAAGTACTAGCCTTTAAGACCTTAAATGGTAACAGTTCACTATGTCAGTTGGATTCTGAGTCCTACCTCCAAGCCAAACTTTGGGACATTCCTACTTCCTCCTCTTCCCACACCCTTGCCATAATCCCACCTCCCAAAAATTTAGTTTATTGATTGGAATGCAGCACAAGAGGTTCTATTCATAAAACACAAACACCAAGTGTCAGGACAGGGAAATAGAAGATGCTGCTTTTCACAAGACCTTTTGGTCTAACTTTTCACTGAGCTGCAGTCAGAAATGACACATCCTTCTGCAGAGCAAAGGTGTGAGGGGGAAGACGGGGAGCAGAAAAAATGCTAATAAAGAACTGCTATACTTTTGGGGGGAATGGGTGCAATTTTTCATATTTTTTTTTAAACATATGTTTTGTAAGATTATCTTGAACTACCTGGATTCTCAGCTGTTCAACTTCCATTCAAGCTATTGCCAATTTCAGTTAACCTTGTTTAAGGTGTACCAAATACAAGTCCTTGTGGCTGCATAGAAGAAGAATTGTGTTATACCTAAGTAGTTAATTATGCAATCTTAATTTTCAGTAGGAGAGGTACATTAGAACACAGAACTGCTGCTAACAGTGTCTCCCTAAATGGAATAAATTGAAATTCCACTGAGTTCCCCCAATAATGTTTTATGTCATTGTAAAAGTACAAACTATCACTTTATTAACTTTCCATCATCTTTTCTACTGAAGGTTCAAGAAAACAAAACAATTCAGAGGCTTTGTAACATCACCTGTCTCCATTTTATCATTATAAATTAAACTGATTATAAGATGCAGAAGTAATTTGTAAACTCTTTCAAAGGACATGATTTACATTTTTCTTCTACAAAGATGAAGATATCCCCCTAACACACTCCACTTGTGTTAAATATTAAATAAAGATACTTACACTACATATATGGCAAAAATGGAAAATATTGCTGATATGTTTTGGGATTACCTTCAGTATTCTAACACTGTTTATAATACTGGTGCAAATACTGCCACCAATAAAGAAACAAACATTAAAAAGGTGTCCTTTAAGCTTCCCTTTAAGGCATCTACCATAATCGTATAATTTGCTCTGGACATCATTAAAATGTAAAGTTAATGAGGATTCAGCTGAAAACAGAAGAAATGTAACCTATTTTCAGGCAAAACTTCTAACACTGCAATCAGAGGGAAAACCTCTTTGATGTCTCTTTGTCTCTTCTCATTAATTTTCTTTTGGTTTAAAAAAACACAAAGGCTGTTTAAACTAAAAAATGCATAGAAGTTTAAACATGGTAATTATAGTCGAGCTGCAATGAGGTCATTAGGTTTTTAAAACTTTGAGATAAACAAAATTGAGATGTATGACTTTTAAAAACATGTCAATACTTGATTTTAATTGTCCATGTGACACCCACTGTATTTTAAGGATTGAGTCTAGATACAGAATTGCTTTGGGATGATATGGTGAAGGACCTAATCCCGTATCCAGGGTAAAGCAAAGCAACCAAGAAATACATCAAAATGTAAAGCACTGTAATTACTGTATTACAAATACCAAATGTGGTATCCAGTGAGTGCAGCAAAAGCATGCTTTTTGCAACCTCCATGCAAGAGAGAAAGCAAATTGTGAGATTCTGCTACTGTTTACCTCTACAGTTCATTAAAGAATAAAATAGTGAACAAGTTCAATAATTCTATTTACTCACTACATCTATTTTTGTTTATGAATACTGCCAAGGTACACACAAAGCTATATACTTCTGTTTTAACATGCTAATTCTTTCCGGCAGAAAATATCTTCAAGAGCTATTTAATTACATTGTACTGACGGAATCTACAATACACTGAAGTGGTATGTAGTTTTAGTGAATAATTTACACGTAAATTTTCTCAAACCATAATCAGAACAATTTTTAACACTATAGTGTACAAAAGAGGATGATAGATTACCACATGTACAAGTAAGGCATTTAAGCCATTAAGTAAAAGTAACAAATATATAGGGCAAATATAACGTCTTTAGTATAGAAGGATATTAATCACAATGAAGCAAAATAATCATATCTACAACATTTTTCCATGTGCAAATATCACCTCTACATAAAATGGGATGAGATGAGATCAATATATTAGCCTGTGGTAATTTTAAGTATGAATTTTAATGCATTTGTGAATGTAGGTTATAGCTTTAATAGACAATTATTTACCCTATAGCATCTTCTTCACATGTTTGATAAACTCCTCTTCAAATTAAACTAAGTGAATGATCAACAAGCAAGTATCAGATAAAATCAGATGTTACTTTAGGTGCAAGTAAAGAGCAACTTTAGAAGAAAAGCTCATACTCAATGAAAATGAAAGTTTTGGGGTCTGTGTTGGTGGAGGGCTATTGTGGTTTTTTTTTCACTCTGCTATATTTTATTACAATTTGATCCTGCCCTTCACCACAGGCCAGTTCTGTTCTACCATCTCTTCAACTGCCTACTGAAGAGGCAGCATAAGCTGATTTCCATTCTGCCTGAGCTGTTTCTCATCTCCTGGTGTCTTTCCCGACCTGCTTGCACTGTCCTAGTGTCATATTCACAAAAAGATAAAGCACGATTTAAAGAACAGTAAGTCAAACATGAATCCTGCAAATATGAAAAAACAGAAGCCTGATTCTACTCTCTACCTACACTGTGATACTTAATCAGCTATTTTGTCTTCACATTTTAGCATCTGATTTAAGTCTGCATTAATTATTTTTCATAGGTGTTTTTCCACAGAGTGATGATCTGGTTTTAGAATCTTTGGAACAGAAGATCTCAAGCATCTCAAAAGTATCTTACAGGTCAACTAGACATAAATGAAGAGTAATTATATACTTAAGAGTTAAAGCGATGTAAAAATCAAAAAAGGTAATGTTATCACTACTTCTATTCATAACTATGTAGTTTCAGCATAAATGACTCCTCAAAGGAACTGAATATTGGGTTCAGTTAATCCCAACAGAATGCAGTCGGAGCTGTGAGTGTAATTCCCTTCACCACCATTTAAAATCCCAGCACAAATTCTAAGTGTGGAAATTCTTTTGGCTACAATATCCAAAATAGTGCTTTAAAAGTACTCACTCACAGGGCCCTTTTTATTTTTCCATTCCTTCCCTAGGTGTATGTACTATAATAGTTGAAGTCTGGGGCAGAGCAGACTTTTTAGCAGAGTAAACAGGACCCTTCACTCCTGCTCCTCATCTTTTAACTGTGACACTTTCCATCCAGATCATGGTGTTCTACAGGGTACTTTACACAGTCTTATATTATTTGGCTATGTATAGTATGCATCGTTTGGCTTTACTAGTTAGTTCATCAAATTAGAAACCATTACTGTCCAAATACCCAGTCATGTAAGAGTTCAGAAAAATTACAACCAACTTAAATAATGTGGAGTTGGAGAGTTTGGTTTTGGTTTGGTTTTAAATCCCTAAGGAGGAATAAACAAATGAACTCTCCAGACTGTAACCCATTCCAGACAACAGATTATCACTATCAGTTGCTTGTTCCCACCCCTCCATCCAAGGTTACCTGCAGTTCCACTTCCTTGGTTTCTATCCTACTCTTGCATGAAATAAGTCCTATTAAACAGTATATTGAAAACTGTTTCCATCTGAAAAAAAAGACATAAAAATAATCTTCCTAAGAGCCAATAACCCACCAGCATCTGGAATCTTGGCAAATAGTTTACCAAAACTTAGTAGCCCCAGCAAGGGCAAAAAACTCCTTACTCATCAGTCTGGTTTCAGCTGCATTCCCTCAGCATTCCTTCTCCCCTCTCCATCGATGGGCTCCAGCAGAGCTGGGCAGCACACTGTGTTCACAGATAACGAGTATGTCAGGATATTAGCAGAACATAATACAGTTCTTTATGATTAAAATGTGTCTTACCACTGTTATTCACAAACACTGCTACAGGGAAGTGTACCACACACTGACCCTTCACGGCGAATCAGCATGCTACAGCATTTCTTGTAGAACACTGCAGGATCAGCCTTGTCTCTGGTAGCACAAAAGGTGGGTTTGGGATTTGGTCTGGTTTTTACAACCATTGCTGAAGTAAAACAGTAGTCTTTAATTCATTTTATACTTACTTGATAAGAATTTAACCTAAAGTCACCTTTCTTTCTAACTCTATTTCAATCTTTGGAAAAAACAAAACAAAACAAACAAAACAAACAAGAAACCCCAAACCAACAAAAAACTAAGAAAACTTGACAATGCCTCTTTTTGTTCATGACAAAAAAAATCACACCAAAGAGAAGCAGACCAACACTGCCTCGGGCTTTCTGATAAGGCCTCTTTTTGAATTAGAGTTTACATTCTCCTCTTGCAAGGAGCTACCTAAAACAAAAAGAACCAGTAATAAAACCAGATCTGATTCATCTTTTGCTCTACCGAATTTGGTTTGCTTGCACGTTAAACTTAAAGTAGTGTTCTGGGTAGAATTACTGACCTACGTGTCAACAGACTAAGCATGGACACAACTTCTGAACTGCAATACTTCTATTGAAGACACTCATAGGAAGCATCAGTACAACGTGGATGGACCAAATGTCACTCATTTCTGGCACAGTGCTTACAGCATTAGGAAAAAAAATAAAATCGCTATTCTTAATCTACAGGGAGCCTACTTTAAAGTCATTATTTCTTTGTTTCTTTTAATTACAGAGTCATTCAGATGAAAAAGTTCTTTACAGAAATGTCTATGTCTAGATTAACAGGTGATTGCAGACGCATTAAGCTTTAAGCAAAAGTTAACACTCATTAATGAGATTACCTCTTGTGATTAAATAAGGACAAACAAAAACAAACACCCTTGGAAAATTCCGTGACTGAGAATGAACTAAAGTTAAAATTTCTCCCTTAAATAAAGTCACACAACATTTAACAACAAATTTTTTACTCTATTCAAAGTACAATCTCTTTGCAGTTACTGGAATATCAGTCCTACTCTTAAAGGAGCACATGAACAGAGAGTTAATTGCAACAAGTGCTTCATCAAGTTCTTAATATTTCAGCATCTGAAGCATTCAAATGTTTCAGTAGTATCTGGTATCTGAATTGAGTCTCTCAAGAATGCTTTAAAAACAACAACCACTCAAACTCCTCTATAAATTCAAGGAAAGCTGTAAGTACAGCTAGTGAATGAAAATAATTTGTTAAAATCACAAAAAAACCCTCCCTAAAAAAAGTTTCAGTTTAGCAGTTAATTTCAACCTGCAGTTAAAAAGGCACTAGCTGTCAGTCAGTTTTCTCACCCAACTCTATCATGAAAAGAAAAACTGACAGATCACAGGAGCTTGCCTTTGTAAACCAATTCGGGAACTTTCATGCTTCTTATTTGTTAGGTTAAAGGTTAAATTGCTGACCTCTGCCCTCCTGCTTAGCAGCCTTTCCCTTTTTCTGTAAAGCTTTATTTTGGGGCTGTATTTACATGGATTAGTCTCTTTTCACGCTAAGAAGGAATCTGTTCACAGCCAAAGCCTTAGTTCTGGTTGTACAAAAAGCAGTCACAATTATTCAGCAGCAGACAATGACCATATTGTGGATTTACAAAAAAACCACCTCAGCCATGGCAAGTTCTGTCCTTGCTGCACAAAACAATAGAAGAAAAATCTTATCAAGCATTCAAGAGAAAGCAAACAAAGCAGGCCCACTGTGAACTTGATGAAGATGTCAAGCTCCTTTAAAAAAAATATAAATCAACAAAAGAGTTTAAAGTCTTGTGAGTGAGACTTTCTGGGCTGAATTTTTCTGTCTAGTTAAACAGTGCCAGCGGTAGCAATATAGTGCAGACTAGTAAATACTTGTGAAATAAAAAAGACTGTAGACAGAATTAGTTAAAGCATAAAGCATGAAGAGGACAAACAGACCTCTTCCCACAAAATAACTTACAGAAATGGAAGAACATTCAATTATACTTGATATTAACAGTTTGGGGGTGTATTAAATCCTAGTATCATCAGCTCAGAACACACCTAAAAATGTGTTAGATAAAATTTATGATGACTTGCAATTGGACAGTCTAGTATTTTTTTCATAAAGTGAGTTTCTCTTCAAGTTATGTATTTCATTCATACTGTAAAAGCCAAACTGATCTGCACCATGCAGGCCTAGTAAGTTCTTTGTGAAAATCTTCCACCTTGTTCGTACTTAGAAGAAAAGCGATCAAATGGAAACAGAAAAAGAAAGCAGCAGCTTAGGAGAATTACAATTCCCAAACACTACCTATCCACTTAGATTTGGTTACTTTTCCGATCCTGCTTTAGGAAGGTAGGGGTAGCAACATAATACCGTAAAGACAGGACAGGAAAACTTGTGATACCTGAATTACAGCACACATTCAACAGAAAGCCCTTATTTCATGGAAAGAGACCTGAATTTTGCACTTCCTTTGTTACTCCTAAACCTTCAGTATGTTATCTATTTCCCAATACAGAACAGGCAAACTTCAACGAACAAAATGTTTTTACCTTTAAAAAAAAAAGTGTGCTCTGAGAGGTGCACAGGTAAGGCTTACAAACTTTTGAAGGACCAACTCTAAACATAATCCTACTCCAATAACTTTGCTTATCTTCAAGAAAATACTTCCCCTCTATGAGAAGTACTGTTTTATTATCCAAAACACAACATATGACAAAAAACAATGATAAGGAGTAGCAGTACGTCTGTTTTGCAGAGACAGAAACCTGCTAGCTCTCTCTAACTGTGAAAGTCCTATCACAGAAGCCATAGTGGCAACTGTAGAATAATTTTAGGGCCCAAGCTTATCATGACTTCTCCCAGTAGAGTTAAGGACTTCGATTAGTTTAAGTTATAACATTTGTGATCTACCGGGAAGGGGGGGGAGGGAGGGAAAGAGCTATTACAACACAAGGCTAGAACATGAAAAGTAAAGAAGGAAGTACTTAAACTACTCACAAGCTTCTAGTAGGAACAAGATTAGTAGTACATGCTACTCTCAGAGCCAATTCAAATGCAAATTTCATCCTTTCTCTCAAACAATGATAAACTCCCTCAGAGTTAATAGTTTCCTTCTAAGATTCATCTCCCTTTTCAACTTAGTGGTATGTTTTTGAGAAAAGAAAGCAGCACATGGCAAGTCTTACAGCAAGACCTTTTAAATTCTGTCATAAAAGAAGTAGCATAAACTACATTTCCTTTACTAATCCAGCGAACATTTGTTAAACTCTAACACACACTTTGTCCACGCTATCACATTTAGGCTTCTAACTTACCATGGGTTTTTTTAAAAAAGAGAAAGAAATCCTTTAGCTCTACTAAACCATTTTAGCTTTTTCCTTGAACACACAGCAAGAATTTATGCTACAGTCACAAAAAGATGAAAGATGAGGTCCTTGGAGAGAAAGGCCTTTTGGCACACTACATGGTAAAGCTATAGATTTGACATACTTTTATAATGTCTGCTTTGGCGAGAACACAAAAACCCCCACACAAAAGCAAGCTATGTCCTCCCAGACAGGGGTGTAGCGCGGGTGTCTTACTCTTGTGAGCATCTACTTTCAAATGTTCACACTTTAGAGGCTATTTTGATCGGTTACTTTAGACTAACAAATTCTCTTTTTCTACACGAACAGTTTGACAGTTAGACTACAATTCTCCTCACAGCCCATCTAACAAGAGAGGATCTTTGGCTGAGGTCCAGCAAGATCCTTAAATATGTCATATAATATTTCTGACGAATGATCTGCAGCAGTTTTAAGATCATAAAGTGCTTTGAAAATTAAAAGATTTCTTAAGTGGTATGTTTTCACTTTCTTTATATAGGTATTCAAACTAAAATTGCTAGCAGATTCTTTCTACTTCTGCATCTCAAAAAAAACAAAACAATCTTTTAGCCGAGGTTTAAAAAAAAAACAGAAGACAGTTCCAATGCACTTTACTGCAAGCATACAATATCTCAACAGTATGGAACTGAATTTCTAGAAGTGCTTAAGCTAACTTAAGCAGTTATAATTTGTAAAAGAAACCATACCAGTTCTTTGTAATTTTCAACCTCAATTTCTGTGAATTGTTACTATTATGAGATGCTGTCGTGGTTTAGCGGCAGCTCAGCCCCACACAGTCGCTCGCTCACTCCCCCACCGGTAGATGGGGGAGAGAATCAGAAGGGTAACGCTCGTGGGTTGGGATAAGAACAGTTTAATAATGAACATTAAAAGAAACAACAGTAGAAATGCAATGTAAAGGAGAACAACGAGAGGCGCAAAGCCCCGGGGGAGGGGGGAAGGGAGGGGAGAGGGGGAACGAACCGCCGGAACAAACCGCACGCGCCGCAGCCGCTCGCCGCCCGCCGACCCGACGCCGCGCCGCCCCCGCGCTGCCACTGCCCCCCCTCAATATACTGGTCATGGTGTCACATGGTATGGAATGAACCTGCCATTGGCCAGTCGGGGTCAGCCGCCCCCACCATGGCCCTGCCCCTCCCAGCCCCCCCTGCCACGCCACGCGGCAGAGCGCGGGAAGCTGGAAAGGTAGCTGACCCCCACAGTGAGGAGAATTAACCCCTTCTCAGCCAAAAACCAGCACATTCTCCACCCCTTATTCCATACCATTTACACCATGCCCAGGTCCCATATGATGCAATACAACCGTACCAACCACCACCCCTCCCCTTCCCATCCTTTAACATAATACACAGACATCATTCCCTTAGTTCATGGATCTTCCCTGTAAAATGTCCATTAAAATGTCCATTGAGTTCACGCAGTCCATGACTCTGGGCTCCATCTGTTGTATCAGTCTTTCCGGGTGGGAGAGATGGTGTGTGGCGTTGGGTTGCTGCATACCGAGTCAGTCATCGTTCCATCACTGCTGCACGGCTTGTTTCATAGTTGATCTTCCATGGGTTGGGAGGCTCGTACTCTGATATCATTGATACAACACAGAGGTGACACACAGTATTATATAGCAGTTCACATTGTGCCATTCAGTTCATTGACTGTTTTCACCCAAAATCAAATCCCCTTGAGGCACACATCGGATTTCTCCATCCTCCCGCATCACCCACCAAGTGCACCCAGGTCCTCGAGCAAAAACAATCCCACGAATGGGTTTGCCTTTGCCAGAGGCAGGAAGAACCCAGACTGTTTTGCCCAGCATACTTTTTGTGTGCACTACAGGGACTCTATCCCCTTCCACAGTATGTAGGATTTCTGACTGGGCAGGGCCAGCTCGGTTGGCAGATCCCCTCGTGTTGACTAACCACGTGGCTTTTGCTAAATGTGTATCCCAGTGCTTGAATGTCCCACCCCCCATTGCTCTCAGTGTGGTTTTTAACAGTCCATTGTACCTTTCAATTTTCCCAGAGGCTGGTGCGTGATAGGGGATGTGATACACCCACTCAATGCCATGCTCTTTGGCCCAGGTGTCTATGAGGCTATTTCGGAAATGAGTCCCATTGTCTGACTCAATCCTCTCTGGGGTGCCATGTCGCCACAGGACTTGTTTCTCAAGACCCAGGATAGTGTTCCGGGCAGTGGCGTGGGGGACAGGATATGTTTCCAGCCAGCCAGTCGTTGTTTCTACCATTGTAAGCACATGGCGCTTGCCTTGGCGGGTCTGTGGGAGTGTGATATAGTCAATTTGCCAGGCCTCCCCATATTTATATTTCAGCCATCGTCCCCCATACCACAGAGGCTTTACCCGCTTCGCTTGCTTGATTGCAGCGCATGTGTCACATTCGTGGATAACCTGTGCAATAATATCCATGGTCAAGTCCACCCCTCGATCACGAGCCCACCTGTATGTTGCATCTCTCCCTTGATGGCCTGAGGTGTCATGGGCCCACCGAGCTAGAAATAGTTCACCCTTATGCTGCCAGTCCAGATCCACCTCAGCCACTTCAATCTTGGCAGCCCGATCTACCTGCTGGTTGTTTCGATGTTCTTCAGTGGCCCGACTCTTGGGGACGTGAGCATCCACATGCCGTACCTTTACAACCAGTTTCTCTACCCGGGCAGCAATATCTTGCCACAATGTGGCAGCCCAGATGGGTTTGCCTCTGCGCTGCCAGTTGCTTTGCTTCCATTGCTGCAGCCAGCCCCACAGGGCATTTGCCACCATCCAGGAGTCAGTATAGAGATAGAGCACTGGCCACTTTTCCCGTTCAGCGATGTCTAAGGCCAGCTGGATGGCCTTTACCTCTGCAAACTGGCTCGATTCACCTTCTCCTTCAGCAGTTTCTGCTACTTGTCGTGTAGGACTCCATACAGCAGCCTTCCATCTCCGGTGCTTTCCCACAAGGCGACAGGACCCATCAGTGAACAGGGCATATTGCTTCTCATCTTCTGGCAGTTTGTTATACAGTGGGGCTTCTTCAGCACGTGTCACCTCCTCCTCTGGTGATAATCCAAAATCTTTGCCTTCTGGCCAGTCCATAATCACTTCCAAGATTCCTGGGCGACTGGGGTTTCCTACTCGAGCCCGCTGGGTGATCAGTGCAACCCATTTACTCCACGTAGCATCAGTTGCATGGTGTGTAGAGGGGATGTTTCCTTTGAACATCCAGCCCAGCACTGGCAGTCGGGGTGCCAGGAGCAACTGTGCTTCAGTACCAACCACTTCTGAAGCAGCTCGAACCCCTTCATATGCTGCCAATATCTCTTTTTCAGTTGGAGTATAGCGGGCTTCAGACCCTCTGTATCCCCGACTCCAAAACCCTAGGGGTCGACCCCGGGTCTCCCCAGGTGCTTTCTGCCAGAGACTCCAGGTAGGGCCATTCTCCCCGGCTGCAGTGTAGAGCACATTTTTTACATCTTGTCCTGCCCGGACTGGCCCAAGAGCTACTGCATGGACTATTTCTCGTTTAATCTGTTCAAAGGCTTGTCGTTGCTCAGGGCCCCATTTGAAATCATTCTTTTTCCGGGTCACTTGATAGAGAGGGCTCACGATCAGACTGTAATTTGGAATATGCATTCTCCAAAAACCCACAACGCCCAAGAAAGCTTGTGTTTCCTTTTTGCTAGTTGGTGGAGACATGGCTGCTATTTTGTTGATCACATCCATTGGAATCTGACGACGACCGTCTTGCCATTTAATTCCTAAGAACTGGATTTCTCGTGCAGGTCCCTTCACCTTACTTTGTTTTATGGCAAAACCAGCTTTCAGAAGGATTTGGACTATTTTCTCACCTTTCTCAAAAACTTCTTCTGCTGTGCTGCCCCACACAATGATGTCATCAATGTATTGAAGGTGTTCTGGAGCTTCTCCCTGTTCCAGTACAGTCTGAATCAGTCCATGGCAAATGGTAGGACTGTGTTTCCACCCCTGGGGCAGTCGATTCCAGGTGTACTGGACGCCCCTCCATGTGAAAGCAAACTGTGGCCTGCACTCTGCTGCCAGAGGGATTGAGAAGAATGCATTAGCAATATCAATTGTGGCATACCACTTGGCCGCCTTTGACTCCAGTTCGTATTGAAGTTCTAGCATGTCTGGCACAGCAGCACTCAACGGTGGAGTGACTTCATTCAGGCCACGATAGTCTACTGTTAGTCTCCACTCTCCATTAGACTTCCGGACTGGCCATATGGGACTGTTAAAGGGTGAGTGGGTCTTACTGATGACTCCTTGGCTCCTCAGTTGGTGAATGAGTTTATGGATGGGGATCAGAGAGTCTCTGTTGGTGCGATATTGCCGCCGGTGCACTGTTGTGGTGGCGATTGGCACCTGTTGTTCTTTGACCTTCAGCAACCCCACCACAAAAGGGTCCTTTGAGAGACCGGGCAAGGTAGACAGCTGTTCAGTTTCCTCCGTCTCCAAGGCAGCTACACCAAAAGCCCACTTGTAACCTTTTGGGTCCTTGAAATACCCTCTCCTGAGGTAGTCTATACCAAGGATGCACGGAGCCTCTGGGCCAGTCACAATGGGGTGCTTCTGCCACTCATTGCCAGTTAGGCTCACTTCGGCCTCCAATACAGTTAGCTCTTGAGATCCCCCTGTCACTCCAGCAATGCTGATGGGTTCTGCCCCTATATAGTTTGATGGCATTAAGGTGCACTGTGCGCCGGTGTCCACTAAAGCTTTATACTCCTGTGGGTCGGACGTGCCAGGCCATCGGATCCACACAGTCCAGTAAGCCCGGTTATCCCTTTCCTCCACCCGGCTGGAGGCAGGGCCCCTCTAGTCCTGATCATGGCAGTCACAACTCACTTCCTGTAAATGTGAATCAGGAGTCCCTCTATTACACTTAGAAATAAAATCTGCGCTTCTACTCCTCTGTCTGGGGACTTGCTCGCTGGAAACTGGAGCAGCAGCTTTCCTGGAAGAGCCTCCCTGAGTGACTGTTCTTCCTTGCAGTTCATGTACTCGTGCCTGTAGGGTCGAAGTAGGCTTGCCATCCCACCTCATCATGTCCTCTCCGTGGTCACGCAGGTAGAACCATAGGGTGGCCCGTGGTGTGTATCCCCTTCTTTGAGCCAAAGGACGCTTATTCCTAACAGCTGAGACACTGCTCTGTCGAGGTGGGGAGTAGGACAGATCTTCTTTGAGTTGCTGGACCTCTTGGGATAGTTTCTCCACAGCAGAGACAAGCGAGGAAGAGATATTTGTGTCATAATCCCGGAGTCTATCTATCACCTCTGCCACCGTTGGTGTCTCGTCATCTTTCCAGGACATCACTGCCAATGAGTTTGCATGCGAAGATGGTGCGCTCCGTACAAACTTCCGCCACATGGGTCGTGTGCACTCGGCTTCATCTGGATCTTTGGATGACCGTTGATCGTCCAGGTCACCATAAATCACCTCAAACACAGCTAATTCCCTGAGATACTGGATGCCTTTCTCCATAGTTGTCCATTTTCCTGGGCGATATGTAACATCTTCTTTAAAGGGATACCTTTCCTTCACTCCAGACAGGAGTCGCCTCCAGAGGCTGAGGGCTTGTGGTTTTTTTCCAATTGCTTTGTCAACGCCCCCTTCCCCAGAAAGGGATCCCAATTGTTTGGCTTCTTTTCCCTCTAGTTCCAGGCTACTGGCCCCATTATCCCAGCATCGGAGCAGCCAGGTGACAATGTGCTCACCTGAACGACGGCTATAATCTTTTCGCATATCTCGCAACTCGCTTAAGGACAGGGATCGGGTGGTCTCTATTTCATTTATTACTTCTCCCTCCTCTCCCCGCGATGGCCCTGGTTCTTCATCATCCCGTTCTAAACGAGTTGATGTCCGCTTCCAATATTTCGTCTTATGTATGGGGGCAACTGATACTGGTACGGGTTTATTTTCTGAGCTAGCTCCGGTACTTGTTGTGGGGGTTTGAGTGGCTGCAGTGCCTGTTGTCAGGGCTGGATTGTCTACAGTGCCAGTCACTTTGCATTTCAATCCAGAGACATTCTCTTCCCCCTGGGGGCACTGAATACTGTTGAGCAGGGCTCGGTATGCATGGGCCAGACCCCAGCACGTTGCAGTTATCTGTGTCTCTCTGGAGTTCCCAGCGTAACAACATACTTTCTCCAAATATTCTACTAGTTTTTTAGGATTCTGCACTTGCTCGGGGGTGAAACTCCAAAACACTGGGGGTGCCCACTGCCCTAGGTATTTGCCCATGCTATCCCACATGCCCTGCCACTCGTAACTATCAAGCCTCGGGGCAGATTTCTGGGTGATATTCTTAAGTCGCTTAGTCAAAACCAAAACAACATGCCCAAAAACTAACAATGACTGCACCTTAACCACCCAAGGATGTTCAAGATACAAAAACGTTGTTGTAACAAAGGCACAGATATCATAGAACAAAGTTGCAAAGGTATTATTCTGTATTTCCTCCATATAAAATCTCTCAGAGGAGGAGGTATAATTGCTAATTGCCTCAACAAGGTGGTATCCGAAGTACAGTAACGGTTTCAGCAAAAACCCCAAATACCAGATAAAGCTGAAAACGAGTGTTTGTATAACAAATCTCGTAGGCAAAACATTACTAATCACAGCAGAACACAGCAGACTCAAACAACCAACACCGATTTTTAACACCCACTGCAAAAAGGACAACATGGTGCTGTGACCAGCAGCTGTTGTTATCTCCAACCCTCGAGCCCCACGTTGGGCGCCAAAAAGACTGTCGTGGTTTAGCGGCAGCTCAGCCCCACACAGTCGCTCGCTCACTCCCCCACCGGTAGATGGGGGAGAGAATCAGAAGGGTAACGCTCGTGGGTTGGGATAAGAACAGTTTAATAATGAACATTAAAAGAAACAACAGTAGAAATGCAATGTAAAGGAGAACAACGAGAGGCGCAAAGCCCCGGGGGAGGGGGGAAGGGAGGGGAGAGGGGGAACGAACCGCCGGAACAAACCGCACGCGCCGCAGCCGCTCGCCGCCCGCCGACCCGACGCCGCGCCGCCCCCGCGCTGCCACTGCCCCCCCTCAATATACTGGTCATGGTGTCACATGGTATGGAATGAACCTGCCATTGGCCAGTCGGGGTCAGCCGCCCCCACCATGGCCCTGCCCCTCCCAGCCCCCCCTGCCACGCCACGCGGCAGAGCGCGGGAAGCTGGAAAGGTAGCTGACCCCCACAGTGAGGAGAATTAACCCCTTCTCAGCCAAAAACCAGCACAGATGCCATAATACACAATATGCAAGCCCTCCATTAGAACTTCACAATCTCATTTCATGCACTTTCCCTTCCTTTAAAATAAGTTTAAAAATGGGAAAAGAAAAATAGGAGTGTTTTATACAAAGTGTCTATTTTGCTCTCAGATTATCCACTGCATGTAACAATTCCAATGAATGGGAGAACATGCACCAAAGACAAACTTATCATCAAAATTTATTTTAATAAGTTAAAACTGTAATCTGTAGCTTCACCTTAGAGCACCCAACATTATTTGCTTAGGCATGTGCTATTTCATGGAGCACACACTGCCCCCAGAGAGCTTAGCATTTCCAGCTAAGATTTAAATTGGTACCCTTTTAGGTTCTTGAATTTGAGAAGCACCAGCTACATCAGTGATGAAACAAACAGCACAGATATCCTCTGCTGCAAAGATTTTGGTATCACTGAGTATGAAAAGCACTGGAAACAAAGTTCAGTTTTAAACATTTTTCTTAAACTAGGGTGAAGAGTAAGACATAACATAACATGAAGCAGTATGCTAACAAAAACAATGCAGACCTTCAGCCTTCCATGTAGGGTTCAGAAGTGCTATAATAATGATTTCAGTGTCAGCTAAAACATACATCTACTTGTTTCTCCCAAGTCATTCTTAATTACTCACGTATCACAGCAGAAAGGCAAAACTAAAGCAATTATAGATTATGTCCCAAATATATTACTGGTATCTGCTAGGCCATAAGCTTGTTTATTATTCCCCTCTACCTAGGATCTTTGGGGATCCATTTTATTTAATTCCTGAAGCAAGGTTAACTTGTATCATTGAAACCTCCAAACTAATTACGATAAATCTAAAAACTTTGTTTGGTTTTGTGTTGTTTTTTAAAAGCAATACACCTGGATTTAGTGAGGCAGACGGCCTTCTTACTTCTAAGTTGTAAGGATAGTTAGAAATTCTCCTACTGTCAGAACTGCACAGCACTAAAATGCACAAAGGCAAAGACACAAACCCCACACACAGACCACAAAATATTAAAGCCTTATATGTGACTTAGAATTTTCCTTAGTAATCAATTATTTTTAAAGTCCTAACAACCTCTCTGTTCACTTGGAATGGCTGAAAGCCAAAGTTACCAGCCATACTTGTTGAAGAGTCATGCCCATCTGTACAGTATTAGCACATTACTCCACCCCAATTACACCACTGCACAAAAGGCACCTGTTAAGGTTATTTAACCTATGTCAGCCTATTAACCAGTCATCTTCATCAGCCTTGGAACCACCCCTTTTCCTCTGAGTCACAGTTATTACCCAGCACTTACCTGACACTACAAAGGAAAGAATCAAAGTATTAACACTGTAAGTTTTAGTCAATATTATCCCTACATTAATATTCAATTTTTTTAAATGAAACCATGACTTTTTTCCTGTCTTCCTGAAAGTGTGTGGGAGTTGGTGAGAAGCACTAGACTTCTAAAGTCCCTGTGCTTGACATACTTATGCCTGACACACACCCCACAGATTTCTCACTAGGTAGCTCCCATGTACTGTCACAGGAAAGATGCAGACTCCATTCTTCCTGAATACTGAGCAGAGATGATCATTATTTCTAAACAGTCTAGAGGGGAAAGGACAGACACCCCAGCTGAGCTGATCCAGTGATGATTTCCTTTCTCCGTTCACACATTTCACTGTGGTTTGGCAGAGTTCTGCCCCAATTGGAATAAAACAATGTTTGCTTTTTCAACTTCTTTAGTTTCAAAGAGTTTTTCTCTTCATACCTTATTAAGAGTACAGAACATCATCCAGATGTTATGAAGCTTACATTTCTAGGAATCAAATCTTAGCATCATAGGATAATTCAGGCTGCAAGGGACCTCAGGATGTCTCTAGTCCAACCTCCTCTGAAAGAAGGGCCAGGTGCGAGGTCAGACCAGTTTGTTCAGGCTGTGATCCAGTCAAGTCTTGAAAACCTCCAAGGATGGAGGTTGCACAACCTCTCCACATGACCTAGTCCAATACTCGACTGTCCTCAATCCCAATATTCAGTTAGAAGGCCTCTTGATCCAGTCTACATCATTGCCTGTTGTTGTCCTGCCATGCACCACTGAAGAGCTTGGATATCTCATCCTGATGAGCTCCTCATAGGTATGGAAGACTGCTATTCAGGGTCCCTAAAGTCTTCCCCAGGCAGAACCAGTCCAGTACTCTCAACCACTTCTCACAGTGCAAGTGCTCTAGCTCGCTCACCATCTTGGTGGCCCCTCCACTGAACATGTTGCAGTTTATTGTCTGTCTTGGAGCCCAGAACAGATCTTTTTCATTCTACAGTCGACTGCCACAGTAACTAAGAGGGAGCCTTCTATATGACAGTCAATGGCTAATGCTGCTTTCATTCATTTCAGAAGTTATTAACCGAATAAACATTTAATGCAAGATTGCTAACAATTACCTGAGCAATAAAGCTACTTGAATGTACAATTTGTCTGTCAGCAGTTAATAACACAAGTCAGTATCCCCCATTTCAGCAAGATGCAAGTGAACTATGAAATATATTAAAGCTTTTAACTGCAGTTGACAGTCACAGTCACATAGAAAAAATTCTTTGCTCCACAAACTTTGAATAAAACAAAATAGAGGCATGTTTTCCTGTTCCATAGACCAGACGATCTCCCACACTACGACTGTTACAGCTTTGGAGCAATTCATTCTCCTCAGGACTATGTCAGAAGATTGATACAAGAATTAAGAGTACTGTTAAGTGATCAATAGCACTATTATATTAGACACAGTTGTCTTAGTTAATTTGGGGATCCCTTACACAGGAAGAAATATTTTTTCAAACATGCCTGATAATTTGCTCCTTATACACCTTTTATACACTTCACTTTTCTAACGGTAAGTGCTCCTTGCCATGTAACATACATTCCCTGAGTGCAAAAAAAAAAAAAAGTTTTATAGATATTCTTGGTCTTCTGGCATAGAACAGCTAGCCAAGAAGTAGAAAAGACTACATGGAGGTCTCTAGGTCTATATTTCTAGAATGGTTTTTTGCCTGGGTTACAGCATAGCTCTTCAATACAGTTGACGCTGCAGAGAACCAAACAATAACTTTCATTTAGAACAGAAGGACAGAATATTTGGGGACACATAAGACTTTTCAGAATAAAGGGCACCTCTTAAATATTTAAAAAAATGGCTGGGAAGAATCTTTTAAAAGATTATTCAGAGAGAAATAATAACTTCAGAAATTGAACTGTAAAAAAAATTATTTTAAAAATTTATTTTTACTCACTAAAAACAATTTCTGAAGATTTTGCACGTACAAGTGCATACAACAAACCTAAAAACACAACTAAGTGAAACTCCCACAGAATCAGTTGGTTTATAGAACAAAATGTATACTAAATTCTCCAATTAAAAACCTGTAAAGTAGTTTCCGTGCTTTTTAACCCACCTTCCCACAGCAGGGAATTAATCCCTCCAGGGGGATGCAAACAAACTTCAAAGAGAAGATTATACCCAGACACTAGTACTGTACAATGTAATGTTTATGGTCAAATTTGTTCAGATTTTCTGGCACTAGAATCCAGGTCAGATGTGCAGAAACAAAGACTAGTTATTAAAAGGGCTCCCGCAGTTACATCAAATAGTCGTGATGGCATATAGCAGTAGGACAAGCCAAAACTGTATTCCAGTTACAACTCCTTTGGAGGCTCTGGCAGTAAAGAGTTGCAGCTATTTGACTTTTTCTAATTGTAACAAACAAATACAGATATAAAGGGACATAAGTGGCTTCCCAGTCAATAAAATATAACAATCCTTTCTATTGGTTCATTTTACCACATATACGACACACACATGATGATTTCATAATCGATAAAAGTAGTATTATTTCACTGTATGTTGACTAACCATAATTATTTGATTTTTACATCCCTCCTTTTCATAACATTCTAGAGACTGATCTCGCAAAACAGTACCTTGAACTAAATTCTGGGATTACTAATTTCAACTTTTGCTATTCCATCTTATTTGATCAAGTTCCTCAGGTTCAGAAAAAAGTGTGATCAAAAATTCACAAATATACTTACATGTTGGTTTCAGCAGTTATAGAACTTCTCTAGCATAAACGTGTCAGAAATGACATTATAGAAAGATACTTGTATAATTATGCTTTGGTAACAATGTTTGGTAAAAATAGTTAACCAAATCATAAGCTGAGTTCATGCCTTATTTCTAGATATAATCATGTGATCAAAGGAAGAATTCTGGGAACAGATAAAAATGCTTCTGTAGACAAGTAACAAAGAGGAAGGAAAAATATGTTCCACTCGAGAAGTTTTAGGGGTTTTTTGTTTAAAACTACCCATTCCTTATATGAGCAGCAAATACAAATCTGAAAATGCATTTACTTTTTCAGCCTAATGAAGTAAGAGTTATTGCTTGTTTAAAAGACAAGAAGGCAAAGCAGCCAAAGAAATCAGAGAAGTGCCCACAATCAGGGACGGAGGCAAGAATTTCTCATTATTAGTTCTAACTGTAAAACATCCCGCAGAACCAGTGATTAAGATACCTTCAAAAGCTAGAACAGCATAATATTAAACATACTTCATTATCTCCCAGTACATGGTTCTTAAGAATAGTTTTAGCCAATAAATAGGTAGAATTACAGTGCAAAACAGTACCTTTCCCAGCGCAACTGATTCCTGAATAGGTTACTTCTGCATACACTTCGAAGGTAGTTTCCGGATTTTGTCTGAAAGAAAAAAAAAGTATTCAGCATATTGAGAATTTTTTTCCAAGTGTGCTTTCAATTACTCAGTCAAAAAGGGTTCTAAAACACATACAACACAATGACAACCTGGTAAACTAGATTTCCTGTTTTATAGTCTGATGATTTCACGTCGGCTCTTTCTGCCTCACTAGCATGTAACAAGATATGACTGAAGCTCAGACGAGTTAGTGTGAACAGTGTCTAAAATTTCCACAGAGAAAAAAAGAATCAAAACAATAGAAATCAAACACACAGAGCCTTTAAGTCAATTCAGTTGTTGTGACTAGTCTGCATTTCTAGGTACTTATATAACGCAGGCCTATCATTCAGAACTTCGCCAGAAAAATAAATCCATGCCTTTTATACCACTTTTCAGACTGCTACTCAGGGAAAGAAACACCCCTTATTTCAGTTCTTGGCCACAATAGTAATTTTGGTTACATGTGCAACTTGCAAATTCTTTTCATTTCACCTTTACTTTCAAATAAGTGATTTGCTTTCTTATGTGCTAAATACAGGCATTTTCTCAGAAGAAAAAGAAATCCTGAATACTCTTTTCACCAAACTGAAAACTGTCACATTGTCAAACATGGGACAAACAACCCTGATTCACATTTTCATTACTGTGACTCTTGAGTTGAGCTTCACGACACCTATTTGCTCAGGAAAAAGAGGAGGGGGGGGAAAAGTTGCAGTCAAGAGGATGCATTCATTTTATACAGACATTACTGGAAAACTTGAGAGGCTGTATTTAGGATGAAAACAGTTCCCCTCTTTAATACCTGCCAAAATATTTCTATCTCTTTATCAAAAAAAAAAAAAAAAGCTGTGCTGAAGCATATTACAAATATAAGGTTTTACCTCATGAGACTCCAGAGTCTGAAATCCAGAAAGCTGCCAGCCAGACACATGTGAAATAAGGAAATAGGTGCAACAGTCAAACACTATACTAAATTCAGCTACAAAATGTAAATGAAGCTTGAGGAAAGAGACTTATTCTGCTCCAGCATTATAAATATACCAGTAATAAAAGTAAAGAGTTAATTATGTAAGACTTAAAAAAACCCCAACTTTTAGCGTACATTTTCAGTTCTTACCAATACAACTCCGTAAGTGAGGCTCTGGAATTACATTTCATAAGGAGCATGTAAAGGCAGCAGGTGATTATATAAGAAAGCATACTGTTGGAGTCAGGAATTTAACTCAAAATTCTAGCTGCTCCAAATTTTTTTATAAGATTAAAGAGAATCACACATTAGACTATAATCGTTTACTTACCGAAATAAAGATTTTGTAAGTCTGAGCATGTGACATTTTATTCTTAGACTTTCTGGTTAAAACCAAGAAGCAAAATTGCATAATTACTGCTCCAAATTTATGGCTGCTTGTGTAGTGATAATATTGTCTCCTATGTGTTAATGTAAACTATCTAACATTAGAAAATTGTTGAGATATAGTTAACTTGTGAATTTTGTTAGCTCCCTTACAGCTAAGGATGAAAATAACAACACCCATATATACAAGCGCTAGAATTCCTACCTGAATAATTATAAAAAGGAAGCTCATCTTACCCAGCATCTCAAACCAAATATATAAACGTCAAGGAGTTCAGCCTACTCTTCAGAGAATTTCTGGTATTTTTAATCCTACTTTAACACCAAAAGGCATTAAACAAAACATTTCTAACCATGCCACAGGCCCACTGAGTGCAACTGAAGTGGCTCTAAGCCAAACCCCACACCTATTTAAATCAACAGAAAAGCTACCATTGGTTTCAGTAGCATAGAATCACACCCTCAGTTTTACAGAGCACCTCTCAGGAGTAACAATGGTTCACAATTCAGTTAGTGTTAATTTCATTTGCCACCAGTTCCCAATTGATTTGTCTTAAGTAGCCATTTTTCAGAAAACATTACTAAGTTATGAGAAATCTAAAAATCAACAAATCAACCATTATTTTGCAGTATAAAACAAACTTGCATAATTCTCTGTGCTCCTTAGAGTTGCTGCATATAATCCACTCCAAATATTGAGATTCTTAGCTACATTCCTACAATCACAGTACAGGGTAAGGATGAAAGGATATCCACGTAACACCAGAGATGTATGTTTCCTTTCATATATATTGCTGTGCAGCCTTATCTTACCCTCCTTGTTTATGTCTTATTTTTAGCACCCTGTTTCCTTAATTAAAAGTTTATAAATTTTATAATATTTTTACAGCTAATGGATAAAATAACAAACACCTTTTTAGCATTATGTTAGAGTCTGTGTTCAAATTCTTTAGTGAAAACACTGTATAACACAGCTGGCAAGAGCACACACTATATACCAAAACTTTCAGACAAAAAGACACCACATTTTGTGTTTTAATATTCCATGACAGACATCCACTTATTTCTAGGAACACTGAAATTAAAGTAGCTTTGCCAAGTTAGAAACTTCGTATTAAAGGCTGCATTCAACAAGCTAACACCTCAGTATGAGAATGAAGTCATTGTTGAATTCTGAATATTTTATAACTTTTCAGTGGAATTAAGGAAACAAGTCACTATAAGACTTCATACAGTTTGCAAATATAGCATAAACATGCATCATAATATATTCTGCAGTCCATTTTTATGACTATTAAACTACCCTGCAGACATCTAATGCCACCTGTGCATTGTATTGAAACCTCGACCCACTGAAATCACCCACAGCATTACAACCTTAAACACACACTTTTTTTCCCCTCCCAAAACCCACTTAAAGACCCACAGTCAGTTATCAAGTGAATATACAGATGCAATAAAAAAAGAAATACATAGGACACGTCTGTACAAAAATATAGTGCCCCGTTTGTCTGATAACTGGATCATTTCAGACGGAAATGCAGCACTTCTTTGTAAACAGAAGTTTAGGAAGGAGCTCTATGAGAAAAGAATGCTTTTGTGATAAATGCTAGCTGCACAAATCACATCTCTCTCATTGCAAATACCTTTAGTATCAAAGCAATCCATAAGAAAACCAATTTTACACTGAAGAAATACAGTATTTTAAATAGGATACGTACGTACCTTTTACAATCAAAATTATTAGTTTTTACCAAGCTGCAAGAGACTTGTGCAGAATGAAGTTTTAAAGACTCCTTCCCCAAAGCTGTATGTATGGAAGCCTATTTCAATTCTGTCAGAAGCATTTTTTTTTTTCTACACATTTAACAGCACTTATGACAGAAAGTATCATTCCACTTTAAAACTGAGGCATAAGAGAGGAGCTTGGCACTGTTTGATAATTAGTTGTCTCGTAACAAGACTTAGCTGATCAACTCTTGCAGAAAAAAGTTGTTAGCAGAAATCTGTAACTGCTAATTCAATTCAGAAATTGAACCTCAACCCCTGATTAATTTCCATATATTTAACAACTTTTGCCTCATATTCCCTAGATAAATAATACTACATTTCAGTATATAGCAAACTTTATGTTAAATATCTCAAAGCATTCCCAGATTTACATTAGGGATCTCTTCTGTCATCACTGAAATACAACCACCTCTGGAAAGGAACAGGCCATGTTGGTTTACGGTGCAATGGAATTCTGAACAGACTGATATTGACACATTGTTTTAAAAAATAAATAAATAAAATCCTTTCTCTCTTGTAACGTCTGGAGTACTGAGAGCTACCAAGAAGTGCTAGCAGCCAGGTTAACTAGACTCCCATTTTGCATTACCTGGCTGGCAGAGTGCCGTGCATGTACCACATGACATGCTCCGACACAAAGCTTAACCCAACAGTGTAACCCAATACTCAATTTACCTTTTTTTCGCCTGCAGCTACACACAAGCCAAAAGCTTATAGGATCGCTGGCAACCTCTTGATTCCTTTCACTTCGGTCTGATGCAGCTACTGGTAATTTCCTCTAGGAATCTTTCATTCAAATGACTCATTACTATATATCCATCAAAAATATAACCGACACATATGCCCACGTTTCATGCAGAGTATATCAAAGTGTGTGCAAGTGATCATGTGCCAAGGAGTTTGATAATCCTCATAATTACCAATCTATAGCAAGAAGCAAGAGATCCAACTACTGGATTTTTGCTAGGGCTCCAACATATACTGGCAACACCACTAAAGAAGGCATGCCTCAATATACCCAAATATAAAATAGTCTTCTCATTCACACTTGCACCTGCCCCAATAAGGGAGCTACTTATCAACTTGGAAAAATCTTTGCTGGATTAAACATCCAGCTCAGAAGAGCACACCAGAAAAGCCTCTTACTCAAACAGGGTCTCTCATTCTTTATATATTTCAAGACTGTTTTGAAATTTGTCCTTACTCTATTTGGGCAAGGTGTTCTATCCAAAGTGGAAAAAAGCAATTTATTAATTGTTCCTCAAGACAAAGTTGCTTAATCACACAACAGACAAAAGGCTTTCTCACAAAGTCTGAGAGGAATTAAAAGTAATGCGTATATGGGGTTATCACCTGTGTTTTGCTGGTGACAGAGAAAGACATGGGCTTCACCTGTAATCTTGAGAGACACGTTCACACTGAAGACCTTGCACAGAAAATGTCCTAAAGCCTAAAGGCTGTAACAAATACTTCTAACTGCTATATCTCCTCACTGACACGGGTAAGGCTTCCGGTTTACACATCTCGTCCGAGTGATTACCTTCACATTCAGCAAAGTGTATGCAAAGCCATTAAAGGTTAAACTAGCAATCAAAAACCCAGAGACGGCAAACGCAGCTTGTGGATTCAGCATGTATGCAAAAGAAACTACATTTTAAGTGAGTATAAGCCTTTTAATAGAGTTAAGATAAAGTCATCATAAGAAGTCATTTCAGACCATAACCTTTAAGTGACCCAAGTGAGGGCGATCACGGCAAGATCAGAAGGTGCAAGTTACAGATGTTGCCTGCTCTGCTATCAATATAGTAACAATTTTAGAATCTGCCCGTATTTGAATGTAAGAGTTTGACTAGTTTCTCAAACTTTTACTTTTTTGTAGCAACAGCTGAGAACGCATAAGCCAAAAAAGTGCAAAAGTTACCCCCACGGTATCCCCCAAAGAAGGAAGGTTCCTTTCTGGAACAAGCCAATTACCTCAGCGCTATCATTACAAGCGCTTATTATCCACTTACACCTCCCTAAAACACCTGGCTAGACAGACACACAGGTATGTCTATCCAGCCTATGGCCTTGGGAACATGAAGATGTGTCATCACACGAAGAACACTACAAACTATGCCTCCTCCAGTCTCATATTCAAGTTAAAAGAGGTGAAAAGTAAAAGCCCCAAGTAATCTTGACGAACACTGTGTTCAAGAAGGAAAAGCTATTGCTCAACAGCACTTACTGAAATTGCTGAATAAAACACAATCTAACGGGGTCTCTCCACTCTATCACACCTTTCGTGCACAAAGATGTCAGCACTCCCTGCTTGGTGATAGCTTTATTACACCTCTACCTGCCTCAGAGGGACTGAATTTGCTTGGAATGGCACATGAATGAACCGAGATTTTTAATGTGACAATGCCAAACATACCAACAGGGCTTAGCAATAAATTAACCCCAAGCTTTATGAAAATTAAAAAAAAAAACCACTGAGGGCATAGAGCTGCAGGCCCAACGCAATAATCACTGGCACCACTATTCTCTTTCCCCATATCCCCTTGCGAACGTCCCTTCAGGACATCCCAGCCAGGCTATCCATCTTCCCTCTAGCACGCCCTAACCTAGGCAAGGAGGCTTTGAACTGCCTGAGCCCCCCCACACCCCCAAAGCAGACGCCAGCACTGCTGGCAGCGACGCCGTTCCCACCCCAGCAGCCCCGATCCTCCCCAAGGCCTGCACCGTTAAAACTCGCACTGCCCTGGCAGCCTGGCCCTGCGCTACCGCACGGAGACGGGGAGAACGGGAGCAGGCGGCTGAGCAGGTTTGGGCTTGAGGGCGGGAAACAACACTGTCCTGCCCGCCTCAGGGCAGGGGAGTCGGGGGAGACCGGCGCCCCGGGGTGCTGCCGCCGAGCTGGAGTTTGGCGGCACGGGGCCCTCTGCCCTGCCGCCTCCCCCCGCCCCGGCCCGGGGTGGGAGGCACTCTCCCCCCTTCTTTCTCCCCGTCTTTCTCGCCCTACCCCGAGGCCTGCAGGCTCGGCCGGGGTCTCGCCCGCGCGGCCTCGCAGGGAGCTGGAAGGAGGGCGGGGAAGTCCCCTGCTCGCTCTCCAGCGCCCGGCCGCTTTCCTGAGGGCCTGCAAGTGGAGCTGGAGAGCTCCGGGTGGGGGGCACTCACTTGATCCTGGATCCCATGGTCTCTGGGGGGCCGCATAGGCCCGGGCCAGAGAGAGCAAAGGGGGAAGGGGCCGGAGCTCGGCGGGCTGCGCTCTCTCCGCCGCTCGCCCCCTCACTCCATCCCGGCCAGCGCCGCCGTCGCCTCAGCCGAGTCACGGAGCGGCGCGAAGGCTGCCGGGAGCTGTAGTGCGGCGGGGCGGGCGGGGCCGGGGGCGGCACCGGGGCGCCTCCCCTCAGGGCTCCTCAGGGCCCCTCAGGCGGGCGTCCCGCGGCGGGGTGGCCGCCGCTCCTCGGCTAACGAGCGGCTGGCAGTCCTAGCCAGGAGGAGCGCCGGGAAGGGGGCTGAGCGGGGCGCGGAGGAGAACTGCCTCCTGTCCCGCCACGTCCCGCTGGTGCGGGCTGAATCGTGAGGCGCACTCTGAACAGGGCCAAGGTGACCCAGAGCCCGTAGCAATCCCCTGGGAACTGATATCCAGACCAGAGGAGGACCAGCAGAGTCCATGCTGAAAAGCCCTGTGAGGAGGTGAGCCATCCCCACGGGGACGGCGCCCGGCGTGGCAAGAACCAGCCCGCAGTCCCAGGAAGAAATAAGTCTCCGTCGCCTGGGGACTACAGAAGAAGCCAAAGAAAAAGGCAGAGGAAGGGGCTGTGAGCTGGTACCCTTGCAGAGCTATGCTAGAACATTTTGCACTGTTGGTCACAGAAACCAAAGCTGCTGAAAAGGCAATAAAGGATGGCTAGAAAGAGTTACAAGCCCAAGTAAGGTCATAAAGGTGACTGGAGACTTCTCAAAAAGGAATGAAGGAGAGATGAAATGCAGTCTGCTGAAAACAAAGCTTACGTTGACTCAAAAATTGCAGTCAGACAGATTTTGAAACGTGCCTTATTGGAGGTGACAAACAGGATCAAACAGGTACCCAACAATTTTATTAAACATGTTTTACAGGGAGCTTTCAGGAAGTTTTGGGAAATTTTTAGCATAATTCAACAACTTCTAACTTGTGGAGATGATCTGCAGTGAGAAATTAAAAAATTGCAAATTTGGCTTGAAAAGACCTCTAAACTGCAGATCACTGAGGAAGCCTGCTGCTTGGCTGAAGAGTCTAGTCAGCTAGAAAGATGGGAGAGAGAGAGAATATATACCATACTGTTATATCCCAGTTGCTCCCCAGAGGGGCAGAGTAGGAGAAACCATACCATCCTCATTCAGGTAATAAATAGAAAATATGGTAAACATTTATGCAAAAAAGTCCTGGAAGATTTATTCACAGTTACAGTAAGTCAAATAAATGTTTAGGTAGATGAGAAGGAGTGGTTTTAGTACTAATTTGAGTACTTGAGACGAAGTACTTCCACCACAGGCTTCCACCCAACCTCCGCCTCTGCCACAGGAGCCGCGCGTAAGCTCGGGCCTCAGTGTTCAGCCCTGGCATGAGCTGTGGTGCAGGCACGCCTCCACCCAGTCCTGATCCTGAATTATTGTCTGGATTTCCTGGGTTGACCTTAGCACCGTTGCCTTGTTTCTGTCTGATGGCCACTGGACTGTCGGGAGGAGCTGTTGCTGTCAGCACCCCTGCTCTGCTCGCCCAGCTCGTGTCTGCAGGGCTGTGACTGCGTTGTGGTCGCCCTCAGCTCCTCACTAGCCTTCTTCAGGGTGCAGGTGGCCTTTGCTGCTCCCTGACATGCGTTATAGAAATGTCATCTATTATCGGCGTTCACTTCTCATACAGAAATACCCATATCGATATGAAGTAGCTTTTTAACCAAAATTACTGTGTTCAGACCAGGGGTACTCTTCACCTTTAAATATACACTAAAGTATGTATATGTATATGTGTGTATATATATAAATTAAAATATATATATATAATATGTATAACTGTCAAATGAAGGTAAGTTTATAGAAATGTTGTTAAAATTGGTTACAAAAGCAAAAAAAAAACCCCACAGACAGTAATAAGGAAAAAAATAAGGGTACTGGTCAATACAATCCTGGTGCATTGTAAAATAATTCAACAATATGAAAAAAACAAACAACATTTTAAGAGTGGCTAACACAGTTTCCTAAATTTCATCACCCTTTTTGGAAAATGGATTGGCATTAACCTTAAGAGGTAGAGCTAGAGACTCACAGTTCTAGTTTTGCTCCATTCCGTTTAGTGTGCTTTTTAAAGACTTGGTAAACTTATTAATATGAACTGATCTAGTAAATGTTTAATGAGGACAGTGTAGTATGCACAAGCAGTAGACTGGTTTACATTTGATAGCTTTTAGACCAGACATATTGATGAATGAAATGCTAGGTGATTCAACTTAAACCCTCTCACAGAGGAAATTAATTATTAGAAGTACGCATTCACCCCAGTGTGGAGAAAACAAGGCATAAAGATTGTTGGATTTCAAGAACTAGACCGAGAGGACTGGGTAGTTAAGTTGGTGGATGAACCGATAGTGGCTGGTGACTAACAAACACCAGGAAAAATGGCTTGCAGAATTAGTGTTTGGTAATTACCTTTAAATATGTCTCAGTGAAATATCAGTTTAGTAGGTGACTGATTTGTAATTAGTGTATTTTCCTACCCCTAGGGGAAGAAATTATAATAGCAACCCCACATTGATACCTGTTCACCAGCAGTTTCTCAACCTGGATAATGTGCAGGTGCATGCTAAAACTTTTGAGCAGGAAATATTACAGTTTTATAGGTTATGTGATAAGCATGAAATAATCAATCTGAAAAACAATGTTAGTGTATCTCAAGAAGAGGATGACCTACCTCAATCCCACAGTTAAATAAAGAGGAGTTTAATTAATAAAAATAAATGAGAATGTGTTTTGAGAATTGTAAGATTCTGTCCTTGCTGCAGAAGACACGCTAACAGGTCTGGCAACGTGAACACTGCAAATTGGGTCTGCAAACTCTAGTTTAAAAGACTGCCTAAAAAAACAAGTGTGAGCTTGTAAATCTGGTAATGCTAAGACAGAGGAAACCAGAAAGGTGAGGAGAGGATGAGTGAGCAGAATTTCGTCTAGTTAAAGGATAAAATAGACACTCAATATGGAATTAGTATGGTACACTCTAACTTTATTTTATATATGTGAAGCAAACAAAGTCAGATATATCCCAGAATCCAGTGCATGGATACAGAACATGGCTTGTACTGTCTAAATGGCGATAATAAAATAGGAGAATTCGTTCAAAATTTCAACTAGCTAGAGACTGGATATTTAAATATTTGTTCAAAGTGTGAAAACTGTTTTCTATGTGAAAATGCTAAAAGACAGTTGGGAAAAAAATGTTAAACGTGATGTAGATGTTCCTGTTCAAGTGCAGGAAGCTTTTCTCTCTATCTGCCTGATACTAATTTGTGTTCCGAGCTGGAGAACAACTTTTTTTCCTGCTTTATCTGGTGTATTTGTGTAAACAAGCTGCTCATTAGGTAACCCAAATTACATTTTCTGCAATTCTGACGATAGTACTAATGTCTGCGGCTGGCCCCATGGTTAGGTGGTAATTGTGTAACAGTTACGGGGCAGCAGAGACAGTGAAGCCCCTGAGGAAAGAGAAGGGTTTAACCACACAAGGGTTACAGCAATGCCTGCTGGCCTGTCCATAGAGCAATGTTTTTGAATCTCTCAGAATAGATGAGCTGATTAACTCTGAATCACCCTCCCAGAAGAGATGAAGCATTAACAGCAAACAAAAGGGAAGCAGAAGGGAAACTTCAGGCAGAAGAAAATAATCCAGGAATTAAAAGATTGGTCAAAGCCTTAGGATACTTCCAGATTGACCAGAAGGTCTTAGTTCAATACCACAGAAATAGAGGTCTTATATTGTGCACTCTATGATGAATTTGGGTGAATGTGACTGAACCTATATTTTAATATGTAATGAACCCACAGCAACAAATGTACATGAAAACACAGTTAACTCTTTCTTCTCAGTCAGTGACAACCCTTCTGAAGCGTCCTGTAATCTGAATTTACTTGGGAAATTCTCTCTGCTACATCTCGGCTGATGGGAATGGCAAGAAACAAAATGCTGACTTTATAGATCAGTAGTTAAGCTTCATCTAAAAGGTTATGCCTTGAAACAGGATATACTGCTACCTGAATAACAGCGATTATAATGTTCATGTACGTTTTTTTAAATTCCTCAGTGAGTGAAGATTAGGAAAATCTCTACCAATATTTATAAAATTATAGAAAGCTTATTAAAGATATTTTTTAGATGTGAAGAACAAGTTATTTTATCAACCTCAAGCTTGTAATTCTTGTCATTATCAAACAATATGCCTCATGAGTTATGGATCAGGTCATTGGCCCATCTTGGGTGCAAACAGCCGTCAGAAGCGTTCACATATGTTGCTTTAGAAAAAAGCCTGTTCTTAATGCTACCAAACTGTGATTCATCAGGCATTGTTAGGATAGCTGGTTAGCCTTAGGAGACATTAGTTTATGCCCTGAAAGAACAGAGATGTTTAAATCAGCATATGTACCTACTTGGATAGATGGAAATGGGCTACATCTACTTGCTTTCCATTGCAAGTTAAAAAGCAATAATATGTAATTGGACAGAGTACAACTAGTCTTTGGAATATACAGAGAAAATATAAAAACTGAGGGAAAAAAAGGAAAAAAAAGTCATAAGAATGTAACCAATGAGCTGAATCAAAAGCATTCTGTCTCCAAAACTGGACACTGGTGGATGTTTAAGGAAGAGTGTAAGGCCATGAAACATGTAGAATCCTCTCCCAGCCTCGAATAAATTAATGTATTTTCTCAGCCACACGTGCTGCCTCTATATAATAGCTTTCGTGGACTTTTCTTCCATTAATTTGCTCGGTTGCTTTTAAATCTATGTATAATTCAGAATCCAAATCCACTACCTTCTGTGGCATGGAGTTTCCATAGCTTAATCGCATGCCAGGTGAAAAAAAAACCTCCTTCTGTTTGTGTCGAACCTGCTGCAGGAATTTCATTTGACTCCTCACCAAATATTGTGTTGGAAGTGTCAGGGGAGGGCTGTTCCTTATTTACCTTCTTCATGTCTTCCATGATTTCATAAACCTTATGGTTTTATGGTCAAAATAAGAAATGCAGCTGTATCTCAAGTTTTCTTACAAAATAAAAAAGGCTTTTTCTTCCCATTTCTGCATAGCACTGTGGCAACATTATGCGTACTATCTATATAGTACATAAAAAGCTAAGTAAGCAGTAAAATACCCTTCCTTTTAAGTGTTTGAAGTACCATACACTGAATGACCTTTTCATTCTCCATTCACAACGAAATAAGAAATAACTATTCTTATTTCTGAAACCTGTGATTATACCAATAGCTATAACTCAGGCCCATGAAATCCTTTAATATAAAGAGCCATGCTGGAGACTCATTCCCCTAAAGAAAAGAGCCCAGGATGATTGACCTGAAATGACCTCCTCATTTTTTAGTGAAAGGAGATCTAAATATGGCAAACATTTCCTTGTGCTACTGTCTCTCACAGGCTACATTTTCCCCTATTAGAATCTCTTGTGATTGACAAAAATTGGTTATTTAACGTTATGGGAAAACTAGCAAAATGTCTGCCAGAACTATTTGTCCTTTGCCTTTAACTGTGCTGTGATTTTTCTGTCAGAAAATCTGGTTTTTTCTCTTTAATTATTTCCATTGTTTGCGTCACTTAAAATACTGATCACATTTCCTGTTTCGGGGTCTTTAAGCTGGCTTTTATATTGGTGACCTAGAGAATTAAAGCCTCACAAGTCTGCCACCATAAAAGTGGTGTTAAAATGACTAAAAATTAATTATTATTTTAAAATAATAAGAGAAACACAAAATCCAATGCCTTTTTGTTTGTTTGTTTTTACTTTACCTTTTTTCCTCTCTTTTTTGAGAGGGAACTAATCCAAGCTTCCAGACTAATATCAGAGGGTGATTATTAAAAAAAGTTCCTCTACTCTGTAGACTTAATTTTGGAGTACTGAAAAAATCAGTACTCCCTCTCACATCACTTGATACCTGTAACTGGTGACACAGCTCAGGTCGAAGAATTTTCAGTCTGATTAGCCTGTGTATCTCGTTTGAAAGCAGAGTGTACGTAACAAAGGGATGGTTTAACCTGAAGCCAAGCTGAGGAACTGCAGGAACCAGGAACCAGGACTCTCTGAAGAACTTTCATTTTGTGGGAGATGACGTGGTGCTTCAGTTCACAGCCCTGGAATTCTTTTGGATTCTGTGCATCGCAAAAATTACCGCTTATATCTGTCAATGATCAGAAGGAGACACCTTATCCTCGGGGCTGCAGACCGGTATTCATGTGCTGATCTCGAGGTTTGTCTGCCACAGTTGCTGAAATCTGTGGATTAAGTCATAGGTCCAAAAATCAGGCATGCTTATGCTTCGCAGTAAAGGCTATTGTCAGTGCATTATTCTAATGCTCAGGATATCCAATGCCAATGGAATTAAAAGTCTGCTTCAGGCTCTACAATTTGTCATTTGAGGTTCTTTTGTGGAGCGGTGGAAGATATCTTCAGTAGGAGCTGGATTTTAACAACTATGAAATTCACTGACTGAATTGCAAAAATTGTTGTGGATCTTACACTTTCAGAACTAAATGAGAAAAAACTCCTCTCTTTAGTTTTGTTTTTCTTTGGCTAAGTTCTTACCCTAAAATGCCTGAACTTTTCTTGTTATATACACATGCCTACAGACATAAATCTTACGTGAGGGGTCTGTCATATAAGAGAGAAGCATCCCAGTCAGCATTAAGAAATTGCTGCTTAGAAATGTATCACGGTAAGAGAGTCAGCACCCCACATTGGTCATTACACACACGTTGCAGCTGACACCATTTTTATACTGTCTCCTGTCAGCATCTTCTCCACATTCACTTTTGTTCTCACCTGTTCGATCTTTGTGCCTGTGCCGTGTAACACAGCTCCTTTCTGTGTGAGAAATTATTTCCATTATAAATTTCTTAGGCTTTTATCTTCACCTTCACATCAAAGCACTCTCCAGCTGAGAACAGCAGTGTTTGTCTTAAAGACCAATATTTTTGTATCAACTTCAGCATGGGAATTTCAAGTTTTCTTCATAAAGAGACAATTACCTGTCAAAGTAAAATTAAATTAGAACTGTATATGGCAACGCTTTTTCATAAGTGTATTTTTAAATTGAAGCCATTTTCTTTATCAATACTTTATCTGACATTTTCAAAGTTTACAGTCCAAGTTTTTATGCTTTCTGTAGATTGTCAAGTTCTTTTCTTACAGACAATTATTGTTCAGTATCTGAAAATGTTTCCTACCCTCCATTGTAGCAGAAATGCATCCCTATTATAGAGATGCACATTTTTCTTACATGGTTTACATGTCTCCAAGTAGCAACATCCATCATTTTTCAAGTAAGACTGCTGGAAAAGAACAGATTTTGTGAAGAAGTGATCACTATCAATACCCGAAGCCATAAATATGAATATTGGTAACAACTAATGACTGCTTCTACACGTCCTTGGAAACAATCTGCAACTAGCCTTAAGGAACCATAGTTTGGTACCATGTTTTTCTGTAAATCATAGGTGATTTTCAGGTGTCAGTGTCTTCCATATGCCATTTTCTTCACTGGTCAACTTTAATTTGCTGAAGATGGTTCAAGTTTTCTAAGTTTGAAGCCAGAAGCGCTCTCTAGAGCTTTCTATATGAATTGCAAAACACCCACACATGAAGCCAGACCACGACCATACATGTGTGTACATTACCAAAGATACCCGGAGATGAACAAAAGAAAAAATCATGGGAGAAGGGGAGGAAAGCTATAACGAGTAATGATAATTTTTTAAAGCATTATACAAAAAGCATGATTCCGTGGATTAAATAAATAATACAGATAAACCCAGAATTCCGACAGAGGAGACACCTGGGGGCAGCCACACATTGGCCTTCGCAGGTGGTGCCTCGTGCCTGTCGCAGTGGGTGGCTTCGCTCCCATTGGTCAGGCGACAGCAGGGGAGCCAATGAGCGCAGGACTCCAGGCCCATCCGTGCTGCCATTGGCTGCCCAGTACCACCCACTCCTGCCGCCCCTGAGAACGGGGCCCCCTGCATGGAGGAACCCTTCCAAAGGTTCCACGAACACTAGCAAGTGTTTATAAAATGCCCGTCTCAAATACGCACTTCTATGAAGACAACACATACTGCTGTGTCAAACAGTAGAAACAATCTGACCTTCTGAAAAGCAAAAACTGCCTCTTTTCCAAGGGACATCTGAGGTTCTGCAGCGTTGGTCCTGACTTTTTTTTTAATACAGTTCCAACTGGATGAAATTGGCTTTACAGTGTTTATCCTCCCCTTCCTGCCTTCTACCAGAGTTGACAGAACGCCTGTATTTTTGTTACCTGATAATGGCTTACACATATTTCAGTCTCCAGATTTTCACCCTCGCAGCTTTAAAATAACAGTAGGTTACCTACTGAGTGGTTTCTTCACTCTGTGGCTTACACATCCCTCCTTGCATCCAGCAAAAAACCTCTTGCGATGGCTTCTCAGAATGGCACTGCCTTCAGAGTGAAAACACACTGCCTAGCTGGTTCTTGCTCTGAAGCTGTTGAAGACACTATTTCATCTGCCAATAATAAAGAAGCAACTGACCTAAGTTACTCTTCTCTATTCACCTTGCTGTGATGGCAGAGTGCTGACTGTACCATTATTGCTCTATAAAGTGAAGTCAGATTTATGAGGCAAAATCTATGATGGTGTGATTCCGGCTAGACAAAAAAAAGCCCAGTATGAAAATAGCTATTCATATCTGCGATAGCCTTTGTCACAGAAAAGATAACCCTCCTGTGCTGAAAGGAATAAGATCACTGATGTAAATCAGACTGCTATATTCAATTCCCTCTAAGTTACTAATGAGCCTGGAAGAACAAGGATACTTAGGAGAAATCCAGAACAGCAAGACATAAGTTGTTGGAGCAGAGGGAAGTACTTACTTCATATGATACTAAACTCTTGTACAGTAGACTGCCCAGCTTAAGCTGGTGCACTCAGCAAGAAAGAAAGAGAAGAAGAAAGAAAGAGATGAAAAAAGAAAGAAGTAAAAAAAGAAAGAAGGAAGGAGTGAACAAATGAACAAACTAACAGGGGAACAAAGGAATTTATAAATACAGCGTTTTTAACTTGGTGATATTTATTACTTAAAACATGATTTTATATTTTGTTGCACTCATTCTAGGAATAAAAATAATAAAATCCTCGTATGAAGTATTGGTGTAAACTCTATGACTTCCCTCAGTTTTTCCCGTCTCACAGAGTTGATGGGATCCTAATTCTTTTCCAGGTTTGTCCATCTTGAGTTTTCCATAGTGATTACTACAACTTTTTAATAGAAAAATAAAGCATGTTTTGAGCCAAGCTTCAAATAATATCACCACAGTCACCATAAACCAAAAGACTACTAGCAGTGTCAGCTTTGCTGCCCTTCTAAGGGGGAATCTGTTCATCCTTTCTGCTGCAGTATGGGGTAACGTGATAACTATTGATGGCCCACTACTTATTAAGATGTTGTCAGACAACATGTTGTCATAAGCTATTATTTTTAAATTGTTATTAAGAAAATATCAAATAGCACTTCTGTGATGTAAGCTGGTTGTTCTAATAATAGGAAAGGATATGTTTATATCAAAATTGAACTACATAATGTTGAGATTTAATTCATATTGCTATGTGGAAAATTGATCAACTATTCAGGCTACTGCAATCTCCAACAGCGTAACAGTGATTAAATAGTATGGGCCTGAGTCGTATGTAATTTATACTCATTTTACACCAGTGTAATTCCATACAATTGCTGAAGCATGACATTCTAACTTAGCTTTCTGGCTACAGCTAGTGCTAGACAGCCAGTAGCTGTTCAAAACTTGCAAACGTAAAGAGGAGGTGATGGGCCCCAAATTTCTTTTTCTGGTTTTCCTGCACTGATATTCAGAAGACATCGGTAATGTTACCCCTGATTGACACAAGGTTAAGTTCCAGATCTGTCCATTCTTGTTTGTACTCCCCTTTTGTCTAAGAAGTTCAAATAAGATGTGCCTCATGTCCAGTACCTGGTTGGGGAAGAAGCCTATTCATTTTATTAATAATTTAGGGGTTCCTGGCTAACCTGGGTATTGTCTGCTTACCGTCATTGATTAGGTCTGTTGTTTACTTAATTTTTTAAAACACATAGCATTGTTCTTGACAGACTGCAGGTTCACAATACAGGAGAGCTTTCTTCCCAAACTGTAGGTATTATTTAAGAAAAATAAGAGTGCTAGTTTAATTCTACATGTTACTTTGATTACTTCTCTGATGCTAATGATTCCATTCCATATTGGGAAAAAAACCCCACCTAAACACAAACCGAAGTGCACTTCTCTAAACATCATCACTCATTTTATACTTCATAAAAAGTCAGTTTTGTTTACGTAATTACTGCAACTATAGAACATCACATATGTAATGAGGTATGAGGTAATACTGTGAGCTGCGAAATACCAACCTCTTCCATATTTAATGGAGGAACTTCAAATAGTAAACTGCAGCAGGCAGTATTGCGAGCCAGCAAATATGTTCACTTTCTCTAAAATGGGAATAATGTCCTGCTGGAGATGCTCTTTTGAATCTAGTTCTGACTCTTTTGTGGTATTATATAAAATTATATGGTGGGGATATTAGTATGCTCCTATACTTCTGCCTCTAAATGGAGCCATCATTAATTGTTTTGATTTGTTCTAGTCTTATGGTTAATGAAGACTAGGTAGCATTTCACCAGTGTTAGAGTAATGCTCTTGGTCCTTGTTATTAATTCCCCTGTAAGTACGTGCCGCCTTCTAGACTTTCCAGTTAGTTTTGCTAGGAAGTTTAAAAAAAGTTTTGATACATATGTTAGTTGTTTTAATCTTAGAGCTATAAAGAACTAAGTCAAGAAAAGCCTCTCTTAAGTAATGCACAGGAGTTCGTTTATAAAGTAAGTAAAGTTGAACCACTAAGTAATAGTGACCACAATATAATTAACTTCAACATCCTCAGGGGAGAGATTGTACAAAAAATGAGGAAGCTAGTTAAAAAGACCCTAAAGTCAAAAGTGAGGAAATTAAAATCCTTAGACTCAGCATGGAGGCTACTTGAGTAACCATAACAGTGTAACAGAAGGCATGCATAATCCTAAACAAAAAAGGAAGCTGACAAGCAAAAATGAGCAGTAGGGCTACAGGAAGGTTCAAGAAGTTAGTATAGTCAAAGATGTATTTTTCTGAAGGTCCAATTTTAACTTGTGAAGTCAGTAGGGATAAAATACAGTGGCTAAGATACGCAGTGGAGATTAGAAGGATGACAGAGGATTTGAGGAGCAGGTAGCCTGACATGAAAACAAGATTTTTTTAAGTATTAAGAAACAGCAAGCCTGCAAGAGATTTTGTAAGTCCAGTGGGCTATTTGGTAGAAAAGTAAGAAAGCTAATGAGAATACAGAGACACTGAAAATGCAGATTACTTTTTTGCATTAGCATTTCTGCATAGAATTTTAGGAAAATAGATCTACGAAATTTCGTCCTGTTAGGTAATGTGGAGGAGGTTTTGTCAAACACAGGAGTTAAAAGATGTTCTGGGACAAATTCACAAATTAAATAAAAACAGGCTCCTAGGACTGGAGAGTATATAAATAAATTCTAAGGGGATTTAAGAAGGAAATTTCTGAACTACCAACAAGAATATACGATCTGATTAAAACCAGTATGTATACTAAAGTAGGGAGTACTTATCCTCTAAAAGGTATGAAGGGTAGTTCTGGAAATGTCAACCCACGTCAGAATAAGAAACAGTAACAATAAAATTGCACATCACTTAGGTTAGGATGATATAATCAGAATTCAGAAACTATGCTTCTGAAAGAACATGCTTCTCCAGCCCCCAAGAATTGTGGCTTTCAACGTATCTACAAAGCTGTTTGAATGTTTTAAAAAAAAAACCTGTCTCACAGTAAGCAAGTAGCAGAATAAAAAGTAAGTTATATTAACAAGGAGTTATATATCACAAGAACTTCAGTGCAGAAATTCAGGCAAAAGATCTGAGCTTATGTCCAAGAAAAGAATACCTTCCCTGAGTTTGCAGTAGTCAGCCAAACTGTATTAAATTTTAAAATAGCCACAAACATTACATTAAATGTGATGGTTTTTTAAATGTACAGTTTCTTCTCTAATATTGGACTCAGTTCTCACCCTCCCAGTCTAAAAAAGATGCAATGGGTATAAATATTCTCACACATATTCCAGAGATACAACCAGTCAAGCTATTACACACATAACTCCAGTTGAGAGATATGTAAGGTTTAGATTCATTCACAGAGAAGACTTTGGCAGGTAGGTACGGTAGAGCTGTGTAACCTAACACAGAAACTGACGCTACAAACCAGCTGCTTCTCTTCCTAATGCAAAAGCAACGGGTTGCCCAGTCCAAATGGAAGCAAGCAACCGAGAATTGTTTCCAGTTCTTTTTTAGTAAAATTTATAAATAGCCTGTGAATTTTCTGCCACAGATATTATGAGCTCCAAGAGTTCATAAAAAATTTAAAAATAACTAGGCATTTATATTCATAATTAGAATATATCTGGTTCTGTTGCTTGGTGGGAACAATTTAAGGGATGCGTGTGCTAGCAGTGTGTAGGATTAATCTCACCTGACTTCAGGTGTGCAGTAGGAAGGAGCCAGAGCAGGCGAGGCTGGTTCACTAGACTTTCTGTTATGAGGAGAAAGAAAGGGACAACTCTACCTGGCCTGTGGTCCTACCCTAAATGCATGGGATTAATCCCTCGCTGAAAGGGCCTTTTCCCCGCTCCGTTGGACTGGGAGCTTAGATGGCTTGGTTCAGTTTTAGCATACTAATTACCACACACACGAGGAGAAATGAGCCACATCCCAACTACCTGGAGTTGTGTTTTCCCTGGAGAACATTCTGGGGATCCTGATAGGACTCATCATTTCTGGGGACAGGCCACTGGATTAGATGGACTGCTGATAGAGTGTGCCTCTTGTTTTCCTGTGTTGCTATAGAAGACACTGTTTTTCACAGTTAAGAAGATTCCAGTTTAGACATTAGTCAAATGTTGCTGTTCTGGAGTGAAATGTTTTACAGAATCAGCAAAGTAACTGGCAAAATTTTATGGTTTGTAAAGTGAACCTTCAAGAGACTGATGTTTTTGCATTAACTCAGTCATCCACAAGATAAACAAAAACTGCTGGAAAGAAACCTAAGGATGGTGTAAGGTGCCCAGTAAAGACAAGAATTTTCCCACCTTTGTGTTGCATATTACATACTTCATGTTAGTCTATGAAGCTCCTAAAGGACTTCAGGATGTTTGGATTTAATCTGAGGGGAGGCCTTGCTGTTTTGCAGTTTTAAAACTTGCTGACATTCCCAGTTTAAATTTTAGGTTTTTGTGCAAAGTGAAATCAGATTGAATATTTACCTCTGCTAAATGAAACTTTAATAACTTAGGAATCATGTTAAAAGGTTAAAAAAAAAAGGAAAAAACAGTATAAAATCCAATAGTTTATGGAAATAAAACATAGCAAATTCCAAAAAACATCCTCCTTTACATTTCATCGTTCAGAACTGTTTACTGAATTCTAGTTTTTGACATCTCATCCTTCTTGATTTCCCTGGCCCTGTCCTTTCATAGTTCTTCTGTTGCATCTCCCATAATTTCTTCACTTATCCTTCATCCTGACATCACATCTGTAACTTTCTGAAGGTATTTAGCAGAGCTGTATTTTTGCTGCCTACTCCGCCTTCCAACCAAATCTTATTTTGGTGTAATTTCATTGTCAAACACAGATCCAGCTATCATCCCTATGTTGCCAACTGTCAGATCCACTTATTTATTCCAAACCTGTCTCCTCCTATTCAGACTGAAATCTCACCTTGTTTTCTTGAAATGTCTTCCTAGATACCTAACCACCAACTGTTGTTCAGAATGGGGCTAAAGAGTATTCCTTCAGTCCTTCCTCTTCTGCAGGCTGTCTGCATGCTTTTCTTAATCACTATGTACATACTACATGTCGTTCATAACTGCGTATGATCAGTCCTTCTGTTTTGAAAATATATTTTGCTTGAACAAAGTCCAAAACACTTTACATTAAAAAAAAAAAAAGAAAAAACCCCAAAGGGTGGTTAAAATATCGAGCAAGCAGAATGCGATACATTGAGAAGCCTGAATATTGAAGTATTCTAGCTATGGCAAAGGTACAACACAAGTAAAGAAAAAGCAACCTTCTTCTCCATTGACCCCCTGGTGTGCTTTAACTGCGACCTCAAGGAGCCATATCTGGGTAGGAGAGGGAGTTCAGTTTCCAAGGCCCATTCAATTGTAAGCTCCTCTGCAAAGTCTCCCAACATGGGGTCCAATTAGTGCCACTTGTATTGGTGAATTTTTTTTTGAGACTTGCTGAAAGCAACTGGAATAAGGTTCTCAGATTAACTTTACCCAGGCCACTATACAGCTCTGGAGCCCTGTATCATTTTCATTCAAGGTAGATTTTGACTGAAGTCAGTAGGAGCTTTTTACTAAGTAATGAAGGATCAGGTCCATCCTTTTGTCAATTTTCTATCATTACCTGGTTCCTATCCTGCTAGCCACTTTCCAGTCTGTATTTTTCATTACCTTTTCTATAAATTAGGAATAGTAATATTTACTACTTCTGTTAAGTGCTTATAGTTATATCAGTAAAAACCAGGTAATATTTAATTTCTAGAATTACCCACCTGCCACTGAACTAGCAAAGCCCATATAAATCATTCCAAATGAGTACCTTGAGAAATGCTGAGTCCCAAGTTAAGCATTATAAATACTGGAAAGATGCAGCACGGGAACTAAATATAAGGTCCATCAGCTAGATTTTTTTATTAAAAAATAAAAAAAAAAGGTTAATTATTAACAGAAATCAAATCACACTAGCATGAGAAAAACAGAGCAGAAAAAACTTGCTTAGTAGTCATCCAACCCTGATTTCAGGCTGGGAAACCTCGCTGTACCGTGATCATTTTCTTTTGGTATGACCCAAATATGAACTATACACAGAGAAAGAGAAGGAAAGAAGAAAACTGAGCTGAAATTAGCCTCCTGCTCAGAGGGCACTGGCTTATCTTGCCTGTTTCTTATCCATAGATAATAAAAAGTAAACTAAAAAATATGTGTAATTCTCTGATATGCTTGAGCTAAAGCATATTAACTGTTGAACTATCGCTACATCATTTGGACTGACCGCTGTTTAAAATACAGTAGAAAGCATTAGCGTTGTAAAATGTTGATTGGTTTGGTTATGATGCCAAGAGCAAGGCAGACAGCCTTTGTGCTTATCAACATTTTGAACTGAATTACATTGTGTAGTAAATGGTTAAGACAAAGCACAGTAAGATTTGTGAATAAGTAAAATGATTGATGTAATACGGGGGGGGGGAAGATAAAAATACGAAACATTAACTTCAGTTTAGAAACTGGTGACGCTGTTCAAGAAAATAATGATGTAGCTCAGCCTGACTAAACCTAACTAAGGACCACAGAATTGGATCCACTGCTTGTATTTTATATCTGCACGTAGCTGCTGCCTCATACCTGATGAAAAGGTAGCTCTCAAAGCTATTTTAAGAAAAATTGCTCCTTGCCATGTAAATTCATGCTCACCAATGATTACTCAAAAATACTCCACTGGGAAAACAGAAATAATTAAGTAGACAATTTAAAAGCTGAGGTAGAAAGTGTTGATTGCTCTAGCTCTGCTCACCAGGCTGCTGAGATACAGGACTCCTTGCCAGCAGAACAACATATTTAGAAATAACTGTAGTTCCCATTTCATCCCTTGGAACAAGCTAGTAAGGTCGGAAGTGGTAAATGGTAGAAAGACAATGAGCACATGAACAGCTTCTATTGCTAATCCAAGCATTGTCCCTACTCTATGGGTACAGCAGAGGACTATGATCAGTATCTTGTACTTGTGCAAAACATATTGTTTAACATATCCCATTTAACACAAGACCAACTTCACTGATCTGCTGTGAAACTAATACTTGGAATAACTTTTAAAACTGAGTGCGTCATATCTCTGACTTTCTGGATTTTTTTCCCTTTCTCCAATCCCTTTTTCTAATCTCTGACCTGCTGCTTGCTGAATAAAACAAATAGCCTTTCGCGGTTCCTGGCACGGCGTTCACAGGAGTTACTGCATACCTGCGGCATTTGCATCTTCGCTCAATCAAACGGCACTATATGGATCCATTCGGTCCTGAAAATGGTATACAATTTCCTCTTTCTCCCTCGCTTTCCCCTAATAGCAGGGAGGCACTAGAGGGTTGCACAGGGATGTGTGTTACAGGCTGCCTGCAGGACCCTAGCGGACTAGGCTGTATTTAATGAGCGCGTCTTCACTGACAGATTCATTATTTGTGTTCGGTCGCTTCAAGTCAAAACTGATTAGTTACACTTACTGCAGCAAAGATTTAATGATTTTATTGTTTATCTTCAATTTATTTTGATTAACATCTCCGTTCTTTTCATTGCAAGTGCAATTAGGTGTAATATAACAGCGACTACTTTAATTTTGCTGAAATTAAGATGAATAAGTGACGGATTATGGCACTTTGTTTAACAAATAAATCATAGTTAAGAGGACTGTATTAGTAATAAATGAAAGAACAGACAATCTAATTAAAATGCATGGAGCTGATAGTTCAAGTTTCCAGAAATGTAATGAATTTTCATTTTAGAAATCAACTAGATTTAGGTGTAATACTTATTTATTGACAATAAGGTGACAGAAAGGCACATTATTTTGTAAATCGTCTTAATTTCTTGTATAATGTTGGTGGAAGGAAGTACAAGCAGTGAAATAAAGGTGCACATTCAAATTTTTTTAGGAGCTAGGATTATTTTGTCAGGAAACACTGCAATTAAGGTATGGCTAAAAAAGAGACTGAGGGACTGAAATGAGGAAAAAACTCATTAGTTCAATTCTCACATGTTCAGACTTCAGCATTTTCTGCAACAGATGAATATTCTCCAAGTCCCAGCCACAATTTTCCTTTAAGTTCCTAAGATACAATTCACTGCCACGCAGCAAAAGCCTCAAGACATGTAAGATGGAAGAAAGAACTAACATGAAGAAAACTGAACTCAACAAACAGCGAGCAAATCAAGATTGCTCTATACAAGCATCCCCAAATCATGGGGCAAGTAGCAGGGCAGCAATCCTGGAGCCAGCTTACTGTGGGGGTCGTATGGGCTTAACTTCTGATTGAGGAAAACCAAGAGGAAAACGAACCCTTCAGAATCAGAAACTTTATCCCTCTGATGTTTAAAAGACCTTGTATTTGACAGGACAGCTTTGAAGATAAAGACCGAAGCACTCTCCAGCTACAGGCTGTTCAACACCCCACACTGCTATCTGCAATGCACTTCACTTCAGTTTGCAGAGTTCAGTCATATTAGAAAAGAGATAGGGGAGACATTTTTTAGTATATTGTGCTATATTTTTGATGCTGCTGTAGCTTGCCCAGGCTGTCTTCACAGAGCCTGGAAGAGCTTGCCTCCATTCTACACATCTCCATCATCGTTCCTTCCCGCCGCACTATGTCAGACTGGCCAGTTGCTCTTGGCTGGCCAACATGTAAATTTGCTAATAAAAATGTACACTGACATCCTTGACCACACATATGAGGTACCTCTAAACTAAGAGGTAGGAACTAAAGATGAGAGAGGACGAGGAGCGTCTGCTCCCTTTTTCTTAAAGTGCAATATTCATTTTTTTGTCTGTAGGAGGATTTTATTCTAGGGATTAAGGTTAGAGAGGTCTAAGACAGAGCAATATATGCTCGGTTAAGACCTTATTTTGACTTTTTTTCCCTCTTTGTACTAGGGATTGTGGGGGGCAAGGAGGGAAGGGAGGCATAAAAAGAGAATGCAATCCCTAAGATCACAAAACCTGCAAGAGAGTACTTTGTTCTTCATAAACTTTTAAGTGCTCTTCTTGTATTACTGTTTCTCTCTTTAACTGTTTAAAAAATTTCAGATATTAAGATGAAAGCCATTATTGAAAGAAGTATTTATTATGATTTAGTAGCAATTTTTTGTTTGTTTTTCTACCTTAGTTAGGACTTCATCACTATATACTCCTTGAAATACAAGAATTCCAATGGCAATGCAAATTTGTTCCAGCTGAGGAGCTGCCTCATAGCTTTAAAAGGGACTTAAAAATCATATTTTAACAAATGTCTGCAAAAAAAGATAATTGAAAAATAATTCCTGTCCTGTGGGCATAGTGGAAAAAAATTACTGAAGCCAGTTTTACTAGCGTAAAATAAATAGAGGGAAGGAGGAGGTGGAGTGAGGAGCTTCTAAGGCCTACTTTCTTTGTCCCTGATTGTATTCATCAGATCTACTAATTGCATTAAAACAGGTAGGTCTTCCTAAGTGTATAAAATCAAACAAATAAATAAATCTGAGTACTTTTAACAAGGTAGTATATGAACTTATTTACAAGTGTTCCTGTGTGTCACAATCCCTCTTCTAATATTAGTTTTCAATATTTAATAAGTAAATAGACGGTAGGTAAAGACAGACCAAGGGGGGGACAGAGAAGAGATGATGCTAATGACCAAATCAACCTGCAGCCCTGCTCTGACTGGAGCCCCAGTCATCAGCTGAGTGTCATGCAGGAGAGCCAGAGGAGCTGGGGGAGGCTGTGGAGGGGTTGGCGAGCCAGAGACTGGCAGCATCATTGGTTTGAACAGGCCGTGATTGATTTGTCACCAGAGGCCCATTTGACTGGGCGAAAAGCCCTTCTGATCTCAGTCTCTCTCTGCCTCCTTACCTCTGCTGTCCCTTTTTCCTTCTCCGCATTTTGAGGCTGGCACAGCAGCTGGGCAAGGGGGCTCAAGTTGAGGCTGACACAGAGCAAAAGGGTTGAAGGTCACTGCTGCTGAAACTCAGTAACGACTGACAAGGGAGATCCAGCTCATCATACTTCTCACTTTCTCTCTTGCCTTCGGAACTCCAGAGGTTTGCAAAGCCCCAAATACCCATTCACACAAATACACCAACGCACCGTTCCCCAAGCAGAGCCACACAACCAAAGCCTCTCTCTCCTCTCCTCTCGCTGTCTCTCTCTCGCACACACTCACGCGCACACACACACACGCGCTCGCTCGCTCTCTCCCCACCCCTTCTACCTTCCTGTTATCTGTGGCTGGGAGAAACCTCTAGATCTACAAATATTAATTACAAAGGACAACGAAAGGTAAGAAGGCGTCAATTATCCAAAGGTGTCGTGATGTTATTTCAAGTCAATTGCAAATGTGTGAGGGGGAAGATTTCGCCCCAGTGATTCCTGTCTGCTTGGCTGATGGGGACCGGAGCCGATTCCCTCCCAGAACTGCTGCAGCTATGCATTAAACCACACACTTTCCAGCAGGAGCCATCAGCATGGGCCTTTCTGAATTCTCTCTTTATTTCATTCATTAAGGGCATTAGGCAAGTTGGAATTTGTATGAAAAGGATCCTATGGGAATACTGTCTCCAGGGTAGGTATTTTCATGACTTTCCACATCCTGGGGCTCTCTCTGTATCTCTTCTCTTTCTCTCTCTCTTCTGTTAGATGGAGCTTTAAAGGAGGCTGCCCTCATCTTCCAACTAATCTGGGGAAAGGAAATACTCTGAGCTGCATATATTGAGTGAAAAAATATTTTATTTCTTTACTATAAAGTGGCAGTTACTGAGAAATTGAGAGACCTTTCCTGCTTGATTTTGTTAAAGGGCTTTGTTATTATCACTATTTTATTCCTAGCTGGTTTTGGATTTTTCTCACACAAGAGTTTTTAATGACAGTTGCCTTCGTTATCCAAAAAGAAAGAGATAGCAGACTGGACAACAGCAAAATAATATTAATCAGACAAAGGCAGACTTTAAATTAAACTGGCTGTTGTGTTCCCATAAAAGCAGGACAATCTCAATACTCCAGCTCATTTCACTTGGCAAAAGAACATGGCATCAGTTTTTTAACTTTAAAAAAGTTTAATGAACACGAATGGAGAAATAATTTTTCTGTGTATTTAGCAGTCTATAAAGAAGAGAGAATGCTTTAACTTTGATCGCCACAATTAGTTCCCTGGGTATCTAGAGGGGAACAGGGCAGCCCTGGGAGCCTCAGTTCTTTAGATACAAAAGCATTTAGATCGCTTTAGAGCAGTTAATCCTGAGACTGGCTAGGGTCCCTTTTGTTTTCTAACTCCATTGTGGGTTTTGTTCAGTTTTTTCTATTCGCATGATTGACTGCCCAATGGATGCTAATTATCCAAATGTCGCTTCTGTCCTTTGAGTGACTTTCTATGTATTATGGGCAACTGTCATGCATTCTGTCATTCTATATCATATTACATGTATTATCATATGAAAATGGTACTCTGCATAAAGGAAGGTGTCTGAACCAGCAGATGCTGCAGATATTTAGAGGACTTGCCTAATCTGAATGGATTTTCCATGGAAAAATTGGTCAGAAAGCATATAGGGGAGAGTCAGAAATTGAAAGTTTATCAGGTAATTATTTTTGTCCTTTTGCTGTTTACATGATAATGTACAAAGCATTAACTGTCTCTGCTTCTGAAATCTGCAGCCACCTTCCTCCTCCCGAACCAGGCAACCCGTCTGTATTTATTAGAGTATGACAGCTTAAGCTAATTAAACTGATATCTGTCTAAAATAATAAGCCCTGAAAGTTAGAATAAACATTATGATTATAAGCAGAAAGGGCAGCTATACAAATGTAGCATCGAAGTTATATTTTAATGATAATCTGAAATTCCGGTATGAAAAACATTGGATGTGCAATTACAAACAATAATAAAGTTCTGCAAAGACATTTTTCACTGTAAACATTTTTTACTTAGATCTTTATCTCTTTACATGCTATTAATAAGGCTGAGGGTTAATACAGCTGCAAACTTGAATATTTTTTATTTTATACATATGTGGACATATATTTAAAAGGATATCAAGGGAAAGGTTTTTACTACAATTTTTCCGCTAAAATAAGCTTAGCACACCTCGGTGTAATGTGCATGCCAACACTTAACAGGAATGCAAGATTTATAACGATAGAGCTTTTTAGATTTGCACTCTGGGGTCCATTGAATCCATAGGCACATCCAGAGTTCCCTCTCCTAAAATGTTAGAATAGTGGTTTATATTTGCCATTGATATGAAATACTGTGGATACATAATGCTGAACATCATGATCTTGAGCTTCATCGAATATACGTACAATAAGTTTCCATTAATGGTAAAGCTAAATCATGGGAAATATGTACTTTATGAAACAACAGAAAGATACCATAGACAGACTTGCTCTGCTGTATCAAGGTGCTTTGAAATTTTACGATGATCAAATATACATGATCAAGCTGTGCTTGTTAGGGTACGAGGGGCTCAAAACGGTCAATGATTATTGATCAGACTGTTAAGTATTTGTTCACGATTCTTTATATCCCAAAAGATTCAGGGAAATGAACAGTGAAAAATTGCATCAGAGTCCACCTTTGTTTGAGACTGGTGTATCAAAATAGAGTATTCATTTGCCAAATCTCTTGGAAAAAATGTGTAGTAAATTCTGAAGTACGGACCCCAAGTACAGAGATTAATATTTCCTTTTTTTAATTGTCTTTGTAAAATTATAAGTGTTAATTACAAAATGTAAAGACAGAGTCTTTGTAGAACATGAATAGTGAATTATTGATAAGAGCAGATTTACACAGCAAAACCAGAGATACAGTCATGGCTTTTCAGTTGACCTTTACATTTTACCTTACATTTTGCTCATGCCAATTTTTTTTAAGTGAAGTTGCAATAACAGTGATGTAAGAGAATCCAGGAGGTGAAAATGGAAATTTCTGTTACTCTTACAAAATAGAAAATCTTACTGAGGTGCAGTTACTGTCTTTTGGTAATTGAATAAGTATTACTCCTCATGAGTAGTTCCAATTAAATGGGGCTTTTTTAATTAGAATATCATTTGGCAAAAGTCCCAAATTATTTGAATAATAATCCTTTCTTGCTTCTTGAGGTTTCTACTGTGTCTATTTCTACAAGTCCATCACCCATATTATTTATTATTTTTAAATTATCTATGAAGTTTGTTCCAGAATTCAAAATATTACACATGTTGAAAGAGAGTGCTAATGTATCATTCTTGCAAAATCACGAGGCATACTTTATTTGATTTCATTATGCTGTACATTACATAAATTCACAAGATCTTTCCTGAACACAGAAATCTCTTAAGATAAACTTACTACACATTAAAGAAAACTACCGAACACAAAGAATTGTTTCTGCAGATATTTGCCTCTGAGAAATGATAACATATGTCTGTGTCTGAATCTACAAATAGATAGATGGATACACACACATATGTTCATTCACACACACACACATAGCCTCATACAGTCATATATCTTATACATATTTATCTAAACAAATTTGCATACTGCATCTTTTGTAAATCTTAAAACCAGCGATACGTATTTTGGGTCTCATTTTCAGATGTTAATTCCCTTAAGATTACTTACTATTTTTCCAAATGAGAATCACATTGAAAATAATCAGCCACCCTTATACTTATATAAAAAGTTTGCAGAGTATAAAATTGGCAAAATGTCACTGATTGGTTGGAAATGCCCTTTCACCTTATTGTGTCTGCCCTGCCACTTAATTAATCTGTTCTTGTCTGAGAGCGGACAGTGTTAAAAGATAAGCAGCGCAGGGAGCAAAGTTGATAATATGTCCAGCTTTTTTAAAGAAAATAATTTTACTTCACTATATTTATTGGATTCCATCATCACTATTTCAATTTCTATCTTCTCTGATTTCTTCTTACTGCAAATATTTACATGCAACACTCCCTGCATCTACTTCTCCATTTCTAGCTTTATCTATTCTAATTTCCTAGGCTGGGCTGTAAAGTTTGCAGCTGGTTTCCATACCTGCTTTCTGTGTTTTGAAATCATTTTTCAGAGACATGCGGTGGGCATTCAGGTAGTCCAGATAGGGGTTTATAGTGACAAAATATTGACTGGATTTGGTATTCACTTATGAGGATGACGTTAGTGCCACAAAAATCCCTGTGATGTACAGGGAATAGTTAATTAATTAAAGGACCTGCTAATTGCTACTTGAGGTACTGTGCAGAGATGATGAAGAGTGCTTGGTACAAGGTTAGGTTCTCAGTCTTGAGTGAACATTTTCATTTAAAAGATTTCTTTAAAGTACATCCTAATTTTTTTTATGTTTTTTCAGGTTACTGTATCTAGTTCAGACTCAAGTGTTCAATTGAGCTTCAATTAATTATAATATATAGTCAGGGTTCTTTAGCTGGGATAGATTGATGGAGAAGCTTTGTTTCATTTGGTGCAGGTGGCACTGTTTAATAAGCACAGGAGAGAGTGAATAATGTAGTGTTTGCAAAGAGAAATAAATGCAAAATAGAGAGGTGCAATTAGATCAGCTCAGAGAAATAAAGGATAAATATTAAATGGTCAGGTATCTTGCAAATATCAAATAAAATAGTAATAAGTATCTCATTGAAAACTGCCATTTTAATTTACGAATATCTAACAGCACTGCTTTAAAATAAATCTAGTGAGCAAGTCTCCTGCTTTCATTAGGCAGGCACGTTTCAATATCTGGAAAATACCAGACTTCTAATTTCCAAACTCTCCATATTTTTTTTTTCTTTTACTGAAGTATAAATAGGGTTCTAAATTTGAAATATAAACACAAGGACTTTAAAAACAGATTTCTAAATTGTATTGTAAAATACCTTAACCTTTGGAGAAAAATTGCCCCATGGAAAATTAATCTGTGAAAAGTTGTATATCATTATCAATGATTTACTAGCAAATGAGGGTCTGTACGCTTCACGTGCGTGTACTAAAGATAAAGTTGCAGATTACTGAAAAAGAACAACAAAATTATAGATAAAGAAGTAAAGCCCTTGAGAATGAAAATCTTCTAATTGCACACAAAAAATAAAAACAAGTATATGCTCTTGAAAATAACAAACAGGAAAAAAAGGAGATATTTTACTTGCGGGGGGAAGGAGGGGTATCTGGTAGCTAAGAGGATAGCCCTATAAGCTACTTAACAAAAGAATGTGAATGTATTAGGCATTTCAGCAACACTTCTGCATCTAAAAATTTCAGCTGTAGACAGATTTTCCACAGACGATTCCCCCCTACTGCTAACCTCTTAAATATACCTATAAAATACAAAATGTTCCAAATCACCTCCAATAAAGGAAGCTTCCTTACATTAAATGCATCTAATATTTGTGTTAGAAATCTGAAGTGCTTTCTGATGTGGTTAAATTCACAAAGAAATGTGGTTGTAGAACAGAAAGGAATGTATTGAGCACATCACTCTGAATATTTGCAGATGGATACAGAGCTGTGGAAGTTTACTTCTGAAGTATGGAATTAATCATATTCTTAGGCTCTGATTATTCAAAGGAGGCAATACGATTGGGCTCTTTCTCTACAAACCTTATTTTTGTTATGTAGCCATGTTTACCAAATCCCTGATATACCCAATCAGGGCAGCCTCCCCAACCTCCGGGATTGGTTGATATTGAACTTGTAAAATGTTTATGAGTGAGTGTTTGCCTGGTAATGTAGCCCTGGGTGCCCTGCTGTCAGCATGGAATTACTGATACTATTACACACAGAAGGGGTTTGGAGGGAAGAGGGAAGGGGAGCTGGGTAGCCATAGGGGACTTTCTGATCTGAACTCTTAATGTGCATTTAGACAAAATAGTTTTCACCGAAAAATCACCTTCCTCACTTCGCTTAAAAAACAAAACAAAACAAAACAAACCTGTCCATTTACACTAAAAAAGCGTTCCTGCAGAGAATCTTATTGCACTTATCTGAGCTCTGACTGTAGAGGAAAAAGATTAGTCTGTACTAAATAGATTTTTTAAATTATTGTAAAAATTATTCTCTTTAAATTATTTACTATGGTAGATGCTCAAGTCAGCCAATCAGATCTAAACACGCCACCAAAAATCTATATTCCCCAAAATAAAACTTGGAAGCTACCTTAAATATGCAGCTACTGACCTTCAGAATCGTATTTTCTTTACCAATTCACTGTAATAAAAATGAACATTTTGTCATCACTTTGGGAAACTGTGCCAAACACCTTAAAACACATGTCACATGCCAACTTTACTTCATTTTTCTCCTCAGGGAACAGATACATCTGGAATCATAATCACAGATAAAAACCTTGACAAAACTGCACATGAGCCCAGCCCTTCTCTCCAACACCTACCTTTTCATAACATTTAATACAATATTAATATCGGTTACTAAAAAGGCTTCCAACCTTTACATTTCTGACATAACATGTTCAAACCCATATTTCACACTTCTTGTTCTGTTTTAAGTTCAGTGGATTTAACAGGACTCTGGAGAGAAGATCATGTGGTTGAAGATTTCCCTCCCTCTTCGACACCCGTAGAGGCAGTTTTGGAATTGTTTAAATAGCTGTGGCTATATAAACTGGAATACGTAAGATCACGGGCACCTTATTTCTCTCTCACATCTATAGACACACGCTTGTGGTTTTATCTGAAATCTACAGCTTGTACCAGTGACAAACAATTTCAACACAACATCTGGGCAAAACATTCCCAATATCTTCCTTTTCAACCGCATTATTTATCTTTCCTGCATACTCCTGGTTTACCAGACCAATACAATTAGCTAATATTATATAATACTATTATTTGGTCTTTTTTATCTATGATTGACAGTTTTTCAAATCAAAATAAAGCACATTCTTAGTCGATCATCTTCTTGAAAGTGCGCTACCGTTTTAAGCTCGGTTTGCTTCTGAGACAGCCAGAGATCTTACCCATTCCGGGGTAAATGGTGAAATTACAGATCCAACAGATTCCCTGCTCTCCCCAGAACGCTTGGCTTAGGCAGTATTTACTAGCTAATTCCTGGACTGTTTTTTTTTTTTTTTACTGCATGCTTGTATAAAACATCGTCAGCTGGTATTGCAAAGAAATGGAATTTGAGAACTTTGCAAATTTTCATTTATTATTGTGTTTGTAATTAATACCATGCTGGAAGTACCTCAGGCAGCTCACAGTATGGCTTTGTTCATGTCAGAATGGTGATAGCAACCTCTTTTTGTTACATATTTAACAGCTTTGAAAGACATTTTTTTAAACAGCAAATGTACTAGACAGCTTTAAAGCAAAGGACATTAAATAGGTTGCCAATTATTCATTCAGCAGCTCTATGTGCGTCAAAAAAATGCATACCGCCAAATTTTCCTGAGACAAACCACTTAAATTTCCTCTGACTCATACACCATTTTTGCACTAACTGGATACGGATAGCAATCATTTAGAAAAAGAAACAGATATAAAATGTTTCTTGCCTTGGAAGACTGAAAAAAACCTTGAAAAATATGTTAATTTACAGGTAGGGGACAGCGTTTGTCACAAGAAACGTCCTATTTTTAAACTGAGTAGTGTTTCTTAATAAGATTATTTCATTATTCTCCTTCACTTTAAAACGACCTGAAGTGTCTAACTCGATATATAAGAAGTGCAAAAAGTGGTGTCTGAAGGGAGTAATGATTTCCCTGAATCATTTCAAGTCAGTCTCTAGAGCAACTGAATCTGAAGCATGCTAGTCTGTCTCCAGCAACTCGGGGAGATGAAGAGCTGAGCTGAGCTCCACTTGCTGACAAGAAGCAAACTGTCTCACATTTTAGGAGAACAACATCATTGCCTATAAAAATGAAGAAGAGACAAAATAAATAAAACCAGTTAATGTTGTAGTTAACTTGCAAATCAAGTAAATCTGTTGGTACAGTATTTTAGAAATAAATGATAACAGCATCACACCAAACACACATTTCTGAACATAGAAGCGTTCTGATTTTGATTTAATGGTATATCAGCGTCAACTATTGCTTCCTTTGCTGGTACACACTTCCTGATGCCTACTGTGAAGGGTGCCCATATTTACAACTGAGTAAGATGATTAATTACACCTTGTCAATCACGGTGCATGAAGACATAACACCACAGCAGACAATGAAGAAGATGCCTGAAGCTACAATTACATTTTAATTCATAGTTTATTGTATGTTCCCATATATCGCAGTCTAATAACCGTAGGGGCATCGAAAACATATGAGATATCAATCACTCTGCCCCCTGGTCTTTCATGTTTATATTATTCCACAGCGTTTAAATTACCATAAGTAGTTACTTATTTTCTAAGCTTTCTTCTCTTCTCTCTTACCTTTTGCTTCCATTTATCTTTTATTCTTAGTACCTTTATCCAACAGCTATAAGCATTTGATGGAAGTTTGTAGCTCACTTAAAATCGGTAACAGACAACCTGAAACCCAGCAATTAGCAAAGACAGCTTAGACTTGTGTTCCTTTGTTGAAGGAGGCGTTGAATCTTTTGTTCTGATTTAGTCACGGTAGCTGGGTGGAAGCTGGTACCTCATTATGTGGTTGGTCTGTTTGTCTGGTAGGTAGCAGATGGTACTGGAGATGACGTTACCAAGAGAGGCAGGGTAGAGAAACTCAAGACCTGTGATTTGTTCACCTGTCACCTATAACAAAATACAGGTTAAAAGACTTTATTATTAGCTGTACTGTTTTTTTTTAAATGAAAAAACTCTCATTTCAAGCGAGAGTTTGATTCTAGAGATCATTTTGCTCTCGCAATTTTTCCGTTGCTCATTATTCAAGAATATCCTGGATTTTATTCTGAACAATGTAAATGTCATTCATGTGTCAGTGTGTACATTAGCAGCTTTGTGTTTACATTCTGTTGCTCTCCTTGTGTTTTGGTAGCAAGGGTTGGATGTCTTCTTGTGTTTGTATATCCATTAAGGAGATAATCGGAGATAGCCTGTGAACTGGAGGTCACGCCATACCTTTTTAATGTGCTATTGGTATTATTGGGTCCCACCTCTTGGGCAACACTGTGACAGAAAATACTGTGTTTTAATTCCACAAAATATATAAAATCTTTTTGATAATTAGCGATGCCAGCCAGAGCGTACGAATCCGTGACCTTTCTTAACTGCAAAATGTTTGTAATGAGTTACGTGATAGGGGCTTAAACTGGTATTAAAATGCGTAAGGCCGGCACAGGAGGCGGCTGTAGATAAGGATGCCTACAGCAAATGGCTGAAGCACAGCACACCGCAGCGGTGTTCCATGGTGCCGTACTGGGGGTCCAGTGAGCGGTAGCCCATGTCTCTGGAGGCAAATCTCCCATCGCAGACAGTGTTGGAAATGTCTTGCAATTTATCGGAGGAAGCGAAAGATTGTTTTATAAAGATCAATACTATACAGCTCCACTAACTCTATTGCGGAATCCTAATCTGAACTAAAACACAAGCTGCCATTGTTTCCAAGGTGTGACTTTAGGACAGTCCTTGGATAGTTCCCATAATGCCAAATCAGCTCGCCTTCTGCATGGTTTCTTTAGGGGTCTCGCGGCTATTCCATACGCATTTCAACAGGAGACACTTTGTTCTGTGACATGCAAATGTATCAAACTACGCCGAACAATCCCAACAGAGTGATGATAAAAAGCCCAGATTACTGTAAGCAGGGAACACATAAAACCAGCAAAGCTGGACTAGGAACAGAGTAATTCCAATTTTAGCAAAGATCGTCTTAACTGTACGAAACCCGTGAGAGGCAAATCACTACGTCAGAAACCACCGCCTAACAGTGACGCGCTGAGTGACGTAATGGTTTGAGGCAGCCGGTCTCCTGATCTCAGATGTGTGTTCAGATTTTCTTTCCTTTGTGCTACCTTTTCTAATATAATTAGAAGTGCGATATTTGACATCTTTGATACTAATTAGTCCTTTCCAACTACCCGCCTTCTGGCTCAGTATTTAGACATCACTGAGAGTTTCCCTGTGCACTCTCTGTCTTTTCTGGAGACTTCCTGAAGCTTCTCCGCCAGTGCGGAGCCCTTCCCGGCCCGCTTTCCTTACAGCCCGCTGGGAAACGAGGGCAGTGGAGGCCTCGGCCCGTGGGAGGCTTCGCGCACTCAAACGACACAAATTCTTGCACTCTGCCGGCGCATGTTGGCCTTGGGGCGCCGTTGGGTGCACTCAACTACTGAGAAACGGTTCATCATCTCGGCGCGTGAACAAACTTTTGACCCGCTCGTTCTCCCGCGCTGGGGGGCGTTTCCGCCCACCCCCCACCCCCGATAGCCTCTTTGTTGCTCCGAGGCGAGACGCGTGGCTGCCCGTCAGCGGGTGGCAAACGCAAACCTCCCCGCGGCGGGGAGCGGGCCCTAGCAGCGCTCCGGGGGGCCGCTGGCGGGGCGCCGGGGCCGGAGCGGGCTGTGCGGGGCTGTGCGGGACCGGGCGGGGCCAGGCGCGGCCGGGCGGGGCGGGGCGGGGCAGCGCGGGCAGGGCGCGCGGCGGCCCCGCGCCTCCCGGCCCCGAGCACATGCCGGCGGGCCCGGGCGCGGCGGCAGCCAATGGCGGCGGGGCAGGACATGATGTCAGAGGGGCTGTAGAAAAGGCGCGGAGCCTCGCGCGGCGGCCGGGCTGCAGAGGCGCGGCGGGCAGCGCCGGGCGGGCGGGCGGCACCGGGCGGGCTGCGGCTCCGCTCCCCCCGCACCCCACCCTACCGCGGCGGGAGAGGCGAGGAGAGAGGCGAGGCAGGGGGGCCGCCCCGTGTCCGTCCCACCTGGTGCCCCTCCAACTCCTTCCTCCTTCCCCTCGGCTTTTTCTTTTCCCAATGAGCTCCGGCGGGCTGGGGGAGGAGCGGGGGAAGGAGCAAACTTTGCCCCCGAGCTGCCGCCGCCGCTGCCAGCCCTCCGGACCGTGAGTGCGTGCGGTGGGCAGCCGCCCCGTCGTCCTTGCGGCACCAGCCTCCCTTTCCCTTGCTTTCCTCCTCTACATCTCGCACAGTACGATGTAGGGGGCTTGTCCTTATTATTTTTTTATTTATTTTTCACCGAAGATGGTTTAATTTTTTATATTTCTATTATTTATTAATCTTTATTAATCCAACCGTAAACCTGCCCAGCCTTCCGCCATCTGGGCCAGAGCATAAAGCCTGGGACTGCACCTGGGGCAATGAGCCCTGCACTGAAGAAGCCTCCTAGAGGGATGTGCCGGGGCCGCGCAACAGACTAGCTTCTAAGCCCCGAAGCCCACACCGCCAGTTATCCCCTCTCCCTTACCCGCTTCGCCCGCCTTTTCTGCACCCCGTCCCCTCGAAAGCTCGGATCAGTGCCTGCGCTGCGCTCCGGAGATCTGTGCCGGGCTGAGACGCCCGGACCCGAGGAGAGACGGGACGGCCGTGCTAGATGCATGGGGGAGGGCTCCGGTTAATGCAAGTTCTGGGCTCCTGCAGGGACCCCGACAACTGTCAGCAGCAGCAACTCGGGGCCTCCTCCTCCGCTTCCTCAGCGATGCTTTTCCACAGCCTGTCCGGCTCGGAGATGCACGGGGTCATCGACGAGATGGATCGGAGAACCAAAAGCGAAGCACCGGCCATCAGCTCGGCTATAGACAGGGGAGAGACCGAAACGGTAGGAGGCGAAGGAATGGGAGAGTCGTTCAACCCCCCTAAACATAATAAACCCCTCAAAGATACAGCTTTTCCCTTAAAATAACAGATCGGGGGGAAACGTGTGCTAAATCAGAAGAAAATTAAGCATAAAGGCACCCCAAAAGATTAAATAACACCGTGGGGAAAGGCATGAAACTGTTAATTATTAATAATATGCATAGTAATAGTAAAGCTTGGGTGAAATGAACGGTACTGCTCGTGCGAGGAAACAGAAAGCTAGACCAGCCTTTTGGTAGCGTCCAAGAACTCCCTCCCTTCCCCCAGCCTGTCCGGCCTTCCAAAGTTTTTAGGAAGAGGCAAAGTATGCTTTTACACAGATAACGCTTTGGCACGGCGCATTTTTTTGTCTGCAGGATGGAAACACATACACCAAAGAATCCAATTCTCTGTTATTTTTCAGGTAGGACATCTACGCTGAGGCGGTCGTTGTAGCATTTATGAACAAAAAACCCGAACTCGAGTGCCTTTAATTTTTTTTATTTCCAAATAATTGTAATATATGTGGAGGCTGGGTTTGCAAACTGCACTAGGAGGTGTTTCAGGGGGATGGATGGATGCACATTTTTATAACTTTACCACTTTTTATCTCCTGTCTGCTGATGCGTAGTACTTGTGTATTAATACATTTAGACAATAAAAAGATGCATCCTTTTAACCAGAGTTAAGCTACCAAAGTGGAAGAGATTTCTGAAGTATGCTGGTTCAACGTTTTATGTATGCTACTTTTTTTGTTAAGAAATGGTAATTCTGAGGTGAAATGATCCCGTACTTTGGGTAAACGCTGTCTTGTGAGCTGATATGGGCGCATGCAGGGAGGAGATCTGTTCTCGGGTTTTCAGACTTCGTCAGTATGTGTTATTTCTCGTAATGCGATGTAGAGATTTGCTTAAAGGTGACAGTGAGAGGGTTTGATCCCGAAATACTGGCTGAAAAAAACAGCCTTTATACTCTAAGGGTGGAACGTGGTTTCTGATCTAAACGGTTTGGGTTTTCTTTGCAAAAGTTGATATTTCTCCGTATAATTAAACAATATCAAATTATCTTTCCTGGAATAAATATTGTGGCATGATACTTTTATATATATCTCTAATGTATATGCATACACACGTGTATATAATAAATAGTGGTATAGAACACTGGATCCTTAAATACCATTTCTGGATCTCAGAATATTTTTGTTACCGGAAAAGCAAAGCAGAAAAATCGCATTTCATTTAAGTGGATTTACAAGAAGCTACTTCGGTTATAAACCGGTCCCCAGTCACGGTTCGGTTAATGCCTTAAAGAAATAAGCCGTCGGGGGGCTTGCGTGGATCACATACCGATGCGGAGCCAGAATTTTATTTATTTGTAGTGCTGGGAGTGGGACTGGTGTAGTGCGAACAGTGGTGCTCGGAGCGATGGGATTTCTTGATCTCTGCAAGTGCTGGGTGAAAGGAATCGGGCCAGCAGTTGCTGGAAAAATAGCTTCAGTTTCTCCCCATTAGCTGTTCTGTCTTTTGCTTTGCGCAAGGACTCGGGGCTCTAGAGGAGGCGAAAGTACACAAACAACTTCCCCCCCTCACCCCCTTCCCCCCCTCCCCCCCCCCCCCCCCAAATGAAAACAAACTGCCTGTTTGTCACATCTGGAAAAGCCCGTCCGGGTTCTCCTGCGCGGGGCCGGGTGCGGGGGGCGCGGGGCGAGCCTGAGCCCGAGCCTCCTCCGGGCGCGGCCCCGCGCAAACGGCGGCCCAGCTTCTTCCCTCTCCCTTCTTTTGGTAGAAGTTGACAGAATATGTGTGTATTTGTTTTTTGCAGGGTTTCGATTGGATTGCGATTTGACACTAAACTATTAAATTATATAGGGGTTACATTTAGTTTTATTGCTTCCAACTTTATCCCAGCGTAATCTAAAGTGCTCTGTTGGTTTTTCCCCACTTTCTTTCCCACCCGTTTCCCACTATTTCGTTTTCCTGATCAAACATTCTGCACCTCGGATTCGGCAGCGCCCGTCTCCTCTGCAGTTTGATGCCTTTAGCTCTTTGGGCCACAGCAGGGCTGAACCGCGGTGTCTGGAACCAGCTTGCAGAGAGCGCCCTGCCCGCACCCTGCGCCTGCTGCGGGCTCGGTCGGGATCCCTTCCGAAATTTATAGCCAGGCAAATGCACCCGCAGACACGCTCCGCATCCCCGCACTCGCAGAACATTAACTATGCAGTATATTCGTAATAATAAATTTTAAAATTTAACTCTCTCCGATTTGTCCTACTCCGTGGTTAGTTCGCCTGGTTTTTGAACAGCATCTTTTCTGGTGCTGGGACTGGGAAATCCAGACAAAAAAAAAAAAAAAAGACGGAAAAAACCCAAACAAACCTGGGTCTCATCTGGACGCCTTCTCTAAAACCCAGGGTGTTTTTCTTCCTGTCTCGCCTTCCTCCCCCGCTCCTCCCGCGGAGGTGGGATGCTGCGGGACCCAGGGGACCCGGGCGGAGGAGGCAGGTCGGGGTGGCCGGGCTGGGAGCCCTCTCCCCCGCTCCCTGCCCCTCTCCCCCGCTCCTCCATCCTCCCCTGTCCCCCTCCCCTCTCCCCCGCTTCGCGCCTGCCAAGCCCTGAGAGGGAGCGGAGGAGCCCGGCCGGCCCGGCCAGGGGGAGGGGGGAACCCAGTCGCGCACAGGGGTTTCTCCCTCTCGCTAACGGTCTGTAATTGTTTTCCCCCAGCAGACCATGCCTTCCATCAGCAGTGACCGGGCTGCCCTGTGCGCCGGCTGCGGGGGGAAAATCTCCGACCGTTATTACCTCCTGGCTGTGGATAAACAGTGGCACATGCGCTGCCTGAAGTGCTGTGAATGTAAACTCAACCTGGAGTCCGAGCTCACCTGCTTCAGCAAGGACGGGAGCATTTACTGCAAGGAGGACTACTACAGGTACAGCCTGCCCCCAGCCCGGGAGGGGGGGACCTGCCCGCACCCCCCCGCGCTGCAAACCCCATCCTGAAGGAGCTGCAGAGGGTCCCCGTGGGCACAGGGTCCCCGTGGGGCAGGCTGTGGGCTCCTAAAGCCTCCCACCGGAGAGGGAGGCTTACTGTAGGGATGGACCCGTGCATGGGAGTGGGACACGGCTCACCCCCAGCCGGCCGGGGGCTGCAAGCAGGCGTGTGTCCCCCCACCCTGGCCCCTTGGGCTGCGAAGGGTGATGGAATGGCCAAGGGGAGCCAAGCGTGTTCCCCGCCCTGGGCACGCAGGGCACGGCACCCTCACCCGTGGGGAGGGCTTGCCCGCACCTCCGCAGGGCTGCGGGGCCCAGTCCCGGGCACCCTGTCAGCCCAGCCGGCTGCGGGGCCTCCCGCGTGGGCCAGGGCCGTGCGTGGGGCCCGGAGCCGCCTCCGGGGCCGCGGGGAGCTTTGCGGGACGGGAAGGGGGGGTGTCAGTTCGTTTGGCGGGTGGGAGCTGCGCTGCCAGGGGGGAGGCGGGACGGAGCCCCCCGGGCCGTGGTACCCGCGGTGCCCGCCCGGTTCCTCCCGCGGAGCCGCCCCGCAAACGCCCCGGGCCCCGCAGCCCCTCTCCCTCTGCCGCCCTCCGGGCGGGCCCGACGAAGGGGCGGGGGGGTGGGGGGGGGGGGGATGCGCCTCTCACCGTCTCCTCTGGCCGTTCTGTTTTGCAGGAGGTTTTCGGTGCAGAGATGTGCGAGATGTCACCTGGGGATTTCTGCCTCCGAGATGGTCATGAGGGCCAGGGATTTGGTATATCACTTAAACTGCTTCACTTGCACCACTTGCAACAAGATGCTGACCACCGGCGATCACTTTGGGATGAAGGACAATCTGGTGTACTGCCGCCTCCATTTCGAGACTCTCATCCAGGGGGAGTACCAGGTGCATTTCAATCACTCGGATGTAGCCGCTGGGAAGGGCCCGGCGTTGGGAGCGGGCTCTGCCAACACTTTGGGACTGCCTTATTACAACGGCGTGGGGACTGTCCAGAAGGGGAGACCCAGGAAAAGGAAGAGCCCAGGGCCTGGGGCGGATCTGGCAGCCTACAATGCAGGTAGGAGACCCCCATCTCCCCCCCAGAACGATTCAAACGGTTTGTTTCTGTTTGCTTCCAAAGGGGGATTTCCGTTTATTTTAGCTTAAACCGTTAATAATAGTTTAGCTGCAGCATAATTATTGAGATCAAGTGCTGTCAAACTGCAATTACAGAAGCTAATATGTTAGCGTTTTTCACTTCAGCTGGAAATAAAATGTTTTGAAGCAAGGTCATCTGGTTAAGGAGGGGGAGAAGGGGGAGCGTAGCCTGAAATAAAATCTGGAAACCAGAGATTGTAAGTTAGCACTTCAGAGAGCTGTGAATTTTCTTTAGTAGCTCCGCTCTCACAGGCTGCCGGTGGGTGAATGGTTCTGCCCCCGTCCTGAGCTCTCGCACCTCAGAGATTTGGAAGGAAAGGGAGAAAGAGGGGAAAGAAGGAGGCGTCTCTCCCCGCAGAGCGGCGGGGCGCGGGGCTGGCGGAGCCCGGGCAGGGGCTGCAGGTGGCTGCGGCAGCCTCCTCCGGTCTGCCCGTGCCGCGGCGAGGTCGGGTGGAGTTTTGTCCGTCAGATGCGGCTCGGAGGAGGGTCGGGAAAGCCCAGGCATCCCCCTGTAAGCCCTGGGGGCCCCGGGCGGCAGCCCCTGCCCCTGAGCTGCGAGCAGAGGGGGCGCGGAGCGGGCGGCAGCCGCAAGCCTGCGGTCCCTGCAGAAGCTCTGTCCTCCGGGCTCTCTACACCGAGCTCCAAACTTTCTGATGCGTTTCCGCGTGTAACCTCCCCACCAGCCCAGCACCGTAATTTCACAGGCAAAGGAATTGGAGCAGTCTCCGTTCCCTCCCCCCCCATCCCTGCTTCCCCCCTTCTCTCGCTCGTCTGTGTCCGTGTAAGTGCCCACCACAATGGCTCCGATCGCAGGGTCCTGCTGCTCCCTGCGTGCAACGGGGAAAACCGTTTGGACAAAGGAAAATTCTTAGATCTTGATTTTTATTAGAATAATTCAAGGCGGAGGTAGGGTTTACTCCAGGGTCGGGTTTCTCTGAGCTGAACTGCGCGCTCAGCCGCCCCGTTAGACCTTGGAGACGAAACCGGTTCGGCTCTTTCCCTGCCCTGCTTCAGCACCGCTGCACCACCCGCTGTCTCGGGCACGTTTTCTTTTCTTAATCTACGAAGTTCAGGCATGTCACGTAGGGCGTAGATTTGCCTTTAACCTTTATTTTTACCCCGGGCAGGGCGTTAGGCAAAGGCCAAGTTTGTGCGGTTCATTGCGAGCCGCAGCTCCGGGCGCGCCGGCCCCGCAAACAGTGGCGGGGGCGTGGTGGGGAAGATGCGCGGAGGACACCCGGGGAAAGTGGGGTGGTGGTGGGGGTCTCGGGCTGTACCGGGGACTTGCCAGTACCCGAGGTTGAGGAGAGGGGGCGAGGGTGGGGGGGAGGCGACGGTGTTGGGAGGATGAGGCTGCGCGTGTTTTGCGCCTAAAGACAATGCAACAACAGCGACGAAATTGAGTGGTTTGCGCTGAAAATGGCAGGGAGAAAAGGCGCATCTCTCCCTGGCAAACGCACCGCCGGAGCAAAATTGCCGGTTATTATTGGTTTAACTAATTGCTGAATAATTTGGAAATAGCACAAAAATAGGTAGTAGTCCCAGTGGCGGAGGTTGACGAGAGGTGTTTGTAGTGTTCTCACGAGGCACAGCTGAGCTTTAAAACATACATAAAACACGCATCTTGCCCTTTTAAAAACGTCTCCTTTTGAGGGGGATTAGATTTTAATTGTCCTTCCGCTGTCTCCCTGTGCAGGGCAGATGTTCAGATTCAAAGGACCTGTAAACTGAACCAGCGGCATCTGTCCGGGTGGGAGCAGAGCCTGAGAAAGCCTTGCTGCTCCCTGCCTTCCCAAATAATCCCTCCTTAACTGGGGTTTTTAAAATTCGTTTTCAAAATAATCGCCCTCAGATTTTTTTGTCTTTTAATTTTTGTTTAGAGCCTGTAATTGAAGCTTAAGAGATCTTCCTTAAGGAACCTTTGGCTTCTTTGCTTAAACTATTTAGCTACTTAACTATTTACTAAACCATTAATCGACTAATTTATACGATGAGAAGTGCCATTGATCTTGGAAATCAGACCAGGTTGCCCGTTGATGTAAAATTTCAAACTAGTAAATTATTGCAAAGCCTTCGATTTTGCGCCCTTTAAAGGGAAACCGTTTAAAAGCGGGTTAGTTTCTCTCTTTATTTTTCATGGAGATTGTCATTTCCTTCTCAGAACCGCACCATAGTGTCCTCCGAGGGGATCCGTTGTGGTAATTTGTGTAGAACACTTTGTGTAAATAAATCTGCACCCGGAGGTGGTGGGAAAAGGGGGACCCGTGAATTTAGGCAGGGCTGAGACTGGGATGATTTCGTAAACTGCACCAAACACTCATCTGCGACAGAATTGGACTGACTTTCTTTTTTCTTCCCTACTTAAACTGGGCTCCGTTTGCACGGGGGTGATGGGTTTTAGATGTGGATGGAGCCTGACAAGTGGAAAATAGCTTAGAAGGATGCTGAAACTTCAAAAAGATATTTTTTTTTAAAGTATGTTCCTGTGATCGTAATTTCTTCTTTCACTTGTTGGAATGGAGTTTGATGGGTTTTTTTAGGTCAGTAAATCAATGGCTGAAAGCTTGCTGAACACAGAAGCACCTGTAAAGAATTCTGAATACTCCCTTTGTGAATTAGACTCCAAACCTCCCACAGCCTGCTCTGGTTTATCCGTTTGTATCTCGCCTGTCTTTAACACGAGGACACTAAAATATCCTCGAAAACGACAGACGCGTTGCGCAGACTCGGGGCGCCGCGAGCTGATGAAACGCCCGCAGTCTGCGCACGGCGAAGGTATGGAGGAAGGCTTCCTTCCTCGGCTGGCGGCAGCTCACCGTGGCTCGGTGAGAAGGGGACTAAACACCGAGACGGACAGACGCCCTCGGCGGGCGGGGAGCGGGCTGAGGGGTGGGGGTGGGGTTGCCGGGGGACCGGAGGCTGCTGGGGCGCCGGCCCCGCTGCTCGGGTCCCTGTCACCCCCCTGTCACCCCCGCCTCGGCAAAGCGCCGGGACCCTTTGGAGCTGACCCTCCGAGGCGGCTTTGTCAAAAGTTTGTTTGTGGGTTTGTAGGTTTTTTTTTTGTTTGTTTGTTTGGTGTTTTTATTTCCTCCCCTGGCAAAAACGGGGAGAAGCCCGGAAACTTTTGAGGAGCGAATTTCTCCTCTCCTCATTTCCCCTAGGACTAAAGGCTCAGAATAAGCTTTCCTGTGACTACAGTGGCAGAGCGAGCGAACAGGAGTCGCAGTTTAAAAACGGATGTCTTGCAGCGCTTTCCTAAGGAAAAATCAGAGTTCCCTCCTTTCCCCCCTCCTCCTGCTTCTCTCCCTCCTCCTTCTCTCCTCCCCCCTCCGAGGCGGGCACCCCTCGGGCTACCCGGGGCGCGGCGCCTCCAACCCTTCCCCGGGGCGCTGGGGCTGGGGTCGGGGCCGGGGCCGGCGGAGGGGCTGGGGCTGGGGTCGGGGCAGGGCGCCGCCACTTTCCCTCCCCGAAGGGCGAGCGGCCCCGGGAGCGCTCCCCCCCGGCCCGGGCTGCTGCCGTGGGGCAGGGCCGGGGTCCCTCGGGGAGAGCCCCGCGGGGAGCGGAGCGGAGCCGGCCCGGCCCCCTCCCCCGGCCCGGCGGGGAGCCCGGCTCGCCCGGGGCTGCCCGGGTTAATCGCGGCGCTCGGGGAATTACCGCGCCCTCGCACCGGCTATTCAGCACCATTCAATTGGCTTAATTGAGGGGAAAAACCCTCGGCGGCGGGTCCCTCCCGCCCGGCCCGGGGCCCGGGGCGGCCCCGCTCCGCTCCGCACCCTTTGTTCGGCCCGGCCCGGCCCGGCCCGGCAGCAGCCCCGGAGGCAGCGGCCCTGCTGTCCGAGGCGGCTGAGGGACGACGGAGGATTGCTAATCCCAGCTCCTCTCTCGCGGCCTTGTGATGCTCAGTTTGGAAGACAGTCTCTCCTTAAGACAGGTTTTATCTCCCTCTTCCTAGAAACACCTCTTGAAACGTCGAGGTTGAGGCAGTGCGTTCTGCGTCTGTGGCCCCACAGGCTTGGCGGGGGTGCCCTCCTTTCAGCGCTGCCCGGAGCCTCCGGCACAGAGAGGGGTGCTTTGCTTGCTCCAAGTGCCACAGTTTCCTCCCTTTTAATCCCAGTTGTGGTAAGGAGTTCAGGCGCCTGCCTTCTCCAAGTGTTTTCTTCTCCCACCAAGGAGAAAGACTCAACCTCTGTTCCTGTCCCAAGCACTGTTCTGAGGGCTCTGTCTCACTTTTGTCCCCTTCAAGGACGTGGGTACCACAAAGTCCTTTACATGCCTCTGCCAGACAGCACATAAGGCTGCACCCCTGCCTAGTCTAGTTAGTCACAAGTTCCCTCTCCAGGCAGCAGAAGGTTAAAACACCCCCTTGACTCTCATTACAGAAGGAAAGGGGTGTATGTTCCTGAGCCACTGAATATGGAGAGCTGATGGCGTGCACCAAATGTGGCTCTTGTTTCATCGTTCTTTCAGAATCAGGATTAGTTTGCTTTCTTTCTGGGTAATTTAACATGTCAAACACAAGCTACTATGAACAAAAATTTCCCCAAAGGAAATTCCTCTTTCCCATCTTCTTCATCTGCTGTACGCTTAGCGACCTACTAACTACGAAGCGCACACTTTCCCCCAAATCCTGACATGTGGGGGGATCTGGTGATCTGAGTGTGAAGCTGTGCTCCCAAGCTGGCTTCTTCAAATAGCGTTTGTCACAAAGATGACAGCACATCCTGCCTTACGCTCACGTCGCTGGTTTTAGAGACAGCATTATGCATTCTTCTGTAGAGGCTATTTTGGTCACCAATATCAAAATATAACGTTTTAATCTTAGTTTCTAGTGATGCTCTCTGTGGACATCACCATCTTGTGGCCGAGCGGACGCTTGTGTCGTGGTGCTAATGGAGGAGGCTGTAGGAGCTGGTGAGACCAGCCGAAGGACAGGAGGGCAACGGCCTGGATGCAGGGACTGGAGGAAAGGCGCAAGGGCCTTAGAAATGTTCTAGGGTCAAAAAAGAGACTTGGCACCACTTCAGAACTTGTTTTATCACAAAGTAGGAACGAAACATTAGTGAATTTAAGATTCCTGTATTTGACTGGAATTTTACCGATTGTATTTCTGAACTCCCTGCAGGAGCCCTAGATACTGTAGTTGAAGGGAAGTCTTATGTACAGATAGTTCAACAGTTCCTTTGGGAGATGCACAGGGACACGAAGGAACAGGGAAGAAGGGCCTGAAAAACAGAGGGTTGCGTGAGGAGCATGTACGGTGTTAGTCTTACGCCATGATGCCTTTTGCAGAAATTCCTCAGCTCTTAAAATCTCTGTGTGCTTACACCCTTGGCCTGTTCAGTATCGCTGCAACGCCCATAGACGTTTCAGATTGTGAGATATGCATATAATATTAGACCTAATATAATAGACTTTTGAAGATGGTGCCAAGTACCACAACCAAATGCGAGGGGGGAATTGGCGCTAACTAGGAATGTTTATGTCATATCGGATGGTGCTCGGGGGTACCCAAACCACTTGTGCAAGACAACGAGCAGCAGATGCCCTTGTGCACTTTCAAAATCTGTTCTATAACTTTATGGAAAAGGACAAGAGTTAGCCAGTCTTAAATGGTACAGATTTACTGTCATTTTAATACTGTTTTTATTTAGTAGACAAGGAGGTAAAATGACTGGAAATTCAAAGAGTAAATAGTTTGTTGTCCTGTTGGGGCTCGATGAAATGCTGATACCTCATTCCATTCTGGGAGGGTTTAGAATCACTTTTATTTCCTTGGATCCTGGATGCATCTCATTCTCTACGGAACAGGTCAGAATCCAACTGCTTGCAGCCCTAGGGTTGGTTTTGTTGCATGTTAACATGAACAGACCTCAGTCCTTCAGACAGATATTTTGATGCATTTCCTCCTAAGTCTCTGCCTTGTTATTTCTGGGAGGGTTTGAAAGCATTTAGGATAACACACAGTGGTCTTTTCCATTACTAATATCTCAGATTCTGTGAGTACATTTTTAACCCAAGTACTGCTTGGTTCTACATCTCCATAATAGAATTTGCTATGAGCAAGATCGTTCCAGTTATTAATCAGTTTTCTTTACAGCAGGAATTGTAGCTATGAAGGAGACTGGAGCACATGGGATGATCCCAGTTTGGCAGCTGGATCTCAGTTCTTAAACCAGAAAAAAGATTTTGCTACATTCCACCCAGCTCCATTAATCCTGTATTTTTACTATCTCATTTTATGCATCTTATACCTTTCAAATTCAGGTGCTTCCAGTCTTTCCACGCCACAGGAAAACAAGCAGGAATGCTGCTTATTGCTAGGATTTGGCATAAGATACTTAGGTCTGGAAAGGATTTATACAAATGTACGCACATGCACGCACACAGACGTACACATTTATATATACAGTACAATTTTTTTTAAGCTGTTTTTTAAATTAGGAGTACAGAAACACACAGAAAAGTTGGAGGTTTCAGACACTTTCTGTGCATCTATTAAACAAATGTGCTTTTGGTCTTAAAGCTGAATTTTCGCAGGCCTTGCTCTGTGTTGTGCTGCCTCTTTGTAGAAGTTTTTGAAAAGCTGCAGTTTGCAGAGCAGCTACTGTACATGCTGCGAAACTGCTGCTTATAGAACCTGTCCGCGTTGTCACTCCTGAGTATGTGCATTTTATGTATATTTTTTAAAACTCTTTTTAATGCACACCTTTCAGAATTTGTATGTTTTCCACAGGGCTGAAAACCTCTGATGGGTAGCATGAATTTAAAGTAAGGCTATAAAGACACATCTATGGGATCTACTCCATTGTACTGAGCCAGCAATAATGGACAATTGAAAACAAATCTGTTTACGAGTTTAAGAAATTCACCAATAAGTCACATTTTTAAAACACTTTTTTTTTTCCTAATTTTTTTTGCCTGCAACATAGAAGAGAGATACTAGTGATTTTTCATTACTTTTAACATAAAACTTGTAGGAAATTAAAAGGGAGTTGTAGATATTGGAACGGAAAAAGTAAATTGATGACAGTTAGGCAGAACTAATTTTCAGTCATATCCCTGATTTTTTTTTTAGTGGGTTTAAGCTTGGTCCTTAATGTTATTTTAAGAGTTTTTCTGTGGTTTACCGTATGCACAAATAAATGAAAAACTACTTTTGGTCTCTGAGATTATTTTGCTTGGCATTCAACATCTGATACTACTTGATAATTATTACAATGTTCCTTGCTCATAGACCTCCTTTATAGGCTTTACAGTTAATTTATGCAAATGTATCAGTGTCATTCAGTGATTTCAGAAGGGTGTAACAGAACCGATCATTCAAACTAGCATTTGCAAATACTTTTTTAGAAAAGGAAATGTAAACATATAAATAATTAAAAAGATACTTTTCATTTGGTGTGACAGGGATACCTTGTATTAACAGCTTTATTTCTTTAGCTGGTCAAATTATAGTCATAATTTGCTGTCTGGTACCCACAAACTTTATTTCTTTTATAGTGTTTCATTTAATGGTCTCTCTTGTACTCTACGGGGTTTAGTTTGAGGGAGGAAATAATTATAATTTTAACTGGTCCGTTCCATTGAGATTTAAGTGGACTCTATCGTGCAGCTTTCTTTGTACATTACAACGCAATTTATAGTGATACAAAGTACATTAAAACACTTTACAGAGTTGAGGACAGCTACTGTCCTACCAGGAGAGAGCAGAGGAAAGGCTGTGTGGGGATGGAGGGAAGGAAAAAGGAAACAGACATGACATTTTAAAAGCCATAAAGAGGCAGGTGAGGGTCCTTGCAGGCTGGTTATTGTAAGGGAAAAATAGGAGATGCAGAAATGGAGGGGAAGGCAAGTAGGATTTGTACCAGCACAATACATGCCGTGGTATGTTAGTTTAATTGCTGCACTCGGATGAACTGCAAACAATGTTGGTCATGGAGCAATAGATTTACACGCCTTTTCCTCTTGTTGCCTTAAGCTTTAAGTTGCAATGAAAACGATGGTGACCACCTGGATAGAGACCAGCAATACCCCAGCAATCAAAAAACAAAGCGTATGAGGACATCGTTCAAACACCACCAGTTGCGGACAATGAAGTCATACTTTGCTATTAACCACAATCCTGATGCCAAGGACTTGAAACAGCTAGCTCAGAAAACGGGCCTGACCAAAAGAGTTCTTCAGGTAAGAAGAGCAGTCTTTTATCTTGAACCGTAAATAAAATACCAGTTTTATATTTGAAATGCCATGGGTGTTGCTGATTTTCATGGTTTTCTTAATCATTCATATCTTCTGTGAGACCTCACTTAAATCTTAGAAAATATGAGGAAAGTTATTTCTTTCCAGCTTCCCAAAAGTAGATCACCTGGGTTATAAATTTTAATGACAGTTGTGAAGGTTTGGGGCCTGCTTGTTTCCCTGTAGTCAGTTAATTCTGGTGCATGCTTTAGCTTCCAATCTGCTGTAAAAGTGACTTACTTCAGTTAGTGTGTTCACTGCAAATAAAGCGTTCTTAATTTAGAAATTACTGTGAATGTTTACCTTGATAAGACATTAATCGGCAGTTTGAATTTATTTTATCAGGGCGAGGAGGAAGGATATCTTTTCTGTCATAACTGGAGTGGACATAAGTTTAATTTTCCAAAGATTAATTTTTTATTCATACTTTAGTAACTTAGAATGAAAGGAGATTACATTTTAAAAGTCCTTTTTCCTCTGAAAGCTGGATTTTTCTGGCTTCCAGGACATACACTCTGTTTGAACTATTATGGGAAGCAAAGGTGAGAATGTTAGTTGATTCAGCTCCATTTTCATTTATAGTTCTGATTCAAGAGTCAGTTTTAATGGGCCCTTATCCAAACAGCTATACCTAGATAGAAATTTGGGCATATAGGAGCCATGGCATTCCAGGAGCTATAGCTGAAATTCTTAAAAGGGTCTTAATTGTAGAAAAATGGTTTGTGAGCTTCCCAGAGACAGGCAGGACTCAGAGGCAGGCTCCTGGGAAAGTGTCGTGCACAGCTCTCGCCGATTCATAGGCAAGTGAGGGCAGTAGAGAAAAGTATTGAGGAAAAACTGAATTCACTGGAGAGATTCTGGACCTTACAGTATTAATACCTCACAGAAGAAGGAATAAAGGTTTTGCAGGCTTACCAGTAAAAACTACTAATGGAAACCCATATGTCATTACTTCTCTTGGCTCCCTCCTCCATAGTTGGATTTTTTTTGTGGCTTTATGGGGCTGATTTGCGGTGGAGGAACAGATTCCTCCGACACAGCTAGCGCACATCCTAACGCTTGATGGAGTGTCTCTCACAGCAGCTCTCCTTTATCCGTGCACATACGCAAAATAATTTACTTCATTTTTCTATCCTTATTTTGACACTTTTTTGTTTTACACTCAGAGTTCGGACACTTCAGTAGCATCTGTTCTGTCCATTACCGTGCACTCACACGTGAGTTATCTGAGAAATTTCACATAGTGCATTAAGAAATGAGAGGAGTGTCTAGAAAGTGTCTTTCTCTCAATCATCTTTCCGTTCTCTTTCCTCACTCCGCACCAACTTTGATTTCTGTCCTCCTCTTCTCTTTTCACCTAGTGTGTCTTCCCTTCCATCTTTTTTTTTCACATCATTGTCTCTGTTTCTTCCTTCCTTTTCAGAGTGTATTTCCTTGTCTCCAAAATCTGACTGTCTCCACCACACCTCACTCCCTTTTTCAGTTTCTTCATTGCTTCCTGTCTCCATCTCAAACATACTGCAGCTTGCAGTTTTAGGGTGCTTAGTGGTTCCTCTTTTTTGCCACAATCCCTTACAATTCCACTAAACTTTTTTTCACCATTTTGGTAATTGGTGTTTAAATTCCTTTACTTTCACAGTTAAATACTCCTTTACATCTGGGTTCCTTTAGCTGAAGAGTGGCGTGAGGTAATAGTTGGTGGAGAGGATTGCACCCAGAGGATGATGCTGTTGGAGGCACTTCAAGAAAATTACTTGGAGAGATACTTTGTCTCTTATCACTTGAGTTTTCCTGTGTTACGAGCACACTCTACTCCATGCTCTTTTGAACTTTTTGTTTGAAAATTAATTTGGGCCATGAAAAAACAAACTTGTTTCTTGGATTGTAGAAGTTTTGCGCCCAATTGCTTTACCTCTAACCTGTGAGAGGCAATTTTTCAAACACTGAAGTTCACCTATATGTGTTTCAGGGTTGCTCTTGCTGGGGAAAACTCTTCATGATATTGGTTAGTGAGATGGTAACTTGTTAATTATTTTGAGCCAGAAAGGTTGGCATTCCATCTGTGTCATTTATTGAACATGAAGTAATTCACTGACACTATTGATCTAAACAAGCATCATTAGTATTAGTCTGCCTTACGCACCGAAGGCACGTGGACTCCCAGACGTACAGGCACACTTGTCAGTAGCAAGAAATCTTCCACATTCCCCATGTTGTTATGAGGCGTGTGTGTAAGCTGTTGTATTTTCTGTATGTTCAGATCTCGGTTCAGTTGATGAAGGATTGTGGCTCTTTGTATATCATCAGCAGAATATATTTTCATAGAAAATAACAAGGCAGCAGATCAGGAGAAACAGATTCTCTTGTTCTGAAATGCAGTGGAGCTCCTGGGGATTTAGGAAACAGCTATAGTGCCCTTGCTACATAGGCAGTCCCACATAACACATAACTAAGGTGCTTGTTTGTAGATGAGTGGAGAATATGGCCATATTCTTAATGATCTGTGATATCGGATTTGGAAGACCTGACTTCTGTCTTTGTGGCTTTGTAATGCAGACTGTTCTCCATAAGTAGTGACATTAGGATCACAGTAAACCTGTTTATATTTTTAACCCCTGTTTTTATTTATTTTCATTCCAGTTTAGCTTTATATTTGCAATTTAATCCATACACTTCTTGTACTGCAGCTGGGGAGCGCAAGCTCATTACTGTAAGCTATCATTCATAATTAAAGTGACCAGCTAATTGTGAGCTAACTAACTGGCGTAAATATTCCTCTTTGGGGAATTGGCCTTTCTTTTTATGAGTTTAAAAAGGGAAGGTGGGAGTAGATACCCCTGAGATGATGTGGCTTGCTAGCTATAGGTATGCACTTCTTCTCTCCCCAGGAGTCTGGAATATGATTATCCATGGCTAAAGCAGTTTAGGAACATGAAGTGTTATTTTTCAGTGGGTGTCTTGTACACTGCTTAGTCTTTCTTGAATCGCTCCCCAGTAAAGTTGCTGTGAAAACTCTTCAAAGATGGGTTTGGAATGCATTTGGACTTTGCTAATTCAGTTTTCACAACCGTGTCTGGGTACCCTGCGCTACCTTTCGGTGAGGACTTGCTTTAGGACAACTTACTGCAGACTCTCTACTGAGCCTCCATTCATAAAATACCCCACAGTTCCCCTTTAACTGTGCCTTTAGTAATTACAACAGAGTGATCAGTATGTGTGTGCGATGAGCAGACGGAGTTTGCTTTGTGGTGCAACATCCTTTTTAGTTTTGTTTCTCCACTTACTAGCTAGTAAAATTCAGTAAAGCCAAATGTCCCCAGGTAGCTGCATGAATGAGCAAAACTGCGTTTAAAAATTTGTTTCTAGCACAAGCTATTCCTACAACTAATATGTAACAGTGCAACAACGGAGGTGTTACAAACAAGAAAGTAAAAGTTATCTAAGGTGATTAGATGTTCTCATTCACTGCAGTATCTGAATTCTTTACAAGACTTGGTGTATTTTTCAATACTTCCCAATGATATGGAGATGTTATTTAATTCCTGTTTTACTTGATGGAGACAAAAGGTTAGCGGTATAGATCACTGAAGAGATAGTATAACCTTCTAACCACAGTAGCTATTATTCTGCCTAGCTGCTGATTGTCCAGCTACAGGCATCCAGCTCCGCCAACTAGAACGGGGTAGCGTCAACGGTGGGTCTCGCAGCTGCTCTTGTTTTCCAGTGGAAGTTTTGGGCCCTATTTTCCCCTTTGATTTGAAATAGCTCAACATTATAATGACACTGTTGGACAGAAAACCACTAAATACTTCCCAACGATTTTGTTTATTCCTCAGTACTGAAGACCAGATTCCTAATTGTGTAATTGACGTGAGATAAGTCCTTCTGGAACAATTCTTCAGTTATGTATGTTTGGGTTATTATTTCTTTACCTTACTGTAGTACTGTTACAGGTGCAGGGCCTGAATTGCCAACGTGAGCATACAGCGCTACTGCCCTTATGCATGGGCAGCCCTGACTTGCCAGCTCTTACACGCTGCTTTGCACAGCTGTAAGTAACTACACGGGGCAGTAGAGAAGCAGGCCTGCATTCCTGCAGCTCACAAAACAGTAACTATTTCACTACTCTTCAACAGGAAGCCTTTGCAGAATACTTTCATATCTTAAGTGCATACCAGAATATCCCTATTGTCATAATTATGTTATCCCTTTCCATCATGAGATGAGGTACTTCCAGTATTTCAGTTAGCAAATACCTAGACGCCTTTTCAGTAATCACATGCATACTTATTACTGGACAATTTTAAGGAGCTTTATAACCACTAGCTGATTAACCCTGACAATATCTCAGTGAGGAAGAAAGTGAAAGTAGTCATGCAATCTCTATTTTTGAATGCTTAGAAGATTGTGAAATATTTTTTATGTCTAACATGAATTACCGCTATTAAAGAGAGAATGAACCATCTTATATGTGTGGCTCCTGAAAGCAGCATTAGTGGTCATCGGTAAGGGCATCTAAGCCACAGGTTTTCATATTTAATGGCAGATAAAGGGGAACACGTAAGCACCACTAATCTTGCTCGCTTTTCTTTACATACTAGAGGTTTCAGATCACAAACACAAACAATACAGTAGTCTCTCTCGCCCCACTAAGGTTAAGGAGCAGTTGGACTTTTAGGAACAATGTAAACGAACAAAATAGTTATGGTGTGTTCCACAGATTTACATACTTCAAGCAAGGCAATTGTTTTGTGAATAAGCCTGGAAATGTTACTCCTATTAGGGGCTACTGCATATATAAATATGTATATTTTTAATGAACGTAAGTGGGAAATTATGCAGAAATATGTGTGGATACAACTGGACTAGGTTTTGTTTTAATTATTACGTAACCATGGTACACATACCTATCAACAGTCTCTAAACTTCCATTTCACCTTCATGTGTATTATCCTTTTTACAATTCCTAGAAGGTACATTAAAAAAACTAATTTACTTTGTAGGACAAATATAAATTATCTCTTACTGAAAGGTAAAAAATCCCATAAATGTTCAAACTGCCCTTTTTTTACCATTCCTGACTAGCTGGCACTTGAGACTTTGTGGCTTAAATGACCAGAACAAACTGATTTGCTTCGCTTGCGTCCCCTGCACATGAGGCTCCTCACCTTGCTCAGAACCACGTGCACACACTTCCATGCCTCCCTTCTTGCGTGGCTCTGAATGAACAGTCGTACGAGAGGACACTGGTCATGAACGTGTCAGGCAAAAATATCACATCGGGTTTTGCCTGCTTTTGCCCACGTTGCTGCCCTTTAACAGGCTTACCGCTACAATGGACTATGAAATCATGAGTATATTTTTGCCAGTGCTAGTTTAGGAGATTATTGTTTTCTTGTCATACATGAAACTGATACACAGCCTTCAAACTAAGTGTTTTAATAAAGGGAATGCCAACATCAACTGGTTTATAATACTGAGCTTTCAGGAACGAGGACCTGTAGGGATGTGATTTATGCACAGCCCATGAATGCAGCTCCCATGGCCACTGCTAGAATTTGTTACTGAGGATTATTTCCTCATCGCATTCCTTGGAGAGAGTGCAAGAGAGAGAGGGTATGCACGTTAAAGACGCTTGGCTGGGGGCGAAAGCTTTCCAGAGAAAAAGTAAGAGCGCTCGATAGGGGGAATTTGGGTCTGGACCACCCGTAGACGAGAAGAAAAACAGAGGAAAAACAGCTGAGACACGTTCATGAGTTCTAACTGCGGCGGGCAAGCTGAGAGTGCAAAGAAAACACCTTACAGGACTGCTCGTATTTACAAATCGCTCCTCTGTTCGCGGTCTGGCTTAAAGCGGATCCTACGGCAGGGCCATGCTGTTTCAGAGGTAGAGGTCAGAATTTCTGTTCAGGTTGGTGTGGCCTTGTGAGCTCCACGCACTCAGCTCCCCGGTGCAGGCCGCAGAGGAGAAATCTGATGGAGATACTGTATGGCTGTGCAGATCCTTTCACTCGCTCGGTTCCTTTCTCCGACAGATACAGAGATGACGAGGCTTGTTGCATCTGGAACGGAAAGGCCCGGTCCTGTTCCTTAGATCAGGTCAACGTGAGGACAGTAGGATCAGGATTGAGTCCATGTAATGATGACAGAAGGCCTTCTGATAAATAAGCACAGTGAAATTTCAGCTAGTTTGTGGCAGTAAAATCACCTGGAATCAGCATATATCAGGTTGAACACAGGGTATTTAATGACATTTTAAAATTTACTCGAAGTAATATACTGTACCTAGGTTTCATGCAAGGCTCACAAACACATTTTTTAAAAAAATCCATTTTCAAACAGGCCAGAAAAATATTTTATCTTTAAACAAATACTGCAGACAGTGGAGAGCATTATTAACTCGGACATAAACACTGAAATTTAACTGGGAAAGATGAAGTCATAGCTTTCATCCTTCGCTCATAAATAATAACCAAATAATGCAAGAAGTAGCAACTTTGGAAAAATCTCTGTATGTGGATTTAATTTCTACTGAATGTCAGTTTTTAATGCAATGTGGACCTTTAATATCATTCAAGCCTATTTTCCCGACATCACGCCAGTACTGAAAACATTTGAAAAAGGAGGCTGGCATAGGCGAAGGGAGCTACGGCTTTTGAGAAAGAAGAGTAAGAAAGAGGGACAGTCCTTTTAGAAAAGTGAAGGCGCTGCTGACCCTGAGGCATGAGAGAGTTCCTGGGAGAGCTCTCAGGGCACAGAAAGGCAGGGTGCTGTGGTCTGTGCCACTTGCTGCTCATGATGGGGGACGGACTTGAGGTACGAGGGTGCCGAAACTCGTTACTTTATGTTCGTCAGATGCTTGATGTCTGCCTCATCCAGACAAATACTTCTGGGATTGAGAGCAGTCGAGGATTTGTGCAGGCTGCCAAAATTCTAAGCATCTTTATACACAGCCTGCACAGAAAGGGTTCCCCCCTCCATCCTTCATCCACTCCCGTCCCAGGCAGACTGTTTTTACAGGATTGCAGGAGGGGGAAAGAAGGAATGCTTTACAGGTGTGCAGAGGACACTTGTCATGCCTGGGGCTGCTTTTCTAACATGTTACCAGTAAAAAACTTCTTCCACAGTTCAAATGTTGGTGAATTTGTGAGAATGCTTTTGCTTTTTTAAACACTGTACCTCTTTAAATGCTACCCTGTTATATTAAACTATTTCAGGTTTGGTTTCAAAATGCTCGAGCCAAATTCAGACGGAACCTCTTACGTCAAGAAAACACAGGGGTGGATAAGACTTCAGACTCAACACTCCAAGCAGGGACCCCATCAGGTCCTGCCTCAGAAATATCCAATGCCTCCATGAGTCCATCCAGCACTCCCACTACTTTAACGGACTTGACTAACCCTACAATGCCTACTGTGACATCTGTCTTGACGTCAGTGCCCGGAAGTCTTGAGGTTCATGAATCTCGAAGTCCTTCACAGACGACTCTTACAAATCTTTTCTGATGACTCTTTCTTAATAATTTCTTTAAAAAAGAAATTATTCTTAGTTGAAATTCCAAGTGTATTTTAATAGAGGCTTTGAGCAACTGACTAACCACAATTAGGATCTCTCCTAAAAAACAGAAGGAAATGTAGTGTTCTGGTATTACGGAGTATGGACTGAAGAATAACTTGGAAGATCTATTGCAACACAACATTTGTGTAACTGTACAGTTTTGTGGACTGAGCAAGGGAAACAGCAATTAATTTAAGTTGGCTAAAGCTTCTGTATTTTCAAAGACTGCCATGTGCCTTATATACTGTTTTATCTACATTCTTTGGATTCCATGTCCACTTCTCTCTTTTCCTCTCTGTATATTTATGACCAGGGCAAAAATGTTAAGAGTTTGTTACTTTGAATAGTCCTAAGCCTTTCATTGGTTGCTTTGTTGTTTTAGAATTTTAAGGTCGAAGCCTGTTCGAATACCAGAATTTGTAAAATCTAACCAGTAATAAAACCACTTATGGAAACTACTTGGTAATGGCTGCAGTTACATTTAACGTTAGTGATTGTATTTAAAAGGATTAGAAAACTGCACTTCAAACACAGTATCTGCCTAGGAGAAACTCTAAATATGATGTGGACATTCCTCCTGTTCCTGAAGTACGTACGGGTGAGAAATCCAGCTTGTACAACGGTCTAGGTATCCTCATTATAGAGAAATAATGGTTAGTTGCAGGTAGAAATTATCAGATCGTGTTAAAATTCAGACAGACAAACTATACCTAATTTTGCTGCGTGAAGGAAACCTGACTTCAGCTAGCGTTTATGGAAACAGCCTTGCTTTTGTGCAAGAGACGCCTTGTCCCGTTTCATGGAGGGGGCAAGCGGGTACCCGACAGCTGTGTGCCCACAGCCAGTCCATCAGAGTCCATCACAGACCGTTACCCAGGACACTGGGTAATATTTTCCCCAGGAAAAAGACGGGAGAATTTCAGGTTATTTTACAACACTGGGGAGCAAAGTCAAGGCAAAATAGTGTTTTATGAAGTCACAGCCTTACATTTTTTTGTTACACTCTGAAGGAATAAAAAGCCAAGGCAGAATATGATACTATGGATACTAATAAAAGTGGTTATTCCTTTAATGATTACAGACCTTTCGGTACAATTTCATTCCTTCTCCCCCAAAATCTGTGCAGAATATGACTCATATTTTGAGTTTTTTCCTATTGCTTTTACGGATGCTTTTCTGTAATTAAAGAAATACCTCAGCAAAGTTTAAATATGTATGAGTATACACTATGCTGTTTGCCTGGTAGTGTTATAGATTTTGAGTGGTACGTAAGATGCATATGGTTGTTGCTTTTCAAACCTGTGACACTCAGTTTCAGTCAAATGTTAGGTTGGATGCGGCTAGCTGTCTAAAACTAATCCATCATTCCCATTGGATCAAAATTGCTAAAAGATTATTCCAAATAAACAGCAAGATAGATGCCAACTTTCGTGTTCTTTGGCCTTTTCAGTGCACTGAGGATGATTTAGTAGGCCAGACCCTTTGTTAACAATGTTTTAGTTTTAAAAGCATTACATTTATTCAGCTTTCTCAGCTGAAAATTTGCCGTTATTGTGCAAGCCAAATTCCTATCGAGATCAGTGAGAGATCTCAGAGCATGAGAACTGTGGGATAGAAATGCTGACATAATTAGGTCATTTATTAACCTTTTTTACACTCCAGCTTAAAAAACGCCACAGGTGAGTTGTCTGAAAAGAAGATAGTCCTAAAAAAATCGTAACTAGCTGAGATCTGTGAAGGGATTACGTTCTGGTCACTAAAACCAATAGGCTAGCATAGTTCATTAAATTTATACATAATGATGAAACATTAAAAAAGATGATTTGGGTTCAATTAGTAACTGTTTCAGGTTTGTCCAAGACGTTTTTCCTCACAACGCAAATGTCTAATAAGGAAATTGCGCTGGTTAGTGGACTGTAAGAGAGTACATATCTGCCTTTCAAAGATATTCAGACACAGAGATTCTGCTGTATGTAATGTTTTGTTCATTGTCAATTACCTTCGAGATTTTTTTTTTTTTGACATGCTTACCTGGATCTTTTCTTAATTTAAAAGGCAATGTTGGTCCACTGTTAAATGGATACAGCCCCTAATTAAAAACCCTGTGTATTAAGCTGTAAACAGTTCTAAAAAACGGAATCCTGAGTTCTTGAGTGTTACGGCAAACGTAGCGGATAACAATTCAGATGGTCCTTTAAAATTGCCGTGCTATTATTTGTGATCTTGTATTTTGACTACCTGAATCCACACGGATGGAAATACCTTTCAAATCAATTCTCAATATTGCCTTTTCAGATAACTGACATTTACGAAGGGGAATACTCTCGTGTTAATCTTATCTGAAACCTATAAGAGACAATTAGAGAAATTGTCTGGTTTAATCGAATCAGGGATTTTGCATATAAATAAGAGACAATATTCTATGTAGGGTCTTTATGTAGGTGCATTAGGATTCACTCACTGGCTCCAATGACCTATGTTGTCCCCATGATTGTTTCAATCCTGTGGTATTGTTCGGTTGTTTAGAGCTTGTTGGTTTTGAATGCTGTACATTTTTTTACTACTGCAATTCTAATGTTTCTTCACATACTTGTACAGTTCCACATTTGATGTATTAGTCTGAAATTCTGTTAAAAACATGAACAAAAATGGAAATGATATTTCTTTGGAAGTGTATTTTTACTGTATATCTAATTTGAACTAGTTGAACATACTTTACATTTTTGCATGATAGGTGTGTAGTTCATTTTTTAAATATGAAAGAGACTTAAGAGTAACTTAGAATGAGAATATAATGAAACCTATACAAATATGGAAAATACATACAATGATTTGCTACTTTTTGACTCAAGAAACTTTTTGAAATACATTTTACCTAGTTTATTTAAGATAATGCAGATATTTTGTCCTTGAGTTTGTACGTAATACAGAATATAAAAGGGGATTACGCACTAGAAAAACTCTGAAGTCACCTTGGTACTCGACAGCACGCTGGATTGTTCTTGTCAAGCAAAGAGGAAGGATATTTCCTCTTAAGAATGCTGAATAAATGTATTTTGATCTACAGTAGAGAGGGATAGCATTACTGTGATACATAATGACAACTGAAAATTTATTGACACGATTAGTAGCCACATTTCATAAAACTTAATTTTAATTAAGTTTATCTAAGTTTGGGAACAGAAGGCTAAGGTTCATTATACTAACGAAGAAGCTGAATGCTGCCCTGATAGCAAAAGTCCACTTATCAAATACACCATGGATGGTGAAAGTGCCTCCAGCATATTTCGGTTTCCAAACTATCTTTTCTTCCTAGCTGTTAAAAAATCCCATATTTAGAGCACTTACCTGTGACTGTTCGTTATTTTTTGTCTGTTGGAAGGTAAAGACTAAAGCTTAGGCACCCGTAATAATAATCTAAAGGAGAAAAAAACCCCAAACCAGAATAATAATCAGGCTTCATAGTTAGACATGGTGATAGCAAAGACATCCATGGTTATGGTCTTCACAGTGACTTACCACTGCTTGGCAGGCGAGATTTTAACTGAAAGTAGGTGAATTATGATTTTTTGTTTTTCTTCAGAAAGCCAGGACTAATTACATAACTCCATTCTTCAAAATGAAATTTGATTTAAGTTTCCATTAGAAAGGGTCATAACATCAAATATAGCATGAAGAGATAAGCCGAGACATTTTCAGAAGGCCTTTTTTTTCCCTTTTCTTTCCCTCTTTTTAATTCTGGTTCTTCTCCAGGACACAGCGTGAACCTCTGGCGATGGGCTCGGTTTGGCGCAGGGCAGATCACCTTCCCCTCACACAGTTTATACCCTCCTGCTTATCTGCATTCTTCATAGGGACACTGGCAAACACTTCTCATTCACCCTACACAGTTTGACTGTTCACAGCTTCTACGCTGTGAGCCCTCCAACCAGCTGAATGCTTCCGTGGAGTTTTTTCCTACCTCTGCAGAAATGTACCCCTTCTGCAAAAGGAGGATTTAAACCATTCCTGGTAGCAATTAATTTATCTCTGGCTAAAATAACGGTCTGTAAAAATGGCCTATGCATTTCTGAGATCACTTTGACCTGCATTTGAAAAGGCTACAGGTGAAATACGTGTGCAACGTGTCCAATTCACATTAGCAGCCAGGGTTTGGATGGGTGTGAAATGCTTGTGCATCCACATTTTGGTGCCTACAGTTATGCAGTTGCCAGTGATAACTGGCATTTCTGCTTTTCAAGATCATAATATTACACCTCCCTTCCAAGACTTTCAACTCCTTTTTGTCCTGTTCTGCGAGTGAGTTGATTAGAACCCTGCTTAATTCCATACTCCAAATAATTTTGGCCAAGTCTGCAGTGTCTTTGCTTAAAAAACTAGGTATCGCAGACCACAAAGACCGTTTGTGCCGTCCCATATGTTGCATTTAAGGCTGGTCAGAGCCTCTGGTACGATACGTCACTACCCACGTTGGCAGCAGGGGCTATACAGATCATGGTCTGTTCTCATTCTGTTAAAGAGAAGCAAACGGATAAGTATTAGATTCTTGATCTACAGTGAATAAAAATATGTTTTAAGGGTATCTTAGGACTGGCGAATCACTTTAAAGGGGAATAAAGAGGGCATATTTTTGACACACAGGCAGCTGCCGTGGTTATGAAGATGAGCAGCAAAGCAGCTGGGCTCTGAGCACTCAGGTTTTCACTTCGTAAGTGGAGAGATGGTCTTTAATTTATTGCAGGCTTTAGCTGCGATGCTTAATATGATGTGGAAAGTGAAGAATCAAGTTTGACTCCGTCATAACATTAGGTGAGTTATCAGTAATTTCTCTGAAAAGTCAATGGGGGAAAGATGGCTGCACCGAATAGCAGTGATGATTTTGCGGGTAAATATGCTGCTGCTGAAGCTTTTATCCCCTCGTTCTGCTGCTGGGAAGGCATCTGCACAGGCTCCATGTGCTTCATGGGGTAAACTTCCCTGGAAATGTTCAGTAAGCAAGCTGACCTTCTGGGGAACGGCAGAGAAACGAATAATGTATAATTGCAATTAATTGTAATAATTGTAGTCAATATCCATGTCTCATTTTGCTAACATTTCTTATTTTGTGAGCTATGCACAAAGTTAGTCTTTTGGCATTTGGGGTGTTACAGTCATTTTAAGGTGCTTTTACTGAAGCTAGCTTTGGCTTTGTGCCGCGAATGGGGGCAAGCACTGAGTCGCATCAGTCATCACACCTTACTCTCTGTAGTTAAAAAAACACCAGGTGTGAAATGGCAGTTATAGAAAAGCCTAGACCTTCAGCTGGATTTAGTTGCACTTCTGACTGTTTAATAGGGAGCTGTCGCTCTTTACGCAGAGCGAGACGCAGCCAAGGCTTGCGCTGTCACAGAGCCGTGCCCAGGCTTCTTCGCGGGAGTCGGCTCCGGCCACGCGGGGCAGCGAGCAGACAAGCCAAATGAATTGCTTCCAGCATGGAGGTTTTCCATGTTGAGGGAGGGTGAACCCAGCCTCAAAAATTATTTCCATTGAGACAGCAAATACTGACAGGCCTAACAAGTAGAAATTTATATTACTACCATTTCTGCCACAATTGTGCTCTCCCTCCTAATCTTTTATACTAATTAATTGTGTGTTTCTTCTTACCATTCATCCCGGTAAAAATAGAGTTGTGCTGGATCAGGGCCATGAATGGCATTTATCTATTTGACAATTTTTTTTTCAAGGACTAGATAAAAAGATATGCTCGGCGTTTGATGGATTTCTGATCAGCTCAATGTGATGTCAGCAGTCCTTTCTGGCCTAATAACTGGATTTTTGTAGCAACAAAGGTCAGTGAATATTTTGGGGTTTTTGCTTTGAGCAAAGCACAGTACTTAAAATATGCAACCTGCTGACCGTAAATTCAGACCTAGCAATATCATGTAGCATGCTAATGCATAACACTGTGCAAATTATAATTATTTCGTGAGAATACCACTTTTGTGGAAGTTCTTCTTTTGTTAAAAAAATTCACTGTAAAAGGCATGGCTCGGCATATATATTTACACAGCTTCTTTACATGGCATTATATCAATTTATTAGATTGTAAAATCCAGCATGTGCTGGTTTTGGCTGGGGTAGAGTTAATCTTCCCCACACTGGCTACTGTGGGGCTGTGGTTTGGATCTGTGCTGGGAACAGCGCTGATAACCCAGGGGTGGTTTTGCTCCTGCTGAGCAGGGCTTGCACAGAGCCAAGGCCTTTCCTGTCCCTCACCCTCCCCAGCAGCGAGGGGCTGGGGGGGACACGGCCGGGACAGTGACCCCAGCTGACCCCAGGGATGTCCCACACCACACGGCGTCATGCTCAGCACACGGAGCTGGGGAGGGAGGAGGAAGGGGGGACGCTCGGGGCGATGGCGTTTGCCTTCCCCAGGCACCGTTAGGCGTGATGGAGCCCTGCTTCCCTGGAGATGGCTGAGCACCCCCTGCCGCGGGGAGGGGTGAAGGAATCCCTTGCTTTGCTTTGCCTGGGTGCGCGGCTTTTGCTTTACCTGCAAAACTGTCTTGATCTCAACCCACGAGTTTTCTCACTTTTGCCCTTCTGATTCTCTCCCCCGTCCCACTGTGAGGGGAGCGAGCGAGCGGCTGCGTGGGGCTGAGCTGCCGGCTGGGCTTAAACCATGACAGTACTTAACAGAAAGTTAAATTGTTGCAAAAATAAATAATTAAGCTTTTCATTAGAGAGAGAAACCTATTCTAGGCACTGCAGAGTTTAGCCTAGTACCTACCGAGAAAAAAAAAAGTAACAGATGAAACAAGAGGGACACAAGTATTTGGCAAGTGTTGTCCTAAGGTGACCTGGTTTAATGGACAAATATCAGCAATGTCTTTTTCCAGGTGCACACAGATTACTGGGTAATTGGTGTGAGGGGCTCACAATGCATTTGCCGCACTGCAAGCACAGAAATAGCCATACATTTTTCTTGCAATGACACAGAACTACCCAGGCCATAATCCATCCACTGCACGGTGATTACTGTGTAATTTAACATTCCTTGATTGCTATTTGAAAACAGTGGAAGATACTCATGCTTTGGTAATCCAAAGTGTTCCTACAAAAGGGGTTTGAGTTGCCATGAGCATATTGGGCCAACAAAGAGTAACAACGCTAAGGACCAATAATCCATGCATTATTTGTGCTGGCTGAAACCGCTACTAGACAGCTAGAGACAATTTCTTCCCTACACAGAGCTAAAACCCCAAATTCTCCCAGTGGCTCTCCATGTATAGATCTGACAGATCTGACTGGCTCTTCTTAATGACTAAAGGAAGAAATGAGTCCAAGGGGCATATTTATGTTCTTATCAGCTCTGCTCTTGGTGCATTTACAAGATAAACCTGGCAGCTGTGGTACACCCTGTTTGGCCGAATGCCTCTGGCCCAGGCAGTCGTCGTGCCTCTGGAGCTACCCAACAGCTCTGGTAGCTCCACTGTAGCGTGTCACACCTTCAAAATGTTGTTCAAACCAGGTTTCTGCCTAACTAACATCACGTACGGCGTTGTGGTCCATCTGCTTAACCCCGGCACGTGGGAAGTGCAGATGTGAGATCAGCATGGACAGGTTCCAACTGTTTTTTCTGATTACAGCCTCCAGCCTACAGACATTGCTTTTCCACCAACTATTTAATTTGCCTTCTCACGTCAGTTCCACATGTTTGATCACTCATTTTTTGCGGTCCTTCTCCTGGAAATGAAGACTAACAGAAGAGATCCTCTGTAATACAGCTTTGCACGCTGTGGTTAAGCAAGAAGCTGATGCCAAGCTAGTCTGGGCAAGGATTCTGTGGGTGTAGGGAAGAACGGTTTCTGAAAGGCCAGGTCTGTCACCCACAGACAGATTAGAGGGTAAACAGATGGCATTGCCCGGATTAAGTCCCCGAAGACATCTCATCTCTTGCACCTGGAGGTTCCGAGAATTTGTTAATGGTTGTATGAAACTTTCTGAGGCAGAAGAACACTTTATCATTGCTTTTGCGATTGTCCTAGACAGGCAGTTTCAGCTGTTTCAAACTGTAGATCCCCTGAACATTTTCTGCCAGAGTTGCAGACTGTTGTCTAGTGGATTTAACCCTGCTGACCATAGACTTGTCTTTATTAGTCCACATGCACAGATCCCTTAGAAGTGGCTCAAAAGCTTTTATATCCGTTTTTGTTACTGTATGATCTGACCGTTTCTGGAGAAGCCGGCAGAGAAGCATGAGCTGCCCATGGACTCAGGAGATAAGACGTTTCGTACCCATGAGCTTGCACTGCTCTTTGAAAGGAGGCTCTTCCCCTCCAGCCCTGTCTGCAGTGCTCACTTTCATCTGGCCAGGGTTCGTAAAAGAGTTCTTGGAATGGGCTGCTGCCCTGGCCAGCTGCTGATGCCTTTTGGAGCTGATATTATGCTTAAAGAAATCAATTATGGATGTTCCTACCAGCTCTTTCAGTCAACCCTAATTAATACAGACCCAGACCCTCTCCATTTCATATACGCTTGGCATTTGTACATATAGAATTGGCACTCCTAACACTTCTCCCAACATACTAAATGACAGCAGAAGTTACACTGCAGCCAGTGTCATTTGTGTTACAGAAATAAGGCTAACTATGCGCACTCTGAAAGCCTTTTTTAATGTAATGAAGGCCATTTGTGGCATTCATTTATCTTTATGTCTTTTCCAGTTCTACTCCTATTGTGCCTACAGAATTCAGGAATCCATTTTAGATTAATATAAAAGCTATACAATGCTCTTTTCTGTGATTCTTTACTCTTTGGCTCCCCAAGCGCAGGCGGTAGCTAGTCATGTTTTGTGTTCATACTCTCTTTTTCTGTCTTTCTGTTTTGTCCCAGAGGTTATAGCTGTGCACACCAACATGCACTGGCGCTGACGGGATTCTCCAGAGTCCCTCCTCGCTATTCCAGCACAAACGAGGAGTCTCGGGAAAGGCATCGGCACCTATTTGTAGAACTACTTTCTCGCCACGGAACAGCTCCAGTTCCTGGGGAACGGAGCTTGGAGTGTACGGACCGCTGCTGCCACTTACATGCAAATACCATCATTATCAGCTGCTTAGAAAAGACCGAAAGCTAGGCTGCTTTTACATTTTACAAGATTTGCATAAAAATATAATCCATTTTAATTCCACAGTTACATTGGAGGTGATGCTGGGTGTTAAAAGGAAGAATGTGTTTCTCGCAGGACTCCAGCTATTTCTGCTTTTTCTTTTCCTGTCTGCTGGGTGGAGTAGAGACCAAGGCAGGACTCCTGCCTCCTGTTTCCACCGCGGACACTAGTTTACTCTGTAGCCGGCACAGGGAGGCTGTCCAGGGGTTACTTAACTTTATTTTGAGAAAGTGCTTTGAAGTTGTTGAGTGAACAGTGCCAAGCTAGAGTAAAATGTGTGTAACTGCGAAGTGGAAGTCATTATATATCACATGGGAAACCATGAGGAAATGAAACTGCAGCAGATGAATGTGACCATGTGTAAGCCTCTAATCTCACCTTCTGAGTCCAAACCGCTGCTTGACCAAGCTGTGCTGAAGACAGGAGACCCTGATTTATGTTATTTTGGAAAACACAAATGCGAAACTGTTGCATGTCTGTTTAGGGATTTGCAAAATATGTGAGAGTGCACAAATCTATTCCATGCAGCAAACTCAGAGGAATTTATAGGGGACGGTACTGAAGAAAACCTTCCTTTTCTGGGAAGGAGACACTAGACAGTTTAGAGTCCTAGGAGAAATAAGGGTAAAGACACATTTCTGTATAACAATCACTGTAAGAGTGTTCAGGAACAGCACCTGGCCCAGAGGTCAGAGGCGTAGGATTGCCAGGGCAAGGAGAATTACCACGTTAGGGGTGACGCCATCCCCGATCACCAGTACGGCTTTGGTTTGAGGAACGATTTCAGATTCAGGCCGCACAGGTCAGGGGAAAAGCAATCTATAGTGTGTGTGACAATACTTAAACATTCAATACTTACCAACTGCTCAGCGTCCGGGCCCTTGCTGTTAATAGAAGGTAAAGGACGGCAAGGGTATGTCAGAGGCCTTAGCGTTTTCTTTCATGCTTCCAAGCTTTCTGTCAGAAATTTGAAGGAGACAAACCCAGCCTATTACACATGCTGCCTTTGTACCCAAAACTGCTCTTTGCTACCGTAAGCTGGCTCTCTTCATTAAATATATTTACTTAGCAGTAGATCTGTTGTTGTACATGAATAATTAACAAGGAAGGATGTCACTTACTGCGCTAGCACTGCACGGCTCTGGCTGCCCGCGCTTCCAGCCCTACAAAGCCTCTAACAGGAAACTGTAAGCCCGATCTCTCATTTTACAGAGTTTAATTTTGGCTATGTTTCTTATCTTGGTGTGTTACCGAACTGTTGGAAGTGACAAAACCAGATGCCATAAAATGCAGGAAAAAGGCAGCTGGACTGAACCTCAAGTATTAACAAAGCATATTCCCTTGATATACACTAATCTTATACCTTCAAACCCAGGAAAGATTCGGTTAAACTCACAATCATTTTATAGTCTCTGTAGAACCATAGAAGCTTAGGGATCCTTTGTTATTCCTCCATAAAGAGGAAAGTTATAGTGAATGTGCCTTTCTTAAGTTGGGTGTTTTTAAATACTAACGTTTATTGCTCTGCAGTTTCTCTTTAATGTGTGCATAGAGAACAAGAAAACACCTAGCTGCACAGGCGTCTTTTTAGAAACAATAAAAGAGTCCTCTGTTAATAACTGGTTACCTCTTTTGCCGTCTGCATAGCTGATCATTGTTAATGATCCAGTTAACAGCATTCATTAGGGAGGTTGAAAGACTTGCAGTTGTACCGTATGTGATCCGTGATGCTGGGGAATGCAGCCTGTGTGTACGTGGCTGTCGCATCTCCGGGAAAGCTCCCTTGGTTGGACACAGGCAAAACCGCCCGTCTGGGTCCCACGTGCCAAACCTGTCCGTCCCTACATTTCTAATAATTTGCAAAAATGGACTAATGTGGCCCAGCCGCAGCAATTTATTTGGATTAACACTGAATCTCCAGATTCTCCCCCTACTGAAGCGTAGCCTTCCCCAGAGCTCCAGCTTTGGGCTAACAGTCCCCATCTCCACAGAAGCACATACCTGGAAGCAAGCCGATTCTCAGATTTCAGAACAGTTTCCGAGAACATTTGGATATAGTAAAAACAAGAAGTAAATACCTAAATAACATCAGAGCCCCTCTGCTTTATTCTCCTCACTGATTTTGGACACAGATCAAGACTAAAGGCACTGGTCTCCAACACATAATTCCAGGATTTTTATGAGGTGACTCCCTGGACAGCTTTGCTGAGTAGCCAAAGTGCGTTACCAGGTGATCGCTGACCCCGCAGCCCGCAGCCCGCTGCGGGAGCAGCCAGGCAGGGCTCAGCGTGGTGCAGAGGCAGGTGGAGCCGGCTGGGTAACCCCCGTGGCCCATCGCGCTGCGTAGTGCAGGCTTATCCAAAAAGCCTCGAGAGTTTCCTCACCAAAGTAAACCAGACAGGACCGTCAGTCCCAGATTCCAGCCTGTAGTAAACTCAGTTGCACACAATGTATTTTAAAAAAATCGCGCTTGGCCCATGCTTTCCACAAGGCCATCTCTGCTGTTTATCATAAACAAGTTCAATTTTGTATGTTCTTGACGTGTCATCTGGATTGTCAAAGCACTGCATTAAGTTGGCCCCAAGTAAAGGTTTTCTGAATAAAAAAAGGAGATTAAAGGATCACCAATATATTAGTTGAGTTTTTGCAGAGCTCTGCTGTAGGTCTATGTGTAGCAAACACAAAACTTTTTGCACAAAGCTGAGCCCTGTGCATCCCACAGGACATTAATGCAAAAGTGGGAGAAATCTAATCTTAACCTTCTAGAGACTGAAACACTGATATAACATGTCATGCCCTGTCATCACCTGTTGCTAAGGGTTGAGATATTCCCAGTGTCAGGAGGAGACTGTGAATGAGGAGTGCATTTTGATGACTGCAGAGGAGGGGAGATTCTCAGGAACTGTTGAAGAGGCTGCTATTTTACAGTGCATAAAAGATACCTGACCTGAGGCAGCAGATCAGCAGAGGCAGCCTGAGGTGCATGCACTGAAAACATCTCCTTTTGAGCTACTGACACATTTAGCAGCTGTCAGTCAAGGAGGAGAGCTGATCCGCTCTTAAGCAGACCTTCTCACAAGCTATTGTTGCAAAGGCCTAAAACGTGGCTCCTTCTTCGGCATTCTCTTGTCCCAGATCGAGCATCTTTTTCAGCTTCATATTCTCCTTACGTTCCTCTTTTCATCTCTTGTACGCTGCTGTCTTGCCTCCACCTGCCGCCTCCCCAGTGCCACCTGCTTGCCTCTCTTCACTTAGTCTCCTTTGTTTCTTTTCCTTGTCTCTGCTCCCTGGAGGAAGGCAGCACCATGAGCATATTGTCCCAGGTTGCTCCCCCTAGGGCTTTCTTACTCTGCTTATTATTGCAATTGCAGCCTTCCCTTGCATCACCAGGACCACTGGCACCGTACCGTATGCTTCACCAACAAAAACAAAGCCAGAAACTAAGGGGAGGCCTGAGAAGCAAGGAGCCCCAGCAGGCAGGGTGCCAACACACCAGCAGCAGAAAAGAAACAGAGACACAAGCCGAGAAGGAGACAGTGGGCTTCAAGGCCCACCAGGGCCAGAGAGTGGAGGAGTGCAAGCCCGGGAGCAGTGACACGTCTCGACACCTACAGAGGGAAACGTACAGCAAAGCAGAAGTTAGGGGAAGAGTCACAACATCTTTTTTCATAGCCAAACATCCAACTTGCCATTAAATTCCACAAGCAGCTCGGTCTTCAGCTGTAAAAGTGGGGCTGAAGTACTCCTTTTGCCTACACTTTGTTGGGTGTCTTCGGATTGTGAAGTCTTCTGGGTGTTGTGTGTGCTTTGGCACCTGACACAACGGGACCCCACTGTGAGACAGGGACTCTTGGCACTGCTACTGTGCAAATTATTAGTATTTACATTGCTAGTATTTCTATTACTGTTGTTAATAATAGTAGCAACCTGATACACTGTTTTCTGTGCTGTCTGGGAAACAGGGACTCCATTCCTATGGATTTTATGCCAGGGATTGGGAATTACAGCTCCCAGGTGCACAAGATCGCTGTTCAAGATACAATAAACTGCATCAGATCAGGTGTTTCAGACAAGAGCACCAAGGCAGTGCCAAATGGGTGCCTTCTCTGGGCTTGGCCTGGGGACTGGGCTGGGTCGGCAAGGCGTATCTTCAGCTGCGAAACAAGACCCAACAACAGACTCGCTCAAGTTCCTCCCGAGCACCCCAGCGCTCAGTGCGCAATCCCCAAAGAGCCTGTGGACACGGGAGCACCATGGCATCGCTGGCACGGCCTCGTATCTCCATCCCTTGTCCCTGAAGGGGTTTTGAGTGGGGCTGAGTCTTGGATTTCTCCAGGTACCAGCTGCCCCTCCTCTGTACTATTGCATCTGCAGGTTTTGCCCCTCACTGCAAACCAGGAGGAATTAGCACCTCCCAGAAATGTCACTCCTGAGACACAGACCATTAGCAAAGAAGTGGCCCGCTGCTATTTAGAGGAGAGCCCGTTCCTTGCCGTTCTGCTCCCAGGACATGAGGCCGGTCTGGCTTTTCTTTGCCCCAGCCGTGGAGTTGGGGGCTCCGGTGGTGCCCGGGCTGGGCTCCTGGGGTGGGCACTGCGAGCCCTTGCTCCCTGTGAACCTGACCGGGTCGGAGCTTCTGCAGGCTGGGAGTCAGTCCGGGGAGAAGCACCCACACAGTGGACACGCTCTGCAGAGGAGGAATTGTTTCAGAGCAGAAAGATTTAGGAAAGGGTCGTTGCCCCTTCATCCAAGACTAAAGAACAGTGCGCAAGCCCCTCTCTGCTTTGCAGGGAACCTCATGGCATTGAAAATACCTCTTTCTCTCTATAAATGGCTAGGCAAAGACTTGCCTCTCTCCAAATCACAGTTGCTTTTGTAGCTTCGTTGCACAAGGCTGTGAGAGAGATGAAACACAAAGTGAAGTTCTGCATGTGTCAAGGCAATAGAGAGGCTTCTGGGAGGCACCCTGCCCGGCTCCGGTGTCACACCAACACAGCGATGGCCTCAGTAACACCTCTGCATGCTCTGCCATGGCTTGCAAGGTCTCCTGCAAAACTTTATAGGAGCAGGGTGCAAACTCACCGCAATATTAAGCCATGTAAAGGCTCAGAAGACTCTCAAGCCCCCGTTCAATAAAACGTAGTTAGCAAACACGACATGCTGCAAAGCAGTGTCACGTGTGCTGTCCCACTAACCGTGACCAGTTCAGGGGATTTCACCCAGTCAGGACAAACAGAGCAGCGCAGCTGAGTGCGGGCTCACGCTCAGAGAGGGCAGGACGGAAGGGGATCCCAGCGCGCCTGGTGAAGAAATCAGTGATGTTATCTGGTAGCAGAAACTATAAGCACGATTAGAAGAATTCAATTGCAATGCACCACACTGTCCGGCTGTCCCTAGTGAATAGGACAGACACCCTTCCATTTGAGATATTAAAAAGTGGACTTGACAAATTAGTAGAAGACACATTTCCAGCAGGCAGCTCTGCCCTGGGGCTGCAGCATCAAGTTTAGGTCTGAGGATTTCCTGACCTAGAGAAAGGCAAGCGGCACCCCCTTCCCTGCAGTATGCTTTCCCTTGCGCAGAGCGCGTACAATCTGTACCCAAGTAGTACATCCCCGTGTTTCTGGGTAGCGAGCAGAGACCAGCAGAAAAACTGAAAGGATCCGAGAAGTGGGGGCTCAGCGAGTCTCATTTAATTACAAGTGTAGTGCTTGCTCTGCTCAGCCCCACCCACATGCCATTTCACGCCTGATTTCTTCTCTGATTTCTTTGGGGAAAGAGAGGGAATTCGAGTGCATGTAATTTGGGTTAACAAGACGCATTATATGCAGCCTCATTCTTGTAAAAACTTTCACAGGAAAATCACCCAGCCCATGGAGAGAAAAAGTTCTCTCCTTATTGTAATTTTTCCAAGGCTAATCAAACTCTCACCGTTATCCTATTGATCACAGGCAAGGTTTGATTTTCTACCGGTTGCCTAGTTAAGGTACAGTAGCTGTTGCTTGGCTTACTGCATGCTGTGAGTACAACAGAGATCAACCCTCCATTTCTATGCTCCTTTTTGTCCCTTTCCTAGATCCCTTTTCCTTCAAAGCTCACCTGCCTTTTGCTTTTGTGGTGCTCTACCTGCATTTCACCTTCTCCTATATCCATTGAGCAACAAAAGGTGAAAAGCTGGGTTTATACAATTAAAATTGTCAGAATAAGAATGGGAGAAGGCAAAAATCCTGAACAGGTTTGAAAACAGGAGGCAAAGGAAAAGTTAGGTACGAATGCGACATCCCCCAACAATACGGACAAAAAAGCTCCGTGTCCGGTACTGTGGGTGTTATTAGCATAAACTCCCTCCAGCTTGCACCAGTAATTACAAGGTATGAGCACTTTGTGGTGGTGCTTGTCCAGAACTGTCCCTGAATGCACAAGGTTTGATCCTGCCATTACTGCCATATGCTTTATAGTCACCAAAGCTCGCCTTCCTGTGCGAGGAACAGCATCAGTCTCCATTTCAAGGTGCAGTTCCCGTCCCTCTGGGGGACAGCTGCTGTGTGTCAGTGCACAGCAAGGAGGCAGGGAGCAGCCACACAAGAGCAGCATGCTGGAGAAAGGTGCAGGCTTTGCTTTGCCTTCCTGCGCAAGGGTTTCTTTGGATGTGTTTTGTGTCCCTTCAAGTCACTTGGGAGTTTAGGAGAGCCAGAGAGAATAGCTTTTTCTGTCATTATTTGATAACCAATACAGTTCCCTTTGACCCTCTCCCCTCTTCCCAAAAAAGAAAGACCAGCTCAGCATTGTGTTATTTTTCAAAGCCTTTACAAATTAAGACAGTAACATGGAAATCCTCGTTGGGTTTCAGTTCATACTTCCTCCCATGCTGGGCTGAAACGGGGATTCTTTTGTGATGGCTGTGCTGCTTTTTTTTTTTAAACCTCCTGAATTTGGCACACTGCCCTACTTTATTTTCTTTCCATTCTCTAGTGCTGCTCCCATTGGGAGGCTCATTCGCTTCTAATGCATGGTGTTATCTTTTGCAAGTTGAACTCTAAATCCCTGTGTTGTTTTTCCTTGCTTGTTATTCAGGTGCAGGGAATGTTAATGATGTCTCTTTGGCTGGTGGATGCTCTGGTTATGTGGCTTTAATTATTTTTATTAATGTGTTTTATAAAGTAAATTACAGATAAATGTAGTTTTTAACTACAGCTTAGAGATGGCACATCTGTGAGGCTTCACAATCTTTCATTCGTGGGCGAAATACACAATAACATCTTCCATAGCAAGAGCACGTTCACAGGTGTGACTGGGAGAAGCTTTACTGAAGCAAAAGCTCCAAAACTAAAAACTGACACCTGATATGCAGAGGGACAGGGAAGGGGAGAAGGAAGGGAGCAGGAGATCTGCAAAATAACTTGTATTCAGGGCCAGCGAGCACTGCTCCTGCTCAGGGACAGCTGCCCACGCCAAGGAGGAAACTTCCATTTGCAGCACGCAACAGCCCCCATCCACAGTCATCAGACAATTCTCAAATTAGAGATCCAGAGGCCTTATAAAGAAAAGATCCAAGTTCTCTACTTGTCACTGGTTCAAAATTCCCTGAAAACCTCCTAAAAACTTCTCAGCAACTCAGGAGGACCAGGGTATGGGTCTTTCTTTATGGTAGGGCTTGCTCACAGAGATCTCCGCTGTCCTCCTCGCCCCGGCTGCCATTCGTGAGCCTGTGGCCTGTCTGCAGGCGCTGGAGGACCTTGTTACGGCTGCGGCAGTAGCTGTTTATGTTGCTCAGCCAGTTCAGTCTCTTGTTCCAGCGCTCAGGCCTCCTGGGGGACCTGGTGCATTGAGCTGAGTTGGGGAGGTGGTGCAGCCATCAGATGAGGAAACTCAGGACTAACACTGCGCAAATGTAGGGTCAGCAGAAGGGAGGGTCCTCATCAGGGGTCCCCTGTGGACACACGGTCCCTCCCCACACGGGCAAGGCAGCCAGCTGCTGCCCTGGCCTCGCTGGCCAGGGGCTTGGGAAGGAACCGAATGTTGCTATAAGGGGAGAGAGTGTCTGGCCCTGCCTGGAGGAACCACGCGTTTCGCAGAGCCCCCAGGCTCTCTGTGCTCCCCCGTGGCTGGCGGTACTGTGTAATCCCAGCTGGGCAGCAGAGGCAGCTGGCAGAGCTGCAGCAAGTGGCTCTGTGGAGGGCTCCGCATTTGCAGTAGGTCTTTCCAAAGACCCTGTGGGCTTCAGCCATCGTTGCCAGGACAGACAGGAGTTGAAGAAAGGGACCCGCTGTGGCTGGTGCCAGTGCAGCCCTGTGGTTTCGCGGTCCCTGGTGGTAAATCCCTGCCTGGAGTGGCGTGCATGGGCTTGGGAAGCGTTGGGCTTGCTGAGAGGACAGATCTGCCTTCCCCAGAGAGATGCCAGGGCTGAGGAGGGAGAAGAAGGAACATGCATTGGCATGGAGAGAGGCTGAATTTCTCTAAGTACTCTGGACTGAACTAGGATTACAGGATTTAGTAGAGGAAAATAAGTACTAGTGTTTGTAGCTTGTCTGGTTTTTATTGAACCAAGAGTCCCATGTGAGCCATGCAGTAAGTAAGCAGTAAAGTCATCCAACAATGCCTTGAAAACAGTTCTGTCTCTAAACACTGCACCTCCCGGGCACTGGTTGTGTTCAGAATGACTTTCTTCATCCCAGGAGACCACGTTACCTTGGACAACACACAGCCATTGCCAAAAATAAATAATTAAAGCCGGGTGGCGCTTGAGTCATCGATGCGATGAGAGGAGGTGAGGCTGGAAAACAAGCTGGTGGGTTTTACATTGGCAAAATCTCCAGGCCATTCTCCCCTTCCTGAGCACTTTCCCTTCATTTCTATGCGAGAGACATTGTCAGTTTGGGGGATTCTTACCAGGAGCTTGTGAGAGAAATGTTGAAAAGGGATTTTTCCAGGTTGCCTTTTCCGTCTTCCTGCTGCATTAGCTGCAGGTGGTGAAGCTGCTGTTTCGGCATTTCTTCTTCAAAAGCTACATCACGTAATATCACTGAGATCACAAGGAGATGAGGAGAAAAATGGCCCTATAGGATTTTTGTTAAAAAAGAATCCATCCATAAAAGATGAAAGGTTAAATTGCTTTTAGAAACACAGCCACGTTTAAACAGGTGAAGATCCTCGGAAACGGAGTTTGGATTCAATAAAGTAGCCATGCAGAAGGGCAGAAGAAGGCCTTTCTTTGGAGGGAAATGTCACACTTTAGTGTTAATAAAATGTCTAGTGGTATAATAATAATGATAGCAATCAGGAGCCTTTATTTTTCACCTGGCAGGGCTGGTTCATGCGTGTATTTTCAAAGCTACCTGCAATTCAGGAAAGAACAAAAAAAGAATCAGGCATGCATTGACTGAAAAATATCACAGTGGAAGAGAAGAGAGCCAGACTGGCCCAAGACACCTGAATGTTACTGGGGAGATAAAGAGTGCTGCTCCCAGGTGGCAGGACATTTTCTTCCACAGCCTTTTAGATATTGCCTCTTCGCAGCTGTGTTGTAAAGACATCGCAGGAGATTTACAATCCTAAAAGAACATACAATGAAAATGTCAAAAGGAAAAGGCAATTGCAAACAATAGTTTTGCTCTGGACTGGCCCCCTCTACACTCTCCTTAGTAGTGATGTATCACAAAGGCAATGAGCACACAGCATTAGCTGCTCTTGCCTCTCTTGTATATTTGTCAGGCTTAACATGCCAGAACTTGGTGGAACAAAACTTGTTCTCTACCCATGTAGATGTCACTTAAAACTTTCTGTGGAAAGAGAGGAAGAGTGGGCTGTTAGGGGCAGACGGTGACAGCAGAGAGACTAACATATAACACACCAAGAGGTCTAATTCTATATTATCTGTACACACACAAATGTAAAAATAAAAATCACTTCTCGCTCAACCTTTTCCCCCACTAGTTATTCCAGTGCGTTACTCACTATGCGTCTGTCACATCCTGGCTAATTTCTCTGTCTGCACCATCACTCTTACTGTCTCTCTTTTGTGGAAATACAATTCACCACCCAAAAAAACCTCACAGACCTCTCTATCAGGTTATGGCTTTGTTCTGAGTTGTGACATGTGTCCATGACAGTGCCAGTGGCTGCTAATATTTTAGCTCTCCAATTCCCCGAAGGAGCTTATTTGTTCCAGTTACCACAGAGGGAAAGCAGCAGCCGCACCTCTAGGCTGGAACGCAGCAATCACCGCTCTCCTGATGGCCCTTTTTCCTTCCAAAACGTACTTCTATTCAGGATATGAAAATGTGCAGCTTTGGCAAGCCCATTACTTCTGTGTGGATGAGAATTAAATGTAGCATCCACTAAAGTTGTAACTTTTTAAAATATGCAGTGAGAAAGGCTTCATTTTTTTTGGTTGTACCCTTCAACTAAGCAACATTTTCTTTACTGAAACTTGTTAACTTGTATAAAGGCTCTGGTATCTGTCCTGTGTATGACAGATAGAAAACCACCTATGATTAGTGGCATATGCATAGGCTGATACGTACCTATTAACCAGGGAGGCGAGAGAATCCGTAAGCCATGCCCAGCAAAGCAGGCTCACAGTTTGGGCCTGTACCCAGGCTGCACCCAGATCCCTGTCTCCACAAATCCCCAGTGCCCAGCAGCGTGCTCCAGCCCTCGCTCGCAGTGAGGAAACCAGGGAAAGCAGTGCAGAGGGGAGCCGTGTGCCCCTCCACCACATCCCTGCCTGGATCACGAGGTGGAGCACTCTGCGGCCGGCACCCCCTGCTCAGGCTCAGCACAGCTTTAGTCACCAGCCCGTGCTTGTGCAAGGGCTCAGGGGCAGAGCTGGGACTGAGCACTTGAGTGTGGCTTCAAAATGTCCTGCCTGACAGTGAGAACCCTGGTGTGTGACACTGCTGATTGCGGTCGTGTCAGGAACAGCATGGGACAGTGTGGGATGGGTAGGAAGAGCAGACGCTCCTCAGAAATGTTTCTGACACGTGTTTGGCATGTGTAGAGCTTGCCATCTCTACAGTGCTCAGATGCTCTGGAGCTGAATGCCGGAGTGCACATCTGGAAGGATGAGACTGCTGTCTTGCAGAGAACTAATAGGCTGCGGGGACTTTTCTGCTATAAACTCTCCTTTTTCTGCAGCAGCTGGCTGGGTTAGCTGTAGCATTATTATTTGTAGCATTAATATTAACTTCAGCAAGGCTCACACTGGAGACAATATATTCCAACCCCAGGAGCCAAGTCTTTTGAACGGTGCTTGCAAGATACAGCCACAAGCACTCACTGCAGTGTTTACTTTAAGCGATTCCTCGACTGTAGATTTGCTGCTCATGCTGGCCCAGAGTGTGTGTTGATGGGGAAGGTGCCAGCTCTTGTCAGTCACCAGTGTTGTCATGAATTAGCAGGGGCCGCACAGGGTACAGCCATACGTGTCAGCCTTGTGAATGAGCACTGGAGCAAGATGTGAAAATGTGAGGTCCTGCTAAGAGAAAGTATCAGAGAGAGAAGGAGCTCCCTTGGCACGGGAGCTTGTGGGTCCGGCATGTCCAAAGCATGAGCAGCCTTCCCCCACGTCCCTGATCCAGCAGCTGTGCTCAGCCGTGACGGCAGCTCCTGCAGGGACGATGAACATGGAAATGTCAATAACTGATACAGAAAGGACTCACTTAATCCAGAGCCCAGTAGTATTACAAGGTGCAGGCCTTAGCAGCAACCTCCAGCCATGCCAGGTCGTAGAGGGGATGGGAACTGGTGGGATTTTGTACAGGTTTCCCCAGGATCTGAAACCTGCTCTGCCGTCCTGTCCTTGCACAAGAGCTGCATGAGTTCGGTGCCAGTGAAAAGCATCAGCTCAAATGCTTTGGAAAGTTGCTCTTTGTGATTCTGCGGGGTCTGCTGGAGTGGCACCAGCTGCTGTTTTACACAGGCAGCAGCTGGGCACCGTGGCACTGGTAACTCTTCTCCATACCCAGGGCAGTTGTGATTCTGCCCTGGACCTTATGACCACAGACGGTTTCCATACAGAAAAATGCCCATTTTTTTTATTGTGCAGTTTAACCAAAATTCTTATTAGCATGTATTTCCTGATTTACATATAGGGAAAATATCCCAAACTAAAGAATTTGTTCCATGAACCTAATTCAAAACCATTTCTCCCATGCCTTTGAAGCAGAGTTATCATCACTTCTCTGCAGATAATTGCATAATGGGTGTTCGCAGAGTGACAAGGGGCATTTTTGGTGTTAGCAAGGCTTTGTTCTTTGGTTTTGTGGAAAACAGTGGTTTTGTGTATATTGAAACAAATAACTCTGGTCAAAGGGAATACCAGGCGCTAGCAATGAAATTGTCCTTCAGAGAAATGACACCAGCCATGGCAGTCCATGCTGTACAAAACCTGAGCTGTGCAACTCTAACACCCCGTTTTAGTGCTTTCTTCAGAGCTTCCAGTGTTAGCACCCTGAAAAACCTTAATTATTTAGCTCCAGTGAATTTGTCAGAGTTTATATTAAAGTATCTCCACAGCTTTGTGCTAAAGTCTCACAGAAACACCCAGAACATCAAAAATAACAATTAAACCCCTTAGTTAAGCAGCTCCCCTTTTAAAGGTAGCCAGGGAAGGCTTTCATTCGGTGAGCTGTTTGGGGGAATTTCTGTCAGCACCAACCAAATGGTCCGAAATTAAACATTAATGGCAGCCTCCAAAGGCAGCTGCAGAAGCGCTTCAGCTGGTAAAAACTGTTTGTAAAACCCACTGTTAAGCCCAGTCTGTGCGTGCTGATCACTCCTGTCAGCCGCAGAGCCTGGCCAGGCCTCGCCTGTGGCTGCAGCCGTGTCTCCCAAGACTGGCCACGTTTGCCCTTATGTGGCAGCTCTGCGTGTTTTGGCATTTCAGTAGAACTCCTTCTGGGCTGGGCTTGGCCTGTGATGCCGTTTCATTCTGGATTGCACCCTTGCTTTACATCCTGGAAGTTTCACTGATTATTTGCATTCCGAAAGATATTTTTTTATGCTCAGAAAAGAATATAGCTGGCAGCTGAGGCAGACAGAGGAGTGTATGGGGGACCAATGTCTGCAGTGACTGACTCACAGGACAGTGCCTCTTTCAGGTCCTGCTGCTGATGTTTCTTTTCAAGCATGAGACGTGCCATGGGGTCTGCTGCATGGGTTTGGTACCACTGGTTACCTGCTAGAGTCTGCATGGGAGGTGGAAAACTGGCCATTAATACTATGTTTTCTCTTTGGAAGGACGACTGGTGCACATGCAGAGGGCACAGGAGGTGCAGGGGTACAGGGGTGGACCAGTCTTGAGTGCGAGTACATGGCCACTTCGTGGGTGAGCAACACAATCCCCTGTTCCCCAAGTGCCTGGTGTTTTGGAACTGCTCCCAAGTTCTTTAAGGAACGGGAAACAGCAGGGAGGAGAGTCATCTCTGAAGGATCCAGATTTCGGCAGCACAAAGCCATTTGTGGTGAAAGGCTCACAAAGACCTGTTTGCCCTCTCCACTAAAATCCTTTGCTCAGAGGAATGTTTGTTTGCATGATAGAGCTCCTTCTGTCATAAGGAGCTGGAGGCTTTTGGGCGTATTTTGGCCCAGTACCCCAGAACACATAGCCCCTGTTGAGTTTTACAGCCAGTTAAGCTCTAAATATGTTTCTGTGACGAGCTGACTCACCAGTTTCTTCCACCCCTCCGGCTCTGCTTTTACCAACTTGCATGATTTTGCTGCATGCTTTTGGACAATTACTGTTTTTTCTTAAAGCCCAGCTGCTGGTCTCAAGACACTGTGCAAGGAATCGTAGTTTGAACATGAGATACCAGGAAAAAAATAGATGCCGACATGTATTCACACATTTAAATCATTGATGTTTAGTGCCCTGAGTTACACTTTTGGATGCTAGTGATTGAAATACTGCAAATGCATCAGTTTTAAAAGCACCTATTTATAATAACAGTAAAAAACTCTCAGAGGTGGTTTGAAGAAGAGCATAGGTAGCAACATGCCTGTGGTAAGATCACCAACTTTTTAGAGAGAATACGCAGCTGCAGAACACAGTTCACTTACAGCTTGTGACCAGTGCAGCTGCTGGCTTGGAAGAAGAAAGGGCAAATTGTCGTGTTACCTTTGGACACTCCTGTGAATTAAGGCTGAGCCTAGCAATGTTAATTTGCTGTGGTCAACACAATTATTATTGCCAAAATATTACAGTTGGTATTCTGATCATTGCTGGCCATCGGCAAGCTTGTCTGGGTGCAGGTTGCTTCTACAAGAAATGTAGCCCCAATTAACCCTGTAGTTCAACATGCTACAGTTGAGGTCTGTAGCTCTTGGACAGATCTTGGGCAGACAGCGTGCCTTTGCAGAGACTGTGTGGATCCAGCTGGAAGCTCATAACCTTAAATTTGTTTCTTCTGCCTCAGGAAGCTGAGTAGGCAATGTTTGTGGTCTTTCACAGGGTACAGAAACCTTTTGGTTGAACAGGACTTTGGTAGAAGCTGGAAATATCAAGAAAGTCTAATGAGAAAAGAAACTCTCACCAGTAGTACAGTGAGCTGGTGTGCTAATCATCTTGCAACAGTTAATGCATTTCACGGCATACCTTCGCTGCTGCATTTGCGTAACAGAAGTACATCATTTATTGCTCTATATCTAGCACAACACTGAGCTGGCTGAGTGCTCTAGCTGTTGATTCATCAGCAGTACACTTGGGAGAGCTCTGGACTTATCTTTTGCCAGGGCAACAAGTCTTTTTGACTAATTCTGATCCAGGATTTTCTCGGAAAAGAAAAATAACCCCGTGTCTGCCCAGATCTGTATCATGCTGCACATATAGTTATTTGTGTATGTGGGTCACAAATTCCTTTGCTTCCCAGTGTCCTCTGCTAGGCACATAATGAAGTACGTGGAATACATTTACACCCCAAAATCTGAGGCTAGATTACTTTTCAGAAGAACATCAGACAATTTTTGCTCTGAAACTTACATTACTTACATGGTGCTGAAATAACAAGAAGCAAGTACAAAAGTGTTTATGGTTTCTTAGCAAAACATGGCATTGGTTTGGAAATTTCACTGTTGCACTGAGATATTTGCAATTGAATATCCTAACTTTTTCCACCAGAGCCCAGGACAGCAGATTTCAGCTCATGCTGTAAGGCTTTCTTGTTCTCTTGCGCTTTTGACTGTTTCCCCTTTGTCCTTTTGGGAGCGATGTTGCGCCTGTGCCATAGATGGGGTGTTAATAAACTGGCTGCTCCAAAATTTCTCAGTTCAGTTATAGCAGTGTTTAGATACGGCTGTGAAAGTATAGGTGCACTGTAAGATAATGAAAAAATGCGTGAGAATGGAAAGTGAAACTGCCTAGGTACAACACTGCAGGCAAAAGTGAAACACACTCACCTGCTCACCTGCTGATTGCGAGGCAGAAAGAAACAGTGGAAATTCAGCAACTTGAGAGATGCCTCCAGATTGAACAATGTCACACAGACTTAATATAGAAAAGGAGCCAACATTCGGTATTTTTTAAACAATGTGCTTTTGTGGGCCTCGAATCATTGTTTTTGAAAACTAAGGAATTACAGTGCTAGCAGAAAGAGTATTTTGACTGCTTTCCTACCTTCTTACCCATTCTCAGTTTGTTGGCTCTCTGTGGCACTTCCCACCAGAACATCTGACTGGCGTGGGCCTGGGGCTGTGAGCAGGCCCTGGCAGAGGAAGGACCCTTCCTCCCTCTGAGGATGAGCCTCAGGTGCAGCGCGGTCCCGTGACCTGCATGAGGCCACGCAGCCGGGCAGTGTCTGAGCTGGGAGGAGAGACTTGGCCCTCCCGGCTGCTGGAGCCATCCTCCAGAGAGCCTGCTCCTTGCTTCTAAGCACAACCAAGTCATGGTGCAGGTGGTCTTTCACAGACAGTGGGGGCATCGTTCCACACCCAGTGACATGTCTACCTAGGGGTTAGCTAACTTCCAACATCTTGTTAGCCTTTATAGCCACCGGCAAACCTCCATTCTGATTTCGGTCTGAAGCTGCACTGCTTCTCTTCTTCACTCTCACCAGCAGTTTCTCTGGGAACCGGAGAGACTGAGGCAAATAACAGATACAAATCATGACCAAAGAAGAAATGACTGTCATTGCAAAAATGTATTTATTAATGATCTTCACATAATTCTCTGGGAGTGATATTCTGCAAGACAGAATTGTGATAGATTTTCACCAAATGGGAATATTTCCCTCCAGAAGTGTGTAGCATTAAAGGGAGTGAAGAAGCTGAATGTGTTTCCTCCAGTCAGGAAAATGACGGATCAGGGACAAGAGACAATACATTAGTAAACAATATAAAAAATGTACATTTTGTCATTTTGTATTCCTGAGTTATTCTAAATCTGTGAATAAATCGAGAGCTTTAAGTCTCTGGAGCTGTTTTGAAGTCTCTTGCTTTCTATAAATATTGCATTTGCCTCAAGTAAGAATTTCTGACATGTATTAAAAAAATATACATTAGTAAAGCTTATAAAATAGATATTTGGAATGCTGTTATTGTTATTTTTTATTAAAAATACAGTTTAATGGAACAATTGAGTTCTACTTCAAAGTGTCAAAATTATTTTTCATGCTTTTTCCCCATGTTCTTTGAACTTTATGGTTGAAGCTCTAATTTTCTGCTTTCTGATTTTGTCCTTGTTTGAAGCAGTCATTCCCTTGCACAGATAATGCTCTCTGCTTCCTATTAATGCTCCAGTGAGATGCGCATATTAGGGTCCCTTGGCAGCTGGCCATGATTAGCTGAGCTTGGAAGGCCAAGTCCAGGGTCGCCTATTGGACTGGACAGATCGACAGTATCACCTCTCTGGAGCAGACTTGAGGGATCCTCTTAGAGCTGCTTTTAGTGTTCTCATGGGGGATTTTGGGGGAGAATCAATGCTGAAGGCACGCACTGGTACCCATGCTTAACCTGACCAAATGGCGCAAGGAGACCTCTTACTGTAACAAACTGGCAAGGAGCCTGCTAGCAAAGAGAGAGTTCTGGAGTTTGGCGGTATGAGAGAAAACAGCTCCAGGTTTTCAGGCTTGTGACACACTTCGTTTGATTGCGTGCTGTTCTATGCAGTCTGCGGAGAAGTTGGTGGTTACCATGTGTTTGCAACATTTAGTCCAACTAAAGTCCAGAATTCTTTTTTTTTTTTGGTGATACTAGCAATGTACTGAGCTTCTCCTCCAGCAGAAAGCTGTGCTGCCAGCTCAGGCCACTGACACCGTGTCCTAACTCAACATCCCATATGGACTTGGCATTAGGTAAGACTGCTGGGTCACCTGGCACTGAGCGGTGAGAGGAAGCTTTAGAGTGAGAGCTGCTATTGCTTTCCCACCATTTTTGCAATAGCTGAGCTAGCAGGTGACGGTATATTTCAGCGCCTGGCGTGTGACTCAGCAAGCCCTCAAGCAGAGGCAGTCTCTGGAAGTAAAATCTGTGTTTCTGATCTTTGCCGCCACTTTCCTTGTGGGCATACATCACCACGTATCTACTCACAAAACAGCTCTGCGCTTAAAACAGCCAGGAGCTGTGAGAGCCTCTGACAAACCTTGGCAAAAGAGGGAACACATGCTGCAACCTGGCTTTACACATATTTGCATGCTCTATATTTCCACCTGTGGACTCGCTTGTTTAGCAGAAAAATACAGAAACCTTTTACAGAAAAAAAAACCCAGACCCTTTGAAATTTTCCTGTCACCATTACAGGGCTACGCTCACATGGTGCAATTTTGAGAATTTCCTGGAGAAAGCGTTAACAGCTTTAGTTCCAGAGATACACAGACTGCCGCTAAAGCTTGCAAACAACATAAATGAACAAAACAAGGGAAGGGAGAGGCTGCAGCCAACACACCGGTGGTTTTATGTGGGTGTTGCCTGCACTATGTGGCAACAGCACGAACCACAGAAGTAATATCAGAGCTCCTCAACTTATTCATAATTAGCAGTGGGAATGCTCAGGCTTAGTTTTGTGCTCACAAAGGACCAGGGTCTGCATTGGAGGGAACTGGAACTCTTTAATTAAATCCATTCTAGAGCTTTTCTTTGTTGAGATTTGTGGGCTCTGTCTTAATTGATGGAGGAAACCCTGCCCCTTCCTTGGGACTTAGTGCCTGTGTGCTGGGATGGCCGTTTCGGGCATCCCTCGGGGAGGTTCGTGCTGCTGCACAACCACTGAACAACACTGCTGAACAACATGTTCGCTCAGCTTTGGCGGGAGCTCCCGTCCTCTCCTCTGCCTCCCACAGCATCCCCGCAAGAGCTCATACTCCACTACAAATGGTCGGCCGTGCTCCCTGACTGGCGATGGCCCCTTCTTGCCTCGCCTCGCGAGGGCAGGGGGCTGCTCCACGGCTGCGGCCGCCGCTCCCTCAGGGAAGGCACCGGAAGGTTCCGGAGCTGTGTGGGCAGGTTCCTGCTCTGAGAAGTGGCAGCCACCCTCCCACCACAGACCCGGCCGCAGTGCACTGGAGCAGGCAGGTGTCTGTAGGAACTATTTTTGAGGCAAATGCTGGGGTTTTTTGAGGTGGCCTATTTCTGAGAAACAACATTTCACAGAACTGCGGTGTTTTCTTACCTCAGTGGCTGCCGGGAGGAAGCCCGGGCACTCCTCAGGTGCCAGGCACTTTCAGTGAGACAATGGCCTCTATGAAGGGAGTGTTTTATCCTCAAAAGTGGAGGAAATCCCAGAATTTGCTTGAGCAGTGACCGCTCGCCCAGCCGGGGACCCGCTGCAGGGCTGGCGGGAACCTCTCTGAGGAGCCGGCCTTTGGCTGCCGGTGTTCCCTGACATGAATGCCCGTTGTCTGCGAAGCGAAGGGCAGCCCGTGCCAATGGAGGACTCTGCGGAGCAGGTGGTCTCCTGTGGGTGCCTTGTGAGGAAACATCCCTCAGCAGACGGCACCAGGTAAGGCTGGAGAGGGGACAGTCTGGAGGTCCGGGGCATTTGGGGCTTGGAGCATGTGGAACCGCCAGTTCTTCCCCTCAGAAGGTGTTTGCAGCAGGATCCCAGCAGTTGAATGATGCCACGCACTACACTAAGCGTGGGGCCTGGTTCCCTCTGTTGTATCCCCTCTGTTATAAATGACATGTGGTGCCTGCATCGGCAGGTGGCCAGCCTGGGGGCTACGTCCCTGCACAGAGCAGCAGGAGGCCGTGGAGGCCTGGGTGCCTCTTGGGGCTCTCGGTGGGGAGACACGAAGCGAGGGGATGAGTTGCATCCACAGTGCACAGTCCCCTCAAAAACAGGGTGGCAGGGGCATGGTCCTTCACAAAAAGTGAGGCTGGGGCTTTGGCGTGTGTCGCATCTGAGCACTGTGGAGGTCTGTGGCTGCCAGTGAGACAAAAGCAGCAGGAGTATGGCTGTGAGGCAGGGCTTTCATGGTGGAGAAGTGTTCAGCTTTATTTCTGTTAGTGCTGACTTAAAACAATGTTTTATGAAAATCTTGTATAAAGAGTGCTGTAAAAATTAGCATAGGTGACTGCTCTGTGTTTTGCTTTCTTCCTTAACGTTGAGATGCTGGAGCTGCCTTGCCCTCCTCCTGCCCCACAGCGTGGGGGCCGATAGTGCTGGAGGGTGCCAGGTGTTTCAGCTTCCCAAAATGTGTGGGTGCCTACCTGCCATGCAGGCTACAATAGAAACCTGAGAAGGGAATAAGGCTGCACACACGGGCTAGTGGGTAGAAATGGTGAAGAGGCATAGGACCTGACCTCTGTGTCAAAATGGCCAGGCAAAGACAACATACATAAAAAATCTGCACAGAGGTTTTCTTTCTCTCAATTGCTAGAGCAAGCTGGTATGGCACACGCCTGGAGGCAGTCCCAGCAGAGGGTCAGGAGTGCTTAGGTGTTGGAGGAGAGCAGGTTAAAGAAAGAACTGGTGACTTGCCACTCCCCTGAAATCAGGAGAACTGGACAGCCTGTGAGGAGACTTGATAAACATAATTTTGATCAGGAGACTCCAGCATGCTGGATAACCACTTATTTTCTGACGTTTTGACACAACAAATCTGTACCAGAACATTGGCAAGCATGAGGTTAGGCACAGAGATGCTCTCTTCACGCACTTAAGGTGAATTGCATCATTATATTTCACTTAGTTTTTACCTACTGCCCCGTTGAGTTAGTAACAAAGGATTTCAATACTGGGCATGCAAAGTAAAGCAAGAGCTGCTGTTGTTTTTCCAGATACCTGACAGTGCCTCTTACTCAACCCAACACAGACTGAATTTGAAAGCAGAGGAGCCAGGGCTGGGGTATTCGTAGCAGAATGATAGCTGACAGGCTCCTTGCAGGCTCCAGAACCAGAGTAATATCTGACATGGAGAAACGTGTTGGCAATCTTACTTGAGCCACATTTCTAGAGCTGTAAAGAAACTGGACCGCTTCCAGGGGATAACAGAAAAGCTGCTGTTTCAGCAGAGAGTCAGAGACCATGTCATTGTCATTCTTCTCTGTTTGGCAATCTGCACAGACTCCTTGGAAGAGCACCTGAGCGTCTTTATGGGGCAGGAGAAGTAATAAAAGTTAAAGTAATGGCCCAGTACTAGCAAGAAACCTATTAATGCAACATTTATGGCTACGAAGGAGCTCATGCCTAGCATGGGCCTGTTGCTATTCTACTGGGGTCAGAGCAGTGCTGCTAGGGCACAGTCAGAAAATGAAACACCACAGCATGCAAGGGAAGGAAACTTATTTGTTGGTTCTTTGAGAATCTGGCTCTGGGGAATACTAGTGTCCCCTCCATGAGGTGCTTGCCATCTCGGGTGTACTGCGAGTACATATTGAGTGCTGCCAGTGGTACTGTGACAGATTGAAAGATCCTGCTTGGTACTGATGATTCACAGTGCTTTGCCTTGCTTGAGATGCATCTGGAAAGCTTCCCAGATTATACATCTGCCCCTTTGACACTGAAGCAGCAGTGCAAGTTGGAGGCCAGAAGGAACAGAAAACAGATTTAGTCTGGTCTGTTCTTTGGGGCAAGGATTGTCTGTCTCCATGCTTGGAAAGCAACTGGAGAGTTATTCCAGCCCAGAACAATTCCTAGAGCAATTGCAAGAGATCTAGGTGCCAACAGTTTGCAAATGTAATTGGGGTACTGGAAAAAACAATGCTTTTTTTATAAATCTGCATGTTGTACTACCCCTGCATGGCAGGTAAACTGGAAGTCGCCCAACTGTGTTCCCAGTGTCAGTGCTTGCTATTTGCCTTCTTATCACCTCCTGTCCAAGCTGGAAAATGCCACATAGTTTCTAAATAAAATAGCTTAGTTGGGTCTACACGCTATCAGAAATTGTAGACAGTTCTTTTCCATGAGGTGTGCTTTCTTTTTCCTTGCATGGGGGGGTGGAGATGGGGATACTTTGCATGTTCTTTCACACTGATCACTTTTCAGCTGTGGGTTTTCTACAGCATCTACTGCAATGGGGGGTGGTCTGGGACACCCTGATACAAAAAATGACTGCAATGGGAAAGGTCTCACCAGAAGCGCCTGCAGAATTCCCAATGGGGGAAGCAGACACGTAAGGGCTGAGATTAATTTCTTTTGACATATGACTGGGAAATATCTGCATTTCTGTCATGGTTAATATGTGAGGCTCCAAAACAGGGGGACCTAGCTGTTGATTGTTTCATTAGTTTTATTGTGATATGATTTATATGAAAAGAGGCAAATTTATATTCCTGGGCAGAATTCTGCCCATGGATCAGAAGTACACATGATGCACAGAATGAGGCAAAATGAGTCAGTGCAAGAGTTTCGATTAGAACTGCCTCATAACAATTTCCACCAACGAATAGCAGGGATTGATGGTATTTAAATTCTTCATTTTCCTCCCTACTAGTGGCGGAGGAAACTAAAGGATTAGGTTTTGAGTTACTTTTTTGCCTAGGAACTTAAGAAAAACTGTCATTGGAAGTCAAAGTGGTCTGATTTGTCATTTACCTGTGTCCTTCTGAAATCTCCTGGAGCCTTCTAAGTGTGGTTGGTTGCAAAGTATTGCATTGCCTGTCCTTTACAGACTGGGCTGCAGCTTCACTGTCATGCTGGTGCTTTCCCTTTGGAATCTGGCTGAAGTCCTTGAGACGAACAGTCTCCTCCAAACGTGTCTGGACACAGAGGGCCAGGTCTGCTCCCTGACGGTCACCCGCTTTGCCAAGTGACAGGTCCTTACTGGGATGCACTCTCAGCAAGTTTGCAGATGACACCAAGCTGGAAGTGTCACCTCTAGGATATTGTCTGGGACACAGAAGGTTTAAAGTCACAGTGAGCATCTGTACTGGGTGTGCTCGTGCACTCCTTTGTTGCCCTATAAGTTTTGAGCTCCAGAAGACTTTCCAGGTCTAGATTAAAATAGGGAAAAGTAAAGCAACCAAAGCACATCTTAGCCAGCATGTCTTTTGTTTTTAAAGCAAATATAGTACAGGAGTGAGGGCCCTGTCTGAGCCTTGCTTCTTACGGAAGTGAGACCAGAAAAGTTCCTTATTCTTCATTGTCCAGACTTTTGACACAGAGCAACCTGCCCCATATTAACTTTTGCATTTCTCATCAAGATGCAACATACTTTAAATAGCATCTGCATGCCTGGCTCTTTTTTTTTTTTTTTCTTATGGAGGCTGATATACAAAGTACCTCAAGTGGCAGCTGTCACCGGTGAGGTGGCATTTTTCTTCACTGAGGCTGACAGCAGCTGTCCAGGAGAAGTATGAATGGAATGAGAATGACATCATGTTTATTCAGGAATGACATTCCCAGCCATGGATCAGTGTCAGCAATATTTTGATAAGTTTTAGAATGAGAAAACGTTTCTTGAAACGTTCCCTGATTTATCCTTTGTAAAATACACAACACAAAAAATAATTGAAGAGATTGCAGCAGGACAAAGCAGGGCTTGCCTAGCATACGTTTCAACGCACACTGTTTTATCGGTACTAGAGACAGTCTATAGGCACTGGGACACACGGCATCTTTAACTCTTGCAAGCCCAACAAGTTCGCTCAGCATGCTTTTCCCTCTCTTCCTCTGCTTCTGCTTGCCCTGGCCCAGTCTGTAACTAAACCTAGCGGATTTCATAGCTGTCAAGGATTACAAGTAGCTGTACAGGAAATCAGCCAGCCAGAGCAAAGAAGATCTGGACTACCTTTTAGGATTAGCTTTTAGGATTCCAGGACAGAAATAGGAACAGCTTGGCTTGGTTCCTCACAATGCAACTAATGGGACTGGTTTCTTAAATATGTGTGGATGGTTCAATCAAGGTTATTATGTGATGACTGATGAGGCTTTTCGTGGCTGACTGACCTGGATGAAATCTGTTCTGCTTCTAGAAGCTGTTCATCCTGAAGCCTAATGAAAAGTTTTAGGGTACTAAGCACACAGCTCAGTACATTTGAACACCTGAGTCCCACAGGCCTGAAGATCTGTTTTTTAACTTTATTGTATTACTTCTTGTGAACTGTCTTACAACAATGGTACAACTTTCCTCCCTTACTGCAATGGTCACACTTTCTGGTCTGTTTTCTTTTACGCCTGAGCTCCTTAATCACATCTTTGCTAATATGCACACATTCAGCTGTGGTCCTTTCTCAGATCCAGCCACCCAGGCCATTCTCCCCAACCAGATTTTAAGTACTGCTTGAAAAATGACTGGCAGGGCAACCCACATAAGGAGAGAGCCCAGGATGAGTCCTTGGCCTGACCTGTGGCACGAGCTGCCGCAGGCTTTGTTGTTGCACTGTGACATTAGCTAAGAGCTGATTGTTATTGTTGTCAGTACACTCCAAAATTAGTCCTGAGATACCTGCCTTTCCAGAGGTTCTGACTTCCCCTCTCATGCCTCTGTCAGTCAGGCGCTGCTGTAAGTGTTGACAGGTCAGGGAGACAAATGTTTGTCTGAATTTTCATTCTGTCTGTAAAATTTGAAGATTTGTGTGTGTCTGTCTAGTAAGAGACATAAAGCAGAAGGACATGAGAGGATGACCTCACCGCAACTAATACCATAGCTGAGCTGAAAAGAAACAAACCCAGTGTGTACCAGAGTCAGATGTGCAGCCTGGTGTCAGCTTCACAGCTTTAAATGTATTTGTTCAGTTGTGATCTCCTCCTCGTTCTCTCTCTCGCCTCCAGCCTTGGTTCTCTCATGGTATCAGATTCAACCGAGCTATATTTAATTTGAGTTCAACAGAAGGGCTTATTTAAATATAAACTTTGTGAGTGACGGCGCATTGGCTCAATATGCAAGAAGATGAATGTGTGGAAGCGGCTGGTGTCTGGAGAAGGGTGGGAGGAGGTCACAACATGCCCTGTGAGCAACTGGTGCAAACAGCAGATGGGCACCTTACCCTCACCACAGCCTGGTCTCTGAGCCAGTGGGTAGGTGCAAACACATGAGCAGAGAGAGTGGAGAGTCTGTCTAGCCAAGAGACGTCACTGCCCTGCTCTACCCCATACCCAGAGCCTTGCCCTCACGGGCAAACAGTTCTGGTAGTCTACCTGCAGTTTTGTGCTGCTTTGGAGCTGGGTTTTGATGCTCCCTTGCATTCTGCTTTCTTGTGTAGTTGCAGCAGAGAATTTTCAGAGGTCACAACGAGAGGGCGACCATGCTACAGAGACAGTCAGACCCATTTGTCTCCATTCCACAGGGCAGAACAGAGCTGCTGCAATCACCTTCTGGTCTTCATAGCAGCAAAACAGATCCAGCTTCATTCACTGCATGAGTGTGCCTGATGTGGTTGTGTCTCACATCAGGTCAGCAGGCTCAGGGGTGGCAGGAAAAGCTGATGTAGAAGAAGGAAGGGCTTGGCAGCTACTGTGCTGCTGTGCTTTAGTGGGAGCGGGCTGTAACTAGGGCAGCAGGTTATACTTAGCCCTTGCTCTAGGTGATGGAAAATGTTACAGTTCAGCATAGGTTTCACTCAGGTGAGAACTTGTACAGTGCTGTACACCTCAGTTGATCTCCAGAGCAGGTCTCCTAAACGGTGATGCTGAGCTGAACTAGTCCATCCTGCAAACTCCTCCCTGTGGTTTGAGTACCTGGGCGCTCTGGGTTCAGCAACGCAATGTGACTGGAGTTGGTCACAGACACTACTACAGTGCGTTGCTCCTGCAGTGAGTTGTGGTGACGGCATGATAAGAGATGCATCTGCTTTGGAGCCAGAAGGTTAGAGTATCTCAGAGGGAGCTGGTGCTAGCTGCTTTCCCTTCTGATTCTTTGCAGGGTGTCAGTTGCTGCAGTCAGGCTAGAAAGCAAACCATAAATAACCTATCAAAGGAGGAAATGTTTGAGGGAAATGTTCTGCTACAGCTTGAATAGGATTATCAACCAGCTGAACTGATTTTTGTCTTATGTTTTGTAGGTTGTTTCACACTGTTTTTTAAATCCCAGATATTTTTTTTTCTAAAAGGAAAAGCATTTTCATGTACCTTCATTTGCATTCACATACAAAATGCCATTTTCTGACCTGAACTACACCATTATCATGAACTTGCTTTTAGGTTTGACTGAAGGAGGAGGTGAAATACAGAATACTTTTGTATCCATAAATTGATGCATACTATGTCAGAAATTTCTGTTGCACACATACCTGGTTTTTTTTCCACATAGCAGAAAAAAGAACTATAAAGAAATATACAGTATTTATCTAATTTACATTTCTAGATTCAAATTTGTAATTCTCATCTGAGTTTATCTAGGATTTGTGGGATTGATAAGGTGTGCTGAGGGATGACCCAGCACTGGAGTACTGGAGGAATGTTCAGTCTAGGACTAGAATAGGAAGACCTGTTAGAAACCAGTCCTGTGAGTTCAGGAGACGGTATGGTACCCATTAAGTGTTTGCCTTGCAGTAGGCAGAGCAGGTGACCTGATGTCCTTAGAATGTGTGGATAAATGAACCTGGAAAGGCACCTCAGTGGTGTAGCTTGGGTCTTGGGTATCTCCAAAATTGTCCTTCCCAAGAAGGAATAAAAATGTGTTTATTTCTGTACACAACTATAACCTCAGAAATTCACCGCAAGAGACCATATCCCAAAATAACAATATCAAAGTGTAGGTCTACACTGACCAGTACGTCCCAGGAGAGGTCTAGTCTGGCCATCAGTGGACCTTTTCCAGCCAGGATACATGATGCATATAGGCCTGATACTGCTGCAGCAGCTTGGGGAGGTGTTGGAAAAGAACAAAAGCAGTGGCTAAAAGCTGTGGCTTTATGATCACCGAGTTTGCGCAGAGTAAGAAGATGTTTCTCTGAGTGTTGAACGAGTCTTACATTAAATGCAGAGGAAGCTAATGTTTCATCTGTGTGAGCTGTCCTACTTGGGAAAACCGATTACTTGGTTGATCGCTTTAGAACGACATGCTAAAAATTCTAAACAATTTATGCATTTAAACTGTATGTTTTTCTTTCTCAAAACTTGCTACTCTGCAATGTTCCACAGATCTTGTTTATAACACATTCATCTAAAATTATCTCAGTGCACACAGCACCCTCCTATAGAACAGATGCTATGTAACCTGCAGTTCTGTTTTGATCTCAAATCGACGTGTTTAAGCTACTTGTGTGAATTATAAATTGAAACTAAACTAAGAAAATGAAATTGTTGCGTTTTTTGCCATGATGCTTCCACAGTTCAATAGTTCTATTCATTTTAGAGTGCCTTTCTAGTGTCACACTTGCAGTTGCTATTTAAGGTTTAACTATTTTTGTATTTAAGGATCTTCTGAGTTATCTTAAAAAAATCTCTAAAAATTAACCTTTCCCAGCAGCATTACTGAACTTTTCCTGGGTATCTTCTCAATTTGTTTTTGCGTCAATTCTGAATTTAGATGAGATTTATATACAATTTTCCTTTGTAATTAGCCTACTTATATGTCTTCATGCATCTTGAAAGGATGGTTAAGTATCTCAGGAGATTAACACTTGCATCCTGGGGCCTTTTCATATCTAAATCACTGGTTAACATCCTCAGATAATTATTCATATTTATTTACTATTTATATTACTGTAATTCCTAAAGGAATCTCCCAGGTTGGGGCCCAGTGTGCTAGGTGCTGTAGGTGCATGAATAAGATATGTAGCTGCAAAGACCTCCATACTGCATTGTAAATCTGCCTTTTGTAGGGAGATTACATTTTGCAATCCCTCTAAGCAGAGACAACAGAGGATGGATGAAGTCTGGAACCCTGCATCTTTTTGCTTCTAGAAAGTGATTTAAGATTTTGTATTCTGGGAGAGGCAGACTGGGGCCAGGGATTTTACCGCTGACGCCTATTCTGTGCTTTTACTACTAATGAAAAAACGGACTTCAGGATCCAGGGCTGGCCAGTTTGTTCCTGTACAAATTCCTGGCTTCAGAGGCTCTGCAAGATGGTCTTTTCCCTTTTTGGGGACTCTGGAAAAGCCTTCTTTTGAACAGTTTTGGCATTGTAATTTGCTTTTTGAAGCCCCAAAATATTTGTGTCTTAGGCTTTTGTTTTTCAGTAAGAAGGAGAGAAGCTGATTTCCCCTTCCAGAACCTTCTGCCTTACAACAGCACAGCATCTTTTTGCTGCCCCTCTTAAAAAAATCTTTTGGACAAAAATGTTTCTTTATAAGAACAGCTAACTTTTCTTTCTAAGAATGAAAAGCTGAAGCCATTACCCACTTTGGCTTCAGTACCTCATCATGGGAAGGTCAGGAGCTACAAACACATAGTCAAAACAAGGGCAGTAGCAAAGAAGCCTTGGACCGAGTTTCCCCAAGGTTGAGGTATTGCAAATTCTTTGCCTCTTCAGGGCCCTGTAGGATCCTAATGTATCCATTCTTCTCCAGCCTGATGCTTCCTTCTCTAGGTTTATGAGAATTGCATTTCCTGTCTCCCCGTCCCTCACGCAATGAGCAGACGTGGCAGCTCCTAGCTGTGATCCTGACATTTCTAGGGGCTCATGTATGCTCATGTATGCAGGAGGGGAATGAAGGTGAGATGGAAGGAGAGGGAACACCTGCAATCCATGGGAAAACTATGAAAGAAAATAACGATGTCGTGGCCAGAACCTCTAGTAAGGTGTAACGAAACCCAAGAATAAGGAGGCACCTAGCAAGAGCCTGCTGCTGGCACATAGCAAACAGATGGTGCAAACAACCTGAACAGCAAGGGTGTCAGCTTCACCAGGGCTCCCTGGATCAACTAACATGTGCTGCAAGGCCACAGAAAATAGCGGGGTCATTAGTCACTTCCAGAGGTGTACAGCTCTGCCTCCCCGGCATGCCATGGAGATCAGCCCAGTCTCGACCTCATGGCAGGGAGGGAGTCAAAGAGTTGGAGAGAAATGATAGATGCAGGCCTTTGCTTTGCTAGCGTGAGTTCATTCACAGCTTTGTTCTGAGGAGGCAGAGGGACTTCATGAATGAAAGCAGGGCTGGTGCAACGATTCTGAAAAGGCTGTACAGAAAACTGCTTTTGCGTCCAGCACATAGAAATCAAGAAGGACCGTGGCTGGGTGAGCAGAATGTGCATTTTCCTGTTGGCTATTGTTTAATTAGGCTGTTGCTGATGCTGACACTGTGTGTATTTTCTTTGCTCTATCTTCCTTCCTTCTTTATTATTTCCTACTTTGGTTTGATGTTGTTGGTATATAAAATTTAAAGAGCTCTAAATTTTTTTAAAGGCCCCTAAAGGGAGCGGTGCTTTTTTGTGTTAAAGTCATTACGTGACCACCTGTGAACTGTTGAGTTTAATTGGGCTACAGCTGTTGGGGAGCGAGTGGGGATTTATCGGTTTGATTGGCTGTCTTCAGATTGCCGTGTATTGTCATGCATTGCCCTTCTAACTCGTCTCTTTAAACAGAAGCACATGTGCATATCAGGTAGCTTTAGGGAGGAGGATTTGAGGGATGAGGCTGTCAAAGCAGAGTGGATCATGTGGCCATGGGAGGGTGCAAAGGCAGCCAGCAGAGAGCATGGGAAAGCTGTGTCAGCTGGGGGAGCACCAGCTGGCCATGGCCAGCCGGCTCTGCAGTCCTTGCAGGGTATGCCAAGCTTGCAGAGACATTTCTGAGTCCTGACTGATCAAGCCGTAAGGTTCCTGGACAGTGCTGGAGAGGAAAGGATGCTTTCTAGTGTGGAAGCAAGCTCCTGCCTGGAACATCACACGTCTGCATGGATAGCAGCAGAGGTCACATGAAAACTGTCTCTATTAAGGAAACAGCCAGTGGGAAAGAAAACAATAAACCAGGACACCTCTGGGTGAACAAGTCCACTTGCTAAGAAGTTGGATCTCATGTACAGCCAGCAAGTCCGTTCAGCTCTGCAGAGTATAAAGGCTTCATATGTTAACAGAGATAGGAGGAACAATGAGGAAACCTCCACGGTATCACTGACGGGAACTCAGTCGCAATTGAGTACCACAGAGGCAGCCTGCATTTAGTTCCTTCTTCCCTACAGAGCTTGGCCTAGTGAAGAGCACCTCTCTCCTCTCCCCTCCCCGAGGGTGCAAGGGGTGGGGAGGGTGACACAGGGCAGCCAGGTCCCAGCTGTGCTCTGCTCAGGACTGCAGAGGAGGCAGCTGCTGGCATCTGGACACTGGAGAAGGTCGGGTGCAGTGCTCACCCAGCTGGGTGGCACCGTCAGCCGGGGTGTCGGAGAACCTTCTCTCCTCTGGCAGAGCCCACCAGGCAGTTAGTGCCTGTGCCCGTTCCCTGCATGTGGGAGTGCTTTACTCCCCACGTGAACAGTTTAATGAGGTGAGAAGATGCTCCTGCTCTCTCTATGAATCTTCTGTAACTTGCACCTTTGTGCAAGGTTCCAGACCCTTGTGGGGCTCAGTGGGATGGCAGTTACCAGCACGTGCCTCCACTCTATTGTTCTGAGTCATTTTTCTTTATGTGTCTGTGAAGGATATGGACAGAGATGTCTCTTTGCTGTGCCTCAGGGTAGGGGGAAGGGTAAGAAAATTCCTTTTGATTCCTTTTTTTTCTGTTGTTTTCACACCATTAGGAAATAATTAACCTCCTTAGTGAAAGCATGTCTCCTTTTCACCTGAGTAGGAAAACCTTAAAATATACATACAATATTTTTAACACTAAGCTTAAATTATGCAGTTGCTGCATTTTGATGATAAATATGCAGATGAGAAGATTTCTGCCTCTTTTATCTTGTGGTTCTAACTCTGTCTAAAAACAGATTGTCGCAGTCACCCTAATTCTGAGAAAAACAGCCTTTTGTGCATTGAAAAGCCAAAACAAGCAAGTCTGATGATCAGATCTTCTCTTCCTAGCTGGCATATGTCTGCCATGCTAGTGAAGGAATCACTTATTTCTCGTGGTGGCGGCAGTTGGTGCCTTCAATTCCTGTCAGCTGGGGAAAGGGATGGGAAGCCAAATTCATACACTGGTGATTAATTCTGGAAGCTCACACGAAGACAGACACTGTGAATACCACTGGAAAGCTCTGAGATTGCCCCTTCTGCTGCAGTGCAGATATATTCTACCCAGATGTGATTAGATAATTCTTGTCCTTCTGCATCCTGGGGACAGCCCTGAGTGGAAATCCACTCAGATGGGCCCTGGACTGTAGGTGTCCAGGACAGGCCAACATAAGATATGTGGATTGCAGGTGTTGAGGAAGGCTGTAGAACTCAATCAGCAGCAGACCTAGTTCTGCATCTCTGCTTACCTCTTTCCTTCAGTTTTGGAGTTGAAGCTTTCATTTCAGGCCATGACTGCTTTGGGCAGTTTGAGGAGGGGGTGGCCCACTGCTCCATCTGAGGAAGGCAGGGCATCTGAGAAATTGCTGGGTGCTCCCAACAGTTCTTCTCCACCTTGTTTCTCTCTCTCATATAGACATGCATACAATCATTTTGCCTCCAAAGCATAATTGCCTATTGTCCTGGCTGTTGCAAACAGGCTGCCACATTGACCATTGTGCCCTTCACAGTGTTTGCTGAATACATGAGGGCAGGAAACAAAGATCTCATGGGGGTCAGGCTAGCCCCTCGCTCATACGGAGACAATAAAACCCTGTGCTTGCCTAGCAATCCAGGGCTTGTGTCTGCCAAGCAGCTCTTGAGCTTTGGTTAAAAGTAATGAAAGATGACTCCAGAGCTCATCTCTTCAGGCAGAGCTTGTGAACAAGTGGCTAGTGCTTCTGAGCACACAATTGTGCCTGCACTGTCCGAAGTCCGGGTACCTGGGGTCCTCTTGCTCACCTGTTTTCTGAAATAGCCATCATATCTGCTTTTTCTAAGTTTTGTCTTTCTTCTGACTGCAGCATTTGGAAGGTCACTGCCTCAGAAATGCATGTTCCGAAACTCTGGATCGTTACTGAGCACAGCAGTAAGTACATGGAAGCAGGTTCTGGTCAGACAGATGCTGTGGTCTTATGCTTTTTGGTCTTTCTGCCCTTAACAGCACCCTTTCTGGTGCTACTAATCACAAGCAAGAGCAAGTTGCTGTGTTCATCATCATCCATGTGCCTTTTAATGAGCAAACTCTGTTGTTACTGGCTGTTCCTGGACTGGCCACTCACACCAGTGCTGAGCTATGAGCTGGAGGCAGCTGCAGGGGGTCATGGTGGCACGGCTGACAGCCTTACCTTTGCTGCATGGTGTTGAGCACAGGCCATAGCAGAGAACGTTTGGCAGAGCCAAACATTCATGTACATCTTCCTCCTTCCCCATCCAGTAAATTCATGGCATGTCTCTGACAGATTGTAAATGAGGGTAGGAAATTTGGCAAAGCATAATTAACGATACTGAGCAGATCTGGAGTTTAAGAGTCCTAGCTCCTAATCCCCTCCTTCGACCACTGTGTAGCTTAATGCTTTTCTCTGGACACCTGTCAGATTAGTGCTGAAAACACTACTTCAAACCTTATGTTTAATCAGTTAGTGGTGAAGCTACAAGGTGTGGACATATCAGAATTTACGCAGAAGATGGCCTCTGGTGAAACCTAATTGGCCTTGAATTACCTCTACAGAAAAATCCCCTGTAAAATAGCAGTTTCCAAGTGAACGGTGTTAAATCAAAGAACTGTAAAAAGAAATAACACTGTCTGCAAGGATTGTGAAACTTTGTTCCCAGACAGTGTAACTTCTCATTTGACCTGTACATATCCCACAGTCAAACATGAAGGGCTTTGGACTCTAATACCATCTGTGGGAATGTGATCCCTTGGCTAGTCTGCAGCTGTTCAGCACTCTCTCAAGATACACTGGAATTTCTAAGTTCAATTGAACTAGGCAGTGAAAATAAGTGTGAAGGGTTTTAATATTGATCTATGAAGATTATAGTGTTCATAGGCAAATAAACACTCTTGTGTTATGTTTTCTTGCACAAAGGGCACAGCATAACATGCTTTTATTTTAGGCTGAGGAAAACTGTAGTGAGAAAGAACAGAAGGCAAGTCCCCATGACAGCACGGGGTGTGTGTGTCTGCGCATGCATGTCTGTCAGTCTTTTGCAAATGGTTGCAGACCCTCTGAAAACAAAAGTAGTTGTTGAGCTCTGCACACGGGAGAGTTCTTACAATCATACAGATGCAATCCATTGAAAATAACGGGCACTTGCGGCTTGGGCTGCATAATCCTTATAGACTCACACCTTAAGACATCTAAAAATATATTTTCTGATCTCCTCAGAAGATGCTGCCCCCCGTTTTAGGCTGTTGGGTAATGAGGGTGAGTCAGCCACATCAGGGCTTCTATTCATACTATTTCATTGTGCTTAAGCAGGCAATAGCTACTGGAATTGTACAGCCCATCTCTGCACTAACTCAATAGCACTGCTTATTTCTCCATCTCTTTTTAAAGCCTGTGCAAAAGTAAACCTGCTGGGGTTGTACATTAGTTTTCACTCCATAAGCTGTTCCTTTCCCAAGAAGCCCAGCACCTTGCTGCTAATCGGCTCATATATACAGTATAAAGTAGAACTGTAGGAGATTCTGTAGAGACTCTGCCATTAGTATTTTATGGTTTTCTAGTATTTTCTTGATTAAAAAGTTCTGTCAGAAGAGCAATGGTCATAGAGGCATCTTTCCTCAGGGGCCTGTGAATAGTAATTCCTCTTCTTAGCACCCGGATCTGGTATCTCCTTTTCTGTATCATGAGTCCCGCATGTTTAGCACATTACAAGTTCTGTTTGAATTGAATTGGTATTTCTGCAGCTGCATCACGTGATCATCAACATTAAAATGGTTGTTCTAGGATTAATAGTTCTTTCTCTACCTTTTGGACTGTAGCTTCCTTTTCCAGGAGGGGCAGGAAATCACATCCTGTGCTTTACATTCACAGCCTTGGCTCCTTCCCAAAAGAGAGCAGAATTCAGTGCTGCTGATGCTTGCAGCTTGGTAAGATTGTTCAGAGAAATGGAAAATGTGCTGTCTCCCAGTGGGAGGAGGTGTGGGTCCCTGCCATCATAGGAGAAGTGGCATTTCGATTGGGCTCCACTGACTTCAGGGTAGCAGTGTGTCCTGGAGCAGTGTTTCCTAAATTCCAGTAAGTGCAGAGTGCAGCCAGCTGGGTCACAGCCAGGGGTATGGCTGTCATACAGCCCCATCCAGACACAAATATATGTGTATGTGCTGCACAATGCAGGTGCAGAAAGTGCAGTGCCGCCAATCAAATGTGCAGCCTCTGCAGTGAGCTTCCTGCAGTGAGTGTTGGTGCAGGGTTTCTGGATGGCAAGAGCCTGCTCAGAGTTGAGAAAATCTGCAGATAGTGGGTCTGCCTGTCAGACTGGGTTATACATAGACATTAGCATCCTTCTGACACTAAGCTTGACACATATTCATGTCTCGTTGGCCTCCAAAGTTGAAACTGAGAAGAACTGAAGAGGCTCCTCCTGGTATTCAGAGCTCCGGAGATTGTGAATATTTCCTCGCTTTCACCATCTCTACTTGTCATGTTAGCAAGGCCCCACAGGCTCCTCCAGTAAAGCATGGAGGACACAAACTCTCCCCTTCTGAAGCACATGCTGCCTCTGTACAGCACAGGCTCTGCCTTTCCAAGTGGCTGCTTCCTAGCTACAGTTCTCTCTGCTGCTCTTAAAATCTGCTGTTAACACACACCTTTATCTCTGTAGTTATGTGTCCTGGTTTTAGCTGGGATGAAGTTAATTTTCTTTCTAGTAGCTGGTATAGCATTGTGGTTTCTATTTAGGATGAGAATAAAGTTGATAATATATTGATGTTTTCGTTGTTGTTAAGCAGTCAAGGACTTCTCAGCTTCTCATACTGACCTGCCAAGGAGCAGCCTGGAGGGGCACCAGGAGCTGGGAGGGGTCATGGCCGGGACAGTGACCCCAGCTGACCCCAGGGATGTCCCACACCACACGGTGTCATGCTCAGCACACGGAGCTGGGGAGGAAGGAGGAAGGGGGGACGCTCGGGGCGATGGCGTTTGCCTTCCCCAGGCACCGTTAGGCGTGATGGAGCCCTGCTTCCCTGGAGATGGCTGAGCACCCCCTGCCGCGGGGAGGGGTGAAGGAATCCCTTGCTTTGCTTTGCCTGGGCGTGCGGCTTTTGCTTTACCTGCAAAACTGTCTTGATCTCAACCCACGAGTTTTCTTACTTTTGCCCTTCTGAATCTCTCCCCCGTCCCACTGTGAGGGGAGCGAGCGAGTGGCTGCGTGGGGCTGAGCTGCCGGCTGGGGTTAAACTGTGACATTGTGGATGTGTTAGATATTCTGTGTTTGTTTGGCAGCCTGGTAGTGTGGTGTGAGATAGCTTCTCTACTGTTGCTGAGATCATCTGAAGCAACTTTCTGCTCCAAACCAGGACAGTTTTCTGTGCACATCTGTAACAAGTCCTGTTGCTACACACTTTGTGCAGCAGGGTGCTGGAGCGGAGGGACAGTGCTGCAGAGGGAGCACAGCCTTGCTGGTCCTACACAGAGGGGCAGAGGCGATACTTGTTGGGTGCACAGGGAAGCCATTTAATGTCTCCATCCCTGGCAGGAGCCCACCTCACAGGCCTGTCTGTGATGCATGCCTCTGTCACATAGCCCCCACATGGGAATGCGGAAGAGGTCTCCTTCACTGAATTCACTGTGGAGCCATACCCAGTGCCAGTTTTGGCTATTCATCATGCTGGGGCTTTAGACTGGCCTGTGGATTCTTGAAACTTGGAGTCCTAACCAGGGATCAAAGGGTTTTATTTTAACCAGCATATTATTTTAATCAACCCTTCATCTTGTATCTGCTTTTTATCGTTAGTGGCACAAATGTTCATTTAATTAATTGTCCCCAGTATTAGGAGCAATCCATAGTGGGATGGAGGGGGAGCAGCAGTAGATAGGAAGCCATGATGAACTCCAGGCTGTGCAGTAGGTCAGCAGAATAACAGTGAGCTAAGCCTTGTTCCCAATGCTTTGGCCAATGAGTGGCCCTGTCTGTCTCCAACCTCAGTGGATGGTTTCACAATTCTTTGCTGGTTTTCCTTATCTATATCTCTTCGGCTTCTCAATTTTGACCTGAGTTAGCCCCACTACTGCATGACCACCTAGCGCTGTCTTTGCTAAGGACTGCTTTGAGTGTGACAGCTCTGGTGCTCACAGTGCTCCAATGCTCACAGAAGTGTTCCTGGAAAGTAGAAGAGCTGGAAGGCTGAGAAACCTAAAAAACAGGGAGCTCAGTGGCAGACCGTGTAAGGAACTTCACCGAAAGGCTGTGTGCCCTCTGCAAAACAGAGCAGAGCACACACAACGCTACAAACAGCCAGGCTTTGGGATGCTGGTGTATGCTTTTAGTTTAACCTGATGAAATGCAACAGGATAGAGAGGAAATGAAAGAGTTTGTACAAACTATAGGGGCAACATATGGCAGACTGGGGATGGGGAGACCTTGGAGAGCAGTTTGTGGCCGCAAAGATACTCAGCCTGTTTTACAGCACAGCTGCTCAGAACAAAGGAGTCTGTCTGGATCGCTCGTGTGTTAGCTAATGCTGGTGACAGGAAGTTTGGAAAATGTCTAAAATATTGCTCATTAAATGGGTGAGTGCAGTGCTCAGGTTTGAAACATACTGATCAAATATGTTGGTCATAACAGACACGCTTATGAGATGTGTCGACAATTGAAAGGAGTGGGTGCGAAAGCAGGGAAACAGCAGAACCAGAACAGCAACGGGGAGCAATGTGTTGTTGCTTAAGGTTGCACAGTACCCTTTCAGGGGAAATTTTTCCAGCTTGTATAAATCCCTGCAATTGAAAAAGGCAGAGCAGGGAGGGTATATGTGGATGAGCCATATGAATGGACCTCAGAGTACCTCTGTTTGGACTCTTGGAAAGTGGGTCAATGAAAATATCTTTTTCTGGAGCTGGAGTTCACAGTTGCAAGGAGCAGATGGTTATTGTGAGATTCATGAGCGAGATACACCCTGACTTTGGTGACCCACTGATCTAATGGAGTCACCATAATTCAGAACTGATGGTGCAAAATTTATTGATAAGTTGTATGAAAGTGTCATCTGGAAAATGAGATCTTCTGTTGAATGGCTCTGCACATATAGAAACAGTGATCAGTAGGATCTGCTATATATATTTAAGCTGAATTTGCTGAGGGGTACAAAATAATATCATCAGCTGAGGCAAATATTTTCAGTAATGCTTGCAGGATTGTGAGTTTATTCTTTCCTGACATTCTTAAAGTAATTGTGGATGAAAGGAGTATTTGAGTCTGGGTACACAGCACTGCTGCTACTTTGAGTGCAGCAAACAACCCTGCTACTGGGGAAAATGAACTTCTGAAATTGGTGTAATGAAAATTGTATTGATAGCTCTTTGTTATAGTCATACAAGGGAAGTTAACTGCCTGCGAGTTTGTCTTGCCCTGTACAGTAGCTTGGTAAAATCACTGGTGATTTGTACTTTTGGACACTGGATAAAAATGTATCTATTTCCTATTATTCTCAAAGTACGGGATGTTTCCCCTTGTAGCTAAATGATAAGTTCAGAGCTTTCTGTACAATTACCATCACATTGCTGCCCTTGCATTTTTACAGATGCACAGCAATTTTGAGCATCCAGTCTCTCTGGATGTGGAGGCAGGCAGCCGCCCGTGGCATCTTTGCTGAAATTTTGGCTCAGTGTGACCCAGCTTTTTTTCAGAACCCATGCACATTATGGTGCCCATTGCTGTGACTCCAGCTCCTGGAAAGGACTCCTACTTAGAAAAATTATCAGCGTGTAATGCGTGAGGACTGCTTTACCCAGACTAGCTTTGATCTTTGCTCAAGATTCGGGATAATAACAGGCTGACATAAAATCCAAATGGCCACTTTGCAAGACAAAGATGATTGCTTGTGTAGAGCTTTGGCTACCATGCAGTTCATTTATTTTCATAGACATGTAGCTAATATGTAAGAGTCACTTGCAAGATATTTCTGATTTACATAGTGGCCCCACCTTTCCTGCAGCCCACACTGAACAAGCTAGATTGGCTGGAGGCTTACAATGATGATAGCAATGAATAATACATTATCTGCAATCTGGGCTCCTTTAGCCATGTTATTTGCAGGCTGCAGTTTTTTTCTGGTTTAAGCAATATGTTTTTTAGTGGAATGTTGGAATTTTGTTTTGTCCTTTCTGCCATAACTGTGCCTGGGATGTTTGGAAATCCACATTAATACCAGGAGGTGGTTTATGCAGTTGACAGCACACTGTTTATGGCTCATCTTAGTGCAGTATAGTGTTGGGACAGAAACGCACGAAGAAACTGAACCTGGTGCAGGGGCTAGCCGTGTTTGGTGTGTGTCGTCCCCCCCCCGACCCCCCCCTCCCATTGGCTTTTTGCACCCTTGATTTTACAGCATTTGAGGAGTCTCTTATGGTCAGTATTCAGTTTTGGCTGTGAGTTTGCCATCTAGTGGCTACTATGTTTGTTAATAAAGTCCGAATGAGCCCCTTGTTAAAACTGGCTGTGTTTTAGGTTCTCGTGTTGCTCAAGCTGGACAGGAGACAATGGCAGTAAAAGCCAACAGACACCTCCCTGACTTCACCTTCTGCTGCACTGTGTGCACCTCACTGCTTTGCTGTCCTTGGACTTTGCAGCCGTCTGACATTGAAGCTTTGCTTAAAGGTGAAGCATGCTGTCAGGCCAAAGGGGTCCCAGTCTGAAGTCTGGAGTTTGGAAGCATTTGGGGCAGGTTCAGCCCTCTAGAAATAGGAGCCAGCTCCATATGCATTCCTGCTGGGCAAGGCCTGAAGCGCTGAGGTTTTCTGCCTGGCCTAAGCAGCATCTCAGCCTGGCTGCACTTCCCTGAGGCTGAACCAAATTCTCCACTTGTACATATTCAGCAGGTTCAAGTTATTTTCCTCTGGTTTGACCTGGCTTTGTGAATGAGAATAAAGCTGCTGTGTTGCTGCCACTGCCTACGTTTTCTGCCCCAAGGAAACACTTCTCAGGCTGGTCCTTTGGTGTGTGCTTGTGGGTACAGACAAGTGAGAAAAACCCTATCTCTAGTCCCTTCTTAATGGGGAGGTGACATGAGATTCTTTATTTGAAGCAGCCATTGCACTGGAGATATCATCACACAGTATAGCGTGTATACTTGGGTGGGAATAGAGAGGAGCACATATGCAAAGAATAGATATTAATTTGGATAGAAAAGAGTAAAGGATTGGAGTAATCTCCTCTGCCTCTTTCCCCACTGGGGTTTTACAGGAGTTGCACTTGCTTGTGTTTGCTGTCCCAGGTACCAGAAGAAATTAGGTGCTACTCTCTTGTGCATGTCTGCTTTGTGCCTGACTTTCTCTTCCGTGATCTCATGTATGAATCAAAGCTTACCTACAGGTGGTGATCAAGCCCAAAAAGGCTTATCACTTACCAAGCAACCGTCTGCAATTATTTGTTTGTCCTCTGTAGCCAGCTTAGTTACTTATTGATATCTAATGTTTGTCTTACCATGTTATAATGAAAAGAAAGAGATAAAAGCCCCCTTCTTGCTTGAAGTGCCAAATTAGCTAAGAATGGTGACACTCTGCTACTGTTCCGTGTGCTCAGATAGAAAGGCATAAACCATTGCTCTTTATAGGCAGGGGTAGCTTGTTATCCTGGGACAAGGATGTTTCTAATGCTTGAACTGTGAGCCAGGAGCATTTGAAATATTTACTAGACAGTTCAAATACAGGGGGTGCTGCTTTGCCATATCAGGCATCACACCAGGAATCAGCATGAAGGAAACATTTCCTCCAGGGTAGCTGCAGTGGAGCCTAAAGCAAGCAGCAAGGCTGAGCATCTGATTTTGGGAGACTAGTCTTAAAGCACTTGCAAAATCTGAACGAGCAAATACCCAGATACTCAGATCATCTGATCTGAGGTAGCATGGGTTTTGTGGAGTGAGTACAGAGGCCCAAAGGGCACCTCTGGGCACAGAAATGTCAGTGCCTGCTCTTGCCAGGAGCTTACACGGTGTGGTGCAGCAAGCACAATGTGAGGGGGCACTTTGTCTCAGCATCTTCTGGGCAGTGGAGGCAGGGTCCCAGTCAAAGACTCTGGACCTTCCCTCCTGGTTGTGCCTTTTCAGTAACAGTTGTGCTTTGGAGGATGAGAAAAGAACCTGCCGTGAACTACGGATTTACCCATTATATTGGACAGCAGAATGACTGTTCATGTGCCCTCAAAGACTATATCATGAGATGGCTGCTTGAGAATTAATTGTAGGTGGGAGGGGGAACTTGCCGGTCTTCAGTCCACAGCAGGACGTAGATTTTTGACTATATAGTTAATGTCTGTTCCTTTTAGTAACAACATTAAGCCAAGTATCCTTGAGATAATAACATGGCCCATGTGCTTCCCTTTCCCTGCCTTCCCCTGCAGCAAAAAGAAACAGCTGTTGAAATATTTTTAGTTATAATCTGGTGGACATGAAAAAACCCATGTGTCTGTGCACACATTTTGCTGCCTTTATGGTTGTGTTTGTGCCTACAGCCAGACCACCTAGTGCTGGGAGCCCATCAGATGGCAGCAAGGCAGGGCTGATGGCTGACTGTGGTAAGCACTGGAGTGGGAGGCTTCCAAGACACATTTAGCTCATGCAGGCAGTAGTAATGGGTGACTCAGGAAGTGGCTTGGCCATTTCTGCCGTGTAGAACTTCCCAGGACAGGAAGGACAAAGCCCCCTGAAAGCAACAACTGTGAAAGTTGGTGGAATCTGCACCCCATTCCAGTGGCACCCCATCCTGCCTTGTCCAGCCACTAAAGCTCTCATGGCAGAGGTGCCTACTGTCCCTGGCAGTCTGGTTACACGAGTTTCTAGTTTGGGTCCTGCTGCAAATCAGGGTTTAAAACTCATGGGAATTTTTCTCTGTGTGTGCGTGTGTGTTGTAAAATGATGTCCGCAGACATTCTAGGCAGACCACAGCGTTTTGATGGAAACCAGGGTTTGAATCAAAACCACCTCATTTCCCTCCAAACCCTGTCGCCCCATCAGACTTGTCTGGATCCCATTAGAAATGTGTTAATCATAGAAAAATGACATATGCTGCTACTCTGAGGTACATATAAATGTAGTGTGACATGGAAGAGACCCAATGCTCCAGTCCTCAGCAGAAGGCCTGTGCTCCTGCTGTAAATGCAGGGGAATTTGAGATTCTCTTTAATCACCAGGACTCTGGTGATAAACCCCAGCAACGGCTAGCACAGTTTCCCAGCCCTATAGCTGTCACATGAGTGGTTGTTACGTTTCTTTTACTCGGCTTCGTTATGTGAAAACAATAGTTAATACTTCTATTAGGAGGGAAAGCTTAACTCTTTTTTTCCCCCGGCAAGAGGAAGAGTGATGTTGGAAAGTTTTCTAAGCTGTTCCTGAAGTGTGGCATGGTCACAAACCAAGGCTTCTGGTATAGAAGGCATCAGCAGTTGGTACAATTGCATGTAATATTTGTAATATGTTCATATAGGTGTGAGAGAACTGTCAGTCTTGAAAAGACATGCTTTTGTTCTTCAAGGGTTTGGGTAGAGGCAGCAGTGAGAGCAGGAGGATGGTTTGCCCTCTGACTTTGCCTAATTATTCCTGAGCCAGAACTGTGCTTGGGAACAAGGCGCTCGAAACAGGCTGTGATTGCTGGAAGAGGGCTCACTGGTGTCCCATTGGTAGCGTGACTAAGTCCAGCAGTATTTGGTGGGATTTTTTCTCCCAGATGCTGAAAGAAATGGATTTTTGTGCAATTTGAGCTCTCATTTTGGAAAAGAGATCTCTGATGTTTGTGGTTATATGAGAACTTTTTAAAATATGAAATGAATGCAGCCTAATGGATCAGAAACCATAAAGCAAAGAAAGAGAAACCAAAGTATATCTCTCCTCTTTATCACATGATCAGTTTGGGAAGGAAGAATGAGTCATTATTTTTTAGCACATGAAATTGGCAATGCACACTGGGATTACCCCTGTTCCAAGCCTGCCTACATGCACAGATAAAACGAGCTACACTTAGCACTTGCCCAGGCTCTGTGGCACTGATCTGTCCTCCACTGGGAGGCTGAAGACATGGGCAATTTTTCAGTGAGAGGTGGGAGAAGAAAACTGCACTGGCTGTGGCACTTGTCCCTGGGGCTGGAGTTAGATGGACACTCCCCATCTGTGGAACAGCGCTAATGGCTCTGCATCCCCTCTGTGTGCCTACACGTGCACGCACTGAACCCCATGGGCTGCTTGTGCTCATTTTCCAAGCCTCCTTCTCAATGTGTCTGGCCTATTTAGGAGTCAGTAACTAGGAAGAAATTTTAATGTTAGCAGTTTAAGACTCAGGTCTTTCATTTTAATTACTCTGTGTTAGTCAAAATTATCTTGCCTTCTGAGGCAGATAAGATCAGAACAAAGATAGATACATGGGAAGAGCAAGGTTTTAAAGTTAGAGTGCAAGTTGTTTGTTCAGTATAAGCTCCCCCTAGAACTGAGAGATGGAAAAATCCTGCTGGGCTGGAAAACATTGTAGTTCATAAGGATAACTACATGGATAGTGAGAAGATGGAGGTGGAGGCTTCATATCTGCTCTGTTTACAGCCAGGGTCAGGAGCAGAATGTTTGTCCCTCTCCTTGGGGTTTAGTGGCTGTATAAGCTGCATGTACCCCACTTTCTTAGCAAGGGGTCCTGTTTGTCAAGGCAGCAGGAATCCTCTGGAGGACCCTTTCTCGGACTCAGAGAAAGGTCCCAGCCAGCCCAGAGCTGAAGCAGCATTTTAGGTTGCAGTTTCCATGTTCATCAACTTCTGCTTTAATTCTTGGTGCTCACAGTTTTAACTTCTAAAACTCTGCCGCTTTATGATCTCCACCTCTGAGATCCGTATTATCCCTGTTGTGCAATTACTGTGGATCAGAGTTGAATCTATTTTTACCCTCTTGTTTTTCCCTTCAGTTTGTAATGCCTCTGGGAGTGAGTTCTGGGAAGAATCTGCTTTGGTTTTAAGCTGTATGGTGCCGCCTCCTCTCCCATTATCACCCTCTGGTTTCAATGGCCCCATTGTGCTGTCTGTACTGGCACTTTGCTTGGTTTGAAGTGTGGGTAAGAAGTTGCTCTGTCCCTCTAGTTTTATTCTGTCACTCACAGCACTGACCTTCTACCCAGGAGCTCTTTGAATGGAGCAGCTATTTCTCCTGCCTGCACACCTGACAATACTCGAAGAGGCAGGTACAAACTGCCACGAAGCTTTCCTGCAGTCCCGCCAACACCTGCTCTCACACCGCTGTGCCTGCTTTGCCTTACTCTAGCGCTTCTTCCTTGGCTAAGAGGAATCGTGGATCTTGCGGGTCCTGCATCTTTAGGACTTTGGCACATGAGGTTTCTTTCAGGACTTTCCTTGTGAAATTTTGGCTTCCGCCACCGATTGAGAGAGAACACGAAAAAAATTCTGATGATGCAAAAAAATGCTGTAAAGTAAAATTATTCTAATGTAATTACTTTCTGACTGCATTAAACCCTTTCCATTGTGCATTTCTCAGGCTTTATTGAATCCCAGCCAATTTCCTTCAGCTTTGTCTCATTTCCCTTCAAAGTCGGCTTTTCTCAGCTCCAAGATATTTGTGTTGCTGCCCTTTCTGCAGACCCTCATCTGCATTTCAAACCTGGTGAGAGATTACCATCCCTGTATCTTAGGTATCTCTGTAGTCATTTAGTACACCTGGCTCACATCCAGCCCTTGGATGCAGAATTGTCTCTGATCTGGCTGACAGTGTAAAGCAGCTGCTCTCCTGTACTATCCCCAGGAGCACAGTCCCTTCCGTAAGTGTCCCGTTGTTTCCCAAATGAAGTAAAATCCCCCCTGGACCACACTGCTTGCCCTGTTGACAGACCTCCCAAGTCTTTTCCCCTTCCTTTTCTTTTCTTGCCCAACTATCAATCGTGTTGTTTGGTCCTTTCTTCAGATGCTGAAAATCTGTGCCCATATGCTAGCTGCAGCCGTGGGTAGTCACGTAAGTCACGTGGCGGTGTGTGCTTGCTGGTGGGGCAGTGCATGCACGGAGCCAGGGCAGGTTCTGAATCTTTGTATAATCAGACAGTTGGATGCACTTCGGATGAATATTTAAGATCTTGACGTGAGCACCAGGCTAATGAATTGCAGCTCTAGCATTCACTGCAGAAGTGTCACAAACATAATGGGGACAAAATTTGCTTAAAGTTTGTTTTGAACATGTATGGCATTTTTCTCTTGGTTTACTCAGTTCTGTCTTTATCTTCATCTTATTTACTTCGGACTGTGAAACTACACTAGTTATTTTCACTTTTTTTTTTGTTTTGAATAAATTTCATTTTATTATTCTGTAGACAGAATGATACCTCAGGCTCTTTTCTTTACTTCCTGGAGACATTATATTATTAATGCTTTCTAAAACTTTGCTTTTTATTGGTTTTACTTCTACAAACACTTGGACTTGAAGCCTACAGCCACCGTTCAAAAGTGGGGCATTAATTGTGGCCAATGCTCACAATGCAGAAATTATGAGTGAGATTAGGTGGGGAGAATTATCAGTATACCGGAGTGCACAAATCCTGCTAAACTATTACCGTGCTGATCTCTTCCTGGATGTCTCCCTGGAAGAAGCTCTCTCTGCCTCCCTTGAAGCACCATTCCTGAGTTAGTCAGATCTGTGCCCCACATTCACGCTGTTTCAAATGGCAGCATCCCATCCCCCTGAAGCTGTCTTATAAAGCTATTCTCAATCTAGCAGCGTTAGCCCACGTGATGGGTGAATCCAGGTCAGAGAGCATGGTCCCTTCACATCTGCTCGATGCTTGCTGCTGACATTTTCATTCAGCCTGCCTGTACTGGGCAGCGATGGAGGTCTATAAAGGGGGGACAGAAGCATCTTTCTGCTGGGGGAGGACAATGGCAGGACCTCCCAGTAACTGCAGCTGTGTCGGGGCTCTGAATACAACGGGCCACTCTTGGCAGTGCTACTGAGGTCTGGCTCTTGGAAAGCAGCACTGTGATTCAGCTGTCACTCAGCTCCCAGCAAAGGGAGCTTTGAAAAGGCGCCTCTGCTGCTCTCCTGGAGTAGCAAATATTTCCTAGGCCTCTGCTGCTGAATGAGAGAGATTGCCATTGTCCTCCTTCCCCTCTCAGGCTTGCTGGGCTTGCTATAAATGGGTCTTTTGCAAGGGAACAATAAGCCCAGCGAAGGGTCCAGGTTGCACATGTCTGAGCAGTGAGAACACTCGAGCACTTTTTCATTGGCTCCTGTGATGTGAAAAGCTGTGCTGCCGACAGGGCAGGTTTATTTTCCAGCCACAGCTGTGGGTTTGTTTTCTCTCTCAGGTTGCGCTGCTCTGGGTGTACATCTGCATGTTTCAACTCATTTCCTATAAAATATTTTCACCCCAAGATTTCCTTTGGCCTCAGAAATCTGTTTCCTTTTGCAGCTTGAGCTTTGTGATGTGTTTGCAGTGAAACCCACAAGCCAGGTGGGACCAGCCTGCTTTCATGTTTCTCTGCTGTGATAAACTTTGGCTTAGGTTTGATAGAATATCCCCAAACTTGTATTGCCTTGTGGTTTTGTGGCAAAACCACATGCACCTCTCTGATTCAAACCTGGCTGAAAAGCCATGGCTTGGGCTGAGGTTCACAATGAACTTGGGGTTATTTCAGTTAGAAGAAGATGCTCCTCAGTAATCTGTAGAGTTTTCTGCCTGGACCACCAGGGACCACAGAACGTCTTCTAGTTTTCCTCTGACCTTCTCGTGACACTTGCAGTGTCACAGAATTACATGCTACTTTTTGAATATGACTGACACTATTCCTGCCCTCTTCCCTCCCCACCTGAAATATTGATTTTGTGAGTACAGCACTGATTTGCAGGCACGTGTAGGCACACTGACGCCTTTATTCACTGGGAAGAAGGATGAGATCCTACCAAGGCAGAAGTGGGTTTGGTCTCCCATTAGAAAGAGTATGCTGTATGGTGAACTACAATAGAGTCTTATCACAGAGGGACAAATATGAACATGTCATGTTATAATCTTCATGTTACAACCAGAAATACAGCCATAATGATCTTTGGGTCACTTTGAAAAATGTCTTTTAGTTTTTAAACCCCACCCAGACCCCAAGTATAATGTATTCTCTTCCTCCACCTGCAATATTCAATTTTTAGGGGGTCTTATAGTAATGACCTGTCTAAAAGAGATGTAAGGCAAAGGAACAGCATTCGGTGACTCAGTATTCTTAGTCCCCTAGAGTGCAGCTGACATGATTTGCTTTGTTTCCCAACATTGCACATATAGATGCCTGAAAGAATAGAGAACTTTTCAGTATATATAATCTCTGCTCACGTACACCTACAAATCAATGTCAGATTTTATTTAAAAATACTGTCACAAAAATTAATTCTTCATTCTTTTCAGATATTCTATGGTCTGATTTTCCTCCTGTGCTAATCTTACTCTAGGGCAATTTGCACTGACGCTTTTCTTGATTGAAAGGAAGATCAATGCTCCCTTTGCAAAGTGACTCAGACTACAGCCTGGCCACACTGCCCCGTCATCAAGAAGTTTGCAAAATTGTGACTGCACCCTGGCCACAAGTCCAGGAGCTTTGCTCTGTGGCTTGTCCTCCAAATGCCAGTGAGGAAAATCTCTTTGGAAGTTTCTGCCTTGCTCATCCCATTTACTGAAACTAAATTTCAAGAAGCTAATCGGGCAGAGAGTGCAAAGGATGAAATGTTAGAAATCAAATTAATGAAGCTGAATCACCAATTTGTGACTTAGAAGACTATTAGGAGTGATCAGAATTAATTAACTCTCCTTTGTGATGCTTCAGAGGAAGCTGGCAAGTTAGGCACGGAGACACGAAGGACATCGATGGGATCTGACTACCTGGACCATGTGAAGCAATGCAGCAAGGCTGCGCTCTGGCCTGAGCCTGGGCTCCAGGGGCTACTCAAGGAGCACAATTAGCAGAGGCAGAAGGGAGAGTTGCCATGCTCCCTTCTTGTGTCCTGCTATTTCATGCTTATTCAGGAAGATGTGGTTGAAACTGTGAACACAGTGCCTGTGAAGAAGCGGCAGTCCTTTTATCTGTGGTGGAAGTGTAGGGGAGTCTAAGGGACTGAGTTATTAGTGGGATTTTGAATTTTCTAGTGGGACGATACTGACAATTCACAGGGAATGTCTCACCACAGCCCCTCTTCCATGAATTTGTTTCTTTGACTCAAGCTCTGTTTGTATTACTCTGCTTGCTCCTCCTTCTAGTGACCAGTATTGAATTAAGAAAATCTCACAGCTGTACGAACGTTCAGGAAGGGACATGGGAGCCCTTGCTCTTCCTCTGCACTTGCTTTTCTGACTTGCAGTGGCATAGTGACATACAGGTGATTTGTGTCAGGATGGCCCTAGCGAGCAGGCCCAGGAAGGCCCCCTGCCTGGCCGAGAGGCGAGGACCTGTCCATATAACAAAATGATTAATAGCTTGATTTTGGGTTGTTAACTGGCATGTGGTACTCCCGAACTGCCCTTTCCAGCTGATGAAGATAAAGCAGGAAGCTGTGCAGCTCCTATTGTCCACAGGACGTGCACCTCTCCATGGACACCACGCTGAGATGCTCCCTTGGAGCAGCGTGTGGGAGAGGCTACAGGACAGGGCCCTGCTGCTCTGTACTGCACCATGGACTTGTTTCTTTATGTTAGGTGTTACCATCAGCCATGGACAAAGGCAGGTTTGAGGTGTCCTATTGAAAGAGGCACTCACAGGAGGGACCACCTCACTCTACATCTCAAAAGCCTGGCGGCAGCCACTAAAAGCAGAGAAACCATGACACAGTACCTTGCTGATATTTTGCTGATTTAATCAAAACGAAGATTGAGTCCTAAACACTTCCAGGGAAAGATTGTACACGTATCAAACTAGCTTCTTTTCTTTCAAAGGTCAGAGTTTTAGGCAGCTCTGGCTGACAGTTGCCAAAATAAATCGATCATTTGGGATACTCAGCGATACGAAGTCAACTTACTGATCGATTTGAACTGAATGTGAAAGGCAGTACCTACTTCTAGTAATTCTTGAGAATTTTGAAGAAAATGAGTATTTTCTTCACCATTCTTTTTGCGGCAAATATGACGAAAGAAGATATCTAATCATAATTATTTCCACTAACCAAAACTGCAGTGTTTCTTCTTGAGTTGATAAACTCTTTTCATACACTCAGCAGCCCATGGGAGGAAGAAAGGGGAGGGAAAGCTTGGTGAAGAGATGGCTTCAGTTTCTTGAATAATGCATTGTTTAGTAAATTGACTGTCAGGAAATAGTCCACTGTATATGATCAACATCGACATTGCTAGCTGGACAACTTACAAAGAAGCATTTTGGAATTAATTTGATGATTATGAAAATGTCTTGGATCTTTTGCTGAAGGCTAAATAAACACAATTAAAATATTCTTAGTTTTCAGTGTGCTTTGTTCAGTTCATTAAGTGTAACTAGAGCTTCCAGTTATCTGCATTTAGTTTTTCAAAAAATTGGAGGGTATTTTTAGAGCAATGTAAAGCTTATTGCTAATTACACCTGGGGGGAAATCTCATTAGATATTCATTTGCTTTCAGAGTTTAAAACAATTCTAATGAGCTGCATTAGTTGTGATAACACTGACTGACTCTCTCTTGCCTGCTCCCCCTGGCTTGTCTGAAACAAACAAAGCTTCTTTGGAGCCTGTAACTCAGCAAATGTGACCTTGGCTATCTTTGGGGTGGAGGGGGAGGAAAGTGTAGCCGGAGGACAAGGAGAGAGTTTGCTGCAGTAAGGGCTTTGAGCTGGAAGAGGCAGATGACCTTGCAGCTGGAACGCTGGACCAGAAGATATATGTTGTCCTGTCCCTGGCCACACCAGTGGCTGCCAGCACAGTGCTGGGCAGTGCTGGGCAGTGCCAGTCCGCCCTTCCGGCCTTTCCTGCCACTTCTGCTGAACTAACGGGTTAAGGTCTTGGCCAGGCCATAAGAGGCAGCCACGCAAGCACCTGTGAGAGGCCTGTCCTACTTTCTTTCTATACAGAACAAATCTTCCCATAGACCATGCCTGGCCAGGTGGGTGCAGCTGGGGCTGGGGAGCCCTTGTCCTTGGAGGAATTCAGGAAAACCCAAAGGAGCAGCTGCTTGCTCTTGACATAGCTGCTGCTCACAGCAGCCTGCAGTGTAGAGCCTTGTCAGCTGGTACGGCTGCCTGGGACAATGCCATGAACAGCTACCAGCTTGGTTCTCAGTCCTCTGCTCCACCAGCTGCCAGAAGAATTGCTGTTTTACCACTATTTATCCAGAAGGTTGGAAGGGTTTCTGGTGAGGAACTGTCACTGCCTTGGATGACCTAAAACCAGGACAATAAAACAGCTCAAGCTGAAGTGAACTGTTTGCTTGCCTTAGCTAGTGCGAAGACCATTGAAGTAGGGCAGATAAAGCAGCATAATTTTTACTTCCCCCTATATCAGTTCATTTTGGATGAGCTGGGTAACCTGTGAGGAATTCAGCCTTTCCACTGGACACATAAATTATTTAGGGCTGATCTTTTCATCTCTCCCCACTAAGCCCCCAAAATGACTCAAAACCTAGAACGTCTTCTGCCCAAAATAAGTTTTGGTCTTGCTCCTTTCCGTTTTACAGACATAGCACCTTTGTCCAGGGCAATGTGAATATAGAGAGGATAAAAATTACAGCCACTCCACACGATGTATTGTAACTAGCCCATGCAATCATTTGAATGTGTTTAAGTCAGCTCTTTCTAATCATGCAAAACGTAGTGGCCTGGGAAAATACCTGTTTATGTGGCTATGTAAGCAACATAGGATATTCATCTCCTCATCTGGCTTGCAAGGAAGGAAGCTGCTTGTGCGCGCACATATCTCTATAAATGGCATAGCAGAAAGGTGACTGTGAGCCGAGACACTCCTCTGGAGACCAAGGACACTCAACGTGGATGTAAAGTGGCACATTGAGACAGGTTTACTGCTGCTTCTAGGCAGAGGCTATGAATTGAGCGGCAAGATAATGGTATAGGAGTGATCACACACAGAGCAGGATATATGGGATTCTTTGGTAATTGGGGACATTTTGGCATTGGAGCTGAGCAGGGTGAGAACAAGCTGGCAGAGTCTGCATGTCAGCAGGAAGAAAAGGGCTGGCTGCAAAGATGGAAGCTAATTTTGTTTTAATCTATTGGTTGCAGAGTAGAGAAGAGGCAAGTGGAAATATCAGGCTTGGCTACTGGCAGAGAGAATACACCTGAGTCAGAGAGGAGCCGCCTGGACCAAAGTTGTAAGTAGAAAGGTGGAAACCAGACTTTATTCCTCAAAGGAAAAGAGAGCACAGAAAACGAAGCTTTCAGGGAGCTGGAGGGTGTGAAGTGGATGGTTGGTACCAAACCCCCTACTCTATGGCTCTCTTATTAAAGAGGTTAAAGGAACTGTGGGTCTAAATTGGAAAGGTTTTCACAGGCACTTCACAGAGCTGAAGTGTTTTGCAGGAGATTCCTCAAAGGTGGAAGGCGGACAGCCTCCCACCATTATTTAAGGAACGACCCAGATGTGCACCAGGGTCTTGCAGGGAAGTTCGTTTCCCTTCAGGTGAAGACAAGTCTTAGAAAATGTTTTAATAGATGAAAGGTGGCCTGTTGAGAAACGCACAGCTTGACCAAAGATAGCCAGTGTGGTTTCCGGAAAGGACCTTTTCTGCCTCGCTAACTTTTGGAAATTTCTTTTTTTAGAACATACACTCCTGTCGGCATAGACAAGAGGCTAAGCAGCAGTCAGGAGAGGCTTGGATCTTCAGACAGTGTTTGACAGGGTCCCACGTTGGAGGTTAATGTCTAAAGGTGGGGAGTTGGAAAGGGGAAGAATTGGCTCACTGATTGAAAATTGGCCAGAGGACGGGAGCAGAGTGGGGAAAGCAGGCATAAATAGAAGCCTTTCAAGATGAAAGACAAGTTAATAAAGGAGCATGTACTGTAGGAGACTGCACTGGCGGATCCTGGTCTTTCTGATAGTTACTGTGTATGAAAGACTTGGCTGAGGACATAGAAAGCAAGATTTCCTAGTTTGCAGATCACATCAAATTTGGGAGAAGTGGTGAATAATGACGAATTCCAATACAGGCAAATTGGAGACCACTTCTAGGATTTGATATGATGGCAAACACAGACCCAGACAGAGCAATGCATTTTACGGCAACATATTTGGTTACTGGTCTCTAACTTTTTTAAGAGTCTGGGATGGTCATTGGTTTTAATACATCCCAGTAGGCTTTATTTCTTGCTGAGCTGCTGGAAGAGCCTCATGGAGAGTATGCTTATGTACATTGTAAATTTTATTTTGTTTTTTGGTTGGGGGTAGAACAACTAGACATGTTTCAAAGGGCAAAAGCATCTCAGTGGAGAAGGGCAGAAATTAGGAATGAATTAACTGGTTTAGAAGAAATAGACAGGGAGCTGTTCCTTCCAGATTCAGTGCAAAGTTCAGAATAGCTCAGCTGACTTGGAGAGCAAACCAAATCCACCAAACCCACATATGTAGTAAACCCCATCTGCCTCAAAACCGAAGTGGCATCTTTTCCATATGTCCTGTTCCTGCAGTGGCCAAGATGAAAGCTTTTAGGAGTAAGATGATTATTTCCCACTCACACTGCACAGCTGGGAAGGTAATTCACGTGGCTATACAAAACCTAAGGGAGTGTGGCAGATCTGTCAACTGGTCTGTCATAGCCCTCTTGACTTCAAAGGATCAATGACATTTTCCACTGTCTCAGGATGAATACTGTGGTGGTGGAAGGAAGAGGTATCTGTGCTAGTGCTTAAGTTGATACTTTTCTAAGTCAGCTTCAGGTGTTTGGAATGAACCGTTTAATGAAGGGGAGTCTTGGAAACAAAGTACTGTGGTGAAAGGCAGCCATATTCAGACAGGCTGAATGTCACCTCGGTGCTTCCGCCAAGTCAATGGAAAGCATGATTCCCAAGCCTGAGCTGGGTCCTGTTTGGAGATCTGCTGACATCAACTAGATAAAAGCACTTAGCTTGTGGCATGGGATGGAGCTTAACTGTCTGAATGTTGCACAGAGGCTGTCCTCGAGATGCTTCTGAGCTTCTCCCAAAATGTCTGCCTGTTTTGAAAGTTAAACCTCCGAGTGTTTTACTTCAATAGTGAAAGTACCCTCACTGGGGATTTTCCTCAGACCTATTCCTCAGTGATTTATTTCTTGTCCTCCAACTAGGCTTGTGTAAATTCCTTAGGTTATTTTTTGGGTACTAATTAACTGTGCAGTAGAAATTATATTATACAACTGGTAATGAGCAAAATCTCAGACACACTTATACACCAACCAAACCTTGGCGAATTGTAATTAGCTCAGTATTTGATACTTTCTTATTCTGCATTTCATTTTTTTTTCCTGAGAAAAAAAAGAGCCCTACATAATGAGCTCTTTGAACCTAAATCAAACAACATTTTCAGTGGGGATAGGTAATGAAATGTTAGTCAAACCCATTGCAATGGGCAGATCAATCACTGCCTTGTAAGATCTTAAAAGGAACTCTGAGATAATGGTAGCAGAATGGCTCTTGCTGCAAATCTTCCAGGCCAAGCCTTTGTGGGTTGCACAGGTATGTAGTGGAGAGCTCTTTCTTTCAATCCCAGCACACTCGGAAAAACAAGTTGCCACTATGCTGAAAGCAGTGGGATTGAGACAAGAAAAGCTGCTTTCACTTTTGGATCAAGCCAGCAAATTCTCTGTGCCAAGAGGGAACCTGGAATGAGTATTAAGTCTTGCAGGAATGCCGAGGGAACTGAATATGTGTGCTTGGCCTCATGGCAACAACAAGGGAGCGTATAAAGCAAACAGTTGTGAGCTACTGAGCTCAGTTGTTCACCAGGGAGACGAACGGTTTGCTGGAGCTCTAGTTTCCATATTAGCATCATACAACAGCCTCATCTATTAGTGCAGTGTACTCTCATGCCTGAGATGCTGCTGCAGCACTGAATCACTTCCCAAGACACTAACTTTTTAGTTTCTCAGCAATAAGGCTTTTTGGAAAACAAAATATTGGTCCCCCAAGAAATTGAGATATTTCAGAATTTGGGTTATTTTTGTTCTAAATTGTGATAAAAATCAATATGTTGAAATGCTACATTGGACAAAACATCTGAAATACTTCAGTTGGGAAAAAAACTGCAAAATAGCATTATCAAAACATTGCCTTTCTCTAATACTGAAGCATCTCTGTGCAATAATTTCGAAGTGTCAGAGATGATATATAACAATAAAGTATATAGGGATATAGACTTCAGAATGTAGGAACAAATTGTTCAGAAATATTCCTGTTTCAAGCTTTGTTGAACTGCCCATGTTCCCAGGGAGCACTTCTGTTCTTGATGAAACAGCATTTTCTGATCTTTGACATTTGGTCAAAAGCCTTCTGAGCATCTCTGCTCAGTAAGAGTGGTTGCAGCAAGGATAGGCACAGCTCTTGTCACCCAATTTATTTAATGTTTGTTTTTGCTTCAGCTCTAAGCCTGGAAGTCTCTTACACTTGCTCTACCTTTAGCATTATCTCTCTCTGCGTTATTACTGCATGATTTGGAAGTGAAATCCAGGCTGTGATCTTCTGTCATGCATGTTGGAGGACTTGCTTTCAGATTAGACAATAGCACTAATGGGATCGATAGCTATTTCAGCCAGTGCACTGATTCTCTTTACTGACAGGCACTTCTTACATCTCAATGTGCTACTTCATCTCCTCTAGGTCCACCAGGACACTTTATCTATCTATCTATCTATCTATCTATCTATCTATCTATCTATCTATCTATCTATCTATCTATCTATCCATCCATCCATCCATCCATCATTTATCTTTTTTGAAAACCTGTTCTATTAGAGTCTTAGGAGACAAATCTGAATAAGTGTCATCGTTTACTCAGCCATCAGCAGACTCACCCAGTCAATCCCCATCCTGGGAACATATCTACCACAACAAACTCCTCAACCTGCAGGTAACGGTGATAGAGATTGCACATCACCCAAAGCGGCAAGTGCAGAGCAAGGCTTGTTTGGTGTGTTCTTTTCAAAATCTTTCTTTCTAGCAGACTCTTTCACTTACAAACAAGCATGCCAGTGTGGTGGCGAGGCTGTGCTGTACATGCTCTTCAGCTAGGGATTTATGTACACGCTTGGCGGACGACCTCTTCCATTCTATTCAAACCCTGATAGGAATTGCGGGGGAGAAGCTACAATGAAACTTTCACATACAAGTGGCAGGAGAATCATCCTGATAGATGCACAAACTCTTAGGAATGCCCCAAAATTTCCCTGGGCAGGGCCCCTGGAACAGGGAAGGGAAGGTGCTCCAGCCAGCTCTGCCAGCTGGCAGCGTTGGCTCTGCACGCCCTCTTCTAACAGGACTGCAGAGCATTTGTGCCTGAAGAGCACACAACCTGGGTAATGCCATTAATCACCTGTTACCTGCCTGGTGAGCCTGTGCTTTGAATTACTTGAAATACATAAATGTGCTGCTGGTAATTTGCTTTTGCTGAGCATTTCCCTAGGGTTCAGATCATTGCTGCTGAAGGTGCCTGTTCCCTGAGGATGAGAGGAGGAGCACCACCCCAAAGCATCCTCTGAGGAGGTGTTATATCTCTGCTCTACCTCCTTTCTTGGTCAGGGATCCTGGTGGAGGTTAATCCTTGAGTTGGGCAGCTTCACCCTTTGCATTTTATTGCCTGGTATGCATTTTGCAAGCCAAACTGATTAGTGATCACCAAGGCAAGAGCCCAAGTTGCTTCCCTCTACAACAGGCCTTCCCTGACATTCAGACAGCCTCAGGGTCTTTACTATCTTTCTAAACACTTTCCTTCTCTCCTGTAGAGCTGCCTTATTACAGCAATAAAAATAACAAGGTCCCTGCAGACCTCTTTATAAAGAACAATTTAGAGCCAGGAGTAAGTGTGAGGATCGGGATGAAAATAGGCTATCACAGTGCTAATGTGATATACAGGTACGATTCGTGTGTTATATTGGCGCAGGAAAGTTGTGTGTCTTGGGAAAGCAGGGACTCAGTGTGGGACTAGTTTAGGTGACTGTAGGCATACAGAAATAGTGGGTTTGATACCTGCTGTACAGGAAGGGTCTGTGACAGCCTAGAGTGACTGTGACAGGTTTGAAATAGTTCTCTTAAGTTTAGTGAATGCAAGCACAAATATCGTATAAATATATACACAGACAATATTCTTGCTTAGCTATGATAGATTGGAACAATGAATACAAAATTCCACTCTGGATTCCATGCTATCCACTCACTTCTGAGGGCATTTTTAAGTCCTTCTCATGGTGTCCATCAGCAGCAGCTGTGCTAAAGAGAGACATATGAAACAAAGGCAAAATGGTAAAACCACTCCAGATCCCACCTCCTACCTCAGATTTTGCTGTGTGTCTGCCCCCCTGATCTGTGGCACTTCAGGTATCTGAGGAGACCACAGGCACAAAGCAATGGCAAATTAGTTACTGAGCTTGCCCAAGGGTAAGAGGAGGGTTAAATGGCTTGCAGTGGTGGTAAGAAAAGGTAATTGAAGCTTTTGCTGGTGGTTTGCGGAAAGAGGAAAGAAGAATGGAGTGGTGTCCCCCATGGAAGGAGTGTTTGTGAACTGAGAACCTGCTGTTGGTGGAACTGCTATTTTCTTCCAAAGGTCAAAAATCCCAACTGGAATGTGGAGTGAAAGAATCTGCTCAGCTGCAGGAGGGGCAAGGCCAGCCACACCACAGAGAGAGAAGGCAAGCAAACTGCAGAAAAGGAAAGGATTTTTTTTCCCATCTCCTGCTTCAGTTCAAATGGAGGGTAAATAAGAAACAGGCTAGGATTCCTAAGAAGGTTTTCAGGCACATACATTGCATGCACTTCTGTCGGGAGGGGAGCATTTTGAAGGATGGCTTGCGTTACTGGCACATGCACAATATTAATGTATTAACTTTTCTTTTTTTTCAAAACAACCTGTATGCATTGGGAGACATATGAAAGTGCAGCAGCTCCTGACATCAGTGAGGTGGAGTAGATAGAATTATAAAGGTTTATTAGTAAAAGGTTGAGGTATTAATCACAGACACATGTTTTTCCCCTCCTGCTTTAGATACAATTTTTTTTTCTGGGTGGGTTGGTTTTTTTTTTAGAGGAAGTCAGGTGTTACTCTGGTTACACAGAAATTTTGAGTACCTGCTGCAGAGCAGTTTTATTTTCTGACCCTTTCTTCCAGGGTGGTTGCCTTCTAACATCTCTCAGGCTGAAAGGCTCATGCTTTGCCTGATAGCTGGAGCAGTAAGTGCACCAAGCATGGGAGCCCTGACAAGGGGGCTCTTCTACTGACTTCCACTGAGGTGTGCTAGATTCCAGTATTTGCTCTGTGCAACCCAGGAGAGCAAGGCTCTGCTGTTGCAGGATCGTTAGCTGCCCAGCAGTGATATTTCCTGTGTGATGTCTGCCCTGCTGGTGCTCTTAAATAGAGCAAGATGAAGATCCTACAAAACCCAGAATGTCTTTACTTGGAAACCTCATTAAATAGAAATGAAATTGCTTTTGCTCTAACCACACTTTGTGATAACTGTAGCAGGTCGGACCGTTCACTTCCTGTAGCTATACCGCTATTAGGAGCTTGGCTTAGCTGAAAGGTTTGTAATGCTGCATCTTGACTTGTGAGAGTGCACCAGGAACCATTAACATTTCTCTGTCCCATATCTCTTATATCCAGGTGATTCAAAGCAAATTCTAGTGTTGCAGCTGCATGAACATAGGAGAGGGATGAATGCATGTTGCTTTAATTTTTAAAGTGTAATGAGAAATCACAATCCAAAGCAAGGAATTAAAAGACGAAGCTGGACTTTTCAAGTGGGGCTGTAACTCCTAGTGTTCACAGCAGTAACTCTTTCCCCAGCACAGCAACCAGGGTCTCAAACAGACCCTGAAGGTATTGCAGAACTTTATCTTAAATAGATTGACATGTAAAAGCTTATTTGTCCTTCACTATAGCTGGGGGAGAAAAGTTGGTTTACATAGAGGAGGTGCGGTTTACCAGTCTGGTGGGATTCATGGAGCCACTGGGCCACTCACTTGGTAAACATTTGTCCTGGAGGCTGTTGTGGGGATGGAGGAGGGAACAGGAGGGAAGTGAAATGGGGCAGCAGGATAAGGATATGTCTTCTAAGGATCTGATATGGTTCTATCATATGGTTCTAAAGATATAGAGGTTAAGAAGATAGAGGCTAGATAGAGGAGCGTTGTAGAGGATATAAGGTCGTAATGATATTCTAAGGATAAGACCTTCAGCTATGGGTGTTCATAATGGTGAAGAAGCAGAAGGAATGCTATCCTGTTTCACGGCTTTTTTGATGTCTGACTTAGCTGTCATTTCTGACAACAACTTTCAGATAGCCATTGTAGAACAGAAGGTGTGTTATTTGCGCTGTCCTGCCTGTGCTCTGACTAAAAAGTTCCTGCAGATACCTCCAGCTTAAGAGCAAGAGGGCTTGCTCAGACCATCCTGTCTGAAAAAGCAGAGGCCCCTATCTCACCCAGTGACCCCAGCACCAGCCTCAGAAGTTACAGCTGAGTTAGAACCCTTCTTTCAGCAGCAGACTTCCCTGTCTCAGAGATCTCCTGCTTAGAAGTGCCCCAAAAGGCTGAACTTCAACTGGATGGTCAGAAGGACATTTTAATTGAAGTGCTTGGCTGTGTATGCTGGAGGAACAGTTCTGCTGGTGCCAAGCTCAGCTGTGGCAACGGGCTCTGCCCTACCGACTGCACCTCTGCCACATCAGCCCAGGGCACAGGGAAAGCAGGGTCATCATAGCTCTTCACAGCCTATGTTCTCCTGGTCAGCTGAACACAGGGGGAAGAGAGTCCTGACATTGTCTGGCTCTGTAGTACTCCATTTCATCCTCTTGTTTTTGTCCTGGCTCATTCCTTGGCTCCCCTAAGATGTAACTTGGCAGGAGCACAATGCCCAGTGCACACACTTGGCGCCCAGCTCTTGCTCTGTGGCTTGAGTGTTGCTAAATGAATGATGCAACTGACTTCTGAATCCAGGTCTCTCTTGCATATTAAGTTACTGCTGCCTCCTCAATATGTTTTTCTGTACTACAGGCAAGTCCCTGTAGTCTTCCTTTCTGCTTCAGTGAGGATTATCTGCCCCATATAAAAAGCCCACCAGAGCTGTCCAACATTTGGGCTGGCCCCAAAGAAACTTAAGGATCCACAGGGAAATGTTTAAAAAATATAAAACAGTGCCTTTCTGTGCTATCCTCCACAAAGCTTCCTTCTGCTGTCCAGCTGATGTATGCCCATGGCAGTCACTGTACAACCCCCCCACCTTTCTGATTCCTCCTCAACCCAACCTGTAACATGCTACGATGGGTCCAGCAACACCTCATTTTTCGATTGCTCTGGGCGACTGTCGAGCTTTGCTCCATGCCTGCCCTGGGAAGAGGGGAGGATGGCTGTGAGCTCTGCTGGCAGTCTCCTCCTCGAGTCGTACGAGGCTTACGAGCACGAGATTGCTATAATATTGAGCAAGGTTTTCCAACACATGCTTTTCTCTGGCAAATCGCCACCCACAGCGCAGTGTGCCAACATAACACTTTGACTTAAAGAGGGAAAACTGCCAGATAAATGTTTTAGTTGCAGGCCTGTTTCATTGTTGAATTCTAAAATCTTGGCGAAAGCCTTTGCCAGTGGATGGGGAAGCAGCCTTGCTGTTGACGCTGGTGAATAGGGACTAAAGCAAATGTGTTCAGGAATGACATTTGGTGGACATCACCCGCCAGCTAATTATGTTACATTCCTTGCTTTCTGCACCAAAGGCATGCACTGCAGATCAATGACAATGGACTGGGGGACCCTTTAATTGTCTAGTGGTTGGCAAGCAGTAGGATTTCTTGTGATTTTGAGGAATATATCGGTGATTTGGGGACACTTTCTGAGCCTGCAGCTTGCTTGCTCTTTGAGATGCTGGCCTTTCATGGTTATGGGGATAAGGCCCTGGCACTAAGCAGCATTTCAATAAGTCAGAACAGTACCAGACTCAAGAAAAATTTACATTGCATTTGAGTCCCTGGAATAAGGGTGGAACACAGCTCTGCTCCCTGCCACGCCTGGAATTCATCCTTTGGGGTATTGCCATTTCTGTGCTCCATTAGCCACTTGCAACCTCTCCAGCTCCCCTGAACACACAGGGAAAACTGTGTGTGTGCAATCCAGGCATAATGTCATCCAGTAGATCCTTCCAAAACAACAGAGATTAACACCCCTTTGCTTCTGTCTGCCTGGATCTACTAGGCAGAGGTGTTAGAAGGACATTCTGTGCTCTTCTGCTCCAGACCCAGAGAACCAGAGGATTAGCAAAATGTCAAAGAGTTAGGCAATAGGAAGGAAAAGGCTGAACTTCCCTGTCAAAGCACCACTTGCAATAGAAAAGAACAGACTACCGTAATTGTTGATTTTCTAAAGAAACCCTTGTTTGCATAGCCTATATCTTCTGGGGTAGCCACCTCCACAGCTTTTCTTCATCAGGGATCATTTATTTTGTTCTCAGATCATTGTCTACTGTAATTGTCTTAAACAAGACTAACTTCCTTTCTCTTTATTCCCTAATGGTCTTGATAGGTTTTAATTACCTTTAGGTGGTTCCCCGTATAATTGCACATCAAGTTCATTAATGATCACAATATGTTCACCTAATAGGTTTCCATTAAAATCCAATGGGTTTCCATCAAAATGAGTTATGGGAACTGACAGAAAACTCACTAAAATCCCAGTATCTTCAGTTACCGTGAATTAAACATTGTGTCGATTAGGAAAGATAAAAAACAAATGCCAAGATTTTAAAAAATCATCACACAGATCAATAAATATTTATCTACAGAGCTCTGCAGAAAGTAGGAAAAGGCCCTTACTTCTCTGAGCCAAGTTAAACAATGAACTTTCACCACCTTGACCCGATGGAGTGAATTCTGTGACCAAGAGCACATCATTAAAGTCCATCAGACAAATCAGCAGAAAACGAAAAGCTAACTTCATTCCAGTGCATTGAAGTTTTTGAGGAACAGAGAAGTCTGAATACCATGCTGGTCCCACTTCAGTTTTTGTCACAGCACCCTAAGGTGCAGCAGGTTTAATAGTAGCACTGGCTGCTGTTCTGTCTGTTACACCCTGCAGTCTGGGTGTAAAAGGAATCTAATCAGAACAATCCTGCAGCTCTTCTCAGGTGCAAACCACAGTGCCAGACTCTGACCCATCCCATGACTTTGTTTTATGACTGGACACGAGAAAGAACAGCTCAAGCAGTTCTCCTAAATCTTGCACTCCCTCTTAATGACTGTCCTGGCAAATTATCTTTTACTCACTTCCAAACAGACAACACTCAGCCTTTCTTTCTCAAGTCTTGTCTCCAGGCTTTTTCCTGAAGTTCCCACTTTGTCCTGGGGCACCTGATGTCCAAGGGTCCAGCACCTCTGGCTGCAGTTTGGCAGCACATGGCTCTTCCGTGTGCCTCATTTCATAGCTTGTTATATGACATGCACATGTGTTTTATAGCAGCTATGAACTGTTCAGTACAAATCCACAGAGCATGTTTGCTGAGGAACAAAGAAGAGAGCATAGGGTTGGGTTTTCAGGGGGTCGTGCCTGGACTCTGCTGGGGATGCTGGGGGTGATGAGTGAGTGCAGGCAGCAGGTGTGAGAGATCGAAGGGCAAGGCCAGGGTGGGGGCATGGAGCCGTTCCTGGCCTTTCTTCTACTTCTGTGCTTTCCACTATGAGCAGATCATCTTTTGCTCCATCCCCTCTCATTTTTCCATCTTTAACTCCCAACTGCAAAAACCTCCTGAGGTCCTGTAGCAAACTGGAGGGAGCTATTTTTTTGCTCCGCTCTCTTGACCCTTGATCTCTTCTGTGACTGGCAGCCCAGGAAAGGAGAGGTCATTCTTACATTTTCAGTGCTAAGATAAGCCCAAGTTAAGTAGGAGTGTCTCAAGGCTGTGAGGTAATGTCAGCGCTGGGGCTGTTTGTTTGCTCTCATTCCATCTGGATCTTGTAGGCAAAGAGCACCTTTGAGCTGACAGAGTGTTCAGGACAAACCTTTTCATCTGTACCTGAGCTTCCCCTGCTGTGTTGAGCCCCATTGCGTGGTTCTGCTGCTATGTAACGGCTTCTGCTACAACAAGCAGGACTTCAGGAAAAAAAATCAAACTGCTTTAAATTCCAGTAAGCGAATCTGTGACTCTTCATGGCAACTCCACATTATTCCCAGGTTGTTTGCTATTTTCTCTGTTCTTCCTTCCCTGCTGCCTTCATTATCACGCTGAATATCACCAGGGCAGCATGACAAGAATCTAGAGAGACACATTATTAGGACAGCCTTGTTCATACCTCTGAACTATAGCGTTTGTTAACATTTCTGAGCTTGAAAGGGTGGGGGGGCTTGGCAAAATCTGCTTTTCCAAATTAGAAAGATGTATTTTAACAGTGTGTCTGAGTGAGATACATACTTCACAGATGCTAATACTGACCATTCAGGGACCTCCTTATTGCTCGGCCACACAGCAAGCCCCTTGGAGTGGCACAGTCTCGGCACGGCGTCGTCCAGATCCAGCCCCTCCAGGTGCACTGGACATGGGATCTAGCGTGGAATCCTTGCCTACTCTTTGCACTGTAGGTCCCATTACATGTACTTAAGCAGCTCTGACCCTATACAGTGGAGTTACAGTGCATTAGAAAGCTCTATATAATAAGAGTCAATACAATGACTTGCAGACAGCATTTCAGCAGCAGTAAGCAATGGGCTTCTTAAAAGAAGGGGGAAACTTAGTACGCAGCAGACCCTGCTTCATGCCTGCAGCTGAGCCACATTTGCAGACCATTGGCAGTATGGTAACAGGAGTGGCTGGAGCTTCAGGCAGTGGTGTTCAAGGCTGGGATCTGGACACTTTAATGTGACCTTATGTGCGCTTCCAAAGGTCCCATTTTCCAATGAGTTCAGCTTTTACTTTCCACAGGTGTTGTCTGCCTTTTAATGTTAGCTTGCAAGAAGGCTGCCCATGAACGCAGAACAAAATACCTGCTCCTCTGTGTGGATAGGTTTGGTCTAGGATCAAACTGTCTTACTCTGGTCCTGGAGTAAGATTGTCTGCATTGCCTTGTGTGAAACAGAGCTTAGAAGAGGAAATTGGGGCATTACTTTTCCTCTTTTAATTCTCTTATGCGTGTAAGTTAGGAGTGCAGAACTGCACGTCACAGAGCTCTACTTCCCTGTTTCAGCCAAGCACCAGGCAGCCTTTCAGGGGTTCCCACTAACTTCAGCAGGAGACAGAAAGTGAACGGAACTGGCTTCCTGCCACAGCGAAGTTTTGTGCCTGTTTCAGGCAGCTTCCTAAAGTTCCCTTAGTGCCAAGAGGGGAACTGGAGGAAGTTCCTACAGACAGAAATGTGTTATTACCATTTCCTGTTATGAAAACCCACCAAAGCATCGCATCTTAGTGGTTTCATTTGTTTATCTCAAAATGAACTAAAACCTAAAAGTTTTTTTTTCACAAGTAATTAAATTATGATTTTTCTCTGCAGTTGCTGGGGGTAATTTAGCACTTTAATTAGCTCTAAGCTACAAACACATGCCCGACCTGAGAAAGAAGCAAAAAATTGTTTTCTGGTCTCTGGCACTTAGAAGTAAATAAAATATTCCTCTTCTCCTCTTTCCACTAACTAAAAGATGTCAGCCTCAGAGACTAATTCCTCGTAGACGGGAGACATATCCGTTCATAAAGAAAAGAGAGCTATTGCTGGAAGCGCACCAGGTCTCTGTTCAGAGCTGGCCTTACCTGGCTTTTACGCTCAATTGCAGGTAAACAAGCACCTGTAAGAGAAGGCAGTGAGTCGAGGACATTGAGGATAACCTGAGATTTGCAGAGAGCTGTCATTTCCCCTCCTCGTTCCTTCTTTCCCCGTGCCCTTCCCTCCTTCTCTGGCCACAGATGTTTCAAAGCCATCCTGATGGCACTGTTCTCCACTTGGTCACGTTTTTGTTGACTGGCCTTTTTTTCTTTACAGGAACACATGTGCTTTGCTTTCTCTCCAACTCTGCCACTTTTTATTAACTCAAACAAAATTTAGGAAAGCAATCACCTCTTTGAAAATACTTTCAGTAACTTGGTGTGATACCATCTGAGAAATGCTGAAACCATTCCAGGGCTCCAAGGGGGCAGACCATGGTGGTGTCAAGGAGAGTTTTACAGAACATGCAGCTGGGTCCACAGCTCCTGTTACAGCCTGTCAAGGCTGGTCTGTTACAGCCCCACTCTGCTCGTTACCACTGATGGACCACTGGGGCGTTTGAACAGGAATATGAAGCGAAGTGGCTGGTGCTGTGTTTCAGGGGTTGGGACAGGGTGTGCTCATCATGCAATTGCTTGCCCAGCCTGGCTTCCTGATAATCCCTATCCCATTCAAGCAATCTCATCTCGACTTGCCTGCAGTATTTTATATATCTGAAGCACTAGTATGGGCCAGACAGTGGCTACCCACGTTAATAACCCCACGGTACCCTTGGCAAAGGTGGGATCAGAGTGCCAGTGCAAGTCTGTGTGGTCCAGCTGACTTTGGTGGAATATAGTTAATTTACATCAGCTGAGAGTACTGGAGTACTTGGGAATACAGTGGGTTTGACTTCAGTAACGGGGAATGGGGACATGGAAAGCTGTACTTGCAGGGCTTGTCGTTTCAGGGATCATGAAGCATCTCCTGACTGCAATAGGAGTTGTGAGTGCTCAGCACTTCTGAACACTGGACCTGGTATCTGGCTTAACACACACGCTTATACAGTACCATGCCCTGCTCTGTGCGAAATGCACTCAACTTTGATGTGGCTGAAAAGAGCCAGAATATTTAACATTAGGAAGAAAACTGCAGTGTCAAGAGAGCCCACTTTGCAGCACAGGACAAACTACATAGAGGTGAAACAGCAAGAAGAATGGCTGTGAGGCTCAAGCAGAGGCCAAGGGATGGACTCCTCCTTTACACTTACATACAATGGGGCTTCAGCTACTACCTATATTACCTTAAGGGCCCCTGCCTAGGAGCTTTTGCCCTGGGCAGTTTCCCCGCCTGCTCGCTTCCAAAGCCAGCTCTGGCAGTAGGAAATCACAAAAGCTATTTCAGATACATATAGACACATTTGAAATAACCATGATTGCTTCAGTGTATGAAACTAATTGGAAAATGGGCTGGAAGGATGAAAACAGCCAAGGATTTGTTTTTTAAAAATGTGTGCTTCTGGAAGAGGGAATAGAGTAGACTGAGCTGTGCTGCAGTGCCTGGCTGCTCCTGACATTACACACGAAGAAAGGAGACCTGTACAACACGTATGCAGAGCCCCAGCTCTGCACCATTTTGTATGAAAAAGCTCAGGTGTTGCCCAAGATCAGATGTGAGATATTTTTTGACACATGACTGCCAGACCAGAGAGGAAAGATTAAGTTTTCATATTAACAGTTCTTGGCAAGCTTCAGATTTTTCAGCGCCTCATAGTTTGCAGAGGTGCCAAGAACTGAGGCAAACAAAGGGTGAAAAATATTTCATTCATCCTGTAAACAGTGAGTTCAGGGACACCCAGTATTAACTGGGTCAAGTGCAGAGCTCTGGATCCAACCCTGGGCAGGAATGCTTTCTTCTGAGACTTGTCTTCTTTGGATCTTTGAAAAGGAGAAGAATGCTTTCTGCATTTGAAAGCAGCAGGTGGGATGGAGCAAATGCAAGGACAGTATAGTGAAACTCTGCTTTCTGGTCAAATTGAGCAAAAGTTTCTACATACCATAACTGAAAGGTATTTGCTCTCCAGAAAACTGTTCATAAATTTCCTTGTTCTCCACACCCTGTGTATAATGTCCACAGTAGATACTCCCTTTTTCAATGCCAAAGGAGACATAGGCCAAAGAAAAGCTTTAAGGAATCATTGCTACCTGCTGCATCTTTCTTAACCTTTCACCATTTCAGCGCTAGGGCAATTTCCACTAGCGTGACAAGACTTGCAGAGAGAACATGTACTGCAAAGCAGGAATCCTGAGAGTAACAAAAGAAGAGAGTCTTTTTAATAAAATTATACTTCGAATTCAGGAAAATTATTGTCTGGCTCAAAAACTTACCAGGGCAAAAAAAATTAGTGGGCATCTCTCTCTGGATTGTTTCATTACTCACATCTAATAATGAGTTTATAAACACCACATCATTCTGGACTGGATAGCTAAACCTTGCTGCTTCAGAGAACAAATTGCTTTCCTGCTGCAGGTGGGCAGAGGGAAACTCGCACTGTGGGCAGCACATTTTGCACTTTTCTCTCTGACAGCTGCTGCTGGCGATTGTGGGAGGCAGAACCCCGGGGCTCATCTGTTACAGCAGTCCCTGTGCTCCCAGACCCATTCCTGTGAGGCTGATATTTTATCTCTTGTGGTGAATCATGCTGCTTCTCAAACTTCATGCTTCTGTGCTTGGTGCTTTTGAATATGCCCCTAGTGCTAGAGGATCAGGGAAGGATTCCTCTGCCATACAAGCTCCAGCGCACTCATACCCCAGAGGAAACAAGGTGCACATGTTCCTAATAAATTATATATCACCCAAGGTAGATTTGTGTAACAAGAAACTCATCAACTTAGTTTACAAGCTGAAAACTTATCCCAGGTTCACTGAGAGGTTCCCAAACCCTCTGCTTAGACCTAGCCATTTGGTGCTTTGGGGAAGAAATGATACTCAACACTTAAGCAACAGTTCACATTGCCGTTGTGACACCTAGCAATACGAGAGCTGTGTTTGGTTTGAAAGTCACAGGTGCCAACTGACAGGGATTTCAAACCTTTGTGAGCAAAATACTGCTTCCTCTCCTAGCCTTGATATATCAGACAAGTTCCAACCTTCAAAAGCAAAAGGTATCAACAGGCAGGAACCGCATCTAGGCACAGGAGAAGTGGCTTTGCTGGAGAACAGTGTTTCAGTGTAGTGATTTAGGGAATCTATCTGTGTACAACTTGTGATCTCTGGCTGAGGTTATGGAACTGCTGCATGAATCTTTCAAAGTACGTTGTTTCCACATGTCATGTATCTTTCAGATCAGGCATAATGGAGGCCCCTTACATGTGAATAGGTCCCACTAATGTGAGAATAAAGGAGGGCCACAGCCTAGGCAGTGTCTCAGATGATTCCCTCTGAGAGCTGGTAGGGCTGGAGAGACAAATAGGATGTAATGCTGGGACTTAAATGCAGCAGAGTCGGGGAAGTTAAGGAAGAATTCAAACTCCCTCCTGCCCAGAGAAAGCATGGTAAGGAATAGAAAAGAGATCATACTTTCATCTGATGGAGGAGGTGTGTCCTTTATCACTCTAGGACTAGCCACATTAAAGGATAACATTTGCATAGGAGAGGAAGAGAGAACTAAAGACACTTTGCCGTCCTTTGGAATGAAGAGCTATTTTCCGCTGTCTCCAAACACTATTCCTCAGGCATACCACTTGATGGCTTTCAACAAGCCATGGAGTTCTTTTACACACTTAAAAAGCATTCCTGAAAACCACTTTGCAGTTGCACACCGTTTTTGAGCTGATTTAGTTTCTGCAGGCTTGTGATAGGCTGCCATGGGCAGAGAGAGCTTCTTCAAGTAGCAGGGTGTTGAAGAAGTAGACTAGCTTCTGTGAAGGAAACACAGTCCTTGAAGTACTTCAGTTCTGAAAGCCTGTCTTATCCAGTGCTAAATACTGCTGGGAGTAATCAGCAGAACTAATAGCATGTGCTCAGAGGAAAGACTTTGCCTGCGTTTCCATATGTCTGTGAAAATCCAGATCCAACTGATAACAGAAGATGAACACACTAAATGGAAGGAGTTCCCTTGGTGCAAATGGCACAATGCAATATGGGGGTGTTCCCAGCACAGGTGACACTCACAGAAAATGAAGGTGAGCACAGACATCCAGGGATCTTTGGAGAGCTCCTTTCCAGAGAACAGACCCATCTGACTTCTGTTATAGGAAGGAAACCAGGTGGCAAGAGTTCAGCTGGTCACTAGAGAATTACAGGGAATGGCCACTATGCATAGGCAAAATGTCTTTGCAGCGTGCAGGAAGGCAGCCAGGGGGATTCAGTTTGGGATGCCAACACTGGGAATCGGCACTTCACAGGGATCGGCCTGACTCTGCCAGAGATGTGTCATGCAGGGCTCCACGGTGAAGAGTAGCCTCTGAATGTGTTCTCACAGGAGCTGTAGCTCTGACTTGCAGCTTTAAACCTGTTCTTTGTGTGCTGCAAACTGTAGTGCTGCAACAGTGCGGAGCTCAGCAAGGGCCAGAAACCCAGCCCAAAGAGCTGAGTAAATACTTGGTGCTAAGCACTAACAATACTGTTAGTCACAGCAGCTGCCCTGCACGCAGTGCCAGAACGGGGCTGCTTAAATCCTGCCCAGTACTTCTGCCACTTAGTCCACTTAGTCACTGCAGTGACTGCAGTGTAGACAAGCCCCATTAGAAATAATGCATAAAGGTTAATGAAATACTTGTAGCTATTGTAATAAGTGATTAATCTTTTATTACATAGTGTTACACAGTCCAGCAGAGCAATAGATTGCTTTTAATTGTAGCTTATCATTATCTATGGTAACTTCCACTGATGTGCTGGTAACCATTTTGGACACATGCTGCTTATATATATAACAGGCCAACAACATCAATTCATTATTTATTAATGCCTTTTAAGCTGCATAAAACTGGTACCATGACATGAAGCGTAATCAGGGCAGGTCTGCAAAGTATCTGTGATATTGCAGGACTGGCTGGGAATGCCTGGAAAGATAACTGCTTAGCAGGAGCTCACACAGCTGAGTGCAAGGGCAGTGTGAGCAGTGGGACTGGGGGTTTTGCAGCACTTTAGGAAATCAGGAATGCTGCCATGCTTAGGTGGGAAATCACCAGCTCAACCCAGTGCGTCTTTCCCCAGATGTCCTCATAAATGAACAGATAAACTGGGTCAGCCCTAACAGACAGTGGCCTAACTTTAAACTCTGCCCTAGGCATCTGCCTTTGGCCACTGATGGAGAGAGGACGCTGGCTAGATGAACCTCTGCTCTGATGCAGTATAGCTCTGTACCTGTACCAAAACTTGCTAGCTCAACAAGTGAGAGTCTGTTGAGGCATTTCCACAGCACTAATCCCCTGAGTGCCCTGCCCAGTGTCTGTGTGACTGCTTGCTGCATGTTTCTGACTGAAATGGCAGTTCAAGGATGTGTGATACAGAAGGAGCCCATCTGTCAGTGAGATAACGTAGGGACTCTCCCTTATGCTCGTGGTTGGATGCAGGCTCCCGCCCTTCTGCTTTCAGTGGTGCCTATGATTTGCCTGGCAGCCCCTTTGGTTTTAAAATGTAGACCAGTGATTTCGATTTATGCACAGCCTGAGGATTCTGTGGCTGTTCTTGCAGTGCTACCGTGTGTGTTCAGTTTTTAGTATCTCTGCACAGAGAGCAGCTTTTCTCATTGTTAACTCTGATTAAATAAAAGCTGGTGAAGAAACCTCTGAGCATGACTCACTATCTCACTCTCTGGGTCTTGAAGTCACTTCTTAGAAAATGAAATGGGGAGATACTGTTGCATCCCTCTGATAATTGTCTGCAAAGAGGGTGATGTGAGTAATGATCTAATTTTATCATCTTGTGGTTTGAAGAAGCATCAGGACTGGTTGCAGATCTGTAATTAGTGCACGGCTGGCAAAGGGTATCTGATGCAGTCATTACCAGTTCTGAGGCAATATGGAAAACAGAGAATATGAAGGGGAAACTCAGCTCAGTGTGCTTATTGATTCATCAGGCAAATGCTGGTGTGTTCTCGGGCTGATTAGCAATCCGGTTACTCTGTGATCTCACTGGGCCCCAGTAAAACCAAAGGTGGTCATTAGCTCTTATGAAAACTCCCAGCCCCCCTGCCCCTTCCGTTAGCAGCGCTTCAGCTGCTGTGTGTGAAGCATTGCTCTGACTGGTTCCTTTCCCCACGTGAGCCTGTGGATACACAGACGGCTGAGTCTGGCCGCGACTCCACTTACCCAGTTATTCTCCAGCTTTGGCATTGCACTCGTTCACCTGGCTGCATGGGCTGGAATTTGCCACATGATCTTTAAAAGCATTGAAGAAATAACACAGAGGGCAGGATTCATGCTAGTTTATCCCTTAGGATTGCTTTCAAGTGTTTGTTCTGAGCCCAATTCCTGCTGCTTTGCAAATCCAAGGGGTTGTGGGGGTAAGAATTCCTATGGAGTGGGTAGTCCTTGTCCTTTTGAAGAGCCCATCTGTTTTAAAAGCAAAAATTTTCTTGATTGAGCTACAGCAGCAGACAAAAAAATGCACAAGAGGTTTGCTTTGGTGCCACTTTGCTAAGGAACAAGGACATGAGTCAGCTATAAATAAAAGATTTGTAGGGACCCTCACCCTGGAGCAAATGTCCTGCATTCAGTCCAATGCCTAAGGATGCTGAGCTGGAATGGGTGGGGACAGCAGAGTGAGGAACAAGGACGCTGGAGCCTGTAAAACCAAATTGCAGGTCTGCCTTAAGACTAGCCTTACTAGTTCATTTTCCTTCAGAGTGATCCCAGGTCAAGCAACCCTTCTGCTTCTGGACCGGTCTGATGAGTGTATTTGTTACTAATCCCATTTTAGCATGTTTTTTTTCCTTATCTCATTCTGCAATTTACTGCCTTTAAGGAACCACTGACTGATGTGGAGATATAAAAAAGGGCAACACCTTAAATGGCAAGAGTGTCAAGAAAAGGATCTCCTTTTGTTCCAGCGCTGGGGAGAAAGCAGCTCCTGTTCAGCAGGCAAAGGACCCACCGGTGTCAGAGAATAAAATGTGCAAAACAAGTTTTGGTTATTTCAGGATCATGGACCCGGTTCTAGACCTTGTCTGAGCATCTTCTGAGTCCTGAGATTATCCTGGGAAGCCTTCCCTGTTAATCCTGGCTCCCATCAAACAGTTTTCTCAGATTCCCCAAGCAATTTTGTTTAATGTTTCATTAAATATCTGTGGATAGGTCCCATTTTCACACTGGAAGGTGCCACGTGGAAGACAAAAAATGGAAGCATGCACAGAGAAAATGATCTCTCAAACATGCATCTTCCGCTTTTCTCAGTTGGGCCTCAGGGTTTAGGTGCAAATGAGAAGCACCATGGTCTCACCACCCCCTCCAAGTAACATTAAGTATCAATAATGGAAGTGCTTACAGATACCCCGTACAATTCAACCCTTATCTTTTATTTATAGCTGACAAAGCTCAGAGAAGGAAAAAATATCATCATACTTTAAATAATAGAAGGTAGAGGTATTAAAACTACCCAGGCAGTTACAGTAGTTGCAGAAATGTCTCCCAGCAGACCTGAGTGTGCATACACCGACTGCATTTTTAATTTTTAAAACATATTTCTTTCAAAATTATTCAGCAATACAAGAAAGCCACTTTTATGGGGTGATAAATTACTGTAATAAAGTGTCTTTTGTCCAAGCATACAGAAAGAAAGCCACTGCAGGCAGCAAAGAGAGGCGTTAGCCCCCAGAGAGCCAAGACCCATAAGCAGAGGAGCATGTTGATTTGCCTCACATGATTTTAATTATTTTTAGAGCATCCTCTCTGGTTTTTAACTGCAATTTTGCTTTCAGTTAACATTTATATGAGGGTTTTATTTCTCTGTGAGTTTTGAATGCAGTGTTAGACCTTTGCACTGGTTCCAGAGGACTCTGCTGCCCCTTCCCTGCAGCCCCTTCCCTGCAGCCCAAGCTAAATGACACTGTACCTGTCATTTATGTGCAATTAGAAATGCTTTGATAAGATTTATATTCCTTTGAAACTTTAGAAACTTCTTGCAAGTGTTAACTGAGCAAGGAATCATGACTGATAATTAGGGGTCTGATCCAGCTCCCTTCAGGGCCGGTGTGTTTTTTATCACAGCTACATCCATCATTTTAGCAGCCTGGTGTATGATTACACATGCAAATGGAGTCACTCGCTTCTCAGTGGACTAAGCACCAGTGGACACGGGGGTTTTTCTGTTGTCCCTCTGGACAGGAGCGTCACACTTTCACCCGTGGCTTCTCTATTAATCATCAGCGTTGTTGTTTTGTAAACCCAAGCATATTATCTTTAACCCCAGCCCTATATATACCTATATCCGTGTTCTGCACGTAATTCTTGCCCCCAAAGCTATGGCGTTTGAACTTCAGAGAATAAAGTACATTTAATTGGACCTATTATTTTCTTGCAAAGGCAAAGCCTTTCAGATCAGGCTTCAGCCTCTCTGTGCCAATGAAAATACACGTGCCTAATTATTTCCATTTTTCAAAGAACCTCAAAGGCAGCTGATGAAAGGAACCTTTTGCAAAAGCTCACAGCAAACAGAGTGAAGTCACCTAATGTGCAGAGAGAGAAAGCAGTGATCTCCTGTGTGCATGGGGCCAGTGACGCTTTGCATTGCCTTGAAAGAGGGTGTCTCGCTGTTGCTCTGCAAAAGAAGATTGTTGGGAAATGGTTGAATTCATGTCACCAAAGAGTTTTTTTTGGGGGGTCTAGGGTTTTAGGGCATCAAGCCTTTTGGAATATGACAAAATGTTTTTCCCTGCTGCCAATGCCTGTGCTCGCAGGAGGCACAGCCCATGGTCCAGGTTATTCAGGTGTGTTTCTTCCTCAACTGGAGAACAATTCTTTTTCATTGCCATTTTTATGCTAACATCTTTGGCTTCACTGACAATGTACTTTTTCTTCTCTAGGTGTCATATAGATATTGGGTAAGAATTTGCTGTTGCCCTGGAAAGTTCATGATCTTAACAAGTGGTTCTGCTTAGTACCAGCAGAGGGTCAGTCTGAGTGGTGGTACTGCAGAGTTCCCCTCTCTTCTCCCACTATTGCCCACTGCAGCCCAGCAGCCCCAGAACACCCTCTCAAGGAGGCCAGAGAGTCTATTAGCACCAGTTAGCATCTGTTAGCCTCTTGCATGTGTGTGAGCCGAGGCTCCTTTCTATTCTGTTTGGGTGCCAGGTGCTGTTATTTGAAGGGTAACATGGGGTTCCTCCACTTAATAGCGGAGGAAATTCTCTATTATTTTTTATCCTATTCTGCTTTTAACATACTCATGTCTCCTCCAAGCCTGGAAGTACTGCTTTGTATTCTTTGGTGTGGCTAACGGGTGATGCTTTCACCAAGACAAATCACAAAACCCTTCTCTGTTTTCATGGGCTGACACCTGAACTGGATGCGGACTCAGACACACAAAGTGCTGATGGATGGGCAGAGAGAGGAGCGGTCTCTCGATTCTGCCCCCTTACAGAGTTGAGCCATGGCTTCATTGCTGTGATGGTCTGTAACAGTGCTGTCACTGATCAGTGAGCCGGGAAATCTGCGAGCAGCCTGACAAGGCACTGCCGATCCTCGGAGGGAGTCACAACAGCCCACCGGGTCAGGGATCTCTGCACGCAGTGCCCACAACCACCTCTGCATCAGCGTCTGTCACTGAAAATCACCTCCTGCAAAATGAATGCTTTCCCCGTAGCTTGTAGAGGGGGAAAACAGCTCTCTGCCACCTACAGTTTGTTTAAGTCCTTTCTCTAGCTCCAACACGAGGCCTTCCTTGGCATGGGAGAGCCGGAGACCTTTCTCCACATCTCCCAGCAATAACATCATACCCCCAGCCAGGAGGATGGGGAGGGAATCTGATACCATGAAGCTCTGGACTGCTGCCCGGCTCAGGAGGGAGAAGGGAACAGGTGGGGACTCATGGCCTCTTGCATTTTTTCATAGAAAATGGAGGAAGAGGTGTCCTGTTCAGCTCTCTACCTACACCAGTATGCTCCACTCGGCTTCTGCCGGTGTTACCTGTAGCTCCTCCATCTATCTTTTTGCTGTTGGTGGAAGAATGATGCAGTCTGGAAGCTTTTGTCTTCCATCCTTCAAGGATAGTATTTATTATTAATTTATTAGCCTCAGAGGACTTGGTTTAGGCCTGGACAAAGAGATTTGTAACAACAGAACACACTTGAATTGAAACAAAGACCGAACTCAAAGAAAAAATATTCTGGCTTTTTCGGTCAGCCTGCAAGCATTTCTTCAACTTTTATTGGCTTTGTCTTGACTATCAGAGGAGTTTTCTTCATCTGGACTTAAGCCCAGCTGGACTTAAGCACATGCTTAAAGCTAAATATGAGTTAAATTACTGTGCTGAATCAGGGCTTTTCTTCTTTCTGAGTTATTTTGCTGTGAATGCATTTTTGGTGCACATGAATATAAACTGAAGCTGTTATGCTAATAAAGTTGAACCTCCTGATTTTAATATTCTACATTTCTTTTCATTCTACATGGAGACGGTGATGACTTCTTTTGTATCTGAGATTTACATGCAGTCCCATATTTTAACAGTGACACATAATTTACATGTGATTAGATCAAAGTATTTACTTCCACGAGTTTTAAAACAACAAAATCTGATCTTGAATATGCCTATTTTCCACACCTTTTAAGTGAATACAGAATAGAAATAGCAGCTTGAAGCAGCAGAAATTTCAAGAGATCTGGGTTTAAGAGAGAGGTTTCACTGCACTATCCTTCTTTCAACTGCTACTGTCATGGCTGGGGAGTGAAAGTGGCAATGTTTTTAGAAATGTTTCATGAAATATTTTATAAGTGCAGTTTAAATTACTTTTTAAGTTGGGTAATCTGCCAAAGCTTTACATTGTTAACAGAGAAGGAGAAATCGCTTCAGAGCTGACTGGTGTGCTCAGGAGATGGGAAAGCAATTCCTGCCGTGAATTCACTGTGCTTCACACAGAGAGTGTATTCCAGCATCTCTTAGCTATGTCAAGAAGCACCCCTACCTGGAAAAGATAAGCCTGTTTTCCAAGTTGCATGGGGAATGCGAGTACATCTGCATGGAAATGAACCCAGACAACATGCCCTCCCAGACGGGCTCCACAGTCCTTTGATAGAAATTACTCTTGAGATGGGTGTCTTGTGCTGTCCTTTTCAGACTAAATACAAGTAGAGAAACTCAGCATTCTTCAACCTGCTTTTTCTGATACTCTGTGCTTTAAACCTCTTTCTGCCAGGTGGATGAATTGTCCTGATGGTTTGTATGAAGTCCTCTGTGCATCTTTCTTTCAAGTCTGACTTACTGCGTCCTGCTGGAATCCCAGTTGGGTGCCCTGGCAGCTGCCTCATGTAATCCCTGTGCTGTGCACTCACAGCTTCACCTCATACTAGTTGCTGGGCTGCAGGGTCCATTTATTGCATGCTAGCCTTTTTGCTCCTTTTGTTAGGACAGGGCTCTGGAGAGCTAAACCACTGCCACCTGCTTTACAGGGTCTGTCATTGCTGGGTGTTGTGAAACTGGTACCTTCATCGTGGGGCTCACGGCAGCTGGCACTTCAGGCATTCATAGTAACATTGCTGGTCCCCTGGGCTGCAGAACATGGCTATAGTCACGAGGGTTTTATTCTGTAGACCTTAGCTGATCAATAGAATTTGTCTGAGTAGTCTCAGGCCTTTGCAGGAGAAATCCTTCCTTGCTCCAGCACAGCTCTGTGTGCATGGGCATACGCAGGACTCCACACACCAGGTACAGCATGTTGTGCAGACCTGAGCTGTTCCAGGCTGGGCTGTAATTGACTTTGAACACTGAGCGAGACCTAATTCGTCTGCCTCACAATTCCTCTTGTAACACAAAGGAATCATCTCTCTCCACTTTCTGCCCAGGCACAAGGAGCAGATAATTAATTCTCCAGGGTAGGGATGACGCTCTGGGGAGGTTCCAGAGGCAGAGTCCTGCCCTTGGAGAAGCAGGAACAGCTGCGCTGGCACTCCTGGTTGGGGATTTTTCTTTCAGCTTAGCCAGATAATAAGATCCTTTCTCCTCTTAACCTCTTACCTAGAGTGCAATTAGGGGTAAACAGAGCCAGATGTTCTGTAAGGAAAGATGTGTCCTTAACCTGGCAAGAACAACTTCTTAATTATTAAGCCAACAGTAGGGAGAGTGGTCTGAGTCTGTCTGAGCCAGGTGAGCAGGAGAGCCTGCAGGACTCACCTGGCTCAGTGTAAATGCCACACGGTGCTTTGATGAGATTTCATCTGCCGAACAGGCTCTGTGAAGCAACAAGCTCACTGAGATTAGTCCTGGCCAGAGTACGGTGCCCATCCCTGCCTCCAGACCTGCTCGCAGAGACTGTTAGTGATGCCCATGCTGGTCCCAGCAGCCTGCTGGCAGGGTCACAGGCTCTGCCCTGCCCTGCCCAAGGGTTGCTGTGTGTCAACATGTGCCACCATGTCTGTGTGCACAGTCATGCTGGTTTACCAAATCCAGTAGTCTCTATGGTGTTCTCACGGGAGCAGGCACAGTTAAATGGATCACAAGGCACTTTCCACCTCTGTTATCTGATTTCCCCTGAATGCATTTATTCGGTCTCTTCTACACTGTTGTTTGGTGACAGCTGTGCTCAGTGAACCATTTTCTAAAAGCAGAGTGCATCCAGTTAACCACTTAACCTGGGGTAGCAACGGTAAGGGTTTAGCTGGGAAGCTCCCCCCATGAGCTGCTTCTGCTTTTGTGGGAATTACTATGGCAGCAAGAAATAAGACTGGTGCTAAGGGATCGGATGGACTTTCCAGCAACATCTTTCCAGGGCTGTGGTCCTGGGGCTTTTCTGTGCAGACCTTTTGTGAGTTTTCGTTTTTCCCACAGGCAAATAGACAAGATAAGCTGCTACTGCAGCAGATGACTTACATAAATGTTAATGAGCATCTAATGTGTACATCATTTTCCTGCAAAAGGTGGTCAAAGGTAGGAGAGTTTTGACAGGCCTCATTCCAGGGAGCAAAGTGAGCCAGTCTCAGCCCAGGGGCCAGAGCTCAACACTGGAAATGGCAACTCCCAATGCAGTTTGCATCCTGGCTCTATTTACCTCTTTCAGGCACCTGTTTTAATCCCTGCTTCAGCTGCCTTTCAAGTGAGCAGGATTTTTTTTCCCCATGAAAGAAATATTACTCTCTCAGGCTCATTTTTACAGCGTATAGCTGCTACGGCAGCATCAGCCAATTCCCATCTCATGCTGCACCACCCACCTGCCTGGATGCCATGAGCACATGCAGCACGTGGGCAGATCTGGAGACACGCATGCTCCTGCTCATGTAATCCTTTCCCTCCTGAGACAAGTTGGGTGGCTGAAACAGTCATCTGCGGTCAGACAGAGCACAGGGAGGATGTGGGACACATCCCTGATTTTTGTGAGGGAGTGGAGGTGCCTTCAGCACAGCATCCAGCTATTCCCACTGACAGTCACTGGTTTGTTGTGGGTAGTATCAGCAAGGCCAAGGACTAGTGAGGCTTTAGTTGCTGAGCTCCTCTGGCTCTCCTGGCACCTGGCAGGGCAAGGTTAATGCCTGACTTGGCTTCTTTAAACCCTCCCTGTGCCCTGTCTGCTCTGCCTGACTCCTCCCCATCCTGCTATGCTGCAAGCCCACTTGAGACATGCTGTCTGGTTACTGATTTTACACCCGTCTTATCTAGGTGTCTTCTTTATTCATCAATACAGCTGAAACTTCCCCACACTCACCCTGTGGTAAACCCCAGAGCTTGTGGTCTTAGTCTGATGGCATTTTAGTTTAGGGCTACAACCTCCATGCTGAACTACTCCAGTGTTGATAAATGCTGTTTGAACTGATGTCTGTGGAGGCTTTACAGCTCCTTCCATCAACTGAAAGCAAGGCTTTTCCTCCTGATTTGCAGAGTCCTGGTCCCTGGAGGGAAAGGGGACTAAGGTAGCCTGCTGCACCCTGGGTGGGAGCACCTGAGCCCTGCCTGGACCCACCAGACTCTGGGCGTGAGGCCCTGAGTCACCCTGGCTGATGCAGATGATTAAAGGGACACAAATGATTTAAACATCCCATTTCCCATTTCAAGACATCCGTGACCCTGTAAGGCAAGATCTGGGAGATTAATTATTGCAAGTACTGTTGTCAGCAAATTACGCCTCATTCTCTGTTGTCCCTGATCAGATCATGATAATTACATTTGCGCTTTGAAATGACTGAGGTAGTAATGAGGAGTTCTTGGTCTGCAGTTTGTTTGTGACAGGAAACTGCCAGCATGTACAATTGAAGTTTGCGTTGCTCTGGTTTGACATGCGGTGCATGTGATAGCATTTCGCTTCCCAACCCAGGCAAGTGTAACTCATGGCATCAGGTGCAAAACCTGGTTTATGAGCCCATAATTCCCTTTTTGGAACGTTCTTTCAGGGTGGTTTAGGATTGGCTGGTTTGTGATTGTTCCTACCGGTAAACAGGCGTTCCTGGGATGTTCACTGCAGGCTAATGTCAGAGGAACATTTTATCCCACAAGTAACAGCCTCTGTACGGTTTAAAAACCTTTCTCTATAATGAAAAAATAAAAGTGAAACATTTGAAACATTAGGACTTTTTCTTAAAAAAAAAATTTGAAACATTTCCACTGAAAACATTCCTTAAGAAAATTAACATTTTCATTCCAGCCCTCTGATAAGCACATTTTGCATGGACAATACTTCTCACTTCCTGCTCACTTGATGACCAGCCCTGTGTCTGACTCATTCCTCTCCATACCACCTGGCCACTAGTTTCTGGTAAGAAAACATGCCAACAGATGTGGGAGTGACCAATTTTTCTCTCAAGAGGACATGGGTCTCTTGTTCTTTTCTGTGGTTGTATTTCCACTGCTTTTTATTGAAACATAAATAGCTAGGAACAGCACTGCTCTCCCGGAGGCTGACAGTTGACTCTGGAGGGGCAATTTTATTGTTTCTCCTCAGGTAGCTGAGCAGATACCTTTGACCCTGAGTGAGAGAGAGGATACAGGGGTATGCGTGAGCTTGGGCATTTCAGTCATCTCTGCTGTTAGGTCTGAGATTAGCATTCTGGCAGGAGAACAGGAATGTATGACTAAAGAGAAGGAAGTTGTATCTGATAAAAGGCCAGGCCTGGGAAGAGATGACAATATTTCATTATTCTGCTCTGGCTTAGCTCTTTCCATGCTCCCTGGGTACATATCACCTACCAGTGCCGTGACATGGCTTCCAACACCGCTCTGGTAGCTTAGCAGCTTCTTCAGCGTACTGTACGCTCGCTTAGCTCTGCTTCAGGAGGAAGCTGCCTCGGGGAGTGGGTGCAGACCCAGATCCAGTGCTGCTCTGCAGCTGATCAGATGATGCACTCTCCAAGGGGAGCTGCGTGGCCAGGCTGAGAGCGTGGCAGGGAACAGCATGGTGGCAGTGCCTGCTGGCAGTGAGAAGCAGCAGAGAACTGCCCCACTGGCTCTGCAGCCTTGTCTGGAGCAGCAGCATGGAGGCCTGATGCAACCCAGTTATCCGGCTCCACCATGCACTACACCACCAAGGTTAAGACCCAGGGCAAACTCTTCAACTCTCCTGTTTCACTAGGTCTGCAGGGACCAGTCCTGACCCTCTTCCCTCTTTGCTCAGCTGGTTGCTGACTCTTGAGGACACTGACATCCCTGTCAATACCATGGGGTGAAGTATGTCCATGGCTGGCCCAAAAGGGACTAGATTACCTGCCTGGCCTCTTCAAAGTAGATCCTCTCTAGCCAGAATAGCTGTGGGGGTTGCTCACAGTGGCAGTCAGCAAGGGGTGGCCCCTGCCTGGGAAGGGGGGCAGCCAGTGGAAAGTAGAGTTGGAGAAGCAATTGCTGGGGGGTCTCCCTGCCATGCAAGGGCTCTACCCGTGTTTGGTGTTCCAGGCCCCAGCAGCCTCCAGGAGATGTTGGCACAAACTTCAGCTGCCCTGGAGTTTTATGTCTAAGCGTGGGGATGTCAGAGTTCTTCCCTGAAGCAAAGCAGAGGGTGTTCAGTGAGGAGACAGCCCTCGCATTCTCCTGCCTGCCACAGCAATCCCCTCTGCTCCCCATCTAAGCAGGGGCAGAGATCCACCCTCCTACCCATCGTGTTTTCAGAGGCAGCAGATTGGTTTGCCTCCTGGTGCTTCCTAAAGGAGTTCTGATGTGGCAGGCTGCCTCTTGCAAATGAGCTGAGCTGCAGCTGGGTGACTAAAATAGGTCCCAGTTTCCTCCGACAGACCAAATCTGGCTTGCAGGTGGCCTGCACTGAGTGCCAGCATGCTGGAAACAGCTACCAGGAGCAGGGTGGCAACCGGAGCTCACTGGACCAGTAGCAGCGGCTCCATTATGCGGCACATTGGAGCCAACTCTTAGCCTCTCAGTTCCCAGGCACTGTGACATATGCTGTCTTAATGCCTCCGGCAAATTGGAATCAGCTTGGCTTTTTCAAAAGCCCTTTCATACAAAGGGCTGATATTTTCTGTGCTTTATTCTGGAGCTGTTAAAAATTATACCCAGTGGGTAGGAGCTGCCATACCTCCCAAATGCCTGCAAGGTTACTCGGTATTTTATCAGCCTTGGTGTAAGGAGAGGTGACCATTTTGAAACTGTAACAAGACTTTCCAATAAATCTGGAAATGTGCTAGTGGTAAATAGCTATCTGAAGAACAAGACACCGCCTGGCACCTCAAGGACAAGGCCTCCAGCTGTTCAGTTATTCAGCCTGGATCATGGGCTCCAGCTGTAATTTCTGTTCTGCTAGCTTAATTCTACACCATTTTTACACTGGCTTTTGAAAAATGCATGTTTATTCTCCCTGCCTCCCCCCATTAGCTGTAAATGCCTTTCAGACGGTCACACTCTAAAGTGCACTTGTCTTTATAAAGCTGTTCACAGTGCTACATCAGGACACCTGTCTACAGAGAGGAAGGTAGGAGACATGCATTCAGGATGGATCTGTCCGAGTCCACTCATGGTGCTGAGCCAAAACGGAGCAAACAGTGGGAAAAGCAAACCTCTCTTGTCCTGCCCAAATGTCAGCATGCGTACAGGCACGGATGTATGTACAATAGCAACAAATGCCTTGCAGGCCTTTGTACTCATCTTCCAAGACACCCTGGGAATGCTGGATGTGCTGGCCTGCCTTCTCCTTGGATCTTCATCTGGTAATTTTTTTTCTCACTTAGTGGAGCAACTCCTCTTCGTTTACATTGCAGCAAGGCCAGCGTGGCCATTTTCACACCAGGGGCAGAGAGATCAAGCAAGGTTGCAAAAAGAGGTGTGGGGCAAAAGGATGAACCGAACCCTCTGGCAAGTCAGGACAGGTGTCTGTACAGAATTTCAAAGGGACATAATATTTGAATAATGGTAGAAACAGAGTAGAGTTAGGAGACACAAAATTGGGCTGGGAAGCGGGGTGTGCATTAAACTTCTGAATTGCTTTTCATGGGAAACGGCATTGTTTCAGCCCTGTGACTCCATGCCGGCCAAAGCACGAGGTCAGAGCAGTGACTAATCTCTACAGCTCATTTTGCTCTGTGCTTGTTCCAGGAACAAGGTGGTATGTCGAAGCACGACTTTCACTTCTGTTCTACAATAACTATTTCAGACTCTCTGATTCTATATATTGATCACAGATATTCCAGACAGCAGCTCTGTTCTTTTGGGGTGACGGTGAGATCAGACACAGACTTATTTTGGGTGCCTAGACTGGAAGAGCCTGTAAGCAGTTCCAGTCTAAGTGCCTGTGTGGGTGAAGTACAGGTTAGGCTTGTGGATGATGCTGACTCAGGTGACTTTGAAAATTTCTTTCCTGATCACTTATGCCAGGGAATGCTCCCAGAAGTCAGTCAAGTAAGTGCACAGCTGCCCCACAGGGACGAGTCAAAGGGAATTTGGGCTGCTCTAACCCATGAATGATTGTGGAGGACAGCATAGAGCAACCTGGGGCTGGGCTGTGGGGGCCGTCTCTCAACCCAGCTGGCCTCTGGTAGGCAGCCTGTACAGCCTCAGCTGAAAATGCAGCCCGGTCTGTTCCCAGAACCTGGGCCAGGGAAGCAGGACCACAGGCTCCTCAAACTACTTCCCTATAAGATGCAATGTGGAAAATCCCCTTCCCCTGCTACCTTCACCACAAAGACCCCCTAATTGTGGCTCTCTGCCACCATGTCTCCTCCCAGTGTCCCTCTGTCTTACTTGCAGGGAAGCATTCTGTCCCTGAGGGAAGGCAGCTTCTGTCATTAAGGGACCAAATGCTTGGTTTTCTATTTGGCTAATTCTTGCATTAGCTCAATCCCATCGGCTATGTAGAGGACCTGAAGCTAAAAAGGGCTGATTTGTCTTGTTCCTGCATTGTCTTATGGCTGTTGCCCATTTATACCATGCTCTAGAGCTTTAGTGAGTCCACTCCAGTCCATTAGATCACCCCACTGAAGTGGAGAAAATGAAACATGTCCTTTCTTTGCCAGTGACTCTGTAAACAGTAAGAAAAGAAGAGAATTAAACCCTCCCCGAGACTGCTCTAACAAGTATTTACTTTGAGCAGGCATATCTATATTAATTTTCTTTGGGTTGGCTTGATTTTCTTGATGAAGATTACAGTAGACGAGCTTTAGAGGAAAGTGAATTGCTTAATTGCCATTCAATACTGGGGGCATGTCTTGCCTTTCTGCATTTGTAGAGATTTTTAATATAAATCTTAGTTTGGGATGAATGAAATATGAATGGAAATGTGTGTGTCCACGGGTTTGTGACTAAGCAGTAGCTTATATTTAAGCACATAGTTAAGTGAGTTAGTGAGGAGGGGAGTGTTGCTCAGCTGGCCTACTCTTCACTTTCACAGACATGTACGAGTATGTGTTTTCAAGGCTGTTGTTGCAATTTCCTCATGAACAATAGGAAAGAAATTATCACAGCACTGTGGAAATGGCATATATTCTACCTGGAACGATCCATAGGATCACAGCAGTTCAGCTTCACATTAAAAGACAATGAAATTTGTATTCCCTCTTTTGACTTGCCATATGAAAAACCTTAAGTGAAATATTTTCCAGTGATTGTTTGTGTCAAAGTATGATTCTGGCATTACCCGCCCAGCTCTCTGCGGTCTTGGATTTTCCTTTTCATTGCTCCACTGCTGAGCGTACAAATCAATAACTTGTTATTAACTCCTTTGGGAAATTTAATAGCTATTAGTGGGATTCTACTACAGGTTTACATGGTTTCATTTTAACATTCAAATAAGACGTCAAAAGTAACTACATTAAGCTTCAATTTCAGACTGTCCTTCAAACTCTGATTTTCACTGATGAAAAGTTGAAACGGGGAGGTAAAACAGGAGCCTCGGCTGGTGTCGCAGCCCTGCATGGACACAGACATACTGAAGAGCAAGCATTCAGGTTTCATACTGGGTTTCCAGTCTTTGATACTTTGATACAGAGCAAAGTAAACAGCATGTGCAGAAAGGCAGCCATGTGGCTGTCCTGGCTTGTGGAGCTCTCAGCTCCACGTCTCTGCAATTGGAGATGAGGCAGAGTTAACTTCTTCCACTCCTCTGTCGGAGCCCAGCTGCCCTTCTGGCTAACGCGGATGTCAGTCAGCCATGACTGGCATTACCTCTGCGGTCCCTCCAACTTGACTAAGAATAGGCAGTCTTGGTAATCTCCTGAGAGATGTGGCTTTCCTGAAGTCTCTCATCTAGCTCCGCAGACCAGGAAGCTCAAGGACTTGTTAAAAATCTTCAAATGGAAAGAACTACCTTGATCCTGCAAGATTTTCGCCATCAGTGTCCAGGGAAACATCTCCTGTCCCCTGTCATCCCTGGCTTGCTCAGTAGGATGGGGACCTTGCAGAGATTCCTTGTCTGGAACCACCTGGCACTCCTTGCAGCTTAGATTGTTAACACCGAGCAGAGCAGAACGGTGTTGGACGAGGGATCCCACTGTCCCGTGGCCCTGGGGCTCACTGCAGGCGCTGTCGGCATGTGCCTCGCTCTGTACATGGCCCTGTGACTGAGCCTCCCTTGGCCCTGCTCCCACCATAATAGATCAGCTTTGAAAAATGCCTAAATAGATGTTTCAAAGCTTGATAGCAGGTGATAGGTGTCTTAGAAATACCACACTGAACCCTTTTAAGTTCATTTTGCCCTGTAAGCTGGGATAGACCAAGATAATTTTCAGCATTTCATTGTGAGTCTTCAGTTTAATACACAAATTACTTAATGTGAAGTTGTAACTGCAGGAACACATTGCTGTTTCCTGTCCTGGTCTTAGCAATATTGAATTTCCCCAGCCCTACCAGGACTCCGCTCCTCATGCCGATCACAGAGATTGGTCGTTAAAAGCGGGAGAGAAGAAAAAAAGGGAGCTGTTGCTGTAAGCATGTGCCCCAGCTGATGGGGAAGGCAGGAAGGAGGAGATGGGCTTTGCTCCTAATCAGCCAGAGACATTGGACACTGCAGAGACAAACCCAGCTCTGCTTGAGACAGGCCTGAACCACATCCCGGCTCCAAGTGACCTTATTTAAACTGTACCTGGACCTGTCTCACTGGTCCAGGCTGTCTCTGCTGTAAACAAGCCCTTGCTCAGGAGGTGTCCTGATATATTGTTGACGTATTCTCCTCTCCCCACAGTTCTCCCACTCCCTGGTGCGGCTGGGCAAGGTGTGCTTTCATCTCATATCAAAGCCAGGCACCATGCTGTACAAAGCTGTTGTTACTGGTGAAGAGAAGAAACGAGCTACCATCGCATTAAGGGTGAGGTGTGCAGGGACAAAACAGGCAACACCTGGAAAGCAGATCTCAGCCCTGGCCTGAACTTAACAGCCCTGAAAGCCAGTGGACATGAGGCTGGGTATAGACATATTTTTTCTCTTTTTCTTCTTGTTTGCTGAAGGGGAAGAAAATGAACTAAAGAGTGAGAATGTAATGGAAGAGAGAGAGGTTTGAGGTCTAGAGCAGGAGAGCACTTGTATGGTGAACTGTATAGAGCAGGACGAGGCCAGAGGCTCTCCTGCCCCAGGAGGTCCCCAGGCACAGGGACCTCGTCTCACTGGGTGCTGGGCTGGAGGCACAGTAAAGGCCAGGCATGAATATGTGTGTCAGAGTATGGGAGACACCAGACCTCCCCCAGGGACGATGAAAGATGTTTTATTTGGAATTTAAGGACAGCTTTTTGTTCCGTAGCAAACAAGCCAGCTGTGTGCCATGCGGTCTGCCAGGGCAATGCTCCCGTGCTGATGTGGGGGCTCTTGGGGTGTGCTGCACAAGCGTGCGTTGGGCACGCCGTGGGGGGCTCTGTTCTGAAGTGCCATGAAGCAGCTATACAGTAGCAGTAGAAACACTCAGCCTGGGGCCCCTATAGCAGGTTGCGGGAGCACAGCAGGCACTGCTCCAATTTGACAAGCACAGTGAGTGATTAATGAGCCAGGGAAAACAGGGTGACACATGCAAATACTAGAGATCTACAGAGGAAATTCTAAGTATCAAGTCCACCTTTGTAAACAGAAATATCTCTATTATTGGGGAAGACAAGAATGGAGCAGAGAAGCTCTGTGACTTCCTCAGACAGTCTCTAATGATACTTTCTGCAGTTTGCATCAATCCAGATTAAGCTTTGGGCTGACACAGACGGATCTTAACTAGGCTCTCGTCCAATGGAGTCGCATGTTCCCCTGTCCCCTGCTTTCTCTGTTGCTGAGCTAGGCTCCACGCCTGACACAGAGTATCTGCACATCCCTTTGAGTAGCTAACCCTGCTCCCCTGATTGCTTTGCCAAATGAGGCTCTTGTTTCACTGCAATGAGGAGTACTGCATTGATGAGGACAGTCCTTGTGCAGGAGGAAGTGGTTTTGGTTTGTAACTTTAGTTGTTCCAGGCAGAAATTGGAGCAGCTCAGAGAACTGCTGAAGGAGGCATTCTTAGTCTCCCAGGGTGCCTCTGCCAGTGTAAGGCCACTTACACTGCCGGCCCCTGAGAACAACCGCTTCAGTGATGGGCTGGGCCTTAAAAAAAGCTCCAAGTTTGGGAAACAATGTCAAACTGAGCTGTGGTCAATGGGAAATGCCATTGTGGTGGCCTGGGATGGTGATGTGCTGATCTGGGGCTGGATGGATGGTGCAGAGCAATGCTTCTTCCTTCCCTGTGCTGAGAGCAGGGAATGTGGCTCCCGGTCTTTCTCAGCCCTGAAAAATGCATGTCAGGTTCTGCAGGAGCCAGACACGCCACAGACCAGCCCAGTTACTGCAAACCTGTGCAAGTGGAAGTCTGCAGCAGTGCTCTGGAGGCACCTCTAACCAACAACAGCTGCTTTTCAATGATTCACATAGGACTGTATTCTCTTTTGGAAAGAGATTTTTTTGTGGCCTCTAAAGAGGAGATCAGTAATTATTTCTCTGCTCCCCATCTGTGGAGGAAAGCCTTGACCTTCTGGCACATGGTTAGATACCGAAAACAATTTGCTGCCAAAACTAAATTTTGAAAATTTCCCATGTCACACAAGAGGGGAGAAGTTTTAGTATGAGATTTTCAGAGCTGTCTTGGAGTCCATTTTCTTTAGATAGCAAATGCAGATTTGAAAATCTGTACTTCGGTGTAAGTAAGGTTGAATAATGTGGAAGCTCCTTGAGCCATACTGCAGTTTTACTGGGACTCATCCACAGACGGTTGTGGATTCATTTACATCAGCTCGAGTCTTCATTCTGTGCCTGCTGCTAGCACAAGTGATCCCAGTGGTCTGTGGTACCCTTTCCACCATGGTGCAATACAAAAGCAGGACCTCAGCACAGCCTGGTAAACATGGAGTAACTATTCCGGGGCAAGTGGGGACATAAGAGGCATGATTGAACATGTCATGTGTCAGTCAGGCATGCCCATATCTTTAGCAGATAAGGGAGGAAGGTAATTGACTTTTCCAGGCTTGTGTTATCTGGAAACTTTCTCCGAGCTGGTGTGAGTCTACAGTAACACAAAAGTGGTTGGTAATTGCGATCTGCATGATGCACATGCTGCTAAGGTGAAGCCTTCTACTTCTTGAGAAGGCGCGAGCTTGGAAGGGTTCTGGGCTTGATTGTCATTCTAGACAAGTGTATCCTGACATCCTTTCCTTTTTACTATAAATCAGAAGCAAAATGAATAAATTAGTTATTGAAGTTCCTTGTGGGCTTCATTGATGCAATTGCAGGTGGAAAAGGCAGGTAACATAACCAGAGGGAATTGGTGTCAAGGCTGCTCCTTACAGCCCCAGATTATGTCACCAATCAGCTGGTGAAATAAAGAGATTTCCCGCGTATATTTAGTAAATCAACATGACAATGTCATATACAATCAGAGTTAATTAGGCAAACCTTCTTGCTGTGTATAGCATACCTCATGCCTTAAAGGTAGAGAGGCTTCCATCATTACTGCAGCTTTGCCAAGTGTCAGGGGGAGCTGGTTGGTTGCAACTCTGTGTTGAAGGGCACCTATGGTAGCATTCTCTCCAGGCTGCTGCTCAGAGCAGAGCTGGGGGAGCTCTGGGCTGGGCATTTTCATGCCACCAACCCCAAGGAAGCTGAGGCCTGGCCTACAGCACAGGGTGCTGTTGGAAGGAAACACTGGTGTGGTTTGACATAAAGGGGAGACAGGAATGATTTATGGCAAGCCTCATTTTTCCCATTTAATCTCTGTGCTCTCCATGTTTCCTTAGCCCCCTGTGAATGCGACCTGCTGTATTGCCAAAAGTCACATGCTTGTCCCCCAACAGCACCCACTGCAGGATGCTCTTTCTGACATACATGAGACTCACTTCTCAGGTCAAAGAGGGACAGAAGTGACAGAATAACCCCTGCCCCTCCTTGAGCTGCACACAGCTTCCGGGCATGTCTAGGGCAAAAGGCATTTGATCTCTGAAGGCCTCTTCCTTGCCTCTGCCCCAGGGAGGAGAGGCCAAGTGTAGGGCAATGGAGTGACTTGTCCAAGGTCAACCCATGTCAGAGCCAGGAGCCCTCCACCATTTCCTTGCTCTGACCGTGGGACTCCCATCTGGTTTGATTCAGCTGTCAATCCTGGAGCAGAGAGTGGCAGTAACAAAAGGCCTTTTCAGACATAATCCCACTAAACGGAGACAATCCTGTTATGTTTCCAGGCGACAGGAATTGAGACTTTAGTGCCAGAGTATGAGGACTCTACCCTAAGGGCTTTGTTTCAGGACTTAATGTCAGGTGATCTCAGGGCCAGCCTGGTCTTTGTGCCCTAGAGCAGCACAGATTAAACCCTAAACATGTACTTTTAAACTGAGCAAAACCCAAGAGGTGTGATACACAATCTGGGATGGGGAGGAAAATCCAGACCAGCATCCCAGTAAGAGGGATTAGTCTGGCCAAGACAATAGCAGCCATGAATCTCCAAGGGGCATGGCCTGACATGCCAGCTGAGGGCTGGGCTGCCCTCCCCATGCCAGCTACACCAGCCTGCCAAAGTTCAAATGTCTGACAAGCATCACACTGCAGCTCCTGTATTCCCAGCCCATGTGTCTCCGATCCCCAGCAGAGGCCAGTTAATACCCAATTAACAGGACTCTTTCTAATGAACTGAGCCTTAACCGCCAGCTACTCCATCCTTTAATCTCTCCCAGCCGGAGTGGAAGGGCTTGGCAGGTGTCACTTCAGGCTGGGGTGACAGGGCAGATCTAGCCTGCCAAAGCGCAGCCGCGTGTCTGACAACCCCTCACTGAGCCCTCCCCCAGAAACACGATTTACCCCGGGGAAAACAGCACACGGACCCCTGTAACCCTGTTCATCCCTGCAGGTCCAAGGAGTTCATTCATCTCTCCCTGCCCCTGCCACCCCGCTGGGCTGGAGCCAGGACATGTTACCTCCCTGGCCAGGGTGGTTTTCCTCAAATGACTGTCTTGGCCAGTCACACTCTGTCAAAGCTGTTCTTCTGCACCTGGCTGCCAAAGCCCCCCTTTCTAGCCATGCTGTGTGAAGGACTCAGTGCCACCACATGTGCCCAGGCATCCTCTTTATGGCACTTGCTTCCCAAATGCACGAGTCAGCAGTGTCCTGCATAAGGCCCAGGGATGCAAGGAAAAACGGACCTCACTTCAGGAGGTATGGCTGGCCCAGAGACCTCATCAAACAAACCAGGACTGGGTGTCTTCAGCTGTTATTTCTTGGAACACAGGGGAGCCACACACCCCTGCCTCATGGGTCCCCTCAGCACCCCAGAGGGCTGGATCTTGCTGTAGGGAGATTTAGAGGCATGCAGTTGAGGAGTTACCTTGGCTTTGGGAGCATCAGAGTGAAGCTGTTTCTGCTGTACAGGAGTGGCTGCCTTGCTTTACAGGGACTAGTGTGCAAACTAGACGTTCCCCTCCATGTTGATCTTAGAAGTAGAAATGTGAGATATTGTTACAAGCTGGGAAATCCCCCTGCGTATCATATCTCAGCCTTATCTCTACTCGCAGGAGGCTGTGTGCATGTAACACACATCCCAGCAGCCTCAGACAGAGCAAAGTGTGAAGATGCAGCACAGTGTGGGTACTGTGAAATTTGGGTTGTGGGCCAAATGAGGCCATGGGGAAAGAAAGATCACATAATAGTAATTTCTAGTGGCTAGAGACATCCCGTGATCCTCCTGGGCCTCTCTGGCTGCAGGTAGCGGCAGCAGAAGCCAGTGGCGGGTTGTGCTGGAGCCAGTCCTAACCTGAGCGCCTGGCCTGCCATGGAAATGTCTGTGAGCTAGGGAAGTTACTCCTTTTTCAGTGGGAGTCAGTCTGTGCGTGGGAACAACTGCCATTCCCAGACTGCCCCTAAGGCGCCCAAAACCCCACAAACAGCTGTGGTTTTCGATGGTGAGTTGTGAGAGGCAGTACTTAGCACACCAAAGTGACATTACAGCACCCCGAATCATCATTAAAGGTGACTCCATCTTCCACATGTTGGGCTAGCACAGGGCTTATTTCAGCTCAGCTAAGTGCCAGTGAGTTGAATTTGTTTTCCTGGTTGCAGATCTTGAGTTTCTGAATTTAGAAAGCAATAGGTGGGATGAGCCCCGCACAGGACCTAACTTCATTGTGATGAAAAAATAAGGATTATCTGAGAAAGCACTTAGGCTACATCCAGGCTACCAGGCAGAGCAGGGGACCCACCCTCAACCTTCTCTGTGTCATGGTGGGGAGGGTAGGAGAATGGCTTTGAATTACCCTAAGTCCTGCTTTGAGCTGTTTATCAGAAGAACCAAGAGGCCAGATGAGGCTCCACAAGGAAACAAACTTCCCACCTCTCCTCAGCACGGCAGAATGCCAGAGGTGGGAGGGGAACTCCTCTGGGGCTCCAGGGCTGACCGTGATTACTGTGTGATGGGCATCTTCCTCTCCTCAAACTGCGCTGCAGGATTAGACAGTGAATTCAGGCCTTTGCCCCACGTAGCAGGAATTAGGATTTGACAGTCCTGTAGAAACAGGAATATTTACAGTTGTACTGGGGCTGTCAAGGACGGTAGCTGCTCACCTCTCCCCAGCCATGGTATGGATGTTGCTGACTTTCCTCTCAGTGCTCCAGCTGTTTAGCTGGTGTTTCTGGGAACGCCAGGTGCTGCCGAGTCTGGATACAGGGTGAGGGCTGAGTCTCCAAGTCCAACAGATAATCGTGCAGTATCGTTGCATTATTGTATTTCTTTCATCTGCAGATCTCGGCATCCTTCAAATGTACTAATGAAGACTAACACCACCCCAGGAAGGGGTGAGATAGTATTAACCAAGCTTACAAATGGGGAAAGTAAGACTGAGAGAAGGAATGCATTTAGACACTGGCTCCTGTCTCTGTCAGGTGTCTGCAAGAAGCTGGGCCAAAAAGGATTTGCTTAAAGCCCCAGAGCAAATCGCTGGAGCAGATCTGGGACTCCGTGCCCCAGCCTTTGGCTGCCTTAGCCACAGAATAGCTCCATCCCCCAGACTGGGAGAGGAGACACTGGGAGAAGAATATTTTCTCCTAAATCACAGGGCTTTTCCAGATTTTTGGGGAGTTTGTAAGGAACTAACCTTTGAAGTTCTTTCTTATAAGTACTGGCACAGCCCCAGAAGCTGTGACACAAGCCGCTTGCACTCCTGGTACTGTGACAGTCTCTAGCCTGGTCTGAATTTATGTTGGTGCCCGCTGCCCTGATGCTACGTGGAGCCAGGCAGCTCCTGCTGTGCGACTCTGGTCTTCCCCCAGCCTGGCAGAGAATGGTTTGAGCTGTTCAGTTACTGTTTTCTAGAAGCCACTGGCCTAAACCTGAGGAAGCAGACTGGATCCTAAGGGATCACTGAAGAGCAGTAGACAGGATCCTGTGGGATCTGTGCAGACATATTGCCTGAGCAGCTTGTGCAGCTCCCCCCGCTTTACAGCTAACAGTGTATAACAGAAGAATTGAGTGTGAAACAGCTTCCCCGCAGACCCCATTAGCCTGAGCTGGCAATTGCCAACATAAGGCCAGGACACACAGCCCTAGAGAGATGCTTGAGCTAGTACAGCGCATCTTATCAGAGCTTCCCAAAGCAGGAGGGAGCAGAGAGTCAATGAGCAGACGACTGTACCTTTTTTGCTCTTAGGCACACAGCCGCCACTTGCCCATTGCTTCCAAGCAAAGCCCTGGTCCCTGGCCCGTGGCAGCAGGAGGATTCTCTGAAGGGGCAGGCTGCACTGAGGGTGTCCTGCTGCCTCTGGTGGGGTGGGGCTTCTCTCTGCCTAATTTTCTCCCAGATGAATTTCTCCTGTGCCTCTAATTAAGCTTCCCCTTTGGCTTAGGAGTGCGGACAGTCTGAGCATTTGTAAATTACCCCATCCACCAGACAGGCTTTGTCCAGCTCTCAGACCTCTAATTATCCTGTTCATCCCCTAGAGATGCAGATCTGCTGGAGACAGGCTGAGCAAAGAATATCGGGTGCGACAGACCCTGCTTGGACAGCAGCCCTGGAAAACGTGGCTGCTGCTGCCCAGCACAAAGAGCTGTTGAAATATAGCCCAAACCTGTACCAAGCAGAGCTCTGTGTTTGCACATAAAGAAGAAAAAACTCTTCCCCCCTTGCATGTCTGGGCTGTGCTGTGCTCAGTGTCCCTCCCTGCCATGTGTGTCACAGGCTGGTGCCCTCCCATGGCAAGAGCTGGGCTCAAGTTCCTGCCAAAGCACAGAGCTTATGGCAGGTCTCCCTGGGCTGTGCAGTGCCAGCTCTGAGCTGAGTCTCTTCCTCCTAGCCACACGCACCACTGCGATGCTCTGATCCCAGGGAAAAGGGGACGGTTGTCCCTGCCTGAGGAGATGACCAGCAGCTGGAAGCACTGGAATAGATGACTTCTGTTTGCTGTCTCGATGGCTCCCCAGCAACAGCCCTTCAAGGAGCATTTCGGGTGGGCAGGACAGCACCTTGAATGCAGTGCAGTAGGCTGCTTTGGCTGAGTTTAGGTGTATACGTTTAACACGGTGCACAAGATTCAGTTCATCATCTGAAAGAGACACGTCGCAAGTCACTTGCAATCTCTTCTCTGCAGCTCCTTCCCCAGTGTAGCTTGAGCAGCCTTTGCGTGTGCGTGAGAATTTGGATTTGTTTACAGGAAGCATTTGGAGAATGTGGCCATTCTGGGTTTTCTGTTTTCTTATAAACAAATATGCAGGCAAAAGAGTTGGTCTCATACGCTGGGCTGTGGAGGACAATGAGTAAAAAAACTTGCCCAGCTGGGCTTGACTGGGAAGGCACTGAGAATGCCGAGCTCAGCGACTCCTGCTCTAGGAAAGAGAGGTACAGGCATCCCTGCGCTACACCCGACAGGCACTGCCTTGGGGGCGGCATAGGAAGGGTGCATCTTTGAGGGAAGAAGATGCAAGCAGTGTGTTTGCCCTCTCCCCTCCAGGGCAGGGCAGCTGCTGCAAAATCACTCTTTATGCAAAGATTAAAAGAAAAAAAGCACCTCTCTGAGCTAGCTGCTTTGTCTAAGTCTTGAATGATTTTCTGTCACTAGGTATCAAACTGTAGTTGAAAGGATTTCCCGTTGACATTTAGCAGTATTAAATTACAAAATAACCACAAGTCAGCCACTCAGTATGATATAAACAGTGGGATTTGACAGAGCTTTTTCTGGCCTTGGGGACCAATTTACTCATTTTTACAGTCCCAACTCCAGTCATCCGCTGGTAATGCACAGCGCCTTTTGGACACCATCTATTTGGAATCAGAGACACATATGGCAGAGTGTAATTACCTATTTATTCTGCTGCTGAATCAGCAAACTGAGGCTAGTTAACATTACAGCTCATAAGCCCCTTTCATAAACATGGGTCAGTGCTGGAACCAGGCAAAATGAATGCAAAAGAAAGAAAGAATTCCTATCGAAAGGGGAGCCAAAAAAATCAGATGATTTAACAGGGAAAAAATGGACTCTCAATGCTTTCTGCAAGGAAGAAATCTGAGGAACCACAGCCAGGCTTCTGGGAGGAGGGGCCTGGACCATCACTTACTCCCACTGGTGTAAATCAGGAGTAGCTGTGGAAATGTCTTGCTGAAAGTCTAAAATAAATGAGAGGGAAATCAGGCACATTGGCCAGAGCTCCGGCTCAGCTCCCTGAGGAAATGGGCAGCTGGTCTCAGCTCAGAGCTCTGCATACTGCCACCCCACGGGGTCTGGCTCAGGTCTGGTTTTATGCTGGCTTTTGGGCTGGACTGCGAGTCACACTTGTTTGCACCAAGAATGGATTTAGCCCCTTGTCACCAGCTGTGACGCTGTGGCTGGATGAGCACAGGACCGCCTGAACTGGGGCTAAGCACACCCCCGGCTTCCTGTCCTATTTTCTACCACCCCTTGCAGCCCTGTATGCAGGTTAATAACCAGAGGCAGAAAGTGCTTTGCAACTCTCTGCGAAGCTGAAAAGCTTCCTGGTGAGTAAATGGCAAAGCAGCCAAGGTGGGGAAAGCTGCTCAGGCAGGAACGCTGTGGAGAAGCGCCGCTTGGCTGACACACCGCAGGGGCTTCCCCAGCCTGCCAGCCACACGGAGAGCCCAGCCTGCGGGACTCCACCTGCCCAGACAGCTGCCGAGTGCGACACTAAATGTGATGCAGGTGAAAGGGTTAACTTCCACCAGTACCAGCTGCTCCCAGCAAGAAGCAAGGAGCAGGGTCCTGCCCTCTGGGTAGAGCAGCCAAGGGGAATCTGTCCAGCAGATAACTGGATCTCCCAACCCCCAGGGCTTTTAGAGCCAAATTTCTGGGGAACCAGACAGGATTTGGGGCCCCTTGTCGGGCTACCACCCTGCCATCACCTGCACAGCACTGCCTGCTCCCTGGTTCCAGCTCGTTTCCCTCCACTCCCTCCATGCAGCCTGCTGTGCGACCATGTGCTTCAAATAAACCAGGGCTTTGCAAAAGAAAAAACCCACCGCAGAGAAAGGAAACTCTCCACCAGCTAATATGGGACAGGAGGAGGCAGGAGAGGGATTTGTGGGAGGGGAGGAGGGCCTGAGTGTCCCCAGCACACCCAGGCTGAGTGCTGCCATCAGCCTGGGCACCCCAGCCTCTCCAGCAGCCTGGCAGCAGAGCCGTGCCCTGCCCTGCCCCGTGTGCTGGAGCTCCACACACTGGCGGGAGCTGCCACGAGGGACGTGCAAACCCAGGTGTGATCCTGACTGACTGCAGAGCAGCCCAGACCTCCAGCCAGGCAGGGAGGCTTTCCACCGGCCTTGGGCCCGCACAGCAACACGTGCTGGCATGGCCCCGCAGAGCCGCGCGTCAGAGCAAGCAAGGGCGCAGGGGGCTGCTCTTTTCCTGTGAAGTGGTACATGTGCGGGTCTCTGGGGAATCTCAGCACCCGTCTGCTCTTGACTGCAGGATCTAATGGCTTCTGTCTTAATCCAGGCACTGGCACGTGGGTGTGGGCGTTGCGTCCTTGTTCCTGGGGTTTGCACATTTACAGTCTCTGGATATGAAGCACCGTAACCGCACAGCTACGTGGGACTGCCCGCGAGCGGGCAGGCGCGTGACCGTGAATGTCAGGCAGTGAAAGGCTGCATGCCCACCAGCCTGCGGTACAGGAGAGGTGTTCTAGGATTAGGTGAAGTTTGCCATGTTGCAGCTTGACATATGTAGGGCTGGTGGCTGGAGAGTGGAGAGGAGGGCGAGACGAGGCTTTGTCAAACAGGGCACAGAGTCAGGGTCCGCCATGGGGTGCAGGGCTGGAACGCAGCACAGGAAAGGGCTGACTGCCCACAGCACTGCCTGGAGGAGCAGAGGCGATGCTGGGCAGAGGCAGCAGGAAAGGCAGACCCTTGGGAGGGCAGGGAGGACAGCTGAACACCACAGATGTGGAGCTGGGTCTCTGCAAGGGCAGGGCTGAAGCCTCTCTTGTTTTTCTGGTTAGTGCAGTGATGTGCAGGGCAGCGCAAGCAGTGTAATGCTGCAGGCCTGGAGGGAGCTTGCTCTGCAGCAAGGGCTTGGCAGCAGGTTGGCCTGTTGAGGGCAGGGGAAGGAGGTAGCTTCCCTTTCTCTCCATATGTAGCAAAGAGGCAAAATAATAGCAGGAGCCTAAGCTGCCAGCAGAAAAGCAAGAGACTATTCTGGAAAGTACCGGCTAAAGCTGTAGGAACACGTTTCTCCTCCCACTGACTTTCAAACTTTGCAGTGATTAAGACACACACGCATCACTGCCAGGACTCCTCAGTAAAGCTGCAGTTAGGTGGTTTCCCTGTGGGACAGGGTGAGGTACAGGACTTCACAATGATTTGAAGCAAGACAGAAGAGGAGGCATTGGTCCCTGCCTCTGTCCACAGTTGGTCCTCACTTGGGCTTCTCTCTTGCAGGGGGGTTGTGGGTCCTGGTTTGGAAAGGACCTGTGAGCTGTGCTGTACACAGCACAGGTGGGGGCACATTGCTACACCTGGCCTGGTTTGGAGTCTCATCTGGCTCCTGCTATTCCAAAATGGAAAGGAGCAGTTTTCATTTCCTCCCTCTACATTAAATTTGCCAGGGTGGCCAGTCACTGCCACAAACGGAGGGAACTGGGTTCCTTGGCTGAGCTTTGAAACCTCAGGGAACACAGCTGATGGGGAAGGGGCTGGCACACAACAGTGGGCACAGGCGCCCTGTGTCTTTGCCCTGACAAACGACTTGACCTGGACAAACAAGCTCCCTGCTCTACCCAGCACCTCAGTTTCTACATTTATAAAATGGAGGTAATAACAACCATCTTCACTGCAGTGCTACAAAGGCTGATACTTAAGTCGTGCTTTTAAGCTCTTCAGGAAAAGGCATTACTATGAAGCGAGCGTGGCATCCTGGAGCGGGGTCCTGTCCACCTGCACCACCGGCTGGAGCAGGGAGCAGCCCACCATCTCCTACAGGTGCACACACTCGTGCTTGTTCTCCTTCCATTTTTACTCATCAAAGGGCTGGGCACCTTGTATGAGGGTGTGCGGGGAGCTGGGATTTGAACTCATTAGCTTTGTGCAGCCTGCACCTGCAACTCACTTATGTCTGCAGCCTGCGGGGAAACAGTTTTATTTTCTTTTTTTTTCCTTTTTTGTTTAAGAGGGGAGGAGAGGGAAGAGAGAAAATGACAAGCGCTCAGGAGGACCAGCTTGGTTCTGGGCCAGGTGCTGCACAGTAGGAGCAACAAAAAATGCCTTAGAGGTAGCTGGTGAAACTGTTCCGGGGAACGTGACTAAAATACCTGTGCCTCTCACTATGCTGAGGCTCATTTGCCTTGGGACCACTTGCAAGAAGGGATCATGCTGGGGGAGCTTCTCCGTGGCTGCTGGCTGAACGTCTCCTGCCTAGTGTGCCTGCAAGACCAACCCGATTTTAAATCTCCAGTTGTGGATGCGCCTTGTTTGGTACAAGCAGAAAATAACACAAAATTTCTGCCTTTTCACTCCATCCTCCCTGCAGAGGGAGTGTGTGGAGAAGGAGGAGGAGGTTAGACCATAAAGCTGGACGGCAGGACTTGTATGTCCTTATTCTTCCCTCTGCTATTATTCACTCTGCTAGCATGGATTTTTTTACTTGAACCATTAGTTTCGCCATCCGTAAAACAGAGATGGAAACTAGGATCCTCACAGGAATATTCTACACCCTTCAGATGGAGTTTGTCTCATCTGAATTCACATCTACCTGACTCTTCCCCCCAGCCCTGTATCTTTTTCTTTCTCTGTGATTTCAGATAGACTCCCATAAATCTTGTTCCAGGCCTAAATTAAATGACTGCTTAGAAGTCAAATCCCATCTGTGGCATGCCCTGTGACCTGGCAGTCTTCCTTTCCATCGCTTAAAGCTGGCAACATCCCAGGGTCTCAGGGAAGTTCTGCAGAAGGATTGTCAGGCTCCTGGGATTTAGTTTAGATCAGTATTTCCATCCCCAAAACCTATTTTCGGGAGAAGGGAGAGGAGAAAGCAGTTTGATGCAGAGTTTTAAATTGGCCATGTAAAGTCCATACACTTAAAAGTTAAAATATGAAGCAATCTGTTTTATATCTGAATTTGTTGGATCCTCTTAAAGGCTATGGAAACTTAAATACGAGAAGTCCTGTTTTTCCCACACTTGCTGTTCCTTGGTTATGTGCTCTTTCTACTAGTCGTCCTGCCCCCCCGAGCATGCAGCAGTTGTTACCTGCTCCGCTGGCAGAGGCTGGTAAGGGGCCGCAGTTTGCAAATCTTTTGTGAAAAGTCCAATTTTTATCTCAAGCAAACATTTTCGCTTAATTTAATACCAGCGCTTTGCAGTGTCTGAGCACTGCACAAGATGCACCTAATGAATGTGGAGGAACAAAAATATCAACAGGAAGTTGTTACAAAAGCAGCAGAAGATGTGATCTGCTCCACGGTGGGATCAGGCTCCGGCCCCGCCGCGCACGCAGGAAATGAGCCACAGACGGGGTGCCAGCGGCGTCCCCAGGGAGGGAGACAGAGCTGGGACCCGCTCCAGAACTTTTCCATGGGAATTCAGCAAGACCCATTTTCTGATGAAGTCAAAGTTGGCAGGACATGCAGCCGAGCCAAGGAGTTCACTCCAGAACATGGTGATTTTTAATAAAGTCACAATTGCTGCTCTGTGCTAAATGAGTCATTTTAAAGTCAGCCCCTCATAAAACAATCCCTTCTCAGATACTGCTTCCTTCCATACATGTTTCACCAGCACAGCGTACTTTTATGGTGTAAACACTACCTTAACTTATATTGCTGCTGAACAGTTACTGCTTGTTCTCGCAGATTTCTCAACAGCGAAATCCAGGGCCGCGCACAATGCCAGTGAACAACGTGCTTGTAGAAAGGGGCAGCAGAATTTTACATCCAAACCCCAGTGGCATGAGCCGCAGTTACGGTGACAAGTGCATCGATGTGTGCGTGTGACGCAGCCCCTCTGGGGCACAACAGGCCCCCCTTGTTCCCTGGCTGGACGGGGTAGAGGGACTGTGCCTTCCTGGCTGTGCGTGCGGCTGGCCGGCAGGACAGGCAGAGGTAGCTGTCCGGCTTCTTTCCTCAGCAAGGACGCTCATTTGATCACTTTCTAGTCCGCTAATTTTTCACAAACTTTGTCAAACTGAAATCTGTGTTGGAGCCGCCTTCGACTGCCTGCCAAATTACATAGAAATATTTAAAATTGGCCAGTGAGTTAACAAGATAGGAGGTGGAGGAGGTGGGGGGAGATGACAGATGGACGGTGTGAATGCAGAAGTCTTGCATCCTTAGGAAACCAGGCTTAAAATGTTCAGAAAACCAAAGAGGTCTCTGATCCATAAACCCCTTTGTTCCAAGGCACTAATCTACCCAAACCAACCAAGCTGTTGAAGTGCAGGATGATTTAGTTTACTTGGTTTTGTTTATTTGCTTTCTGAGGACGTGTGGGCCGAAATCATGTCTGAGAATATGGCATGTCTCGCATTATTCGACTGTGGATCACAACCCTGTAAAACAGCTTTTTTCTAAAATACACAGTGTGAGTATTTGTAACCTGAATGCAAACTGCCAAACACACGTTCACAGAACTCGGGTATTTTTGTTTAATATGTATGTATTTTCTTTTACAATTTGGACCTAATGAAAAACATGTGGTTTGTGCTGAGTAAAAGGAATAATAGGACTTTGTGATGGCTGTGTCAGCTCCTGCTGGGCATTACCAACCGCGTGTACTCTCTTGCTGACTTCTGACTCCAGGTACTGCAGGATAACTTGAACACGTTCCTCATCCCCACCCAAACCTGAACATTGCAGTTTTCAAAACACTGTTGTCTTGGCAACATTCCAGATCCTGTCTGGGCATTTAAAGCTGGCTGAAATCGGCGGAGCAAAAGCACGCTTCAAGTGTTTTCCCTGGGCTGTAGCACAACACCTGACTGCGGCCGTGCTTTCTTCCCAACACTTGGTTGCTTCAGTTGCCTTTGCTCTCTGCTCTTTGCTCATTTCTGACAATGGCACCACTGTGGTACCTCCCAGTTTCCTTCCTGTTTAAAAGAAAGCTCCGTATCTGCCCAGCATTCAAACCAGGGGCACCAAACCATTTTTGTGCTGTGGTTATTCACAACTGAGAACTGCGAACAGTGAGGACAGAGATGCTTCATGGGCTCTCCGGAGAGCTGAGTCAGCACTTTCAACTTCCTGAATGATACAGACTCAAGAGGGCATGAAACAGGGCTGTTGCTTTAGATCTGGCACCAAACCCCTACAAATGCAGAAAGCTGCTCAAAGAAATGTACATTTGAAGGAGTGCCACTGAAACACATACAGGAAAATCCTTCATTGTGAATGCAAATTCAAACAAAATTGTTTACCTCCTGCCTTCCCACACAAAGGAAACCTGCTGCCTCTTCCCTAGGAGAGTGTTTTACCAAGCTCATATGAAACTCTTTTTACAACATCCCTTTGTCTCTTTTGGAATCTGACCAAGAACTATAAGCCTTTAAAGAGAGCTTTTTGCTTGTTCAGGCCCAAAGGGAGTAGCTGGGTATAAATAATAGATTGGCCTTTACTGTTCCCAGTGTTTCTGTTTTCTGCTCCTCACAAACACAACCTGGGGAAGGTGTGGTGGTGCCTGTAGCAACGAGAGAGCAGTTATCTGGTCTCCCTCGAAGGAACATGATGATAAAGTGAGGAACAGCTGACAGGACCAGAGCTGGTATGTGCAGCCCAGCGGACGTGACGTTCCAATTTTAGAAAACTACAACTGGGGAGACTTGCTCGCTTGCTGGACCTTGCTGCTGTTTTCCATACAGGGAGCCTTGGGAAAGCGATGTCTTATCTGTCCAGCCTACTCAGCAATAACAGCCCCTCATCCAGGCAGCTGATGGTTAACAATACCTTTGGAGCATACACGTAGCTAAGGAAAAATGTTAGGGATTTACAATACATGGCCAGGCAACATGAACTCCTTGCTTTTCCAAGGTGAACAGCTCTGCCATGCCAGTCTGGAAAGCCACAGTTATCCATTGATTTCAGTTTTGCCAGTATTGCATCATCCATCTCTCACTTGCAAGTGAGCGTCAGTGTTGCAACCCCAGTGGTCCAGGTAGTCCTGCTTCCCACCCGCCCCACTCCCACCCAGCCCTGCCTGCCTTCTTTCATCTTGTGCCTTCTACGCTACTAAAAAACACCTCCCCACCTTTCCTAAAAGATACCCTCAACTATTCTCTCTTCTCCCCCAGTGTCAGATTCTGCCTTGAATTGTCAAGTTTGACACTAGCAATTTGGCAGAATCCCAGTCCCCACCCACCTCTTTCTCCATTGCTGTGGTTTGTAAGGCAGGGAGTTAGGGGGCTGTTGCATATTCCCGAGAGGAAGGTCTGGTATTTATCTCTTGGCAAGCAGAATTAGGAACCTGAGCGAGAGTACGCAGGCTTCTGCTCTCTTCTACTCCTCAGTTACCTTCTTGGTCTCTCTGGGCAGATCAAGGTTTTGGTGCTGTTTTTACCAAGGTCAATGATCTATTCTTTTGTATTCACTGTACTCAATTAGTTGAGGGCATTTAAAATGAGTTTTTCATATTTGCATCACAAATTCCAAATGATCCATGAAAAGCAGCTGTTCAGGAGCTTCTGAATTCATTCCCCCCAATGTCTGGAAGTGGAGAAACTTTGCCAGCCATTTGACTGGGGCCCTGTGCAGTCAATATGATGGGAAACTGTCAGTCATTTTTAGTCTGCATTGAAGAAATAATGTGATGCTGTGGCATCTGGTTTCCATTTTACATTCTCTACAACCTCTTCTTTACCTGACTGGATATTTACTAATAGCTGTGTCAACAGATCAGTAGCTGAAGAGCTGCGTAGCAGCACCCCCAAGGACCTTCAGTGTTGGCATGGTCATATGCAGTGGTGTTACATGCCACAAAACAGTTCAGATCTCATTCCTTCTCTCTTCTCTTCCGCTAAAGATAACATGCTGTAGATTTGAGCTGGAATTTTTTACTTTGCAACACAGCATTCCTTGGTCTTGTTTGCTGGCTTTTTCAGAAAGACCTGGGACCTTGACAAAACAACATGGTGATGTGAATAAAGGACTAGAACAATAAAACCCCTGCCTTTCACAACAGACCTTGATGCCATGGCCTTGAATAATAGGGGTGAGTTTAAACTTGGGAAAGTTTCAGCACAAGGTTTTAAGGATTGCTTTCCCAGTCAAAAAAAGAACCACAAGAACAGCAGGGGAAATGCAGAACACAGAGCTTGCAGGTTCCTCTTCCCTAAATAAGCAACAGTGGGCTCTCCCGTGAGTGCTCTGGGCTTTAGTTCATTTGGGGCTCAGCTTGCTTCTGGTTTTGAGGCCCAGTAGTTAGCAAAAGGAGAATTCATAATCTTCTAACCTGAGCTGTAGCTGTGATATTAGCTCCCCTAGCTTTGCTGAATCATTGACATGCTCAAATAGAGGCTATGGAGAAGGACTCCATCACATTGCAATGAGCCATGGCTATGGTTTTTGCACTGTCACTTTATTTTCTACATCCTTTACTTTGTGTCAATGATTTTTTTTTCTACAGGCCTTAGCACAACAGGCACCTGAGATTATTTCTCAGTGACAGCCTCAGTGCTTTCCTGTCCAGGCATTGTACACATTTTTGAGCTCACTAGTCATGTCTTTTCCCTGAACTCTAGCTCTTACTTATGCAGCCCCTCTATGTCTTACTGCTGTGCATCCACACGTCCAGCTTACAGTACGACACACCTCAGCACGTACGTGCTGCCCAGCCCACAGGCACCCTCCCCTCGGCTGCCCAGCACTCCCAGGCACGCAGGTTTGTACCATGAGCTCAGGATACAGCTAGAGACAACTTTTTATGCACTGCACAATTCTTCTGTCTTACACACACGTGCAAACACCACACCAAAAATCACACACACAAAGCTCTCATCAGCCCCTCTGCATCTTCCACCCGGCCAGTTTCTCAGAGGCCGTTGCATTCATTCGTACAGAAACAGTGTGGCTGAAAGCCAAAGGCTGGTCTTGCTTTCTCCTCTCTTTCCTTCCTTCCTTTCTTTGGCTTGCTGGGTGTGACAGTCTGAATGCAGTTGTTTATTGCTTTTGTTTCCACATATAATCAGATCTCTTTCCCTGACATTATGCAGCTCAGCACAAGCACTCCAGGTGGGATGAATCCAGTTCAGTGCCCTCCTCCCACCCTAGGCTGCTCCTATCGCTAATGAACTGCAAACAACCATGTTCCCCATGTTCAACCTTCACCCTGCCCGATGCATCCATAATCTAAATATAGGCCATAATTATTCCACTGGCGTCGGTAGACCCATTGACAGAACTGACAGTGGCAGAGGTCGGGAGACCCTTTGCACCTTCAATATATTCTCTTAACCATTTCCATGCCGCTGATGGTTCCAGTCTCCCTAACATCCAATAAATGTCTGGGATTTGCCCTTTTCAGTGTTCCAAATCTGTTTGTTCCTTAGTCTTCTCAGTTCCTGTGCCGCCAAACCACAGGCTGTTTATTTTCTTCCCTCTAATTGGGACACTTCATTTGTTTATCTGGTTGTGCAATCAAAACGTGAACTCAGAATGCTCTTTTCAAGCCAATGACCTGCATCTCCCCCAGATGCAAATCCCAGTGCCTGAGAAAATGAGTGCAGGAATCGATCTCCTGGCCAATGCGCTGTTTCCATGTTGGAATACCCTGGAAGCAGAGGCACTGACTTTCCATATTATTATTTTTATGGCCCTATGGAACAAACAGTTGAATATGGTGCTGTGTGAGTGAATAGCGTGGGGAGAATCTAATCTGTGCTGTAAGTAATTTGATCACAAATCATTTAGAGAATGTAAATTGTAGGGGAGAGATGTCACTCCTGGCAGGAGGTCGCCTGTGTCACCTGTCAGACAGTCCCCAGTGGCAATCATGAAAATTTCTTTGCGGGATTATTAATAAATAAACATAATGCTCTGCATTTCTGCAGCACCTTTCACTAGAGGGACAGAAAGGACTTTAACAGTAAGAACTGTGCTATGCAATTATTTTAACTTCCTTTCAAAATATTATTTTAAAGGTCAAATTTGTCATTTGTTTCCTGGGATCATAAAATGGTATTAAATTTAAACTTCATGATTTCCACCACCATCTCTGCTCATTTGGAGGTGAGGTATAACCTCCATTTTACAACTTGATAAATTAAATGAAGTGACAAGTCATTAGTTCTCAGATGCCTGTTAAGTGTTTGTAGCGTGGTAGCTCTTAGAGAGTGTAACAGTGGTCAGGAATCCCATGTGCTGCTACAAAGGACAAAGTTTCTGTCCCACAGAATTTATAGTTTAGTTCAAAACTTAGAAAAGCAGCAGAAGAGAAAGGAGGAGATGGGATAAGACCAATCGTGACTGTTTAGATCTCCTGTAAGCGTACATCATGTGGCACATGAAGTTATAATCATAAAATTGTAGTGCTGTCATTCAGTGTGTAGTGATATATTGCTGCACCTCTAAAGAATTGGATCCCGGCTGTGCATCTCAGTGTATGTATCACCGTAACTGTTAATAAGCTAGAGGAATATGTGGAAGAGGTGAGAAGAAAAGATGGAAGAATCCATCTTTTTGAAGAATGAAGAAGATGATGTTGATATTGTACGATCTCTGCGTGTTATGCTGTTCAATATTGCCTCATTCTTCATCTGCATTCTTTTGTCTCTGTGTATCCATATCGGTAGTCTGAAAACTTAACCTGCAAGCTTTTTCTGGGCAGGAGTCTTCTTTTGTCCTGTATCTTTTGCACAACACCAAGCACGGTTTTGGTCCTGACTTACAAGTAGGACCCCGAAGTCCTACAACATTACTAATCTGTCGTGCTTCCACTGAAGTTTATGGCAAAATTTATCCCACTTTCTCTAGCTGTGGAATTATATAGCACTGGTGCTACAAACACATCTTAGAAGTGAAGAACAAATCACAAAAGTATTGCCCAGAATAGATTCTTCAGGAACTATCCCCTGTGAAAGGGGGCTGAGAATGGGAAGGTGCATGCATGCAGCTCTGGCAGGGTCACACTTGTAACACCTGGCTGTGAAAGCTGCAAAGCTCTGCCAACTCCTTTTGAATAACAGGCCGTGCTCACGGAGACTGAGCGTAACTGTGCATTCCTGTGAAACTCGCCCAGAACACTTGGAAGGGGTCACGAGGAGGAATGTCAGGGAAACAGGGGAAGGGCCTACGACTGCTAAAGCCAGAGCTGCTCAGTCTGGCTTCAGTTGCTTTTCTCCTCTTCTCCTTTTCTTCCTTTTCTTTTCTTTCTTCTTTTATCTTTTTTCTTTTCTTTGTCTTTTTTCTTTTCTTTTTTCTTTTCTTTCTCTTTTTTCTCTTTTCTCTTCTTTTCTCTCATCTTCTTTTTCCCTTTCCCTTTTCCACCCTGCCTCTTCCTTTTTCCTTGCCCTTTCCCTTTCTTCTATTTCCTCTTTCTTCTTCAAGAAATTCACTCATGGAACTGTAAGAAAGCAAATCTCTGCAAAAATAAATGAGAACTCCAGCATGGCTGAGTAAGGGAAGGCATTTGGGTATCGCTAATGACCAGAGACACTATTTGAACAGGGACCAGCTTAAGACAGTTCATCACGAAAACAGGGGAGACAGAGCAGTAAAGCTTGTGCCTTTGCTAACACAATAATGAAGCAGTTAGAATGGGGTATCTTTACTATCAGCCTAACATATGGATGGGTTCACACCTGAGCCCAAGCTCTCCAGTCACCCATACTGCCTGTGTGTCAGTGTGCTCCATGGCTCCAGCCCAGTGAGCCACATTCAAACCCTACCCAGAGAAGCAAGAGGAACGCAACTCATTTGAATTAAGGTGCTTCAAACTCCAGCACAAACGGCAGCGTAAGCTGTAACACAGGTAGTGTGGCACACAGCTTAGAGCTCAAACAGCAATAGAATAGCGCTGCTTCTGATATTTATTGCTCCTTCTGTGGTGTGGTCAGTCTTGCTTCTCAAAGCAAGCCTTAGATACCTGCTGACTTAGTACAGACACTTCTGCCAACGAGATGATTAAGTGAAGAAAACTGGTGCAACAGATAGCACACCATGGGATGCAGCACGGAAAGTACTGAAGCGACATGCCTCTGCCTCCCTGCGCTCTGTGCCACGCAGCCCGTCTCAGATCTGTGACCCTCTCATCACAGGAGGTTGGATAATTTTCCAATTCCACAAGGACTCCTACCAACTCTCCGAGTTACTCCTTGCTAGACATTTCCTTACCAAGATGTCCATGGGGCTCCTTCTCCCTACTACATGGATCTGCTCTGGGTCCAGCCACAGCCTGCAGGACACAGTTCAGGTCTCCTCTCCACTGCCCTTCCTTCTCTCTGCCCTGTTGGAGCCCCTTCTGGTGGTGGCAGCAGCAGCAACCAGCTGGCCTCTGTGTGGTGATGTGGTTTAGATATTTGCTTCTCCTCTGACCCCCTCTTGCATTGCCCTTACACTGACACACAGACTGCTTCTCCTAGTGCAGCGTGGCTGCTGGTTGCTCAGCCTGTTGCTCAGGTCCTGCTGTATCGGCAAAGGCAGTCACACCTGCATTTCACCCATAGCTACAACTTTCTAGTGGTGATGAAGGGCTTCTAAGGAGCAGGTGCTGCAGCTGGGTATTACCTTTTTGTGTGACTTCTGCTTTGAAATCTAACTCAAGGAAACCTTTTACTGTTTGGCATTATTTGTCCTATCTGCTTTCCCCCTCCATATTATAAAATTCTGAGAAGAGGACCATGGGAGATGCTGGCTGCGAGGGAGATCCTAGTGACCCCATGCTGCCAAGGGCTGAGGTGCTGCAAAAGCCAGGGAGTCGTGAGTGGGCAGAGGGTGGTGCAGAGTCTGCAGAGACACCAAAAGGGAGGATGTGCTGACTTTGGAACAGAGGGGAAGTTACATGAACAGAGCTGCAGAAAGGAAAATGCATGAGTCAATATTCATCCATATATTCATGATCTGTAGGCTTGAGTGCTGTGATGCTCATTATCTAGGCATGACCTTAAAAACTGCAGTTGATTGAGAACACGGCAGCCCATCTGCTTGGCAACACAGGCTGCTGGGGGCCTCACCCCAGCACTCTGCTCCCTGCACTACTTCTCTGTTCTTTGTTTGAATACGAATTCAATGGCTCAGACTTCATCTCCAAACCCTTTGCTAGGGGCTGAGACAAGGCATCCACAACTCCTTCTCTCTCAAGAGCACACGAGTGAAATCTGTGTGTACAGGACACACAGCCTTCTCTGTGCCCCAGCTTCAGCTCTATACAGCAAACTTCCTCCTCCTCCTGGATATAACAAGGAGAGTGCATTCCCTCTGCCCCTTAGCTGTGCAGAGGGGCTCTGCTGGGGTGAAACACCTCGCCCTGGCTGTCCTCTCCTCACGGGGGGACGAGCAAATTCATGAATGAAAACTCACAATATCCTAGTAGGATATTGTAGGGGACAAAAGGCCCCTTCTATTTTTTCTCTACCGCCCCGCCCTGTTTGTGACTGACCAAAGAAATGAATGAGAACTGGCCGCTGCCACTTAATCACTTAAAATACACAATCGCCAGCGAAGAGGAAGCAATGTTCAATTTTCTGTCCATGTGAAAAATCCTTCTGCTCCTTCCTCCAGACACCTTCCTGAGCCTGCTTTCTAGCATCCCTTCTTCTTTAAAAGAAAACGTGTCTTTCTTCTAAGCAATTAAACTGTATAAAAAAAGGACATTTTCTCCATCATACTTTCCCATCTCCCCTTTCCTGGATGGCAATCACATACTCCAGATCTCATGCTGCGAAGGATATTCTGCCACTGGTCACATCTGGTTCCCTGATGAGATCCGCAGGCGGCTGAGCTGGAGCGTTTGCTGGGTCACGTGGCGGCTCTAGGTTGCCTTATCTTCCTGAAGACCAGCGCTTTTTAATCTCCTTTGATTCTATTTCTCTCTTTTTGCAGCACTCTTATCAGTTTGAGACTAAACTGCCGCACAAATGCTCATGAGATCAATCTACAGATCTTAAATATGGTAAAAAAGAGGTGTTTCTCTGAGCAATCTGTTGGAGAGATTTTGTACTGACTTTTAGACTAGTTCCACACTGGTATGCATTCCTTTAGCATTAATGCTTCCTCTGGGACTCGAACCTTACAGAAATATGAGAACCGAGCATGCAGGCTGCAGACACACTATGAAAGCCAGCCTGCATGTAGTGTGTGTGCGGAGAAGACATGCTGCAGCTATGTCTGTGGAAAGAAAGATTCACAGCCTATCTTCTCTAGCTACTGCTGGAAAATGGAATCTCTTTAAACTCTGTCATTTTCCTTTGAGGAAGAAGGCTTTGGGGTTTTTTCCCTGAGAATAACTTCTATCAGGAGTTTCCTCAGTGTACGCTATTAAGAATGGAAAATGACAAATAAGTCAATAGGCATATATTAAGTCAGTAAGGCCAGGATTTATCAATAATGGACTGAGGATGAAGGATACAGTGACAGTTGCATTTAGCACTCGGCCTAAAGTAAATCAATCAAATTGACTGGATGTTGATTTAAAATCCTTGAAGATTTGGGTCAGGATCATTCTAGTTTTCCTGAAACAGACTTGTTACCGGGAATCTTCATACCTGCAAGTAATGCAGAAAGTTTCCTGTTTACTTTTCTCAGCCTCCACTGGCAGTATGTGCTCGGTTCTGTTTGAACAAATAAAATAAAGTGGCCGTGCTCGCCATGGGTCAGCTCTGAAACGCTTGGGCTGCAAATAATAAGGAGGTGGTGGCTGCTCTACAACTATGTAAGCATTAGCCGTAAAAGCTCTAGAGGCATAAAAGACTATTTCCTCGTATTTTAGGTCAAAAATTATTTAAAATACTTTTATTTATGTAGTTCTCCATTCCTTACAGGCTGATCTTCAGCCTTATACCAGCTACTAAGAGTTTGCTTCAGCAGCAGTATGAGTGGGGTTTTAAATACTGTAGACTAAAATGGACATCAACCCGTCCTTGAACCATATAAAGTAATTCAGTTGGTTAGCTGAGATCTGTGGATGGTGCAACCTTCATTTAGTTGGGTGTGTGTAAAATACGCTTCTTACACTCGAGGAGACTCGATCTGGAGACATAATGCCGACTTTTGCCGGCCTTGGGCGCAGACTGCCACGTTCAAAGGGAGGCGTCGCTGTGCAGCGGATGTGCCTGGTGTTAAACACACCAGGGCAAGCCAGGCCGCAGGATCGATTCACGGCTGTTCTGACAGGGATCCAAACAAGGGAGAAGTAAAGTAAACGTCTTCTGAAAGTTCTCACTTGGGGGGTTGTTTAAAAGAGAATTTCACACAGAGCTGTAGGATAGAATATACAAGAAGGTCTATTTCTGTCAAGACTTAATTGAGGAAATTTAATTTTCTTTCCTATCTGAATTGCTGTTGATAATCTAAAGTAATTCTGTCTGGTCTGTCTAATTTAGCAATGAAAAACCTGGATCTTGAAGCTGTGCACAAGAATTTACCAGATTTTTAAAAACAGCTTTCCTGAATAGAAAGACGGTAACTTATGGCAGCGTAACAAAAGATCCTTTTTTTGTCGCTGTTTTGATGTAAAACACTTACGTTCTTATACCTCAGTGCACTGTCACTCTCTTTTTAAGAGAAAGAAATGCATTTTTGCAAATGGCACATCAACAGACCTTGGGAAAATTGAGTTTGGAGAAAAAAATTGAATTAATTTTGTTTCTCTAAGCACTTTCCCATGTTTCAGATTTTGTACTGATAGATTGATGATATGATTTGCTTTAAAACCAGGTGGCCTCTAAGTTTCCATCTGTTGTGTCTATTGCTCTGTCTCTAGTGAGAAGCATTGCATAGCTGTGCAGGCATCTGTACCCTTGAGAGAAAACCCTTTACGCTATCAGAAATGCTCAGGGAGAGAGAATCTAGTTTTACAATGTCTTAAATGCGAGCCGGATCAGAAACTTGAGCCCCTGGAATGATCATGTTTATATTCACCCAAACTGAATGCACTGAATTTATATTAGCTTTGTGTAAACAACTTTACAACGAAAACAAAACCTAGTGACATTTCCAGACGAAACAGTTCAAATCTTGCAAAACCACCTGAGTACCTCGCAGACATTTGCTGCAGTTTCTTGTCTCGCTGGATGCCAGAGGTGGCACTGCTTTAGCAAGAATGTTTTCCTAAAAGTAGGAGCTTTGATGGATAAACAATGCCATTTGAGCAAAGACCTGCCATGATTTTTCAGGTTCTGCAATACAGAGGCTTATTCTGGAGCTTAAACTACGTGAGTGGAGTCTGCTGGAAAAAGTGACTTATCTGAACCAAAATGTCTTCGATAGCAGGTTCCCCGCAGTTCCGGTGTAGGTGTAGGTGTAGCTGTAGGTGATGCGATCGGTCGAGAGAGAGGAGATGCCGCAGCTGAGCATTATGCTCCCCGTGGGCTGCAAGCATTTCCCTAGAAGTTGTATGTTTGTGAATGTCATGCACAGAGCGCAGAACGGGGCCTTTCCCCGCTGCTCCCGGGCAATGGAAATAACGAATCCTCGGTGCTGTCGTTGGGCAGGGCGTCACTGTCCTCTCCAGACAGCTATGCGCCGCACCAGGGCACCTGAGGGAATTTGGAAACATGTGAAGGCCGAGGCACAGGACAAACGGGCTGAAGCCGTCAGTCGCGTCCCACCGAAGGGGGCTCCCCGCGCACGCGTGGCCTCGTTTGGGTGCCTGGTGTTAATTAATGAACTGGGCTGACTTGAACCCCCACCCTCGTACCTGCGTTTCCCTTCCCAGCTGAGGTGGCAGCTGGAATCGGCTCCGCACGAACTGCTTACAGCAACTCAACTGGCCTCGCTTAGAGGATTCATTTAAAAAAAAAAACAACAACCAACTGGATTATTTTTAGCTGGGAAAGGGCTGAGTAGAAATGAAAATATACCGGCAAAAGGTACTTTTGCTGGCAGAGCGTGTTTCATTTGCTGAACTGCTCTAAGTCACGTCGGCACTAGCGCTTTCTGCTATGACAGCACTAGGAGTTTCCCAGTTGTACCAGCAAACACCTTCCGATGGAGCTGGGCCTTGGAGCACAAAAGTTGACAAATTATGAGCAGCCACGTTTCTCACCCGCTATGCTGCTACCCTGCGCCTTTCGCCCAGCTCAGACAATTAGACAAGACTCGCTAGTTTCGTTTTTATTTATTGTTAAGTTCACTTTCAGGTTTTTGTTCACTTGTAAAAAAAACCCTGTTGAATTTCAAGTTCGAATTCAACTTAAACAGAGCGCTAACATTTATCCTCACCCGCAAAACACAGCAATTCGTGAATTAAGGATTCTCCACCTGAAATGTTGAATGTATTTTAGAGCTTTAGACCCGTTTAGACCCTTATTCCTGCAAAACCACCGACGCGCTCCCCTCCAGGCGCCGGGCCCACCGGGGTGCAGGACCCCAGCGTCCCCCAGATCCCCGTCCTGCCCAAGCCCCGACGGAAGAAGGAACGCGAAGGAAGCGGCGGCGGCGGCGGCCCCGCCGTTGTGCAAGGGCCGCCCGCCCCGGCCGCCGCCGCCGCCCCGCGCCTTGCACAAGCGGCGGCGGAAGGAGCTAATCCCGGGATCGCGAGCCTGCAGCTAAAAACGGGAAACCCCGCAAGCAGGCGCCGGGTCGGTTTTCAGGGCGGGGGGAGCCGCGGGCATTTCTTCCGACACCCGAGGCGCGGGGAAACCGTCGTTTTCCGGGGGAGGAAAGGCCGCGGCGGCGGTGGGAGGGCTTCGCTCGCGCTCGGCTCCCCGGGGGCCGCCGGGCTTCGGCGCTGACGCACCGCGGGACGTGGAAAAAACAAAACCCCGCAGTCCGCGCCCCGGGGAGCGGGACCGGCGCCGGCCCAGGTACGCGGCGGGGCGGGACGGCGGGTGGACCCGGCCCGGTAAGGCCCCGCACGGCCCCGGCCCGCGGCGCGCTCCCGGCCCGCCCGGCCTGCGTGGCAGCCGGCGGGGCGCGCGCTCCCGAGCGGCGACGGCGGGCGGGCGCGTGCGTGCGCGGGCAGGGCGGGCGGGCGCGCGCGCGCGCGGTGGGGCGGGCGCGCGACGAAGTTGTCTGCGGGACGCGGCGCCGCTCGCTCGCTGGCCTGAGGGGCTGTGGGGGCCGCCGCCCTCCCCTTCCCTCCCCTCCCTCCCGCCTCCTCCGCCACGGGCACCGGCGCTTCCCCGCTGCCTCGCCGGCCGCAGGTGAGCACGACGGGTCCCTGCCGCCGCGGGCCGCGCCGCGCCGTGCGGGGGTGTGCCCGCCGTGGGCCCCTGAGCCGCGCGGCCCCTCAGGCGGTGCTGCCGCGCCTCCGCCGTCCCCACCGGGTAGCCCCGGCCGGTCCCGCGCCGCGGGGCCAGCGGAGGGTGCGGGGAGGAGGGGGGGTCCGGGTGTCCCGGCGCGGGGTACGGGCCGCGGCGCCTCGTGGCCTTCCGCGGTGCGGGAGCCGCCGGCCCCGGGGCCAACACGTGCCCGGGCAGGAGCGGGAAACCACCGGGAATGTCACCAAAACTGCGCGGGGCGGCGTCGGCTCCGGTCGGGGAGGGGGTGTCTGGCAGCGTGGCGGTGCGAGCGAAGTTAAAACCCGTATAAAAATACGGATGTTTGTGGGGTTTGGCGTCATCGCAGAGTTTGTTTTTGGAGGGTTTTGGTTTTCTGGTTGGGGTTTGGTTTTGTTTCTCCCTTTCCCCGCGCACAGCGGCGGTGCTGCCGAGACCCGGGCCCGGCGGAGCGGCTCCCGCAGGCGCGCCCCGCATACCCCGCTGCCCACCGAGAGCCCGGTACGTGCTTCTCGCTAATTCGTCTCCCCTCCGGGAGGCTCTGGGGGCTCCCCGGGCTGGCGCAGAAAACGCCGGGGTCCCCGGGAGGCCCGGGGCGCTGCCCTGAGACCCCCCCAGGAGGCTGCAGCCCCGGGCGATCCCCGCACCCTTCCCGGGAGAGCGGCGGTACCTGTTCTCGGGGCGCTCTCCCCTGCGCTGTCTCAGGAGATGGGAACTCCGAGATAAACCCGGCGCCTTAGGGATTACCGCATCGCTTTTGAGAGAGCACGTTAGAGCCGAACTATGAAATACCATTTTTTCTTCCTCCCAGCATGTTATTCCCTCCAAAGTGTGATTTATGCTTCTTTAGAATAATGGTGGATTTCGGAGCTCCATCTGTTTGTCTGTCTGTTCGCACACATGGAATATTTCTGCCAATGGTGATTGCCTATGGCTTTATCACAGTATAAGTAGTTTGATAGGAAATATTGTAGCAGTTAGAAGTCCAGTGATGCAAGTTCCTGACACGTTATGACTGTCTTGCTGTTGTTTCTGTGTCTCCTTTAAAAGTTAATATTTTTTTTGTGTGAATCATTATAACCAACCGTTTAACTTCTGCAGCATTTCTACAGTTTTTACATTTTGAGACATCTCTTGACATTGAGTCAAACTCTTTCCACTGTCATTTTTTTTCCTGTCGACATTCTTTGTGGCAGTTATATTCTTTTAAGCAACAGCAGAGGAAAAAAAAGAGGAACTTTTTCTAGATAAGAGTACTGCTGCCCCTGTTTCCTATGGCTCTGCGCTTTGAGACCTAAAAAAAAAATGGGGGCTGAGAGGAACTTTTGTTATGGTGGAAAAAGAGCATCTTCTGTGGGAAGTGAGACTTCTAGATGGAATGGGAGTGACTGATGTCACCCAAAAGGGACTTGAGAGAACAGAATCAACCTTTTTGGTGTCTTACACCTGTGAAATATAAAGCACTTCTGCATGTTTTGTTTTCCCTCCTTCCTCTGGAATTCAGTTTCTTGACAAATACGTGTTTCACAAGAGAGGACGGACGCATAATTTGAATAGGAGTTTCAATACACCTTTTCAGATCCTTCAGTATTTACTTTGTTGGGAGAAAATCAGGTGAAGATGAATAATTTGGACGCCAAACCCACATTGGGAAACAGATTTTTTTGGTAGTACTAGCCTTCTGTTATCCTACCGGAAAAGTTTTATGTTAATATGTAATACTTTAAATGCGCATTGAAAATTTTGAGTCTACGCTGGCTTTTCTCATTTCTTGTAATAATCAGGGCTGTGCTAGAGAAAATGGCAGGAGATTCTGAGATTTATCTTACAACGTGCTTTTTGGCTTTATTCAGACCCACCCGTTGGTCTGAAGGCCTCTCTCAATGGCTTTAAAGACTGTTTTGCATACTGAACGATCTATTAATGATTGTTTACTCAGGGTAAAATGAATATTTTTTCAGCATGGGGCGAGAAGCCAGAAATACCCAGGGTGTGTGTGTGTGGTGTTTCTCGTGCTCTACCTTTCCTTTCTGAGCCCTAAAATGAGTTGTAGTTGCCCACAAGTCCACCTCCCGTGCACCTTCAGAGCACGCTTCCTAGATGTGTGGAGGACAAATTAGTGGATGCACTTTAACACCTTTTCCTGCTTTATGTGGTGCCAGATGTATTTACCCCAAGGCTGTGGAGAATGTACACCCAGGAAACTCTGTGGCGGTACAGACTAGACCATGTGAACCAGAGCAGCCAACCAGGGGGGCAGGCGGTAGAAATCAAACCTGTCCATTCCGAATTTAAAGCAAGAACATTGACTGTATGTTGCTGGAAGAGCAGAGGAAGTACTAGAGGAAGATTTCAAAAACGAAATGATGAAAGAGGGCATCAGTGTGACCTCTGGGGCTTGGTTTTTCTCTCTGTGCTAAACAAAATTGTTGGGATACAGTCCTTACAGAAAAGGAGTTTAAGAGCCTAGCTTGTGTTTTAGCTTTTGTCAATCTAATTTGCTTTTCTCAGGTGGTCTTCTTTATAGAAGGGGTTGTTCACGGTGATCTCCAGCAAATGAGAAAAACAAATACATGGAACTTCAGTTTAGAAGTTGGGCTCCTCTTTACCAGTGAGTGAACGTGTTTTTAATTGCCACTTCCTCGGTGTTACTACAGCTTGACGCATGCCTGGCTGGATGGTGGCCGTGATGCTCTGTACGGTTTGAGCACAGAATTATGATTCAGGAAGTCACAAATAGCCATTCTACCTGTGACATGCACCCCTGCATTTGTCTTGTGAGCTCACTTAACCAGGCTGTTTTACCTTTTATGGGAATGATGGTGACTAATTCAGTGTACACCTCTCCAGGCGCTTGACCGGGTTGTTCGTAGGAAATTATGTGATATATGTCTTTGTATCCAGTATAAATGCAAGGTGCAAGAAAAACATTCTTGCAATTTTGAAAGTAAGTACTAAATACTTGTGCAGTTGAAATATGGTTCGCTGAGGACCCTGAAAGTGTGGCTTTTGGCAAGAAAACGGTGACCCACTCTGCTACTGGTTACAGGACAGGCATGGAGGCAGAGGAAGCTTATGTGCGTCTGTGCCACATGCTGTGGACTGGACAAAATGGCCTCTCCCAGTATAAAATCGTGGAAGTTAAAGGTTGTCTAAAATGGACAGAATTAACACGCTGTCCTGTTAAAGGCAGAGTCCTTGAGAATGGTTTCTTCTGTTAATAAGTCCTGTTAGTGCTGCATTTATTACACTCACCCTTCCCTTTGTAAAGCCTTTAGTGCAAGTGCATGCAAGTACTCAGCAAGTTCCTTGTACTTTTCATTGGTAGATCGCTAAGTGCCCTGGAAGATAAGTACGGCTTATCTGAAAGCTGAGGATAACAGAATTGGGAAGATTTGGTCTGTCTCAGCATCGCGTAGAGTCCCTGGATGGCTGAGCTAACATCAGCCAGCTTGGTGCTACCAAACTGGATGGTTTGCCCCCTGCTCTCTGCTCCCCTGTGCCAGGGCTGGCATTCTGAATGTTGGTGTGTTGGCTCAGCTTGGTAAATTGGTGTAAAACTAAGGAACCAAGAAGGAAGGAGTGGAGAAAAAAAAAACCCACCCAAAAATGTTTGATGAAATAAGAGAGTTGAACCACTGTTCTCTTTGTGGCTGCTGAAAGGGCAGTTTGTGTTTTCCCTGGCTGTGTCCTTGCCTTTTTGCAGAGAGGAGCTGACCCACTGAGGGATCGAAGCACTGCTGCCACGAGGGACTGGGACGGGCGCTGGGAGAGCAGGCTGGGCCCTTCTGGCCTGATGCTCTTAAGGGAACTGTAGTCTGTCGGGTGCAGAGCACGCTGGACGTGATGTGATGTGATTCCCACTTCTGAATTCCATGTTCCAGTGTAGAACTGTGTCTCTCAAGTTAAAAGGAGGGGAAAAAAGGGTATCTAGGAGATAGAAGGCGGCTGTGTTCAAACTGAGAGGTGCTGTTGGCGCAGGCGATATTTTTCTTTTTGAAGGAAAAAAAACAGAAGCCAAAAAAATTGCATGCAAAATCCAGATTTAAAACCGAATTTGAAGTCATAGCATTTTTTTCCCAGCAGGTTGAAATTGCTGTGATGTGTCTAAATTACATAGAAAACTAAGTCCTATAAAATACTTGTTTAAGAATGTCTTACAGGTTTGGGGGTGTGTGTGGAGGTGTGCGCGTTTGGTTTTTAAAGCCGGAATGGCAGCAGCTGTCTTTAGTTGGCTGAAATGTAGGACAGGGAGAACTGAGGTTCTGTGTAAGCGTGTAACAGAGAGGGCAGTTCTAGAGCTTTTAGCTAAATTTTGTTTAAAAACAGAAAACCACAGGGAGTTATTTTTAATAGTGGTTTGAATGCAGAAGTCTGTAAAGCTGTCAAATCTTTTTATGGGTAGATAGGTCTTTTTCTATCTTGCCTTATTCTTTTATATGCATATTGGATTGGATCAAGATTATTTCAAGTTCTAACCTGTGCTAAGTATTTGAACATCTGGACTTGCTGTAAGCACCATTGCCGTACGTGGCTGAGAAGTCTCTGGGATTGTTTTTTAACACTTTAAAATATTTCAGAAAAAAAATTATTCAATTAAAACCATATATTTAGCTGCCATTGTTTAGTCATATGATACAGCTTGTCATGTGGCACGATGCAATAAATTGCAAATAATTTTACGGTGTCAGTACAATTAAAGAAATTAGATTTCTAAAGTGTTTACTTCAGCTTGGTGCTACTTTAAGTGTCTGCTATCAGAGATTCCAGGCCACGAACAGCTGTCTGTCGCAGATGGGAGAGGAAAAAAAAACTTCCCCGTAGCTTCTTACTTCTCAAAAGGTTTCCATATAAACCCAGTAGTAATATAATACAACCTTTTAGTCAAATTTGAGTTTCCTGTTACACGATTAAGTGAACCGACAGCAGACTCTATTTGAAACCAAGTGGTGTAAGTGAATGAGACTCTAGGAATTTTGTACTCCAAAGCGTTCTTGAAACCTCACAAATGCTTGTTTAGCAGTCAGAATGCATTATTTATTACGTCTCAAAAAAAAAAAAAAAAGACTTGCAGGTAGTTTATGAATTACTTCTTCAGAGTCTGCTGTGTTTCAGTAAGACAAGGTGGGATTGTCTGTCCTGTTGTACTCTGTTTTACACAACGAAATTGGGTAGGTTAGAAACAGTCAAGGACGTTTGAGGTTTGTAGCAAATCCATATTTTTAAGAAAGTCCAAGTGCAATGAAGTCTGAAAAAGAGCAGGTGTGAAAGGTGTAATGGTTTCTGTTAGAGCTGAGTGTTTTCTGCTAACATCTCAAGATGGCAGAAAAGGGTAGTACTACGTTAATTTCGTTTTAGATTGTAAACTGGATATGCTGTTTTAATTATCTACATGGTAGCGCACCATGGCAGTTGTAAAACATTAAAATAGTTACAGCACGTTCGATCACAAAGTGCAGAAGGTGGTAAGATTGTTCTTTTTAAATTAAACAGTTTCTGCTGCTGCCGCCATAAAGCGTTTTCCCTTATAGTTGTTTCCTTGCCATCTTGTTTTCTTTTTTCTTTTTTTCTCCCCTCCCCAGACTTTTAACAGGTATGTTATAATCTGTAGACACTTTTTAAAGCTTCTGTGTTTATCTGCTTTGAGTAACTTCGGTCTCCAGTTCTGGACTCCAACCTCTGTGTGTGTTTCCAATGATGAATCAAAGTAGGTGCCAAGCCATCCCCTGCCTTTGGGCAGACCTCAGGCACCAACCCTGACAAATCAATGCATTTACTTTTTAGGAAGGCAGTTTATTTTGTTGTTTTATCAAACTATTGACTGGTTTTTGGTCATAATTTCAAGCAGTTCTCATTCTGAAGCTATTCTGACTTCTCTGTGGGGAGCTGGCAGGCGCAGTGGTCTGTGCTTGTTTCAGCTCACCGTGTCTTTAAAATGTGGCTGCACCTGTGGACTGATCTATCTCAGTATGATGTGTAATATGCTGGTTTGGTGGTGGTGGGTTTTGTTTGGTTGGTTGTTCTAGTTCAGTGGATGCGTTGTTTTTTGGAAACAAGCCCTCTGGTTATTGGTTCCTGATCTTGCGTTGCCGGTGGCGGAGCGACGTGTGGGAGTGCTCCCTGGCACTTTTCAGGCAATGCTAGTTCAGTGAGCTTAAACCTCTTATAAAGCAACTTATCTGAGGAATCAAGGGTAATAAACCCGAGGGTGGCCATGCTAGAGGAAAGGGCAGAGATTCCCCTTTGAGGAGGGGGATGATGATGTCTTGCGCTGCCACAGCTATTTACAAAATGAATTGCTGTCAACAGCCTGGCTGGTGCGTCCCCAGACATGCATTTCAGCATTGCCAGGAGACAGCTGAGGGACCTTCCTGAGGAGGTCTCAGTGTCTTGTTTCAACACAGCATCCCACCTTTTGGGGCCGAAACATCCTTTGGTATTTGGTCTGGGTGGGATTCCCCAGGACTGGTTACGCCATCCATTTGGGGGACGCTTTTGCCATCCTGCTCTTCCATGCACTATATCCGAGTGACTCATAGTTGCCTCACCTAGCACGCTACTATTTCAGGGGTCAAAAACCGAACTGATAAGGGCTGTGACCCTGCGCCTGGCCCAGCCTGCTGATGGAGCAGGTGTTGCTCCACGCCCTGGGGAGGATTTGCAAGTCTTTCATTTTGCAGAGCTCAGTGACAGATACTGTTCTCCAGTTACTTTTGTCGTTCGGTCTTTGAGAAGCCCACTTGCTATGAGGTGGGAAATATCCACCACCCTGTTGAAAACTCGTGGCGTGCATGAAGTGGAGCTTTAAGTCCATGCTGACAGGAAAAACGGGTGCTGGATAGTTGGGATTGCTCCCTCTTGGAGCCGGGTGTGCTGGGAGGTAGCACAGCCTGAGCTCTTCTGTCCATACTCACTGCTTGGTGGTGCTTGCTTCCGAGGCAGCCGCTATCTCCTGGCTCCAGTGGTACAGGATAACAGAAGTTCCAATTTTCCTTCTTTCCTTAGAGCCAACTGTCCTTTTTCACTTGGGAGAATAACTTTTTTTTTTAACCTAGTGATTTTTAAACTGTGGAGTTGGAGATCAGAACCACTACAGATGGTGCACTAATTGGGGAATGTTGACCTACAGGGTGGATTGCAACTTCACAGTACATTAAATACAATTCCTTTCAGGAATTTCAGTTTGTCTCTGTCTTATTCTTAACCTTGTGGACACTTGTCCCTGCTGTCCTGAAAAGGAGTGGGTTTTCTCCTTGTTGGAACATCTTGTTTCTTGCATAGGAAAGCTCTGAATGTCACGCCTGTCTTGGAGGGTTTGTGGTGGGTTCTGGTTCTCAGGGCGTACGTATGTTGTTACAGCGAGGAGGTGGGGAGAAAAGCTGTAGATGTTTTCAGGTTCCTTTCCTCCAAGAGTGGGGACTCGGGGTAGAATCGGTATCAACAAAACATGGACGCACAAATTCCCTCCTTTTGTTCATGCAAGTTCTGCTTTGTGCTGTCAGAATTTCATTAGCTCTTCTGTCAGAGTTGTGCAAAACCTAAGTCTCAAAAATGTTGAAATGGAAAAAAAAAACCCCAAATGACCTTGAGAAGGGTTTTTGAAAACATATGAATGTATTCCAAAGAAGCAAATAAGTCACAAGTGTGTGTGTGTCTGTATGCTACCCTTTAATCAGTCGGGAAATCTAAGTGGTGACTTTCAGCTGTCACTATATTAAGAACCAGTGCTGCCTTTTGTGGCAGTCTGTATATACTGAACGCGGTACTATGTAGTAAATATTCTTGCTGTGTTTTCATAATCATTCTACTTAGAGTAAGTGCTTCTTGGGTGGGTATTACAAATCTGTTAATCTTTATGGTATTTATAGGGTAATTTTTAACTCTCTTGAGCTCCGTACTTCCTCGTGGGTCAATTACTCAATTTATAACATTATGTCAGTTGTAAGAACTTTACCATCCAAGGGTAAACAGCATTGGGTATGATTCTTTACCTGTAGTTGCTCTTAGTTCCATATATATTCAGGTATGCAATAACTTACTCTGTGACTTATTTATTGGGATTTCTTGTAGTCTCCCTGGTTTGTACTTCAAAGTGACTATGATGACTTATTTTAGCTTTTGTGTTTCAGCACTAATGCAGGGAGATGGAAAACGCCCAGCAGTTCTCTGAGAAGACTGTTAATCAAGTTGCAGCTACTTAAGTCAAAATCAATGCAAATAATGTTTAAATATTTTTGAATGTCTGTTGATGAAACTGATTACTACAAGTCAAGCATTTTGCTGTGCTGTGAGCACACAGCTCTCTAGGGGAGGGTTTGGCCCTGTAATAGGGAGGGATGGCTGGCTTAATTTATGTTCTCACTGTGGCTGTCCATGTTAAAGTGAAAATCTGCTCTGACTCTATGGGGTTTCAGTTGGCCTACGGAAAGGGAGAATAAAGGCATCTCCCCAGCACTGGAGTTCTGCTTCCTGAAATTGCCGTGTTCCTCTTGCTCCTCCTGCTGCCATCAGCGTTACCACAGCAGTGCGACCTGACGGTGGTGATCCTTGTGTCGCGAAGGCGCATGCCCTCTTTCTGTGGCATTTCACCTGTTGAGCATAAGTTTGGAGCTGTCTGGTGGGAGAGGGGTATGTGTAGTCAAGAAAATTGCTGGTGACTTGGACATCCTGGGTGTGGGGAACACCCGTGACTGCTCGGGCAGCCACTAGCTCTTGGGAACAGTAGGATGGTAGGAAATTTTCTGGAAAGTCTAAGGTCGATAAGGCCAAAGATTCTAAATAATCTAGTGCCACAGTCTCTTCCTTTTTGTTACCTGTGAATGCTGAAGTGTAATAGACCAAAGAGAAGACCTTTCTTCTGTTTTTCTGTTGTTTATTTTCAAGATGAAGCTTCTGCTGCAAAAGCAGGTTTCACCATCTGTGATGGCTTTTTGAGCATGTAATAAGTCCCCGAAGGAGCCTGTGCTCTAGTTGCACTTTTCTTTCTTCCCAGAGGTAAACCGTGATTCATTCTCATGGACAAACAGACGTTGCAGCATTTTTGGTAAAATGTACTGTGTGTTGTTGTTCTCAATGAAGTGCGTATTGTTTTTCAAAGATTCAGCCAGGGGTTTTTTGGAGTTGGTTGTTTTGAAAGCACATCACACTATGGTGTTTCCTGGTTTTTGGTTTGGTTGGTTTGGTTTTTTTTCCATAAAACCCCTCAATATTCTGTTTGCTTATGGATTAGAAAAATGTCAAAGGGTTATGAAGGAAACAATAACTTCATTTTCAGGATAGGAAGGTCAAATGTTTACTGCCTCAGCATCATTCATTCCGTCAACAGCAAGGCAATGAAAAACAATACTTCAGCATTGCTCGGATCATCTTCTCCTAGTCACCTTATTCACATCTAGGCGCACCTTTGGAGTATTTGGTTTTACATTTTCCTGAAGGCGGCTGTGTGTAGGAGCTTTGTGCTTGCTGCTTCTCTCCTGCACAGTGTGGCCACGGCACAGGTCTCTGAGGTGCCCTCCTGCCTTTTGTCAGCTTATTTCAGAGTTTGTGGGACTGGCAGGAGAAGCTGGCAGTGGGTTTCTCCCAGCTGGTATGTGAGAAGTTGGTCAGCTAGAAAAGCTTCAGTGAAAGTGAAGCCTGGGTTGGCAGGAGATGAGCGTTGTGTGTGTTTTTAAACAACCTGTTTACATGTGGTCCTCCAAAGGAAGTAAAGTTTGAAACGAATCATTCATCATGAGTCTTGCCAGACTTAAGTCGCATGTTATCTTTGCTATCGTTCATCTGAAACTGGGGACAGCCGATTGCCAGCTTGCTTGCTTTTTTGGTGACATAGATGGCATTAATGGGTTTGATAAAAGCAATGAGATGATGTGGGGATTAGTTTCCCTTTGGAGGCTGTCTCTAATTTGTTATACAAGAACATATCTAAACTTGTATCTACTCTTAAGTCACCAGGCAGCAGTAATAACCAGTGTAGCTTTTGTTCATGATGCCCCTCCGGGCTCAGTTGCTGTTGTCCATAGTTTTTCCTTCATGCTGTCACCATAGGATGAAATACTGATGCTTGCAAGTACGTGGCTGTGCGTTTTGCTGAGAGCATGTGGCAGTTGTGTTCTTCTGTAGGCTAACTATCATTTTACTAGTAGGCTTTTGGCTTGGTTTAAGCTGTAAACCCTTCAGGGAGTGAGTCATTGTGCAGTGGAGCTGGGGTCCCTAGCTGCTCTGCCAAAGCAACTCTCCTTGCCATCTGCTGTGTTCTAAAAGTTAGGTTTGGCCTCTAAAACTGGATGGTGTAGTCTTGCCCCTGCCTCCTTACACTGAAGGTCTGTGTTTCTGCGGCTTTGGATTCACTTCTCCCTTGCCTTTGTTTGATCTGAAATAGTCCATGTCTGTCAACCAACTGGCAGATGTTGCAAGTTGATTAATAAATATTTTCTATTTATTTAAATATCTCATTTTTCTTACGTGTGTGTTCCCCTTTTCCACACACTTACCCTTTTAAAACAAGTTGTTATGCAGCTCTTGGTTGTAGTGTGGGAACTCTGTCCACTCAGGAGAATGTGTGCTACCGGAACGGCTTTGTTGTTTTTATAGAAACCTTGCCCACACGTTCTTTTTGCTTTCCAAATATCTATAAATCCCTGCAGGATCCTGCTGACATCACTGTGGTGATCCATGTTTATTTTGTTACACTGGCTAGGGGTTAGAGCAGAGTAGAGTAGGAGTCGGGACAGGCGTGTTTTGTCCCAGCTTTGACTCCAGTCAAGCCTGGACACTAAATACAGCAATTCGTGTCATTTCCAAATAAATTGCTACCTCACTACTCATTTATATTTTTCTACTGGCTCTTGAAGCTGTTGTGTTTTACACTAGGTCAGTTTGATCCTTGGCTGTCACCGTTCTTTAGTTTTTAATTTTTCTGCTTTTGCACTTCCTTTGCCGTGTTGCTGCTTCACTGGTCGAGGATAGCTGCGTGTGGGTTTTGCTGAACTTGGAAAAATTATTCCTATTGATGAGTAGTAGTGTGTTATTCACAGGTATTAATAAAGCGCCAACATAATTTGCATTGATATTACTAAGCCATATTGTAGCTTATTTTGAAATACTGTAAATATTTGTGTTTCCTTTCTGAAACAAACCTTTGTGTTTGTGCAAATATCTGATGGCACACAGTTGTCTGAATGCTGGTGAACTGGTCCATGGTAGATATTTTCAGCTGCATTCTGCATAATTACTTGTAAAAACTGGTAATTTGAGATGGTTGAAAAATTATATTTTACTGAGTTCACAGAGTGCTGAAAGCTAAATTGCATTCTGTGCCTCAGCTGGACTATTTTGTTTCTTCCTTTTAATTGCATTAGTGCTTTAACCCTAAGTACTTAGAATGGCTGTCTGTGGTTGATAAGTAGGTACCTGGTGGTAGGTAGAACAGTTGCAGCATTTTGGAAACACAATGTAAAGGCCTTTGCAAAGGTCTGTTATTTCTTCAGTTTCATGCTCTCTGACACAAGTGCCGTCTTTTATATTATTATCTGGAGGACTGTGTAGCGTCTGCAAAACAACTGTGAGGTGCACTGCAGTTTTAGGGGGAAGGAAGGACCAGGGCAGGGCAACTCTTCTCCACTCTGCTGATTTCTTGTACCTGTATGGTGCAAAACTGCTCGGTCTCTGATCAATACATTGCTGTAGAGCTGGGAATATCTGAAAGGCACCTCATGGTATACTGTAGAGATTTTTCAGGCAAGAAACTGGAACTGAAACTGTGGAGCTGTCGACTTAAGTAAAGCGTAATTTTTCTAGCTCCATCGAATAGGTGAATTTCTGTTCTAACAGCATAGTATTAATCTGAGATTAGTGCAGTGTCTTGGCAGTCGGGAGGTTGGGAAAGAAATGCAGGGTGGGCGGGATAGAAGATTTTTGTTTGCATGAGTAAGCTTATGGTTTTTAATAACCTGATACTGAGTTTATGCTTTGACATTGCAGCTTATTAGAATAATAGGAAATTGTTACATAGAGGGCAGAATATAGTGTGGAATGTGATTTGTCTCTTATACAGAGCTTGTACAGTTAGTTATGATTTTCTGGAAAGGTTAATTCCCAGTTTCTCTTCAGAACATTCTGTGCAGGCCTTTCTGTAGGGGGAAAAAATTGGACCCAATTTAAATAGACAAGTCTTGTGAATCCTAAAAGAATTTGGGCATTTAGCCCAGGAAAGGGAGAGTTCCCCACAAGAACTTCATTAACCCTGTCTGTCATCAAAATAAGTAATAAAAGTAGCTATGCAGACTTCATAAAGAACAGATCTTTTGTGTTTTACCCTGTAGCCTTGAACTGCAAGGCACTGGTGAATGAGCCTTGTTCTTAAGGAAAACTGTGCCCATGTGGAAAGGGAGATGGTGATGCGTTATCTACAGCAATACAGAAGTGTGGATATGAGCTGAAGAGCTCCGTTAATGTTCGGAAAACCGATGCCATTAGTTCCGGATACTCAGGAGGGTGTAGGGAAGCTGACTGTTTAGTCTAGCGAAGATACCCTATAGCAATATTGATAATACAGTGTTATTCAGCATATTTTGAGGTGGAAGAAGTACAAACATATTTCTAACGTAGCTATTTTTGTAAGTAGAAAAAATGTTAAATCTTTTTACAGGGGGAAGAGTTTGTGCTTCCGTTTGGCCGTGACTTGCAAGATCCAGATGCTGTGAAAGTTCTTCCTGCAGTGCTGGCATCTGGCTGCTTGGAGGTTTTGCGTAGGGTTTTATGAGGTGGCTTTGAAGTTGCCTTTGGATTTGAAGCGTATGAATCTTCAGATTGGCTGGGCTGCATAAATTCTCGGCATCATTTCCTCTTACTTCTGATTATGAGAAATGTAAATACTTCAAGCTGTTGTTCCGATGTTTTGAAGTTGGGTGAACATATATCGCTATCTCTCTGTGTGTGTATATATATATATCTTCCTCTGTTCCTTTCCCCTGTATTTGAGACAGATATGTTGGCTATTAAAGACTCAAATTAATGGCTCTAGAGAGAAACTGCAGGAAGAGAGTGGCTGCAGCAGGTTTCATGGATTTTGAGCCCATCTGACATGGGCTTGCTCTTTTACTTTGGTCCACCTAAGCTTTCCTTAAACATTTGAGAAATTACAGCAGTATTTCATAAGTATCTTTGTGAAGTTTGCTTAATATTTGTCAAGTGCTTGGAAGTATGCTCATTAAACAGGATTCATCCGTGTTAAGTGGTGGTGTTTCTAATCACATATGTATATATGTATTTATAGAAAGCTTTGTTAGGATTTAAGATCATATGTTTGTTAAGGTTACTGAGAACAGACCAGGCTGAACAGTTCCCACATTTGGATTTTGGGGCTGTAGCAGCAGAGCTAATTTAATTTTTTTATTTTATTTTGTACTTTGGATGTTACTTCTGTTTCTCGTCTCCCTGGCTTAAGATGATCCATTTGCTTGTGCTCTTGTTTGAGATAGTTAGTTGCTAAAGGTGTCTCGATAGGAACAAGCTGTGGAAGTAATTTGGATTCTAAGTTTCCATTGCGCACAACTAATTTTAGGGATTGGCTTAAATTGGATGTTTTTGCCATAGGTTGGGAACAATCAGTCTTCCCTGCTACTTGATTTTTGGCTCTTCTTTTTTACAAGGGCTCTTCAGATGTCGATTGAGAGTGGAAACTGTTTGTATTTCACATGTAGATTGTCAACTTGCTGGTAGTACAGTAAGTTTGCTTACTTATGTGCAAATAGCTGATTGTTCCCTTGATGTGGAAGGGAGACCATACAGCCAGTGTGATAATGAAGTTGACGTTACTGGTACAGACAGTGCGCATTTCGTAGCTGTATGTGATGTTACTTATTTCAGTTATGATTTAATGATGTGAAAATGTCTGGCAGTTTCTGTGAACGTATACGTTATGAATATATTTCCAGCCTATATTTAATCTTTCCTTCATCAGAAATGAATGAATTCTGAGAAGGGTAACAGAAATGTTCTTAAATAATTTGGCTTCAGGCTTGAAAGCTTTATTGCATTATAAATTAAAAGGTGAGCATGTTGTTGCATGCTTAGTAAGCAATACAGTAAAATTCCAGGTAGATTTAGTATGTGTTTATTTTTAACATGTGTTTCATTAGCACCAGTAGTGGCCTGAGAGGTCTATCTCTAAAGTTTCAAAGGTTGTGAAAATGAATATAGTTGAATACTTCTGGAAGGCTCAAAATTGCAACTAGGAAGAATAGAAGTTAAAGTATGTTGGCTTCTTACTTTATCTCAAGCATATGTAAGTGAAAACTGTGGGGGAAAAGGCAACCTGGTGTTGCTGTACTGCGTTTACAGTATTACCTGTCTTCAGAGGAACTATTGTCACTTTAAACGCTGCTGACTGCCATCCATCCTCAGTTTTAGATAGATGGGATTGTGTGTTTGATGTTTTTCTACATCTTATATAAAGTACATAAATATTTACACGTGGTGTTGCACTAGGAAATCCCAAACAGTGAAATAAGAGGTAGGAGTGGTCCAGTTAGGCTGGTGAAAAGGACCATTTACCTTATCACATTGATTACTTAGCCATAACCATAAATCCCCAAGTACTCTTGGCACTGATCCTAGGACTGTTTAATAGGAGCTGTGCGAAACCATCCCTTGTAGTGGATGGATTGAGCTAAATAGCATCTAAAGAATATTCAGAAGGCTTTTCAAACAATTATGTCTTTTGATTTGGGACCAAGTTCTAGGGAGCTGATACTACACGCAGGGGAAAAAAAAAACCAACACAATCCTTAAATCAAACCTTTTAAAACCAAAATTAGAAGTAAGCTAGCTACCTTCTTGGTTGGTGGTGAGAACTGATGAAGGTAATGGGTGTATGAAAGGTTCCATCGAAAGCATTGTATAAACTCAAGCAGCATCTTCAGGCACAGTAATAGAGTCATGGAGGGGAAAATACCCTGTCAGACCTTGCTATTTTCAAGTCATTTTACTAGATTTTTCCACAAACTAGAATACAGAGTATTTGAAATTATAATCTTGCTTGCTTAAAATGGGAATATGGACCTGAGCTGGATGAGGAGAGTGGTTTGAAAGAGAGTGGGAAGTTTGACACAGATACTTAATTATTGGCAGAAAGCATTTGTTTTATTGACATCTACAGTGAGATAGCTCAGAACAGCTTTAAATAGTTGACTTAATGTCATTTTGCTTCTAGGTATGGAACAATGAATTACAGTGTCTGTCACAGCATTTGTTTAATGAATATCAGTTGTTGACATAGTACGAAAAAGCTCTAGGGCTTTTCAGCCATTTTACTAAAACATTCTTAGGCAGTGGATTTTGGGTCTTCGAGAAGCCAGCACTCCGTTACTGGCTGGTGAAAATCTAGTTTGCACAAAGTCTTAACAAAAGGTCTGCACAAAGTCTTGACACAAACCCATCTGCACCTGTTTCAGGGTAATTCCAACGCTTATAAACTGCAAGGTGTGATTAAAACACTGTTTCGCTCTGTGGTCAATTTATTACAAACATCCTCATCCTTCTTAGGGGTTTATAAATTGCAGGTACAGTCTTCGCTGAGGGCTGCGACTTGGTTTCTGCATTTTGATTGGGCAGCAGCTACTTGTAAAATTTTTGAATATATAAATACATAAATATATTTTTGTATTTTCTTATTGTGAGGTCAGTTCCATAGTTTGAGTATTTGTAACTTCTCTTAACAGGAGTTATTTAAGGTTGGGTGAGGAGTGCTTCTGAAAGTTTTAAAAAATATCCATCTGTTAAATTAAATTCAAATAAAGTTTGAGTTAAACACAGCTGGGGTCCTTAGTACTTAAAAATATTGATAAAGAAAATTTTACTTTGAACGCAACTATTGTCTTTAACTGTGTGTGGTGACTGAGGCTTTTATTACTTTCAGTACTAGATCCAGGGCCTACCCTTTAAAGCTTCCGTGGGCTGGGAAAGTTGATTTCTGCCAGTTTTCATTTATCTTTAAAGCTTATGTCAATGAGGATGAGTAAAGTTATATTAGATAATAGATTAGCACTTCGGTCATGGATGGCGTTACTAAATCTAACAAAGCTTTGTAACTGAGCAGTCTTAATAGATTGTTTTTAAGAGTCTCTTCACACTTCCATGTATATTATGCTTTCTCAGGCTTTGCAGGTGTACATAACTCATGCTGTGTTACACTTGCATGTGTATATTTATAGATACAGTTTCATCTTAATGCTTAGCCTAAAATTTTGAAACTCTTTACTGGTGATATATCTGTGCTCTCTACTCAACCGTTCCTCTGCTCCTGCTTAGATTCCCGTGCTGCAATCTGGAGCCGCTGCTCAGACAAACCGCACAGCCCGTCCTCTGTGGGGCCGGCGGCGGTCGCAGCCGGCCTTGCCACCGCAGCGCCCCAGTCAGCTGGCCGTGGTGTAGGCAGCTCCTTCTGAACTAATATTTACTGAATTGTATTACTTAAGTCTGCTCTTGCGGTGTTCCCTCCTGTCTCATGCATTTCAGTGGCATTCCTCATGTCGTTTCCTTTAACATTCATATTCATATTTTTTTTTCAGTGTTGGCAGGTGTGTATTTCACATTAACATGAGGGTTTTTTGGATGTTAGACTGCTATTTGCTTATGGTAATTTCCAGTCATCATAAGGTGACTGTTGAGAGAGATGAGCAGAGAAGAAAAAATTGTCAAGCATTTACAGTAAATACTCCCTGCTTTTGGAAACGCTGTCAGAAGTTTAATTGTTAGGTTCAAGTAAGTTTGTCATGTGCCAGACAGAATCAGTCTGCTGTAATGAACGGGTTATGCACTTCACCAGCAAAAAGGGAGAGTGAGAAACCAAGGGATGCTCAGGATTTCCCGTCACCTTGCACTGCAGAAGGAATGGGGTAGGCTTTTTAACCTAGCCTGTAATTAGGTTTTGCATGGAAGCATATATTACTCTGCTTGCTTTGCCAAAGCTCTTCAGTATGATGGATGAGATTTAAAGGTTGATCTGCCTAAATTGCAATGAGAATACTAACGACAAAGATATTTCTGTTGTGAACTATTCCTACCAGACATCATAGCTTTGACAGAAATGGTGTAAGATAATGGACAATAAAAGTCACTCGAAAATAATACTCTCCTAGGATTGGACTGCCTTCCCCGTGGCATGTACCCTGAACCAGAGCGATAATGTAAACATAAGCCAAGATCATAATTTAAATATATAGGTAATCTCATATAGTATCCTGACAGATTTATTTTATGAGCAAGCAAGAGGAGGAATATTATTGGGCAGTAGAGAGGAAGAAAGTGTTACTGATGTGGTTGTGTTTATTTTGTAAAATAGTTTGCATTGCTCCGGTCTTTGGGGATTCTGCGGTGAACAGCGTGCTGGTGGCTCAGGGGAGGCGGGAGAGCCTGGGCTCCCACTGGCAGCGTGTCGCTGCACGTATCGACAGCTGACCTAGGAGCCAGGCTTATGTGCACTGGCACATTTTATTTTCACCGTTAAACTCCATTTTTTTTGTATATGTTAAAAGATGGAAATTTCTGCAGTAGTTTAAGTAATGTACTTGACTGTGTTTAAACAACTGACAGATTTCTGGAGCTATACAAGACTTGCCTTTTTGTTTTGTTCTACACAAGGTACTCAAATAGAGCTGCTTGCTTCCCCCTCCCAAGTTGCTGCGTAGCGAGAGGGTATGAGAGGGCTATAGTAACTGAGTGGAAAAGCGTGTATATATATCTTGCATGATATTTGAGGGCATTGGAGCAGGTCAGAGGTACAGAAAGCCCCGTAGTGTTTCCAGGAAGGGCACAGCTGCACCCACTTCACAGCCAGAAACGCTGAGGCTCCTGGAGATGGAGTCATGTCACTTTTACAGTAGGAAGCCGTGCAAAAGCAGAAAACCTCGTAGTTTGTTCTGCAGAATACTTCTTGTGGCAGTACTAGGGAAAGCTGTAATTGCTGTGACTCATTCTGCGTTGCCAAAGCTGTGAAGTCCCTAGTATGTACTACAGAGGGGGTTGCTCTGTGCAGTGCCACCCCTTGCTGTGTCGCTGGCTGGGGCGTTGGGGTTTGCTGGCTCCTCCAGAGCGGTGGGCAGCAGCAGAGCTCAACGCTGGGCACGTGGAGGCACCTGATGTGTCTTGCAGGAAGGTGAAGAGTATTGCTGCAGAAAACGGTTGTAACAGTGAGCGCTCATACTGCTGCTTTGCTGTCTACTTTAGAGGTGCGTGGTCCTATCACATTGATTATACATCTGGGAGCAAATAATTTGGCCTGTAGTTGGGCTTGAGGCATCCAGAGACACATGGTGATACCCGATTAGACAGGTCACAGCTGTCTCGCCAAGCTGGATTAGAGAGGAGCTGCACCCGGGGCGATGGGGTGTGTGAGACTGAACACCAAGATGCTGATGAGGTTCTGCTACTTAATGAGTGTCTCATAACTAATGATCTTGGCCTTTGCTACCAAGTGCCCATGGCTGTTCTGCTGTGAGAATCCCACCTGTCAGGTACCTGCAAGGTACCACAGGGTTCGATGGGGTTTTGTGTTCTGTTTTGCTTTCTACTGATTCAGGCATCAGAGGGACGGATGGGGCATAAGGACAGTTAGGTACCCACAGAGGGCTGCAGCTCGGGATGGGGTAGGGGACCTGACTGCACAGGAGGGTTTTTATTTTCCCTTGCTTTGTAAAAGCTCCAGGTTACCTGTGAATACTGCCACTGTATGCACTGCTGCAGTGGTACCTGTACTGCAGAGGGGTGACAGTAAGTGGTGGAATGCTTAAAGACAACGATGCCAGTCACTTACGTTACTGTGTGGGTGGAGCCTTTTCTTTTTAAGGTGTTTTGGCATAGTTGGACATAAGGTTTGTGTTTCTCCTTTTTGCATTATTCCCTTATGGAGTGGAGGGCACGTGGTGACAGACAAACCTACATCAACCTGTAGTCTGAGAGAATAAGCTGTTCATACCACGTGGGCTTTGGTCATATTCTCCATTATGTTATTAAATTTACTCTGAATTCTTAGAGAATAACTGAATTGCCTGCAAAACTACTGAGATACAAACCTGAAGAAAATGAGATGGAAGTTGCTGGTACTTTGGGTATTTTCAGTGCATCGTTTTCAAAATTTCTCAGCTTATACCTTAAGAGCTGTTGGGAAAAGTGAAGCAGCTCTATGCTGAATTCAGTTGTAAGTTGGCCTCTGATTTAACTGAAGTCTTTCACTTCGTTTCATTGTTTTTGGAAGCTCTTTCCCTCAGTGGATAAGGTACGGGCAAACAGTCCTGCACCATTCAGCTATGTGGGAGCTGCCATTTTTTGTGTGTGGCTCTACACTGCCATGATGTCTGTCATGTATTAGAAAGTTAAAAGCTTTACCAAGACAATGTATGACTCTATTTATACTATGCAGCTAAGTACCAATATTTTAATAATTGGAAATATCAGTGGATTCTGTATTCATCAGAGTTCCCTCTGATTTTGGTATGATAAAGGTACATTTGTGGCTGGTGCGGCGGGAAGCGAGCCTGTGTCTGTTCCTGTAAACCAGAGAGGGCACGTATACAAGGGAACTGATTTTGCTAAAGTTGAATGACCATAAACTCTAGTATTTGAAAGTAACCTGAACTGCTCACACTTTCCCTGTTGTAAACATTGTTACATTGGTTGGTAGCCAAGCCAAGTAATTTGGAATTTGGCTGGCTGATTAAAATTGACCCCAAATACTAAACCAACTGTGATATATCTTTAACATGACCTGGCTGGAATATCCTGGAAGTAATGCTGCATCACCAGAGCTTGGTGAAACCTTCCCTGCGCTTGCTTTACCAGTAGGCACAAACATGGTTATCTGCTCTGCTTACCCATTCCTCTTTCCAGGACTGGAACCCAATTGCTATTGTTTGTTTTCTTTTTTAGTGTATAGTTCCCAAAGCAGATAATTGCTTTTCCGGAGGTAGAGGTAAATGCTTCACATTTGATTAAAGTAGGGTGGAAATCTTTCTTCAAAAGCTGCAAAATGCTGCAAGAGATTTTTTTTTAACTGTATACAGTCCTTTTGTGCATGTGGATGTTTGAGGAGTGTGTGTTATTGGGGACTTATGAGATACTTGAGTATTCATAGTAATTCCAGAAAGCTGTTAGGTTGTTCCTGTAATGCCTTTCACAGATGATGAGCCTGTTCTTTTATCCACTTTCGGAAAGACATGTGAGCTTCATGCAATTTTAAAATATTTTAATTTACCATCATGGTCAAGACCTGGTCTGAAAATGTTTGACACTGCAAAGCTTCGTAGGAAATTTGGAAGCAGCAATAAAAGGCCTCTCACTTGAGAAGTAAAAGTGCAGAGCGAGAACAATGTAAAGTAAAAACGTGCCAATGTTAAGAGAGCTTATTCCAAGACCTCTTATTTCCTGCTATTGTCTTTGGCTGTTTAAACAGATTTAAAAAAATCTTCAATTACTTGTCTGCAACTGCTCCCCTCCCATGCCCCCATAAGGAAATGAGAGCAGATCTGGAGCGTTATTGTCACCACTTGGTTTTGTGTCCAGTAGCTTTTTCTTTTTCCCTATTTGCTTTCTTTGATGCTGTATTGCATCAATGACACTGTTGCTTCTCAGAAGTGACATGTAAAGTAAATTTGTTGATCTTGGTCCAACTGTTAGAGTTACATCCTAAAATACACCAGGATAGTAGACTTATTTTCTCCCACTTCAGTTTAGACATGGTGACCACTGGTTCTGGATGTCTGTGAATTAAGTGTTGCATTTAAGACTGCTACTTAAAAAAATTATTAAAGGAAAATTCCTTTACCTGTTAATAACACCGCCAGTTAATGAGGCATTACATGCTTTAGCTAAGCTGAAAGGTTACGTAGTCCAGCCTTTTTTCTGCGGTGTGGTTAACATTCCTGTGATGCTGTATGTAGAAACAGCTTCTCTTAGCATGAGGTATTTCTGTCCTGAGCCGTGTAGCCTGAGTGAGGTGGGAGGTTTTAAGTCATTCAAGTGACTTTGAGAAGATCATTCCTTTTCAAAGGAATAAAGATCCAGCTTTTGGTATGCTACATCTCATTCAAATGCTTTCTGTTAATTACAAGGAAGGGTTTCATGGTAACTGTTGGATTCTGTGAGATAACTTAATGCACAGATTGTGTAGCCTGAATGGAGTGATGGAATAGGGGGTGGCTAAACAGATTTAAACACTTGTTACGTGTTTCTGGTTTTCTTCAGCAGTCTAAAATAACTCTGATCTAACATGTTACAGCTAATGTCCAAATTAATTTCAGGATTAGTACAATATAGCCCAAAACATGGTCGCTTCCTCAGGAGAGTGCAAGTATCTGGAATGGGGGTGGAAGTCAGTGGTTTTAAGCAGTTATGTCAGACACTGCCATGTTCTTTGCTCAGCAGTTTCATGTTTAAAATTCTTAAAGGTTCCTTTGTTTGACTTTTTAACAGAGAGAATCTCAAAAAACCCATAGAATTTTATAGAATTACAGTTCTGTGCAACCTGTGTACTTTTTTGACATAATAAAGTGCCTTCGTTTTGTTGGCTGCTATTTGAAGACCCTCTGTGAAGCCCCTTCCTGGGGATCCCCCTTACAGTCTACCTATAACGCGCTTGCCCGCAGCCCAAGAATAGCCGAGCTGACAGCTTGGAGCAGGACACGCTGTCCCGTAGGTGTCAGCGGGCTCGGAGCTGGTGTCATGTGAGCTGTGCCGTATCTCTTTTCAAAGCTGATATTTTGTTCTTACTTCTTCCTTTGCTTCCAGCTGTAGTGCTTTAAACCACAGTGATCAAACCCAAATACTCCATCTAATACATTCCTGTACAGGCTCCTGGCAGCTAGGCTGTTCTGAGCTGTTAATTGCCTTCCCATTGTCTAACCCTCACGGTAAGTAATTGTACCTGGAGTTGCCTTATGGCAGCTGGGAAGTTATGGTTCTCTTAGGAACGTCCCAGATTTGTGCATGATCAGATGACTCAGGTTCTCGTATTCAGAAATAACTCCCTTTTCTCTTTTTGAGCTGTAGTCCTTTCCGAAGGCAGGACGCAGCAGATATGATGTTTGATCTGCGTTAGACCGCAGATATTTCACATGACACTGCCTGGACACGCCTTTTATCTCGAGGCTGTGAATGTGAAATTTCTGAATTCCTTTGGAGATAAGTGGCGAGAAGCGAGGCTGTCAGCAGCCTGCAGTCCCTAGCTGTGTATTCTCTCTGCTTGAGGACTTGGAAGAGAAAGAACATGTCTTATGTTCTTCCTTCAGTAAAAGGCCTTTCTTCAACTCATGAATAATAAAATAATTAAGATCATTCTGGCAGTGTAACGTAAGGTAGAAATTTTGTAGGGCAGTTTAATGTTGATATTAAGAGATGTATTTTTATTTTTTAAGTATTCACCTGGTTACTATTAATCCTACGGATGCCCTATACTGAAGGAATCTTAAAACCAGGCTTCTTTGTATTAATAGTGATTACCCTTTTCCACTGGAGTTTCATAGCACCAACTCTGAAAACCTGTTTTTATTGAGACAGCCCATGTGTTAGCCTATTTATATGCAGCAGGTACTCCAGCTCTCACAACTCTTTTCTAGTGGGTGTTTGTTAGTGAAAGTTCATTTGCTTAAGAAACAAGAGCCTTTTCTCTGCTTTCTCCGCGATAACTGCGTGTGTGTGTGTGTGTGTGTGTGTGTGTTAGGTAGCTGGTGTGGGGACAGATCTGCCAGAGCTAAAGGCTTGTTTCACTGACAACTGTTAAAAGAACCAAGTGCAGCTTGCTACAGAAATTCTTGTGCATCATATTTTCTCCCCCACTCCCCCAAATATTTAAAATACCTTTGTATTTTAATTTAAGAGTTAGTCATTGCCCAAGTACCAGGCATGCACTATTAATACACTAATGAAGTCAGGTTGTGCTCTTTCACTGAGTGAATACTTGCCAGAACTCTTGAAACAAGTTTCGGGAAATGCTTGCATTGGCCACTAAATCTTCCCTTGTCACCACTACGCTTCTAGTTGCTGCTAAGGACAGCAAAAATGCTACTCTGAATGACACATTACCTAGAGCGTGTGTGGATAATGAAAAACTAGCTATGAATAACATTATTTAATAAAGCCCAAAAAACCTGCATACAGTCCTTTGTGAGGAAAGGACGTTAGTGTATTTATTGTGCGTGTTCTGTGTATGCTGCGAATGTATTTTGAGGACTGGCTTTGCTCTTGGGACCAGAGCCTGGCCCCAGGACGGGCTTGGAGCAAGGAGCGCTCTGATCCACTCTGGGTGTCCCCTGCATAGCTGATAAAATTACTAGGATTTGTCCCCGAGTCAGGCTCAGACATGGTAACACTGCTAGTTCAAGTATGGTTTTTTTGTTTCCTAGAAGGGCTAGAAAATATGTATATGCCTGGTCTCTTGTGTTTCTGCAAACAGAAGATATTTTTGGCAGGCTTTCAGCCAAAAGCCCGTAGCTGCCCCCGTTACTGTTCACTGTAGCGTTCCTGAAAACCGTGCACAGCTCTGTCAGAGGAGGGTTAGTTAGACTGGGATCACATTGTTGCTCCAGCACTAGGAGCATCTCAGCTGCCTGATGGGCAGCTCTGTACAACTTCATGGTACAGGTTTTGAAGGCGAGCAGACCATCATTTCAGGCGGCAGTGTTGTGCTGGCCTGGAAAGGGCAGCATCTGAGCGAGCCTTCCCGCTGCAGGGAGGGACCTTGAGAGGGGAAAGGTGTGGAAACCCCTTAGGGTGGTCTTAATGTCACAGCTGTAGTTCGTGGCCAAGGGTGGCTGGTCCAGAGGCTGAGGTGGTGCAGCTGCACACACGCACTCGGAGGAACGTGGTATTTCTGCATGGGCGATGAGCGGTCATACCCATGCTGCTCTCTGTTGGGCTCACGTGGCGTTTTCAGACGTCCAGCATCCTCTTTAAATAATGACAAGACTGGTACATCCAGTTTGGGAAATAAGTTCCTTTGCCCCGTTCAGCCATTATGGAATTTAACTTTTCAATTTTTTTCTCGCTTTTTTTTTTTTTAAAATTCTAAGAAGTGAAAACTGACTACCACACTTGCAATTCCTTCTAATTGGTTTTGTTATGGTTGATTATAACCTCTTTTTTGAGCCCTCTCACCCAAGTACTTGTGTCCTTCTTTCCTTCCTGTTACCACAAGCTTTTGCTTGGTTTTATAATACTGCTCAAAATAAAACTAATCTTGTCATACGGTGAAATGACTTGATTCAAGGTAGACCCAAGATGTGATGTGTAGAAGTTCTATGTTCCGGGGGTAGGTTTCGTAGCTCCTCATAGCTGTGCTACCAGCATAAATGAAGGTTACATTTTGTTTTGCGTTGTGACTCAGAACTTCACAAACGAGACCTTTATACTTAAAGGGAAGGGAGACCGCACTGGTCTCTGTAGGGTGAAGGGTAATTTTAGAATGAAAATGAAGGATCATTGCAGGCAGCGATGGTGAATTTATTTTTGCCTCTTTACAGTAAGCTCTGTATCTGGTAACTTTTGTTAGGTTCTCTTCTCCAACACTGCATCCTTTTCATTTCTGAAATTTTTGTAGGAAATTCTGCTGGACAGCTGTGCTTAGCAATTGCTGCAGGTAAAAATGGAACAAATTGATTCGCGGAATTTTCCCCTGTTTGTTTGTTTGTTCCTAGAATAATGCTTTGATCTCGCTGAATCTAATACGGTTTCTAGCTGCTGTTTCCTGTGGTTTACCCATCTGCATGAAAACTTTTGATTTGGGGGTGAGGAAGAAAGTGTGTGGGTAAAGCTACGCTTTTAGGCTGTCCCTGGCCAAAGAAAGCTACAACTGTCTGGTGGGACTTTTTGTCACGTTTGTTTTACAAACAGAAACATGCTAACCTGATGCAAGGTTGGACTAGATGATGCCTGAGGTCCCTTCCAACCTGTGATTCTGTGTGAATTGTCTGAGTGTCTGATACCACGGGGGTCATCTAGGCTCAGTAGTTCTAGGGGAAGTAACGCTAGCCTCTGTTACAGTTGACAAAAGCAATGCCTTTTGTAGATAACATACCGCTGCCCAAATAAACCCCCTTTCTTGCTGTTTTGCTTATTACAGAATGATACCAGTAGTATTTGTGATATTGGTATTTTTGCTTTGTAATCTCGTGAGCGCTGGGGTAGCTTTGGCCTGGTGCTGTGTCCCTTCAGCTTGCAGGAGGCTTCGGGTGCCTTCTGGTCTGTCATTGCCGAGCTGAGCTGAGCTTCTGTGGGGCTGGGGGTGGATCGGGGTGTTCTTTCTTTGAGAATTGTTCGCGTGAGTCAATGCAAAGGAAGAAAGGGGAGGAATCGGTTCTCGCTGTCTTGATGTACGACCATGTGTAGGCACACCCCTAGAAAGAGTTCCTTGCTTTCAGCGCTGCATGGACAGTGATGAGACTTCTCTCTCCCCTCTTTTAACTCCAGCAGAACTGTGAGGCGGACTTTGGTATGATACCATGGAAGGGCAGCATAACCATCCACATCATCTAGGGGACCAGAACAACCCTCTTTGCAAGCTGCCCGGGCAGGAATATCAGCATGATCCTCAGGTAAGTGCATGCATCTCTTCACTCTTTCTCCTTCTCTGTTTTCTTCCACCCCTTTTCTAAAGGTCTATAGATTTTTCGGCATTTAGCCTTCCACCCCTCCTCCCGCCCCCTTTTGTTTATAGTGCAGCTACAGCAGTTTTAGGGTATATTCAGTTTGTGATTCTGCCAGCCAGCCAGAGTTTCGTGAATCTAGTTCTTTGATTACAAAAAGAGAAAAAGGAAATGCTTTGAATTTTGCTTAAAGCAAGTGTTTTTAAATCATCTTTAAAATATGTTCTGTATTGGCTTTCTCTTCTCTTTGATTCCTTGAAGAAAAGGCCAAAGAAAAGCAGCTGATTGTGCAAGTGAATACATGTATTTTATCTCCTTTTATAATAAATGCTGAAGAGCTAATTACCAAATACAAGAAAAAGCTCATCCTACACAAACCTTTGGGCTCTCTGGCTTAATTTTCTGTGAGTCTCTGGAATCTGTCCCATAATGTATTTTATCTGTACTGTTCTCAGGTTTCACTATAGAGGCTCATATCTCTCTTCCCTGCCTTTCCGCAGAAGTGGGCTAAAGCTAGGGTTGGACCTGTATTCAAAGTAATGTTGATACCTTCACTGTAATCATGAAACTTGTAGTTTTTTGACTCCTGGCTGCTTGCCTTTTTTAGGCTGTTTGTCTGTTTATCAGAGCAATTAAGTTTTACCTGTAGGCATTTTAAGGAGCTACCGAAGCAGCATGGAAAAGCTGTCAGGAAGAAGACTATTGCAACTGTGGTGTGACGTTACCTTGGGGAGGGGGCTGTGGGTGTTAATTTGTCATTCCAGCCGTGCAGTCCGGTGGTGATCAAGGCTCCTTGAACAAGAAGTGGTTGTTAGGGAAGCCGTATCCAAACGGAGGACAGGATTTGCAAAAGCCCCAAGTTGCCTACACGTAGAGTACAATGGTGAATGTATCTTATGCAGCACTGCTGGGAAAGCAATGTTGTATGGAGCAAAGCCCCCCTCTCCTAATGTAGCAATTTGTCATATTAAGTCATTTAATAATAATTGAATCCCCTTGATTAATCTCCTAGAATTAGCCAGTTGCATTTTGAGCAATTAAGGTTAATTACTGCCTCATTTGGCAGGATAGAGCCCCTGTAATTATTTCATGAACAAGATTAGGAAGTGTTCCTGTGCAGCAGATACATTCATGGCATCTTGGAGCACATGGTAGAATTTGTAATGACATAGTTAAGTGTAATTAGTAGCTAATAATCTGTGTTCTGCTGTTTTGCTGATGCTAAGTGGGCTTATTTTGCTGTATGGTCATTGTTCAGTGAAACCTCCCCTAAACTCTGTTAATAGCAGAGTTGCGTTAATGGAGGTCTCTGAGTATATTAACTGTTCTGAGAATGATCTAAATTGGAATTAAGATTGCAGAAAGACTTTCTTTGTTTTTGCTGTTAAAATAATAAAAAAAAGGAGCTGAATAACAAAAATATAGTCTACTAGAGAATATTAAAAAAATGCCTCTCCTCAGCAAACTCAGTTTAGAAATTAACAAAAACGGTGCTATTTAGAGGACAGGCCACCTTACGTTGATGGCATGATAGGATTGCTTATTACATATTTCTGGTTTTCCATTTTGCAGGAACATAATTATATATCACACTGAATTTTCTGGTACCTATTATCTGGAAGAATCCAAGATTACATCGTTTACTTATCTCTTCAGAAGAAAGAATGTAGACATGCTATATAATACCTTGTGGAAGAGAGAGAGCTTTGGAAATGAAAAATGGACCAAACTTGTCTTAGAATAAGTGTCGTGCATGGCAGGGATAAAAGCTTAAGCAGAAAAAAACAGAGCTTGAGCTTTTAGAGTCTCAGATGAGGAGGGGCTTTTGTATGGAATAGCCCTCCCTTCCAGCCCTTTCATTCAAAACTACTGTGTCACCCCCCAGAAGACCAGAGCAACAGTGTGCTCCTCTAGTAGAAACTTTTCCTATAATTACGCTGCTCCTTAAAGGTCTGGGGTTTTTTTATGTTTGGGTGTTTTTTTTTATTTTTATTTCTGATAGGTGTTATTTCTGTTTTATAAGTAGTTAGTACAGAGCTATGGGTAAGTGTATCAGACTTTTTGTCTTTAACTAGTATAGTTTAGTAATAAGATGACACTTTTGAGTAATGCTTCATATTTAGTTCTCTAATTAGAGTAAGTGAATCTATAAATATATATAAAATGCCCAATAAAATCCTGCTCCCTTACCTGCCCAGCATTACCCTGATGAAGTTTGCCAGCAAGAGACAGACTGTTTTCTAGTAATGTTCCAGAGCGAAAGCATCAATTATTGAAGTCTCTAGATTACTTAGTGTTTATAGCAGTAAGCAAAAAAGTTATTTAGGAGTAAATCAGTGATAAAAAATATGGAGCTATAATTTTGGCTTAGTGTTTGTACTATATAAATGTAATAACTCACTTTTAAACAACCCTTTTATATACTCCCACACACAGCTTAGCAGCAGAGCTCTTGGTGGTAGTTTCATTTTGGTCTGCAAGTTGAAGGTAGATTTGGACTGGTCATCTGGCAGCAAAGACTCTTCAATTTATTGTGTTCTGAAATGCTATTCTCAAGCTGGTGTTTCTTTCCTTTCCATAAGTTAGTACAAATATCTGCTGATGGGGATGTTAAAACTTTGAAATTCCAGCCAAGTTCTTCATCAAACTTGAAATTCTAGGCAACAGGTCAGGTTAAGGGTATTTTATGATGACTGTGTAGTCCGGTTTTGAAGCTGCAAATTGAAAAACCTGATGTATTCTTCAATAATTACTTGACTACCTGTTTGAAGGATAATCCATATTTTAAGTTTCCTCAGTTCTTGTGAGCTTAGAAGTTCTCTTTTTAATCAATCTGTTCTAATGTGTTCTCATAAATTCACACTGGAATTTCAACCTCAAAGTATGCAAAATTCTCTTCAGGTAGGCATTATTGAATGGAGATGGGTGTATAATTTGGGACATCATAAAGAGGTTTGAAACACCGGTGCTGATAGTAAATCATTGCTTATAATGTATACGTGTTCAACTGGAGGGGCTGAAGCTTCCCCGTCTCCTACCCCAGATGTCTTTTAAAGGTGAAATTAGTTTACGGTAAATGTCATTCAGATGAAGTATGCACTTTAGAAGCAAGGAAACCATTGCTTTAAAATTAATGATGCATTGCAAATATCAGGAAAAAAAAAAACTTACATCCAGCATAAAGATAATTAAAATTCAGGTCAGAAGTTTATGACTTAGTCGGGCTAAATTTTTTAATGAGATTTCAGAAAATTAATTGGGCGAGTATGTTTTTACTCTTCTAAAGAATATTTCATTTCATGGCTCTGCACGAAAGATGCTTTTATTGGCATCTAAAGATTGTAGTGTCTCTGACTCTTTAACTGTTGGTTAACCAATTTTTAACAATATTTAGGCTGATTACAAATAATCTAAATGTCTCTGGCCTTGTAGCTGTTTCTGCAGAATGATGACTAGTGCTTGTTTTCCACGTGCCAATCAGACAGCAGCAAAACAACTGACTTTATTAATTAATTACCATTAGTACTCTGCGTTTATATATTGTGCAATTAGCAGAGAACATTCCCCTTTTTTAGGCTCATTCAGCCTTATTTCTCCCTGTGTCTCTGGGGGAAGCAGTCATACAGGCAATGCTCTGCAGCATGTTAGTGTTTTACTGATATTTTTGTCTTGAGTCTTTCAGTACTCGCCTGTGCCTGAAACGCCGCGTTAGAGGCTGCAGGAAGGGCTGCTTGGACAGTTTTCTTGGGACTGTTCAGCTTTTCCCCAGCTCTCAAATAATTACAAAGGGGTAAATTTATTGGCCAGACATTAATTGTTCTGGAGATTGAAAGTTGTTCCAGAGAACAGTTTTTTTTCTTATTCTTCCTTATCCCAAAATACAAGTTCTGAGCTGTACAACTACTCATGTAAAAAATATAAAAAATTCTGTCCAGGTCATGTAGCTGTCCTGCCTGCACGCGGTTATAGCCCTGTACGAAGGATTTGAGGGAAACTGTATCAAATTTCCCCTTGTAAATTTTGGCGTGTTTGTACTGCGGCATGCTCAGAGGGTCGCCTCTGGTCAGGCGCCTCTGGGGGCACTGGAATCCCTGACAATGTGGAAGCGTAAGTAGAAACTACATCCTATCACCAGGAGCAAGCATACAGCAAGGAACCTTTCTACTACTGTCGTCCTCCATATTTGCCCAGGTTGCTTTATAATCTGATATATTGAGACTCCTACTAATCTTTAATAAAGTTTCTTACACTTGCAGCATATCAGTTCAGGAGAATACAAGATAATATAGCTGAAGCTTTTATTTAATTGGATTATTTTTTTTTTTGCATTATAAAACCTTACTAATTTTTATTTGCAGAAAATCTCGTAACACCTCAGAACCTGAGGCTGAAAGTTCTGGCAAACTTCTCCATTAAGCATTGCGATGAGGGCTGTCATTGAGTACTTCTGCCAGCTTTGAAATGTTTGCTTTTGCATCAGTGATTACATCTCAAAGAGAACGTGTATGCCAGAGACGTTGTCCAGAAAAGCTTGTTCTTGGAATAATCTCTGCATTTCTTCTTAAAAATGAATAGCCTCTTTATTTGAATGAGGAATTAATTGACTTTAATCTTTGGCTTTTTTTTTTAATGGAGTAGTAGAAGAATGAGTCTTCATTGTGTGGAAAAGAGAACAGCCTTTGTCTCAAAACTAGTTCTTCCCAGGCTCTCCCCTTCCTACAGCTGCCCCGGGAACAGAAGTGTGCAAACAGCCTGATTTTTGTAGTGCTGTTAGAGGTCTGGGGGGTGGGGGTGTTTATCACCCCCCCTTATTTATTTGTTTATTTATTTATGCATTTATTTAAGCGCCACAATTGACCTTGAAACCTGTTCTGCAGAGCCAGTGGCTTGGTTTTCCTGTATTCATGCAGACCTGAACCCTTCACTGAGCCTGAATCTGTCCTGAAAATGAGAACACCTATCTTTGAACAGGTTTGAAGGTGGTGGTGGTGGTATCTAATTTTACACACAATTTATAGTTACATATGAAAACTCTGAGATTTACAGAAATAAAGATCATGGTTATTTGAATGAATAGGTATTGGTTCTTTGACAGCTTTATGAGAAATTGTAGTGGTTAAATGTGGAAGGACTTGAAAAAATGGAGTTCCCCCCATCAAAAGTCATGAAATGTACATGAGGCCAGACTGTAGGGATGATATTCTCAGGAGGTAGACATTTCTCAGGTATTCTAAGTGTCTCCTGGTAACAGTATTTAGAAGAGTTACCTGCTTACGTTTAAGTACAGTAAAGCATCAGAGATGGTTCATTTTAAACAGACGTATGGGAAAAGGGGCTGCCGGGATCAGTGGGGAGCTTTCTGGGATGGTGTGGTCTAACCTGAGCCTGCTCTCCGGTTTATACCGTAATCAAACATCTTCTAGCCTGTATGAAAGCTCCATTACTTTAATTAGGTCTGATAGGTTGTGATGGCAAATGCAAATCTAGGTCATTGCATATGTAAATGTGCAGCTGTAGTCCTGGAGGATGCCAGAACATATCAGCTAAGGTGTCCAGTCATCACCCAGCATTAACTCCAGCATGGCAAGCAGACTTTATGTGCTAACCATGTGAAAGTGGTTAGGACACACACATACACCCTGTCGCTTGCCTAACATGTATTTATATTTTCAAGTTAAGAAGTTGCTAGATATTTCTTGGCACATGCTTAAAATATTAATTTACACCTAAACACTCTTGCTTTAAACACACAACTTAATGATTTATGAAGGGCAAATGGATACCATCCTTGATTGCAGCAGGGCTTTCTTCCTAAAAAAGAAAGTTCTGTGGTAGTTGCTTCATAAAATCTTGTTAAAACAGCTACCTCTACTGTGAACGTTAACTCCAAGCTGGACAAGCTTTTGCTCAAACTTTCTTACTACTCAAGAAGAGCGAGGCTCAGGAGGTACGTGTTCAAGGTGAAGGAAATGCTTTGATCCCTTTATTTTTTAATTAGGAAAAAATGTTTTGTGATTTTACACACTGACACCTTTGTTTTGGCTGGGTGAAGTGATTTGACTGGACAGCTCGATTAATTTGCCTATCAGCTCATATGTAAAAAAGTCAGGAAATGGAGATGTTCCTGGTTAGTTGCCAGTCAAGCTGAACAAATACTTGTGTTCAGACGTTCTTCTGGTGATTTCATCACACAACAAATGCACGTAAACTGATGTTTTGTTAGTGCTCCCTGGAATGAGATGGGGGTTCCCGTCTTACTGTGATGTATATTCATGAGTCCTACTCTCTATCAAATCCCTGCAAAGAGAGATTGCAGCCAATTTAAACTGAGAAAGCTGCAGGGGCTGATTACTCGGAATATTTGCATGTGTGGTTTCATCCCATGTTACCTTACTTTGTTGATAATTTACTAACTTAAAGGGGGAAGTATTTAAATAATAAAGCAGTGTTATGTTAACATTCTGCTAGTCGTCTGATGACCCATAGGCTACCTTCCTCATCAGTGAAAGGATACTCCCATTTTAGTGTATTGTATACGTGGCAAAACTTAGAGAAATGAATCCTGAATCTTCATGGGAATTTTTATTTTGCTGTGTTACAGCCTGTAAGCGCAGCATAACTTCAAGCGCAAGTACTGAGAGTGACCTTCCTGCGCTTGCTGCCGCCAAGTTTGATAGCAGCCGATGGTGGCTGCGTGGTGAGGCGGGCAGCGGGGCTGCTTTCAGAGTGTAGGGGAGGCTGAAGGGATCTGAGGAGGGAAACGCTCCCTGAACTGTTTAAAGGAAATACTCGACTAAATTAGCTTCCTATTTCTGTGTGACTCGCCTTCATGAATAACTGCAAATACTAATGCAGCCTTCTTACTCATGTAGGTTATTGTTCATGAATTAAAATGTTTATTGTGTTGTGTTTAAGCCTAGAGAAAGGCAAGCCGTTTCTCGTAGTATGAGTGTTGAAGTGCTCATGGTGGTAGATGGAAAAACTTACCTGTGGCCTTGGCATTTCAAAAATAATCACTCGAAGTGCCATTTCATCTGAAAAGGAGTGGGTTTGCTCTTTTAGGGAGCTTAAACTGAGAAAGCTGGTGATCGTGATGGCCTGGAGTTAAATTTCCAGTTATGTGCCTACTTGAATTAGCAGGGGTTGGCTGGACATTATGGTGTTGCATTTGTGTCTTCTCTGGAGTTCAAACCATCTCAGCTTTTTGGTTTAGCAACAGGCTCTTTCCGTAACTGCAGAGCTGTATCCTCAGTAAGTTCTCAGCGGCTGACACGGGGCAGTGGTGGGAAGTGCCGGGCAAGCCCCTGCAGCAAACAGCCTTCCACTGCTGAGAGGTGAGGGGGAAGATGGCAGCAGAATGACCTGATAGTCTTTTCACAGTCTGGTTTGGGACTTAGATCTGCATCTCTGTATCATCAGCATTTATAAAATGTAATCCTTTTTCTTGAGTATGCCTGCAGTAGAGTGGCTTCTGTTGTGGGGATTTCTCCTGCGTTTGTTGTGATAAAGATGCTGTAAAGGTGACAGTTTACGAAATAGCTTGTTTCCGTTGATTGATTGCAGTTTGTGGGTCTGAAATTACTATTTAGGGGACTTTAAAAAGCGTTAAATCTTACAACTTTGTTTACAAAACCTCTGCCACATAACTGTGATTGTAGTTCCGAGTTGCACAGACACCTTGAAATCTGGAAGCTTTTTCAAATGTCTGATTGATACTTTTTATTGTGTGTTGAATACTAGTCGTTTTTATTTCTCTTGCAAAGAAAAGAAGTCCAAACTTACTTACTCGTCAAAATAAATATGCCCTGTTAGAGATCCTAACGCTGTCTGGTATGTAGTGCTGGCAAAAGATGCTGTCCGAGAGCTTTACCTGCATTTTAAATCTTACTTCCAGCCCCATTCCTCTGTGTTAGGAAATGCCAGTGGCAGCGATCATCGCCTCCTTAAAACGTCCATCCCTCCTGGCCTGCTCTCCCCGGACACTTGTGCTGGGGTTGTCTGCTAAAGATGCAGCTCCAAACGAGGGCTGCTGCCCTGGGAAGCCCTTCCCCCCAACTCCTATTGTGTGTGGGAATTCCGAGATGGCTCACGATGCTGAAGCTTAAGAAGATTCTGCTTGGCATGCATGGCAACTTTAATTAATTTCCATAATTTCTTTTTTAAACATTGGTTAGCAGTCATGTTAATTACAGAGGAGACCAGAATGGCTCTAGGGAGCAATTCCTAGTCCATGGAGTACGTAATCCTCATTACGCTGTGTCTACCTGCCTGGCTGGGTATTTACCTGAGACTGCTCAGAGGTAGGCATCAGCATCTCCCAAGCGACACTGGCAGGCAGAGTTGATGAGAGGGTGTGTAACTAGGGAGACGGTAGTCTGGGGCTAATTAGTTACTTACACGGAAGGCAAGATGTCATTTAACTCAGTTCAGCCGATGTTACTAACACATTTACTAGGAATTTGTGCGTTTGTGGTCAGAATTATCTATAGACTGATCAGCTTAGATTAAATTCCTGACCATCAGAAATGAGAGCAAGAGGGTATGCGCATTTGGGGATCGTAACTCTGTGTCGTACGCTTTTGGTAGCTGTTACTGGTTTTATGCTCCAGTTTGTTTAATATTTTATGCAAGTTTCTGTTAAGTGTGCGTGCGCTGGCGGCTGTATGCTGCGCTTCCGTTTTGCGGCTGCTCTGGTACAGTGTTGTCTGAACCAGACAAAGAAAATTGAAGGTGGGAAAAGGAAAGCCAGACCACTCCGTCATCCCTTGTACACCGAATCAACACCAGATTTCTTTCTCTTTCTTGCTGGGCAATCCTTACTGTGAGGAATTTACCTTCCTCAATATGATTAGTCATATAAACCACTAGTTTGCGGTCATAATGACAGATGGGGAATGCAAGTTCATGTTTTTACCTCACTTCTTTTAGTTCATTGATTTAATTTCTTTTGACCTGAACAGAGACATCTAACGTCGTACCCGTATCGCTGCACGTTGGCAGATTTTCAGATAGAGAAAAAGATTGGACGAGGACAATTCAGCGAAGTTTACAAAGCAACTTGTCTTCTGGACAGAAAACCTGTGGCATTAAAGAAAGTTCAGGTGAGCGTTTAAGTTCAAAGTCTTACTATTTAGCAAGTAGAATGGAAAGGTTTTAAGTGTCTACAGAGATCATGTTGAGTCAGATACCTCCTTGACTATTCTTTTCTCAGCAGTAATAATGTAACAAAATGCTTTGTAAACTGAGAGTTTAAGGTTTGAGTGGGTTTTAGAGGTTTGTTTTGTTTGGTTTTTGGTGTGTGGTGTTCTTTTTTTTTTAATTCATTATCTTGAAATAATAAAGTAAAGAATAATGCTTCTGAAGAACTCAAAGCAGTTTGACAAATACTAGGTCAGGTTAGTTTCGTGGTGCTCAGCTTACATCTGGACGTAAGAGGCCAAGTGCCCCGCTGCACTCCTGCCTCCCCTCGGCTGTATCCTCTGTGGCTGTCTTCCCTCTGTAGCCTGTGTCTCTTCTGTGGGACCCTATTTCCATTTTGAGCAATCTCTTCGCACTTCATGGTCTCAAACCCACTCCAGGATGATGAGGGATAATGTTTCTAAATCAGAATTACGAGGCAGTAGTGCGATTGGATATTCATTTTTAATTTTACTTTTTACTTCATAAAAAGGGGTTTACTAAATTATTATTAAATGGGAGTGAAAGCATGAGGCCTTAATGACCATAGTCATATGGTGGGGAGGCTGCCATCCGACACAGGGGAATCGGGAGAGCACAAGAGCACGAGAGGGAAAAAAGCCTGCGCTTGCTGGTGGAGTTTTAGAAGAGTTTCTGAAAAACTTTCATGCAAGCAATACGGGCTTGTAACTTGGCTTCACGTATTGTGTTCAGAAGTGTTCGGCATTTTGTTTAAAGAAATTTGCCTTTAATCCTTCAACAGATCCTTTAACTCTTGTTTCTAGTGACTTACTCTGATTATTAGAGAATGAATATTAATGCTCAATATTACTGTTAATTATTACAGATAAATCAGTAGAAGCTATATATCTGTTTAAAAGACAAAAGTAAACATTATATCTTTTATTTACCACGTTAAATTAATAGTAACTAAACTATTTTGAAAATCACATCAGCAAATTCACAAACTAGTATCTTTATTTTTCGTTATAAGAATAGAATATTGGAATATATTAGAATATTGCCTACAGGTTCTAAAATTAATTTTACCCTATCGGTAGCCCTTTAGTGGCTTTGCAATAAAGAAAGCATTGATCTTTCTTTGATCTGGGGATTGTGTGTGTACTCATTACAGTAGAGGACAGACAAATTGGGAGAGGAAAGACCAATTTCTTGTTAAAATATTCTTTTTGTTGTTGTTGTTTCATTTTCATGATCTATGTTTTTTGTCTTTGAAGATTTTTGAAATGATGGATGCCAAGGCTAGGCAAGATTGCATCAAAGAAATTGACCTCTTGAAGGTAAGAATTTTTACAATGACTTTTTCCATTTTGAGAAAAAAACTGTTTTCAGGTTGGCAACAGTCATTTGCCTTTTAAGGCAAATAAGGCTTATATAGCACACACGGTGATCTTTCTTTGGCAAGCTAGGAGGCCTACATCATGCAAGAGTTTTGTCTTGAAGCTTAATTTCATTGAGTTTTCTGCCCATAGTCTGAGGGGTCTATTAAAAGTCTTTCTGTCCCTAACAAAACCCACCAGTACTCCTTTTCCAGAGGGGCAACTAAATTCTGCCCTTCATGTGTTTTGTTTTCTTTGTCACTTTGAAATAAATTAATGAACTAGCTAAATGGGAAAACAGTTTTGCATGTGTATGTATATGTATGCATATCACACATTAAAAATGGTAGTTTAGATAGAGGCTCTGAAACTAGAGTTTCTTAAGTGGTTGAACCAACTATGGGGTTTTTTCCATCTCAGTGATCTATTTCAAAACGTTGGCAGAAAATATATGTTCGTTGAGCCTTAGATATCTATTTTGAGTAAATGCAACAGATTGCAGAAGACTAAAATTTTAGTTTAGATAGTCAGATTTAATAAATTATTAAATAATTCATTTTGTAAATGTGATTTTTAGGTAACTTCTGTTTAAAGTGTTGATTTATAGTCATGCAGTTGCAGACAAAGCTTGAGCCTGCGAGACTTTAGCAAAGGCATACAGGATAAACATGAAGGTAGCAGCTTGTGTGAACGTGATCCAGTCGCTTAACAGGCATGGAGAAAAATAATGCCAACAGTAGCATTCAAAAAAGAGAATTTGTGACACTTCTGGGTTCTAGATAATCTAAGCGGTTTTGTCTTGAACTCTGGTTATGGAAGATGTTACAAACTTGCACAGGATTTATTCAGAGCGGAATGTGCAAATTATCAGAATTGGAGGAAAATGGAAATAAAATACGCACGATGCCAGGAGGCTCTGGTCAGCTGCCATCCGCCTCCGTGGGGTGACCAGAGGCATGAAGCTCTTCTTGCATGAAGCTCACCAAGGCACCAGATATCAAACCACGGTTGCCACGGTGGCCGAGTTATGAAAGCGAATATGATACGTTGAGCAAATTAGGGTTGATAAAATTGGATTATTTTGCACAACATTTTATAGAAGACTAGGAAACATTTACTAAATTCATTTAGTTGGGGGCGAAGGGAGGAGCAGGAATCGTTGCTGACAGTCTCCAGAAACATGCTAATATGCTGTTTATTATGCAAAACATTACTGTGCTGGTAGTTTAATTATTATTTATTGTTGAATGTCAACAAATCTTCCTGCTTGGACAGTTGTGAAGGCTCATGGATGTTAAAAAGCCAGTTTGATGAATCCCATTGTATTACAGATGCCAAGGGGATACATTTCTTAATATTGCCTATAGTTCACTTCCTTCAAAAGGCTACTAGTCTTCAAGTCAGAGCCCGCAAAGTCCATTGAATTTCATCCAAGGTACTTGTAGCTTGGTTTGAGAAGATCAGCAGATAATAAGTAAGACGTAATCAAAGTTGAAATGGCCAGCTTTGGAGCCGACCACGCTGTTCTGGTCAGCGTGTTTGCGAACCCAGGGCAGGTGCAGGCCGTTCCCGCCGGCGGCCAGGCGGAGTTGCTCAAGGTTTGTCTGGAGTGGTGTGGTCAGCATCTGCAGCTGGAGCGCACGTCACTCTGTGCCCCCAGACGAATAACTTGTCAAATCAATATATCTGCAATTCATCTTTTGCTAATTGATCGCTCCCATGCTGCCTGTTCTCGCAGCTTCGTGGAAGTAACGGAAGGTCTGTGTCTGGATGTGCGGGGACGGTCATGAAAAGTCCTGTTCCAAAACCTCAGAGCTGCTGGGTCAGAGTAAGACACGGGTCCCTTCTCGGGGCTGGGCGGTAGATTTATGCAGCATGGGGCAGAACAGTCCCTGCTTGCAAGTAGGAAGTATTTTAAAAGTGAGACCGCTCCTTGCTGCAGAGCACGTGATCTCTGGCCTGGCTTTTAATGAAATTTCATGGGGCTTCTTGCTCTGTCATGAGCTTTTCACATTCAGCTTTCCTTTAGAATAGAGTGTGTGCAGCTTCAGGAAAGTGGGACAGGTTTGTATTTTTCTCAAATGAGTGACTTATTCTCAGTAATTTTAATTTTAGCATTTTTAGTGTCATTATTAAAATATAAAATACCTTTCACTTCCTAAAGCTATCGATTAAAGTATTCTTGTGTCTAGAAACTGTAAAGTGTGTGAGGACCCAGTTCAGCACAGTGTTTCAGAGTCTGCTTAGATCTTGCTCAATTTCACTTTTTTTCATCACTGGTGATGTGAAGTAGGTCTGCCTTGCAGTTGTGTCCAGTGTCTGGCTGTCTAATATGGGGTATTCATATTTTTAAAACTTTGTTACTTCATGCTAGACACCAGTTTAAAAGTAGTATTTATAGACTATTACTAAAACAGCTTGTTACAAGAGCTTTTCTTTTTGCTGTTTTTATTTTTAGTGTAGACCCTTGAGGAATTTGTGAAGGATTTACACAGACTTGCTGTAGTCCACCCCTGTCAAAATAACACTTTGTCTTTTTTCATCAGAATTCCGTGTGACCATGGAAACACAGGGAGTTTTTTGTGATTTCTAAATTAATTCTAACTATTCAAAATGTAGCAGAAGCCAGACAAAACTGTGTATTACTTTGTAATTCTGGCTAAAAGGTTTAGGTAAAGCAGCTCAATAATATGGCTGTAATCAGCATTTGGGCTGCCAGCCCCCACGCTCACTCGTTTAGAGGTGGCTTACCCTTCCACATGCCTCTTGCTGACAGTGCTGCTGTGCATACGCATCAGGCATTAACTGCCATCAAACTTCCAGGATGCATTAAAGAACTAGGAAATGTCATTAACCCGAGCTAAGTGTTTGTAATCTTTTGTGCATTTAAGGATTTGTGAGAATGAATGTACTTTCCTTCCCACAAAAGAAATTCCAGATAGCCTTTCCATGCCAGGCAAATATGATAGATATAAAAATAACCCTGGAGTCAACATATTTGAATAAAATGAGATTGGCAAAAAGGAGAGTGGAGAATGGAAGTTTGGCTAATCCGGAGTGGTCTACCTGGCTGTTCTGGGAAAACAGAGTCCCAAGGTCAGTGAAATAAACTGTAAGAAGAACATATGCCTCTGCATGCACACCTCAGCAGGGTCGTGGGCAGCCTGCTGTGCTTTCCAGCAGAGAGGAGAGTCCGGTAAGGCTCCTTCTAGAGCGCTCCCCCCTCTGCTCCGCTTCAGCTCCCATTCTGAGATGGAGGGCCTCATCAAAAGAGCAGCCACAGAAGTTAGCGTGGTAGCATGGGTGTTTCACTTGTTTGCTTTTAATTTTATATGACTTTATCATAATAGAAGAAACATCTGTCTTTAGATCTAATGAGTTTCTTCAAACCAATACAAACAATCAGGAAAAAGTGTGTATGCAGTCTCTCACAAAAAATACCTGTGAAATATTTGTGTCGGTTAAGTGATGCTTGGGTGTGAGTCCGCCGGGGTTTTTTCCACCTCTCCAGAGGTGCACAGTCTTCGTTCCGTGTGTCAGTGGTCATAGCTTGATGTTGTGTGTTATTGGCATGTGGTGCCGAGGCTTAGAGGAAGGCTCGTTTGACTGCTCGGACTTCCCGGTGCCTTAGGGGTAGGCGTACCCGTATCTGCCAGAGCAGCGTGCGGTACCCAGGCATCGGGGAGCCGCGACGGACAGCGTGTGCGGGGGGAGGAGGGCACCCTGACGCGCGTTAGGTGTCGGCAGCCATTCTGCTTGGGATGTTGGTGCTGCTGGGGCTGGAAGTTGGTCTTTGATCGATGTACCTGAAACCAGACGTTTAAAAGAAATGTCAACTGAAATGGTGGCCTGTGCTATTTATTTATTTATTTAAGGCTTGCTCTTGTGGGAATGTTCTTCTCCTGATGCCTGCACATGGATCCCATTAAGGCTAATGCGCGCTAGTGCCGAGGCATCGCAGAGGAGAATCTATCCCCTAATGTGCATGCAGAGAGGCGTGATTAGCATGATGGATCATAACAGTGTTTCTTTTGGCTTTGTAACCCCTGGAATAGACAGGTTGAGTCACAGCTGTTTAGTAGACGAAATGCTCACTTTAGTCGTTTCTAAATTTACTGCATTTCTAAGAGCACAAGAGAAAGATAATCTAATGCAAAATGAGCAAGGGAGAGTGAACAGAGAGGTCTAGATACGACATCTTCTGAGCAGTTTTCCACTTTAAGAAATTCAGACATAAAATATTAAAATAGAAATTTTAATTTGTTGAGCCTGTTTCTTAAATTAGTCCTGTGAGTAAAGAGTAACAATCTGAGAAGATGCAAATTTTTAAGAAACATAGAAGGGGGGGGAAAATTTTAAATACCAGTTGTGAATATAAGAAAAAGCTATACTGAAATGAAAAAAGTAATTAGTGAAGACACAAGCAGAAATAATCAGAAAAATAGACAGATGCAACTTGTGCATCATTTTCCTCCATGAAAGTTTTAATTTAGTCCTGTTCTTATTCTAAGGGGCAAAGGGATCTCAGGGAGTACTGTAATCAACAGCGGGGGAGAAATCAGTTATTGCTTAACAAAGTTTCTTTCAGGACAGCCTTTTCTGTTGTAAACTCACAAAATACTTCAAAGCAGGTTCACCGTATTTTGGGCTGTATTGCTCTTTACTCCAGATTTTTTATTATGCTGTGCTTGCAATAAACAATATTTCATACAGGATTTTTGTCTATCATAACCCAGCGTGCAGTTAGTGTTTGTTTGTACCTGTTATGAACTGTTTTGCACAATGGTTACAAACACGGTACAGGTGGTGTGTCTTGGAGTTGCCGTTACCTCAGCGTTACAGATTTTCTTCTTGTGTTCTCTCGTATCTGCAGCAATTGAACCACCCCAATATAATTAAGTATTTGGATTCTTTTATTGAAGACAATGAACTTAACATTGTCCTGGAACTGGCTGACGCTGGTGATCTGTCTCAGATGATTAAGGTAAGCACGTGTCAGTTCCAGAGGTGCTACAGACTGTCAGGATTAGGCAGAGTCACAGGGCGGTGGGGGTAAGCACATCTGTGCCAGAAGCGCTTTTATTCTCCTCTTGCAGTTTTACACACCCACGGGGTGCTTCCAGAGCCTAAACCGAAGTGTCTGGTGGCGTTTTAAATATGCCAGGCGATGCCACTTGCTTCTGGTCGCGGCTTCGGAAGGGAGCAAGCCTCTGAATGATCTGGTGGGTTGTGTGCGTTATTTGCAAGGTTGATTTATCCAGTCTGTGATGGATGGGGACACTTAATTATTGTTAGATTCACTATTCACATAGCCTGTCTGCCACTCTGAAGACATTCAAGAAAGTGTATTGACTTTCCTTGCAATGGGGATTTGGGTTTGAGAAAATGTTTCAAGTACTTGTTCTTCTCTTATGTTGCTCTTAGGAATACTCGTATTGCTGCAAACCAGCTTTAGTTAAGCTGTTACCACCTGCTTTTATATTTTCTTTGACGTGTTAATCTTTAGACATACATCCCTTGTGAGAACAGATGTGTTATATCATGTTTGTTAGCACTCTCAACCTTCTCTCCATGTTTTACCTGTTTTTTGCCATCATTATTCTGTAATTATCATAAATGAATGTTTGCAAAGTTCTCCTCCTCCTTGTTGTCACAGTTAAAATATCTTATTAACAGATTTGTTTTCTTTGCCAGCAGAGCTATGAGGCACTAGGCCAAAGGCTGTCAAACAAGTTACCCATTTAGTCCATAGTCAGCGGCTAAATTTACAGTACCCATGTAAATCTGCTCCATCTCACAGGAGAGTCCCTCTGGGCGAGCGAGCTGGGGACAGGCACTTGGCAGAGGTGTTCCTAGGGAGGGCCCCAGAATTCCAGGTACAGCCGTACTCCGTAGCAGGGGCGACGGTGGGTCCTGCCCGAACCCGAGGGCCGAGCCGGTGGACACCGGAGCCACGCGCGGGCTGGTGCCGCCACCTCGAGTGCGCGGTGACTCGCGCCAAAGCGGCCGCCTCCTGCAGCCGTGGGCGTCGGGGTCTCGGTTGTGCTCAGAGGCAGACCTTGTCCCTCTGCCTGGGGAGAGCTCGTGTATTTTTATCTTTCACTGTTTTCTTGTGGCTTCTTGTATGTTTTACCCTCTTCCCAGCAGATCCTGGGAAACTTGCAGTTTATCTCAGACTTTCTGTAGTTGCGGTTAAAGATGGGGAAAAAGCGAGGCTTGTAAGAGGAGGAATAGGGCTGTGATGGTCCCAGGGTGTGCGATGTTTTGCTTGACTCTTAATTCTTAGCCTATAAAAGTTTTACATACATAATTGTTAGATATCATCATATACAAATATTTGGGGTTTTTTTGGTCATTTACAGTTTTTTAGTGTAAACTTTCCCTACTGATAAATATGTTAGTTTATCTATCACGGTTGGTAATTTAATTTTCTTAAAATTACTTTTGATGCTATTATAAATAGGAGTTACATTTTCCAAAACATAATTCGTAGATTCTTAGGTTGATAGCTTGAACTTGCAATCTTTCCGCCAGCGCTCCCCACTCTGGTCTGTTTTCCCATGCGTTTATCACAGGCATGAGGAAGATGCACTAGGTTTTTCCAGGGTCACGTAAATGATGTTTTTCCATTGGTGCAAATATTTGAATTCCATTTTTTTTAATAAAAAGAAAAAACAAACCCAAACTTAAGAACAAAAGTCTCATCCTCAACACAGCTTTAGCTGCAGAAGCAGAGTTTGCCGGCTGCCCCTCTGCGTCACCCCCACTCCCCACCCGTCCCTCGGGAATTTAAGCTTATGTGAGGATTTTCAGTTTCATCGAGGTGGTAGGAACAGCAGTAACAACACTCTGAAGGTGCGAGAGTGATAAAAACCGGGACTGTCTTTGTCACGCCCCTGGTGCCTGCATTATTTATGAGGTATTGTAAAGCTGATGTAAGAGAGTGCTGCAGGATAACCCACTGGAGAGTTGGGACTTTCTTGTAAATGTCAGGCAAGTCTTATTGGACATGACATTTAGAAAATTATCACTTGTGGTCTTGCATATCTACTCTTAAATACTTTAATGAGAATTAAATAATATTATTGTGTATATAACACTTTATCCCTCACCCTCTGTAATTCCTGTGTGCTCTCTATCAAGTTTTGGTTTGAGACTGTTGCAATCTGTCAGATCTGCTGCCTGGGGAATTGCACGGTCGTGCCCCTTCGCAGCTGATCTGCAAAAGAAAATTTCCCATTACTCGAGTCAAACACGAACCAGTAACAGCATTTCACATAAAATAGAAAACGTGACAACGGACATCAGATGTCTGCACCGAGAGGAAAAAAAACAAGATGCAGAAAGGGGCAACAACCAATTCCCTTCCTCTATTCTTGCATGCTGCTGGTGGAGATTCTCAAGGGTGTGATGCAAAAGAAACGCAGTTGCAGTGTGCTAGAAGGGCGTACGGCGCTTCAGAGATAGTCATTATCCAATGACACCTTGTATATCAAAGGATGAGGATAAATCTTAAACCTCTGGAAGCGTATTATAAGTGGGTTTTGTTAACGCTCTGCGTGACGAACTGGCTCAGTACCTAGCACAGGAAGAAGCAGTGAGAAGTCAGGGATCAATAACCTGAAGCAGTGCGATTTTTGGGATGCCTTGGAGGAGGAGGTCACGCTTTGCGTGTGATGTGCACGGCTGTTGCGCGTTTCTGAAATAGAGAAAAAGTAGTTGAAGATACATAATGTTTAGCCTTCATATTTATTCCTGTAACAAGTTGCTCGGGAAGACTTCAGTATTGCAGAGACCAGTGGCCGTGCTGTACTCCTTTGTATTGTGTTATGCTTGTGATTATTTTATTTGAGAGCTATTAGCGCCCAGAGTTTCATCGAATCTGGCCTCAACTTTGCTTGGCACTGCGTAAACGCACACAAAATGGTCTCTTTCCAGATCTGTGTGTCTCTTGATCAGTAGTGTCCTCCTGTCTCGCTATAGATGGTTCAGTTAATTTATTATTCCTACTATGCATGAAATAGAATATATTATTCTACCTGATCACAGAAGAAACATGGATACTTTATTTATGTTCTGGCCAGCTTTTAAAAGGGGGAAACAGATTTCTTTATTATTGTTAATAAACTGTACAATAATGAACGTAATAATGATTTTTTTAATGATCTTTTGTTACTTAAGGCAAAATATTTGAGACATTTGTTGTTTTGAGGCGTTAAATATGTTTTGCAAGGTAATTAAGGAGATTAAAGCTAATTATAATTGGTGTCCATTCAAAAATGTCAAACCTATTTAAGCATCTTTTTCGTAATAGTTGTTAATTAGTGAACTGCATTGAAGTTTCCATACAGAGAGAAGGAGTTAAAAGCTAATCAGAAGAAAAAGTCGTGCTGCTGCAGATCTGGAAGACATGAGCAACCTGCAGCTGACTGTCATGAGTCCAGGAACGAGTCAAATATGTTGCTTTTTCACTGATCTTTTATTTATTTCCTTCCACAGTATTTTAAAAAGCAGAAACGGTTAATCCCGGAAAGGACGGTGTGGAAATATTTTGTGCAGTTATGCAGTGCAGTTGAACACATGCACTCCCGCAGGGTGATGCACAGAGGTAACATTAATTCAGTCTCTTTTCACTGAATAATAATATAATGTTCCAATTAGTAAGCGCCTACATTCAAAAACAATTATGCTGATGTTCAGCCAATGCATGTTTAGAGAGGCCGGAGCTTGCAAGATGGATTTCTCCTTCTGTCTCTTTGCCTCATTGTTAAAGGATTCAGTCCGAAGTGAGTGTGGTATTAGGAAGATGAGCTGCTTTGTATTCCAGACACTGATATTAAGTAGAAGTGTCATACTTGCCATTAGGAAAGTGTCAGAAGTAAAATGCTGAGACTACTGGATACAGTGAACTCTAAGAAATAGTCTTCATTATATTAGCTGTGACCTTAAGAGAGTTTAGAAGAGTTTTTCTGTCTTGTGAGCTTTTCTGAAATATTAATACAAATATGTCCCACACTCTTATAACCTGTTCTCCATTTTCATTAATTATTTTTGAATCTCTTATCTTAGAACTTTTCATAACTTTGAACTCTATCCAAAATTTATGTTGCTTCTTTCAGCATAAATGAAATGCTTTGTGAAGGACTTGACCCAGGAAATGCAAATATCCCAAAAGGCACCGATACCAATCTCTGCTGCTTGTTATTTTCTCTCTCCTTTGAAGCAGTGAATTCTTCACCCTTTTTTTTTCCCCTAGCAATGCTGTATCATTTTTGCTGCTTCATACATCCCCTGATGCAGTTTATCAGTCGTACCTGAATTAGGTGTGTAAATGGTGGCTGAAATTTGGAGCCACACACATTTAGTCTGCTTCAACGTGAGGAAGGAGCCTCACTAACTCAGTCCTGAGGTGACTGCTTGGGAAGCTGGGGTCTAGTAATTTTTACTGGCCACAAACAAACTGGGCTGTACAGAGCCTAGAACTTATGTATATGTGGGACAGTAACTTGCCCTTGGTGTGAGGGGATGACAGCAGGCAGTAGAGTTTTCTGTGGAAGACAGTCATTTCCAAAGAGAAGCAGACTTATTTCTTTGATTTCCATCAGTTAAAGAGGTTGCCTCTATTCTGTTGTGCTGTTTCTTACATTTTCCCTCATTGGTATTTCTTGTGTGCTGGGAAGCGTACTCTGATTTTTGTGTATGTGCAGAGCTTCAAGTCTTGGAAGATTCAGCCTATCAAAGCTATAAAGAAACACGGTTCTGCTCGAGCCTCTTTTGTAGAGAGCGCGCTCCAGGCTATGTTTCTATTGCAGTGTTAGAACCAAATAACCTTTTGTGGCTTTGACCTTTTACCTTTTTCTTCTTGCAGACATAAAACCAGCCAATGTGTTTATAACAGCCACAGGGGTGGTGAAGCTGGGAGATCTTGGATTAGGCCGGTTTTTTAGTTCTAAAACCACTGCAGCACATTCCTTAGGTAAGGCGGTACTTGTACAGTTGTCAGCTGTGATGTTCAAAAGAAGTGCTGTCTGTCCTCCCGTGACAGAAGCTTGATTTGGTGGATGTTTACGGTGTTTTCTATGATACGTGCTTTAAATACTCTTCATATAAAATTAACAGGTATTTTTTGTTTTAAAACTCCACTTGATTATTTTTTCTGGAAGGTCTGGCATGGTAAGTGCATGATTTATAGCAACTGTAACAAATGCAGCTTTTCCATTCCGAAGGGCATGCTTGGCTGCGCTCTGCTTACTGGAATCAGATGTTACAGCACCACCATTTTTAGCAGATGCTGGTCAGCAGCTTACCCTGAACAGGGGTTGTGACTGTCGTCTGAGGTGAGGAAAGTGTTCAAAGCCCTCACAGTTCATCTGTTCCAAAAAGGCACTTCACTTGAAACTCAGCCTAGGCTTTAAAGATCCACATTTCGTTAATGTCTTCCACGTATCTCCAGGTTGTTCCCCAGCTCCTCTGTTGGTGCAGCTATCTGTTCTTGCCAAAGCGTAACACCGTGCTTTTATTCTTCTTGAATTGTATCCCGTTTCCAGACTCTCCTGCCTGGGATCGCTCTGCATTTTTATTCTGTGCACTCTGCTGTGCTTTGGTTCATCCCAGCTTCTTGTTATCCGCAAAGGCAATAGCATTGCCATGGTCCCCCCCCCGTGTTAATGCGTGTGTTGAACAGAACTAGAGCTATCGGCTCTCTTGCAGGACTTCACTTGGAGGCGCCTCCTGCTTCAACAGGGAGTGGTTTTGCTGACCAATTTTGCATCCATTAAGTAGTTTCATTTAGACAGGTTTAGGAGTTTGCTTATAAGTCAAGTTACACAAGCCTTTGATAAAAGCATTAAAGTTGAAATAAATCTGTTGCTGTTTCCCTCCCTCTGTAGCCTCTTATGGAAAAACACTGTATGATTTGTCATGCTGTTTTGTAGACCAGTCATCATGATGATTCGTTTCTTGGTTTGGTTTGGTTCCCGCCCCACCCCCCGCCCCCCCCGTGTTTTACAAGTAGCATGATTACACCTCCAGCATTTTTCTGGGAACTGAAATTAAGTTGACTGGTTTAGGGCATCTGGGTTCCTCGCTCCCTCGTTTTTACCCTTAGTGTTAATTACAATGCTATAGAAAAGTACCCACAGTTCATCCTTAAGTCTTACAGTATGAAGCCTTTCATAATTGTCTGGAACCTCTTGAGAGGTGGCTGATTTTCCCTTTTTATTAATGGGTCTGAATTTTTCCAGTCACAAAGGTACTTCTGTGTTACAGCACTGAAGGAACTTTGGCTTTTAGTGCCGTATGTAAGATCTTTTACATTTAGCGCTCTCAGTTGATTTTGGAACATGGAGCGTGTTTGAACTATTTGTCTTTGTGCAATTTCCTCCACTGAGCGTGAGTCTTGCTCGATTGTTTCTGCATAGAAACTTAATTGATAATACCTGCCAACAGCACTGGGGCTTCTCGGTGCACAGGAAAGGAAGATTTATGCCTTATTTTGTGTGTGCTTAAAAAAAAAAAAAAAAAAAGAGGCATTCCTACAGTTTACTTTCGTAAAATATTAGGAGATTTCCCTTTGCATCAAAAGCTATCCTGGGTTATATACGCACTATACTTAATAGATTAAAATAAATCCTCTTCACAGAAAGTTACAGTCACATCATCTGAACAGGCAAAAATATGATAATGTCTAATTATATGATCTTATCTAGTCTGACTGCTGCACTTATTATATTAATAAGAATAAATTGGGGCTTGGAAACTGGCTGCACATGTAAGCCAAGCTTGTGACCTTTACCAGGGTTGCACTCTCTTAATTTAGAAAGCTCATGTAGGAAGAGTCAAGCCTCTTCTGCACGAACCTTGCCCTTCTGCGAGTCAACAGCATCCTGGAAACAGGTGAATGAGGTGCAAAAGGCTGAAGGAGTAACAGTGAGTGATACTGTGGAGGCTGCGTGGTGTTGTGGGAGGGATGGGCACAGCACCATTTCCAGTGGTTCTGGTGTCCAAGAAAAAAGAACATCTTTACAATGAAAAAATAGGCAGGCTTCAAGCTTCCCCCCCCCACTTTGCCAGACGTATAGATTATGTAGGAGGAGGGATTCCACTGATCTTGGTTGTGGTTTAAGACATTCATTTAAGTAGCCGTGAGTGGTGAGCGCCCCGCAAAGCGGAGCGGGGTACCCGCACGGACCCAGGCTGCGACGCCGGGCACTTCCCGTCGCTGCGTTGCCCCGGCAACCGCCCTGAACCATCATTTCTCTGGCTGCTGACCCATGAATTGAATGGGCGGCTTATGCAAATATATTCATCTAATTTTTTTTTCTTTCTTTGTATTTGCTAGCATCAGACCGGCATAAAAGGGCATTAGGCAGTACCACAACCCGTCTGACAGGTGTACCACCGGGCTGCGGCAGCGTGGCTGCCGCCGTGTCAGGGATGGGAGCCGTAATTAGAGCAAGGAACAGAATGAACGTCAGATGAATTACCAGGCAGCAGATCATATTTGTCAGGAAGGATTGCATACATAAAAATTAAGTGACAGTACATGCCGGGGTAATGAAAGAAAAATGAAAGATTTGCCTGTACACAGCTCGGGAGATGCAGGCAAGCGCCGCGCTCGGCGCAGCAGCAGGACGCCTGGCCGGCGGCACGGACAGTCGGGAGCCTCGCCAGGGCAGCGGGCGGTCGGGAGGCAGGGAGGGCCCTGGACCCTGGAAAACCTCCAGGGACCGACGTGCAAGAGGGGAAATGTGGACACCTTCTGTCTCACTAAGTAACAAAAAGTGTGTTGGGAAAGGCAGCAGTATTATGGGATGGGTGATAAACACCCGAAACCAGCCGGAGGGTGTGGGTGAATTCACCTGGTGGCACCTCTTCTGCCCTTTCCCTTTTCCCTGTATGACTTGTGAGAGAAGACTGGAGATGCTTTTCCATAGGGGAGAGCTCTTCATGCACAAGCTTTACCAGAAAACTTCCATGTTTTAGAGGTAATAAGTATAGGTAAGGGGAATTTTAATACTGCTTGTTACAGCATGGGGGCTTACTGTCCCTCCTTCCCTAATTTAAGCTCCCCTGGAGCAGCAGCTCACGGATTCAGTTCAATGGAGGTGGACTTGTGTATCACAGAAACTTCATTTTACTGGGAGGTGAAGGAGGGAATGGGGAGCAATTCAGGAGGAGGAATAATCCTTTCCTTTTTTTTTTTTTTACTTTTTCTTATTTTCAGTATTGCTTACTCTTCTCTTGCAAAACTTTTAGAGCCTGTTCTTTTGCAACTTCTAATGTGAACATTTTACTACATTCATAATTTTTTTCTTTTTTTCTTTCGTTTGTTTTTATGGTTATTTTCCCCCCCATAGGAGCCATACAATACCTGTTGACCGGCTATTTCACTACAGAAAATGGCTATGCTTAACTCAGGGCTTTGCACCCAGTCATGAAGTAGTGACATCTGGATGCTGGATTTGGGTGTGTGACACCGTGCAGTTTGGGTTGATTTTATAGTACTGGGGTGTGACGTGCTTCCAGGTGTCATCTCTTTCATTCAATATTTAATAGGGCTAGGAGTATTTTTTGTCTGTTTTTAATGTTTGATTGTACCCATTATTTATTTTGTTGATCTCCGAGGTGGGCATCCAGAGGAGTATCTTGTCAGTTAATGCTGTTCTACTGTGCTTGTTAGAAAGTTTAAGTCATTAACCTTGCTATAAAATGTAATTAGTTACAAGATAAAAATTACAAATAGCAGAGCATATTTTAAAACTGCATAGGCTTTGGAAAACTTAGCAGTTAGCTGGTAAACTTTGTTTTACTAGGAGCTGTAATAAATATAGAGAATTTCCATTAATATTAAAAGGGATCACTTTATTGTGAACTGGTATAATGCCCAGTTTTAGCCAAATAAACTTGGCATTATCCAAAGCTTCTGACTGGCCTTAAATTTTGAAGAAATGAGAGACAAAAAAACCCCCCCAAAACGGCAAAAAATCACCCCAATTTTACACTCAATAGTCTTGTATTGGAGCAGATTATTTATTATATATTCTTGGACAAGAATAAACTTGGAGCACATTTTCCTTTTGGGGGATGCATATAAGTCCAAAGCTTCCCAGTTTAGAGCCATGCAAATAGCCGTGAATTGGACTACGTGGGGTGGAACACGTTCCGTGTCGTTTCTTGTTGGATACGAGAGCGAAGAGGGAGTAACTGCAGTCATGAGAAGAGCTCTTTTATAAATGGACTATTCGTCATTTTTTTTCCTTTTGCTTGCCAAGCCAGTTTGCCATCTGAACAAAATCATGGTACTGCAAAGGGCTAATCAGCAGTACCTGGTAAGAGAAAATGGACACAAGAAATCTGCTTAAAATTTCAACAGCCAGTGTTCTGTGCGGTTTGAGAAATTGTGGCCTCTTGGTCTGGGCCTGTCGTACCGTACTTGTAGAAGAAAAGATTGCGGCAGAATTTCTGCAGGTATTTTGTACTACCTACGTGTAAAAACCAAACCAAAACCAAAATATGTGAGGACTTGGGTAGGGTTATGTACGCAATTAAATAGTAATACGAAAAAATAGAGAGCTTAGAGCAACAGGTCTGGTAAAAACCGCTGTGATATTATGCACAAAATATTTATTCTTTTATGTAAGAATAAGTAGATTTTTTTTCTTTTTCCCCTTGAAAGCATTAGAGGGGGTGCCTCACACTGAGATTTGAAGGAAGTTCAAGTATATTTTAGAGCCTTTGATCACTGTTTCACTTTAGCTAATTCCCAAAAGTTGAGCTAATTCCCAAATTCTCCTGGGGAAAGGCCTCAGCCTTCTTGCTGGAGATACACCCCAGGTAATGCAAACGTTTAGGAACAGGTACTTATGAACTAGCCTCCTCTTAAATAGCGCTGTGAATTTTTCTTGGTAACCTACGAGCATGGCTGGAGAGATGAGACAGGTGAGAGTTGTGGACTTCCATTTCCAAGTAGAATTGCTTCCCTGCTCTGTTTGCACCACCGGATATTATTAAAACGTACTAAAACATTTTCTTTAAACTATATGTATCTTCATGGACTATGTAATAGTGAGACTTAAATGCTAAAGCTAAGCTAATAGTTCTGGAAATAATTATTATTTTAAACACTGGGTGGTTTTGTTACTCATGGATGGCATCTCAGGTTTTTGAGCATAGTTCTTTGCCTTTTTCATTCGTAATGAGCATGTTTCAAAAATCACAAGTATTTCAAAACATTGCAAACTTTGTTTTGACAGGAGTGGAACACCTCTAGAACGAAGGAATGCTTTAATCAGTATTACCCCTTTGAGGCCCGTGTTGAGCTCTGATATCTCTTGGTTTGAAACTGGGAATACTCTGTAAAGATGCACTAAAGGTCAGAATTTGTTAGGTTCTTTCATATTCAGAACTCTGTTCCCTGCTGTGAAAAAGAAAAGTGATAGATTCAGAAACAGTGTTCAGCTCAGTATTAAAGATTAGCTGGAAGGTGCTGGTGAAGGTGGAACAATAAAAGCATTCCTTATCACTTGTTCTTCTGGTACTTTGCAGCCAAATATGGCTATGGAGTTTGATTAATTTCAAGAGATGCTTATTTTTTATAGCATTTTTTAAAAAACCAACATACAGAGTCTATTAAAATATTTGGAAATATTCTGCACTGATTTCAGTCGAATGACAGTCTGCCTAAAGGTGCAGGAGAGTGCTGCTGCAAGAGACTCGTCTGTGGGGCACCAAATTCAGTGAATGCGACTCTCGATAGAGCATCCTAAAAGTATCAATCAGATTTTCTCTTGTTGCTGCCTATGTGCAGCTAAGGATGGATTTCACAGGAAGCAATGATCCCTGCCTGAACCGTATTTGCACAGGGAGGAGCTCGGTACAGAAGACAGAGATCATGTGTGAGTACTAATAACCTGGCCGCAACAACAAAACTCCTGATTCAAGCTGAAAAATGTTTTTAAAATGAGTGAGCGTGATCTTCCCTGCGTAGTGAAGGACTTGCTGAGTTCAGGAGTAATGTAGCTTTTTACCAGGGTGTTGCTGTGGCAGACGTGGAAGTCAGCTCAGAGTGCCTGTGCACACTGGTTGCTGTAGCTGCGCAGGGAGGGTTATTAATTCAAACTATATGTCAGAGGAAGGGAATTGGAATTTTATTTCTGGCATAACTTTGCTGCCTTTGCCTGTGTGTTTCTGGTGAAACGAGACTCTGCTCTTAATCTATAATGGATTTTTAGATTTATAGGAATAATTAGCGTTTCCCTAACTTCGGTGTTGCAGATACCCCAGAGCTGTTTGGGCCCGTGTGGTGCTGTAGCCGTGCACACAGACAGTGCTGGGGAGAGGAGGAAGAAATGTTGTGCTGGTATCGCTGAAGTATGCTGATATTCGCATGAAGTGTTTCAACTTTCAGGAATAGAATGGGAAGATGCTTCCTTAGTCATAATCTTCTTTATCATTTTGCAACCTTTGTAACTTTAAAGGCATTACTCTGCCAGCTGGTGATTAATATTGAATCGGAACGATCCTTTGTATTTGCAGCAGGGCAAATACCAAAGAAAGTTTCTGATTGATAGTCTCTGATTAGACTATTCTTGTCAAATTGACTAATGTAATGCAATGGGGAGCCCTGACTGATTGCACTGGAAGCCTTGTGCGGTTCTCTAGAAGATGCTCATTATAGGAGATTCCCACGTAATGTTGGACAGGCCATAAAGAGAATTGGGCCTGTCAGTCTTTTAGCATGACGGTTATTTAAAAATTAATGCATCAGTTTTGAAACGCAGAGACCTGCTTGTTCGTACATTTGCTGACAACACTACAGTAACGATAGGTAAATGTGCGAGGTAGACTTCATAAGCTCAGCTCAGGCGTGGACTGCTCCACGGGCCTGTAATATAATGGATCAGACTAACGCACAGAAAATCAAGTACGGACTGTAACGCACTCATCCGTATTATAAACCCTGTCATCCTGCTTTGATCGAAGGTTGTTTTAAGGCATTATCTGAAACGACAATTTTAGCCTACCAAGCAGACCCCTGCTAACGTGGAAGGCAAGGCCATAACTTTAGTGCCCACACGTTCCTATTTGCTCGGAGCTTGTCACGCAGTGACCCAGAGTAACCGGTGGCAAGAACAGCTACGGCTGGAGGCTGCCCCTGGCACCAGCACTCTGAAGCGCGAAGACTTCGGGGAGCAAGGGTGGGAATGATCTCTGTGTTCCCTCCTGCAAGTTGCGTGCCGCTGTGCGCCCGCGCTCAGCTCCTGTACTCGCTGCCGCTGAAGGGTAGCCTGTCTTCTGCTTCGTCTGCCCTGCTAACTCTCCTGGCAGCTTTGAGAGAAGCAGCAGTGCTGAGAAGTTGAAGGCAGGGAAGGTTCTTCACTCTGGTGCTCGGTGGGGGCTTCCCAAATGGTCTTTAAGAACTTCCCGTAATGAATCATCACTTCTTCTGCAGCTGCATATTTTTAAGCAGGAAAATGAATCAATGCTATTCCAGTCAAGTCAGTTCTTGTACAGAAATCTGGCAAATGTGGGGGAATTACTTGGAGAGCTGTGCTGTCCGTTGTGTGCATCTTGCGAGCACATGGGAGAGATCCACGGAAGGCCTTGTTGGATTCTTTGAATGAATCCTGTCTGCTTTTGGTCTTCTGTGAAGTTACTCTGTGCAGTCTGTTTAAAATTATTAACAGAACTCTGGTCCCATCCATACATAGAGGCCTTTCACTGGCAATTAAAACCAGCCAGATCTGGGACAAGGTCAGTTTGGCACGCTCCTAGGCTGGATATGGTATTACTGAGCATGGAAATATAATAATCTCCATGTGTTATTTTTCCTGTGTTGTAGTTTGTGTGGAATTAGCAAAAACGTAATTTCTCATTAGGGTGCTCTTCACCTTGAAATTGAAGTAATTTCTTATTTGAATGACCTGCAAGCACAGGCTGAGTTTATCATGTAGGGCCACTGATGACTGAAGGTCCTGGGAGAGCCAGTAAATGAGCCAGTCAGGGAAGGGGTTCCCTTAGTCACTTGGCCTGTTTTGGGAAGTACAGTTTTATATATGTGTTCCTGTAACATCTTACATTTCACACCGATGCCATAGGATTCTTTTCACAATATATGCTATACTTCTGAACAGCTCTGAGTAAAAATTGTTGAGGTTCAGCGTATTGTGGAGGTTTGAGCGTATAAAAGCGTGACAGAAATATAGAATAAAGATTGAAGGGTGTTGGGTTGGGGCAGGAGTGTTTTTGGTTTTGGTTTGAGGTAAGCTGCCTCATTTTCACCCCAGAGTTGAGTGTTTAAGGTGGAGTAGCTGGTGCAACGTGATCCCAGTTTGCCCCACAGGAAACATAGGGCTTCAGAACACTGATACGGTGAGGCTTCAGTAATGGGTAAACATAAGGGGGGTGTTGGGGATGCACTGGAGTAAATGGGATAATTATGTGCTAGCACTGACAGTACTAATTTCAAATTGATGTTCTTTGTTTTGACTAAATAACCAAAGAGAAGATTTTTGTATTTCTTTGATTTCCAGCTTCTGTTTGGATGCTCACAGATGGAGAACGGGTATTGTCTAACTGTTCCTCTCTGTCTTGGTTTATATACATGTGTGAATACTTTGGGGATGTAAACACCTCATTTACCTGTGAGGACAGGCTTTGTACGGTGCCTGTATCAAAGGGATCCTGGCCTGTGTTTTCTGGATGACAGAGGAATGCAGTTATGTTTTGGATTCGTGTATGTGCTTAGCACGGCGCAGTCTAAGCTGGAGGGACCCAAAGTGATTCTGTTCAGGTATCGCACTGATGGCAGCAGCGTTGTGCCGGGCCATCTGTGTGCTTGGTTGGGGTTGATTTTTGCCTTTCAGGAGGGAAGCTGTTGCTTTCTGCCCCAGAACTCGTTTGTTTGCTACATTGTGCAAAGCCCTCCTTAGGAACGTTGAGGGAAGGTGGTGGCTGTTCTTCCCCCTCCACCTCTAACACCATCCTTCATCTGCTTATTAGTCTCCCAGCTGTCTGCAGTCAGCATTTCAAATGGAGAAATTGTAAACCGAATGTTACAGGCAAATTAAACATTTGCCACCTTGTGAGGAAAGATCTTTAATTAAGAGAATGATACACTGGAATGCCAAAAGCACACAAAAAAATTTTGACAGGGGACGGGCAAGCAGGGGAAGCAGGAGAAAAGAAAGCATATAAAGTCCTTGGATGTTTTAATAAATGATGTATCTGAGGATTATTTGATGTAGTTGAGATTGCCAGGATGTCTTGTATTTTCAGTACCACAACTGAAACTTATTTAGGGTTTAAAAAAGAACCTTTTTGAGATAAAGAATTTATTAATAATTTCCTGTAACTCCTGTCCAAAATGCAGGAGTAAATTTCTTTTGATAAAATACAGGCTTCTGGAAGTACATAGAAATCCCACAGCTTCTGACATGACTGCAAGTTGGAGCAGTATTTTAAAGTTTAGAATGATTATCTTGGTTCTTTCAGAAAGTTTTTGAATACCTGTCTGGTGCCTGGCTTGTTACTTCTGTTCCTCTGCTGCAGTAAATGGTCTCCTGAACCCTTAAAAAGGGTCCCCCATCACATCTGGCGCCGCTCTGTCATGCTGCTAGTGCAGAGGGTGTCAGGTGAACGTTCAGTTGATCAGCTGTCATGGGATTCTTGTTTTAGCAGAGCACATTCATGACATCTAACTTGCAGTTTCAATGCTGTGGAGTGAACCAAAGGAGGATGATCCTTTACGATTGCTCTGTCCATCTGAGACACTCTGAAGGCACTTGGAAAACTGGAAGGGGAAGAAAATGTTCCTCAAAATTCAAAAATGCAGAAGACGTTTTCAGTAACGTTCACCAGTCCTCTAGCTCTATGCGTGATGATATATTTGGTTCTGTGCCTTTGAAACCATGATTTGTTTCCACATTTTTGTGCCAGTCTCTTCCAATTAGCTATTCGTGCTAAACCTAATCCTTTAATGAAGACAAACTTCTGTATGATACAGGTTGCACAGTCACTTTTTAAGACGATAACTCCTTGTTTGTTTGTTTTTTACAGTGGGAACTCCATACTATATGTCCCCAGAAAGAATACATGAAAACGGCTATAACTTTAAATCTGATATCTGGTCTTTGGGCTGTTTATTGTATGAGGCAAGTATCTTCTAACTTTTTTTTCCCAGGTTTGTCTTAACCACACAATACGGTACAGGAATTGAGTAGGTCAGACTTACTTTAACTTAATTGTTGAGAAACCTTATGAAAAGTAACTCTTTTTGTGCACATCATGTGCTTTTGGAGCATGAACAGCAAAGGGATTGTGCCATACAGCACAGTGCTCACACAAAGTCAGTTTAGTAGGACGCAGTAGATGTTGAGAGATAAACACGCCGGCTTACTCGTTCGTTCTTCCTACTGTGAGCCGAGCTGTTATTGGGGCAGCATTTTCATAGTTTCTCCATAACACTTCATTTGTTTTGAAAATAGCAAATCCATTTGAATGTAGGCTTCTGGTTTGTTAAATTGAATTCTGACCAACAGGAATATTTTAATTTGGGGAGTTTTCAATAAAGGAAACTAGAATTTTTATGTAATGTGAAACCAGTTTCTCTAACTTCATTAGACTACAGCTGGAATTTTTTCTCATTGTCTCGTTGTTCTCATTGTACATTGTCTCGTAGCCACATGCGCAGATACAAAGCAGGCACGCTTTGTATGAACTATGCACTTAGCGTGCAACTCTTTAGTAAAAGCTATTACGTATATTTTGAAATAAGTGCTATGATTTTATAACAGTACTTTGAGTTTTGTCATTCCATTTTTAGCAGGGATCAAAGGGTATTGAACAATCTTGTACTCGTTTATAATCTAATCTTAATCTTTTTTTAAATGTATACATCTTTGAATTCAAGTGAAAGTGCCTTGCAACATTTAGAAAGCTTTTATCACAGCCCAGAGAATTAAAAATCCCTGGGATATTTAGTGATAAGAATATTGCTCACATCCTCTTTGGATAATAAACTATGTGAACTGATGGCATTTTGCTTCTCACTACAACTTCTCATAACCGCATGGAATTAGAGGATAAACAGAAATGTCGTTTATTTTGTGAGCACATCAGATGTGAAGCTACTGGAGTTAAGCATGTACTTCAGCTAGTTGATTAAACAAGCCTTTTAGGACAAGACAGCATAAAAGTAAATTTTCCCATAACTGTCACTGCATTCTTCCCCAAAATACACTCATCTAACAGAGCTAAATGCTTGTGCACTGAGGTAACCTACTGCCATTGGTGCGCTACCAAGCCCCGAGTCATACAGTTTGATGGGTGCTGATTTATTGTTGGCAGAGTGGGAACGTGCCATGTGGCGTGCATCTTCAGAGAGAGGGATTGGCGCTGGAAACTTGGTGAAATAAATGGATAGAATCCTGCTAGAGGGACTTGAGCAGTCTTGGGGGCTCGACTCTAACAGCCCTTTGCATCTCACATGTAAGAGCAGCACAGCTGGCCTGGATGCAGTTATAGACTTTAATGTGGTCCAAAAAATGCTTTTTGGGGTAAAAATCCCCACAACTACCCATTCTTCCTACCAGTGTCCATCTGTGACAAAAAGGCTCTTCAGACAGTCTGCTCACAACTGCCGACTCTCCTGTACGCGCGGCGTGGCGTAGTGTTAAATTAAGGAAAAACACTTTATCTGGGTGTCAAGCATAAATGTCACCCCATAAGTCACCACGAGCAGTGTCAAGTCCCAGCATTGGCCTTACTAGTATCAGAGCCACTAGATCTACTGAAGGGAAGATCCACTTTGGTGGAGACACTGGAGCCAACTGTGGTTGTATCACTGATACATTGTTAAAAACCCATGGGACAGGAAGGAGAGAAAGGGCGTAAGGCACTCTGCTAAGTTCTTGATCAAAAATGTTTGCAATTTGTGAGCTTAAATTGAGTTGTTCTTTGTGCGTCCTCAAATTCTCATTGCCTATAGTGAAGGAATTCAAGGCACTTTCAGTAATTCCCAAAACAGCAGCAGCAACATGCCATTGAAAAGCTGGTATTTTTTGTAAAGGATGGATCTGCTTGTAACGCTTCTAATGAGATACTGAACACTGGAATGGTACAGTATAGCTGTATGTACCTGGGTCTGGTGGCGGCGTTCGAAAAGGGATTTGGAGACTCTTCTGTGGGAGGAGAGGGAAGGAAGCCTGAGTTCCCAGTAATTCATTATGCTGAACAATTCCAGGTGCACTTCAGGTATTGGGCCTAAAGAGGAATTTTCAGTTTAAGGCTTTGCTGAGTTGAGGGCTTGGGCCCTGCCGCGGTGTGTTGGTAGACTTGGCAAGTCCAATCACAGTCAAAGGCACCCAAGTTGGACACTGCTCCTCGTTTGCTGCTGTAGTGTACAGCTCCATCGGGCTGCTCTGAGTCATTTTTGAGGCTGAGCTCTGCTGGAGATGGGATTCCAGATTTATGCAGAGAGAAATATTTAGCGTTGTGCTAAGATATGTTTTTGTTGCAGGCAATATGGTCCCCTTATGGCACAGTAGTCTTGGTACTCCCTATATTTCAAGAAGCTGACTTAATTGCGCACTAAACATAATTCTCTGGTAGGAGTAGCAGTACTATAGTAACGTGAAAGATTTGGCACGCGAAGCGTTTTTAAATTTACTTCCTACGTAGGTAAGCCTTAACTTTGTGAACAGGAGCTGAGAGATCTTGCAAATTCCGAGGAGGCCTGGACAGTTACCAATTCTGTGTTCTGCAGATAACCAGCTACTTGACTTCTTAAACTTTTTAGAATTTGGAAAATGTAAAAATCAAATTTGCATGTCTCTTGAAGGAGCTCTATTGTATCTTCACTAATTTCTTGTAACAAGAATGTTTTTCCATTTGGCTTAAAAGTAAGGAAGCGATGTTTGTTTGGTTATGAGTCACTTCTGATATTTCTCCAGTTAGATTGTGTAGATAAGCTGCAGAGAGATGTAATGTACAAATTGCCTTCAGAGACATGCGTGTCCACTGGAATCCACTTAGGGCACGCTGAGGGGTTTGGGATGTGATGCCACATAGCACTACTTACCTTTGACGTTGATAATCATACAGTGATTTTTATTAAATCTTATCAATATAGTAGTAACTGTCTTCATCCCTCGCTTCCTGTAGATATCTGTCAGCAAGATAACTTGGAGGGGATAAAAATAAGTTGTTAATTCCCAGAATATAGCTACAAGCAATGACTTCAGCAGTTCTGGCAAGACCATCAATTTAAACACTGACAGTGCTTCATATATATATATATTTATATGTATGTATGTATTTTTTAACCAGTCATACTGCATGGTGGTCATTTTAAATGGAGATCTAGCTGTCCAGTGGTAATTGCTCTAATCAAAATGTCAGGAGCAAACCCCGATGTAGCATCACGAACTGTTATTAGTGAGGTATTTGGAGCGCCTGTGGTCATGACTCCCCCAGACTTGACTATTTTAGTCACAACGTGTGTCCCATCTCCTTCCATTTTAATTCCCCACATTTACCACCCCAAAACCCTGTGCTGTTTCCTTTTTGTTCCTCCTCTTTTACACACGGCTGCTTAACTAGACTTGGAAAGAAAAGTTAATGGGGATTGAAAAATGCCTTTCAACCTTACTGGCATTATTGATGTTTGTATTGAAATCTCGGAGACCTTGTTTAACCCTTGATTGCCTTCTGTGCCTTCCCTAATGCACCCATTAGTGTTTTTCTTGGAACAATCTTGTGTGCTGGGCTCTCCAGTTTTGTTTTAACTGATGGGGAGCGGTTTGCTATCAATCTCTAATTGGAGATTAGTCTCTCTAATTGGAGCCTGTAATTTTTTCCCCACTGATTTGCCCATTACTGATATAACGATGATACAGCTTCACCTTTTGCCTTCAAAACCTGCCAAAAGGCCACAAGCACCAGGCTGCCAGGGCTCTCGCCTGGCCGTTGGGGCTTTATTCACGAGCCTGTTGGACGGCTCTTCAACCTCAGGTCTGTAGGGTTGTGAGGAATAGCTTAGCATTGCTGCTGATAGTAGTGGTGAAACCAGAGGGAAGAGCGCGCCTGTTCCCCAGCCCGCTGTGTATGTGGCTGGTAAAGGTGTAATTCCTCTTCTCGCTCAGCCTGCAGCGAAGCGCAGTAAATGTCACGAGCACAGCAAATATCTCAAGCTGCGTTGCGTGGAGCGTTACATACAGAAACCTGAACAAGCCTGGAATTTTCTGAGATGTTTTTGGGAGCCGTGTACTCAGTTCACTGGGTCCTTCAGTGTAATTTGGACACCTTTGTATATTCTGTATTGCCATTTATAAGCCTCTCTGGATAAATACATCTGGAAGAACTTCCCGAAAAATGTTTTAGCCTGGTGGTACTTAAGGAGACTTGGCCAGAATATACCTTATTACTTCTCGTAATGGCTCAGAACTCATTGCAGAGGGTCTCTTACCACTGCAGGGCTGTCTTGCACAAAGGGGCCCCCTGCAGCTGAGGAGAGTTTTCACTAATTTCACAGATAACCAGTGTCTTCCAAATAAGCAAGGAAGCAACATAATGTCTTTAAACTATTTAAAGATATGTTTATGATTTAAACCAAGGGTAGTTCGTCTTGATGTGTCCTCCATTGCTTAATACTTGACGTGTGTTAATGGTAGCAAAGTTCGGTGAGAGGCTCCTGGCTCCAGCCTGCTCCTGGTGCCGGAGGGGTGGCTCAGGGATGCCTCTGCACTGGGCCACGTCCTTCTGCTGGAAACCCAGCCCAAACGCAGCATTTCAAAACCCTGCCCTAATGGAAACTGCCTGTCTGTCACCAAATCACTAATAATCCATCAGTCTTGATTCCTAACTGCAGGATAATAGAGTGGAAGATCTAGTATTGACTCTTTAATTCTGCTAGGAGCTTGCTGTGTGTGTCAGCAACAAGACGGTGTTCTTCAGATGGCTTTCACAGCGCATGGTAATGAGCAAAGACTAATAATCATCAAATAACCCCCTGTTAAGGCCGTAGCGAGAAGCATCAGCTTGAGCTGGCCTCAGTATGAAAAGCTTGCCGATTTGATAAGGCTTATAGCAAAATGGTTTTAAAAAGATCTAAACAGAGTGGATAATATCCACAATTATCCAGCGGTGCTTCGTTAAAGGAGGTGTTGCTGTGCTGCGTGGGGCTGCCTCTGACAGGCAGCAGGATGATGAGCAGCACTCGAGTAACACCCTGGACTAATAAGCAGATGGGCCCAGCATGGCCGGCAGCCGCAGGTGGGTCTGCTGGGCTTGGGTCCTGCGGCGGGAAGGCGAGAGGGCAGGTGCCTCGCTCATCGCGTGTGCCTTCAATAGACACGACTTATGCCACATTTTAAGTTCAGAAACGCCTGTGTTGCTACGGCCATTTTTCTGACGCTCATCATTCAGTGTTTGTTTAGACCTTCTGGTTGAGAACTTGCAGTGTAAATGGTTTTCCACACACAAAGATGCTGTTTCCTTCCTGAGTCTTAAGTATAATATAAACATATCTCTGTAAGGAGTCTCCACATGCCCTGGAAGGAATTCTTCCCCACCCAGAGCCTTCCGTCATGCTCTCTTTGCTGTGTGAACAGCCTGTTTATCTCGGACATCTGTCATATCTTTGGAGATGCAAATACTGGATTCATAAAACAATTGAAAGACGAAAAAGAGCAGATAGATGATGAAACGTTCCAGCAGTTTGGTTCCCAAATCTGCCTAGCATAGTCTTTTCTAAATAGCAGATTGCTGGCAGGAGGGGATGTTTGTTTTGAGGTCGTTTTGCCTTTTCTTTTAAAGGCTGAAGTACATTGCTCATGCTTATAAGATTCTTCATATTCTAGGTAGCGAACTGTCCAAAACTAATCCATTTATTCGTTGTAGCAATCTGTTACGAACCTACCAGTCGCAGAGAGCAAATGAACTGAATGTGGTCGTAACTGAGGAAGACTGAAACCATGACTTGTTATCAAAGACAGAGAGCTTCTGCTTTTTAAAGAGACAATTGTGTTAGTAAGAGATTTTCATAGTCATCTTTGAGCCACTTGGTTTCTAACTGATTGCTCTATGGGCGAAATATCTGATTTCTTGGTTTTTGTTTGTTTCTTTAAAAAAAGGTACTTTTTCTGTACCTGTAGAATTGCCTGTGCACACCCCATGTCCCACATCTGAAACATTTTGGGCAGAAAGTATCACAGTGACAGGAAAACGTAGAGACTTCTCCAGGCTCAGTGCCGCCCAGTGGCGTGCGCCGTGGTCACGGGTCGCTCCGGCGGGAGGCGGGGCGGGGGCCGGTGTCGCAGCGGTGCACCGTGAAGCAGTGCCGGAGCAGGGCTCTGGCTGTGCTGAGCAGACAGAACTGGCGCTGGTGCGGCTGGCGGGGACGGGGGCCGCTCCGTGCTCTGCCGCGCCTCCGTGCGCTCACGTGCAAGGACAGCGAGGCCTTGGGAGGCGCGATGGGCAAAACTGTCCTGATTCCGGAGCAGCTTCGGCTGTGGACAGTCTCAGAGCAACGTCGTCACTTGCTCACTGTCAAACAACAAAAGTTGCTCTTGTAAATCAGTAGTACTGAGGGCTATTAAATCCTCTGCGTTTCTGAAATATTGTCTCTTTTTTTTTCCCCCTCCAGATGGCAGCTCTTCAGAGTCCTTTCTATGGAGATAAAATGAATCTGTTTTCTCTTTGCCAAAAAATAGAGCAATGTGACTACCCACCTCTTCCAGCTGAACATTATTCTGAAAAGGTAAACTGGGAGCGTTTTTGTGGGGGAATGTGGTGGGTGCAGCGAAGTTCCTCCCTGCAGAAGGGAAAGGCAACCGGGGAGGAGAGGCCCCCCCACATCCAAGGCAGAACAGGAGATGGCTGGAGTGTCCTGGGTACCTGTCAGGCTGGCAAAGGAGGCTGTCGTCGTGGTTCTGAATGTTGACAACCTAAATTAAGACAGAGAAGGTTCCTAGTTTGGGGCATATTTTGAAACTGGAAGTCTGGTGCTGGAAAAACCCAGCGAACCGTGGGAAAGCCCTCTCCCTCACTTCCTTTCCCTTGAAATAACATACCATAAAACAGCGCTTAAATTTGTATTTATGAAGTGTCCAGTGTGTAACAAGGGGGTAAAGATTCTTTTTAAGAAAAAGAGGGGGAAGAAAGCTGTTCAGTTTAATGCAGTAAGCATCTATAGAGCAGCTGCACAGGCGCTTTTTGAAGTCTGGTTTTTGCGCATATGAAAGCGAGGGATGGAGAGCAGTAGCTGAACTGGAGTATGCTTTAAAAAAAAATTGTCGCTGTGCATGCTTGCTCGGCGATGTTCCGCTTCACCCACAAACACGCGTGTTGGTTTTGTTCAGGGCCTCTTGGGACGGGCTTTTAAATTTTTTTTTCTTTCTTTTCTCTTACCTAGACAAACCAGCTGTTTTTCCTTACCTCCTCGTTCAGTTACAGTTGCCTTCTATTTGAAAGGAAATGGCTAATGTAATTTTAAATGTTCACCATATCCTTTGGGGGTTTTCTTTTGTTTTATTCTACCTCGGAGTTCTGAGGAGCAAGAGGCAGGATGCAGGGGAAATACCGTACGCGGCCGGCAGCAGATGGTCTGGTCTCCACCCTGAGAGGGACCCTGCACCACACATTTTACGTTTTCCTTAGTAGTTTTTTTTACTTGCTAAGTAACTCATGCAAAAAGGTTATTTGAGTGCTGTTTTGGAAAAGTGGATTTTCAAAATTTTCTGGGTTTTCCCCCCCACCCCCCCCTTCCAAGCTGCCGTAGCAGCAAGTCCGGGCTCTGTGTGTTCACGTTTGCCATGCTGTTGTAGCGTGCATTTCAGGATATGCCTGCTGGCAGCAAGAATTAGTGTTAGCTGACAGATGTGTTTCCTGTCTTTACAATTACTGTCTGTTTGCTTCCCTCTGGCAGTGCTAAAGAGTATGTGTAGTGTAGTGATACAATCCAGGGTGAGAAGGATGGTTTAAAGCTCAAAGGCGCCAGGTCCCAGAGAACTAGACTCCAGATGGTATTCATACACTATTAACAGAATGCTTGACAAAGTCTGAGGAGGGCTGTGCCTTTGGCTGTAGCTCATCTTGCTGCATTAGCTGCAGCTTCTGACTGAAACCATAAAGAGCTTCAATTCTGTGAATATTAGAACATGACTCCACCGTGAATGGTATTTGGTTTAGTAAATACTTCTAAAGGTTGGATTTTCAGATGCTTTTGGAGTGGACAGCCAAGGGGCAAGGTGTGTTGGTGTCTCCCAGCAGCCAGGCTAGATAAACCATGCAGGCAGGATCGCGTCTTCCAAAAGGCTGGGAAGGTAGGGGCAGCTGCCTGCGGCACCAGAAAGAACCTGTTCTTCCCATGGCGGGTGGGTGGGTAGCCATCATGGCCTTGGACATACACGCTTTCCTTCAAGAGTAAATGCCCCCGTTTTAGATTGGAAGGGCAGAGTCTGTGCCAGCACTTTAATACTGTCACTGCTGCAGCTTTGTGAGTGATGTGTGAAAGCCTTTACATCCTCTCGCCTGCGGGGGGGTGGGGGGGTGTGAGGATTAGGCCGTGCCACGCCACCAAAGCTTCTAGTGGTGCTCCAGAGCCATCGGCATGTCTCCCCTTCACCTCGGTGGTGCGGTCTCGAAGCAAAGCTTCAGCTGCAGGCTGACTGCTGATCACATGAATATTTTAGTTGCACCATTGTTTTAGATGAACAGAGCATTTATTGAAGAATGCCTGCTTTAATGGCGTTCCCTTTCAGTGATCTTCCTCTTCTCTGTAGCCTTTTGTGGCTAACCAGTCCAAATCCTCCCATGATCGACTGGCGTGCTGCTTGTAGCAGGAGGATGAGGAGCCAGGACTCCGGCCAGGGTTAGTTTTCTGTATCAGGAACAAATCTGCTAGTAATTGGAGACACTGGTTGGTGGTGCTTATCAAGGCTTGGTCTGCCAGCTCCTTGATGAGGATGAAATACCTGTGCTACCCTGGTCACCGATAGAGGACAGAACTTCCCAGGCTGTGCTCGAGTGCTGTATTTACATGGGAGCACAGCTACTGGTTGGGCAAACTGTACTGATAGCACAGGCTCTGCTCAGAGCTTTAGAAGCATTTTGATTTGTTTGTGGGCGTTTCGTGGTGGGTTGTTCGATCAGGGCTGAGGTATGTGTTAAATCTTTGGGGCCTCAGCTGCTGGAAAGGCAGCACCCCCTGCCCTCAGATGAATTAAGTTGCCGCAGCAGTTTGGAGAGACCGGGCCAGGGCTGGGCAGTGGCGTTGGGCCTGCTCCGGAGGCAGCTACGGCTTGGATTGCTCTCGGTGTGCCCACGCAACACGACAGGGTGGTCAGCAGCAACTCCATTACACCGTGTCCTTCCCGCTTGCGCTGCCTCCGCGCCCCTGCCTGCATGTCGCTGCTCGGCCACCTGCAGCCCCGCAGGAATCCCCTGGAAATGTGCGTCGGGCCCGGTGACAGCTTGAAGCGCGGGGCCTTGCTCCATCCAGAGCCGAGAGCCTCACTGGGTACATTCCGTAATGCGGCTGAAGCAGTGTGCTTGAAAGCTGTATGGTCATGCTTTTAATTACCATTAAAATAATTGGCACTGTGGCTACTGGGAGGATGTGAGAAGATCAGAGGCTCAAGGCTGTTTTTCCCAGTGCCTCGGGGGTACGAGCAGCTTTCAGTGTCTGTATAATTAAAAGCTACAATCTTTCATGTGCACAATAAAGAGGGCTGGGAGGTGGGGAGACTTCAGCCCTTTTGCATTTTATTTATTAAACATAATCAATGACCAGTCTCCTTCCTTCACAACGGTTTTTAGGAAACGCTGCTGTTTGACAGCCATGCTCCAGTACCCTGATACACAAGCACCATTCAGACTTCTTACATGAAAAACCTTGAACTGGTTTGTTACCTGGGGCTGGTGTGGGAAGGGAAGTGCAGTTGTACAGGAGAGCTCTGTTCGGGACACGATTTTAAACCCCTCCCTCTACTTCCCCCTTTCCTCAGAGTCCACTTTCACTGGCAACTCCATCCCCGCCTGCCAGCTCCGTCAGATTTCTAGCAGTGATCTCACTTGTCCTTCCTTCCTCCATCTCATCCTGCTCCTGCCAGTGGTGCCTCCCTCTGCCCAGCGCCGCTTCCCCAGCCCTGCGCCGGCTCCCTTACCCGCTCCTCCGACCCACCGCCCTGCCTTGAGCTGCGCACTCCCAGCCACCGCTGCTCTAAGTGAACCAGTCAGGAAAAGAGGGTTAGGAGTGACAGGTCAGAGGTGGTGGCTGCATCCTCTGCAGAGCCACGCTAAAGCACTGAGAAGGGAACCCCATGGTATATATAAGCTAGTAGTGCATTGTAAATGATGATGTAAAACCCGCTGGGTCATGTGGAAGATTTAAATCTTCCGTGCCGAAGGTTTGGTGGGAAGGGATCTTCCTGGCCCTTTTGCGGGGGGGCAGTGGGGTGGGGACAAGACAGGACAAATGGACGGACAGACCTGTGCCTGCAGTCTGCCCAGGAACGTCTGCATAAGAGGTTCCCAGCTCCCGTCCTGGGCTCCAGTGGTCAGACAAACATTCCCGCAGCCTTTTCCGGGAAGAAAGTGGATCCACTCACGTTTGCATGCCTGTTTTCCTGTCTTTCAGCTGCGGGAGCTGGTCAGCATGTGCATATACCCAGATCCAGATCAAAGGCCTGACATTGGTTACGTGCACCAAATAGCAAAACAAATGCATGTTTGGACCTCCAGCACATGAACCATCTGCAAACACTCTCAAGAAGCCAGCACAGCGTAGTCTTACTTGAATTTTTTTTTCTCAGATGAAACCGACTGGTGCCTAGTCACCCAGTGAGAGGGCTGAGCACTCGTAGCAAGATGCTCCATTATTTCTGCAGGTTATTTCACAAGGACTCTTACACGATGGTCATGCTTTAAAGTGACGATTCTGTGAGGTATTGCAAGTGATTATTTTTTTTTTTTTAAGGCCAATAACATGTTACAGATGTAGATCATTTAAGGGTCCTTTCTTAAAACTGTCGTGTGTAATCTAGGATAGATGATATTAAGGAGGGTGGCCAAGCGGTTGGCACACCCCTTCTATCTTAACCGTAATGTGAAATATTGAAATAATTCCTTCAGTGAAATCACTTTATACTAATGTAAGAATTACAGTAGTTTTTTGTGTAATTTGTATAACTGCTACTTTGCCTCTTCTGCAAATGGTTAATAGCAAATTCAGTTTTTACTTTGTGTATTTTAAAGCAGCCATTTATGTGTTTTTATTAATTCCCTCCTCTTCAGACGCAGGAACTGGGAAGGGCTGGGGTGGGAAACACTTTTGTTTCAAGTTTTCTTTTTTTCTAATTGAAAATTTAGAGTGAGTATTTTGCTGATGCATTTATCTGTTAACTTGGCTACAGCCAACGAGATGAGTTAAGCACGTACCTGGGGGAGGGAAGAAGAAAAGTGTGCCAAACAAACCGAAAACAAGCATTGCTTCCGCAAATGAGTTCTCTTCAAACTCACTTTCCGGTTTGGCATGATTCTTTTTCGACTACAGGTTCTTGTTAACAACCAGCGTTTATCGAAGCCAACTAGATTTTGGTAAAGATACTTTTACACAGTCAGTAGTACCTTGGGTACTGCAGGTAAAACTTAAGCAGTGTTTTAAATGCTTTGAAAACCTTTAAAAAGGAAAGAAGTCAAATGCTTTGTGTATCTAATTCTACATGAGGATCAGCCCCTGTCTATTTAACTGTGAAAGCTAATTTACAGAATGTGAATTTTTATAAAATCTCAACCTGATTTGAAGGAGTCATCTTCTTTACATGAAAATTTTCAACCGACTAAATTCATTCATTGAATCAATGATTTGTTTCATTACTGTCGATGAAAAATATTCACTGCTTTAGGAACAAACGTGGATTCACGTTCCAGTGTTTCCATTTCATCTGCCTGTTCAGAGGAACAGGGCTGCACCCGACGCTCTCGCGGGGGATCGGTGAGCCTGTGCTGTTACTGCGCCGCTTCCGCGCCACGGCGGCCAATGCCAAAACGTCGGTTTGCGTGTGACAGTTCAGCTGCAGCCTGTGCCTGGGGTTTGTTTTTTTTTTTTCCTTAAGAAAAGCATACAATCCTTAATTTTTTGGAAATAAGACTAGGGTTAGAGGGTTACATACATATATGCGCTTTTAGTGGATTTTTTTTTTTTTAAACCTAATTTGCGCTCCTTAAAGGAAAACTGCAGTGCCATCTTCAACTCCTTCCTGTCAAATTTTGGCGTATTTATATAGGGTAGCAAAGAAAAGCTATTAATTGCTGTGAATAATGTTGGTATCATTAATGCAAGGTGCCATTTTATTGAGTCTTCTCAGCAGAAAGTTGAGCCTGCTGCTCTCATGAGAGAGTCGGGAAATTCAAATCAGCATGAGACTGTAGTGGAGGCACCAAATTGAGGCCAACGTTCCCATGCTAACGTGTGTTAATTTACACCCAGCTTCTTTAGCAATTCTTTGGCCTAAGCCTGAAGACTGTCACTGTTACACTGCAGGTTCCCTTTAAGCCGTGGTGGCAGCTACACATTCAGCAGGATGGTTGTGCTGCGCCTTTCTTGGTGTAACACAGAAAAGGATCCTTGGCTTCCGGGGAAGCTCAGCTTATATTTGAGTATCTTGAGAAGTCTGGTCACTTTCTTGCTACATAAAACTTACTAGTGCTTATAAGTAAATGTATTTCAAAAGGTAATTTTTTTGCAATTGTGCATTTTTAGATAAATAAAAAAATATTTACAAAATAAACACCTTTTGTTTAAAAAAAAAAAAAAGTCCAGTGTTAAAGGAACATGGGGAAAGAAACCCAAACCAACCACTGAACCCAGGCCTAACTGTGAGTGACACTGTTCCTTACAGCTATCAGACACCAGACAAAGGGGCTACATAGGCTGTGTCAGTTCTCCGATGGAAGCCTAGGCGTGAGCATCTTTACCCTCTAAGCTGCGGCATGTCTAAAGCGGGGGCGGTGGATGGTTGTTGCAGGATGCCAAGACCAGGGACTGGTACCAATTAACCTTTTGAAGCTGCCTGGTGATGGTAACACCTTCCCTTTCAACTAAATAAGAAAATAATGCTGCAGGTGCATTTTCAGCTAGCTTTTCTTGGTTGTTTTTTTTTTTAATTATTATGTGGAACTGTGTGAAACAGTTTGAAATCAGTTCATCTCAAATTGTACAAGCTCAGGATTTTAGAACAAAAAAAGGTCCAAGTGCCGTTCAGGCACGTAACGAGACACCTGGGCTTTGAATTATGCTGTCTTCGGTCATGCCCTTTCAAAATGAAAACGCGTGTAGGAGCAGAGGCTGGAGCAACTCTGTATCCTGTTTCCATCTACAAAAAAACAGGGACGAATAAAGACGACCATGTCGCCAGGACAGCATTGCTTCCCCGCAGTAATGGCAGTAGCAGCAGGCGCCGTATGTCAAGGGCAGCAGCTCAGAACCTCCACTGCCCACTATTTTCATACCATTTCTTGAGCTGGAACTACCCATCAAGAAAAGAACATGTTAAATTAAGACCTGTCAAAGTGGGCTTACACAGAATGGTTTTACCCTTGCCGCTCTCGTTCCCAGAGCACAGTAGCGCAACAGCAGTGGTGGTCCTGCCCCATACGCTGGTACGGGGCTCACGACGCCAGCAGCCTGGCTCTTTCCCACGAGCATACAGCTCTTTTAGGGTCAAGTCCAACTTACTTTCCCAGCCCACAACACTAAGAACAACAGTTCGGTTCTGCACGAGCCTCACGCTTTCAGCAGCGTAAGAATGGAAAAGCAGCAGAAGAAATGGGCACCACATAAACACACTAATTAGGACAATGGTTAGAACCGCTTTATTCTGCACCAGCTGCATCTTTCCCAGAGGGGCCCCACGTGGTGCCTCAGGAAGTGTCCATGGTTTGTACAGTTTCATCCACCACCTCAATTTCCAGGAGTGCTACGTTTTCTGTGAGAACAGCAGTAGTTCCTTTTTCACACTTGTACCTACCATACCTGTTAAAGAAATAAGTGAAAATTAAGCTAGAAGATAGTATTGCATAGGGAGACTCACATTTAGAACTTCAGACCTGCTCAGCTTACTTTGGGCTTTTACAGGAAACTTCCAGAGAAAGTAAGGGACCCGCACTTACTGCAGCAGCTGGTAACATTCCAGATAAACCAGCATTCTTCAGAAACACAAGGGTAATTTTTTGTGTTGGGTTTTTTAAAAAAAAAGTTTCCTGAGTAACTGGAAAAGCTACTTTATCGAAGTAAGTGGGCTCTCACTTCAGTGTAGGGGTTGGAGAATGAGTTTAGTTGGGGTTTTTTTTTTGCAACTCTGGAATAATTTCACCAGTGTACTGGTGTTGGGTTTCCGTGCTGACATTAGCTAACAACGTTTACAGCAATCAAGCCATGCTTCTGAAATCTTAACTGCATCTGACTAGGGTTGTTTGACTCCCTTCGCCCACCTACACCACAGAATCCCAAATCTCACTTAAAATGTACAACAACTCCTCCCTCCTCACTGACCACCCGTGGACGTTTCCACGCAGGACGATGCGTTGTGCTTATGAAGCTGCACTGTAAGAAAGCCAAAAGCCCTTTAACTGGAGCAGCGCAACTCGGTGTGGCCTTAGAAAGAAGGGAAAAAGCGATTTCTTCAAACCCTACTATTTTGGCAGCAGATTGAAAAGTTGCACAACTTGTTACACTTAACATAAAAGTACATATTGCAAAACGCCGTAGCCACCCTGGGGGCTGTGAGCCCAGCCATTAGGCAACACAGGTCACTGAGCAACTTGAGTGCGTGGAAGTAAAATTTGCCAGCTCCACTAACGCTCACATTATGCTCACTTCAGACTTTCATCACCGCTGTATCCTGACCATAATCGGTGTTACAAGACCACACAGTATGTACGTAAGTGTGCCCACGCTCCCAGAGCTGGATGTTTTGACACAACATTTGAGAGCTGCAGAAGTCCTGCCTTAAGGAACCAAGCGAGGGAATAACCACCCTGTGAAGGCTCTACAGAACAGGCTCACAGGCTGTGCCAGCCTCCCCGCCCTGTGCTTTCGGGACAGGGACGCTGAGACCTGTAAACCGGGGAGGGGCTGTACAGAAATCAGCATTGTTGCTGTGGCTTGTCAAATGGGAGAGCTGGAAAATAAAAACACAAGTTTCTGAATGGTGGAAAGGGTTAAGAGAGGCCTGTTGGATTAGAAAAGCCTGAATGTTCGGAAGCATTTTTTGTTTTAGTTTATTTATACATGGAATGGGACTCAAGTTTAGTCTAAGTAAAAAGAAAAAAAAAATCTTGTGACTGCTGGCTGGAGCTGTTAACTGTCCCCTGGCCGTTCAGCACAGCACCCTGTGTTTCTGGGCAATTCTGAGGAGACTCAAAACAATGTGTTGTCTTAAAACACTTGCGCAGGGCCTGTTTTCCAGCCACAGGCTAGAGAGGGGCTCTAGAAATAGCATCACACACAACCTCGCAGTCACAGGGCAGAGCTGTGGGTTTCTCTCCTGGTTTTTGGTTGTGTCCCTGCCGTGAGCTTGCATGCGGTGGCCAGCGACAGGCTCTGCCACCTCCCCCCGCTATGGTCCGGCACAACGCGGAGGGGACAGAGCTGCCCCGCGTCCCTCACACCACACACATTTCAGCAAGGCCACAGCAGAACAAGATTACTACCTGAAGCAAAAGAACCCCAAGTATCTGCTCAGTCACAGATGTGAAACTTCATTATTTTCTCAAAGTGCCTGACCCTCGAGAGCAGCCTCTTGGTGTGGTGAAGTGGTGGCAGGTAAGAAACTTGTGTTTCCTTCACCCACCCTATTCAACTGCAGGTACAGCCACTAATGTGTTTTCTTGTTTAGTTCAATACACAGCTCTCGAGCTTTCTCTGACAAAGTTTAGTATTACAGAAGACAGGAATTGCTAGGAAGAGCATGGGTGACGTACAGCCGCAGGAATACCAACCTTTCCCCCTTCCTGTTGGCCACGTCGTATGGACGGAGAAAATCCAGCTTGCTCTTGCTTATGACACAAATATCTATGTTATTGCCGGAGCCCAGATCGTTGTATATGCCAGCTGCAATGGCATCTCTCACAAGCTGCTTGGCTTCCTCTTCCTGGAAAAGGTAAAAAAGCTGTCACTGCACAGGTGTTGGCATCTCACAGAAGTGTTTGTCCGTGTGGCAGTGGAAGCTGTGAGCTCTCGGAACGATAAATGAGATACCAGCGCCTTTTTAATCACCAGAGTACTGCAGAGCATTAGCAACAGTCTGCTGAGCAGTGGGGCTGTCTTCAGCAACAACCTTTGATCCTCTTCAGGATCCACCACCCCCCAGCACGGATCTGGCTCAGTAAAGACAGCCAAGGAGGCACAATTAAGACTTCTGCCTTAACGAATGGATAAAATAAATCTTACAATTTTTATCTTCCAGGCTGTTGTGCAGGTGTATGTTACAAGTTCCCTGTCGTGCCCTCTGTGTAAGAGCTGCATACAAATCAAGGATTCACGCTAGTTTAGTTACAAGACTTCCATAGGCCGGGACTATTTACGCACTCTCTCTAGTACCAAACTTACTTCTCTGATTCTGTAACATAACTTGGTCTGCAAAATTTAGTTGGCTCATCTTAATAGGCTGCTTTGCATCACCGTTACTAACTGTACCCAAGTGTAGTGGCTAATATTTTTAATTCCAGTCCTGAACACAAGTGCAGAGAATTTAAAGAAGCCTGCTGAAAATACTAGCCAAACTAGGCACCTCTGTCGAAACGCTGCACTTTGTAGTTAAGTTCTTGCCATTTAAGTGAAAAAGTGAAAAATTTGCTAGTTTCTTTCCTGCTGCATGCTTCAGCATGTTCCGTAGGTAACTGAAGCAGAACATTTCACGTAGGTCATCTGTGCAGATTGTATTTATATACCGCAAAAGCGTGTGTATTTCTAAATTACTTTGTACAACTAGGAGAACAGGAAATAAAGTCCACCATTTCTACTGCTCCTGAAGCCCTGCACTAATTCTGCAAAAGTTCTAATGTTTACTTTCTTACAGGTTTTGTTTCTCTGCTTTCTTTTTAAAAAAGGGCAAACATGCAGCTGCTGCAACATGCCTGCTGCACCCAACTGTGGGACACCTACTATTTAGAAGTAAATACCCTGAAACAGAGTGCAGTAGCGTCTGTGTTACACACAACATCCAGATAAGAGTCTTTCCTACAAGGAAAGATTTCATATTCATCACACTCTCCATTAGAATATTGTAACAGATCTGCAATCATCTTAATCCCCCCCAATAAAATTCATGTGTTCAAGTAATACAAGTTTTGATCTGCCTGACAGCCTTTACCAGAAAAGAGGAAGTTATTAGAGCTGCGCTGGCTCCCTCTACAGATCCCAGGCAGGGCTGGGTTTTATTTCAAAGACAGCTTATTGAAAAACCCCAGCTCAGCTCCAGCGCTACCAGACACGGCCAGTAAATCCTTAGTTTTGCACAGTAACTGAAGACAGGGAGCACAGAGTAATGTTGCAAAAAACTAAGGCATCACAGAAGTTCTAGAAGTCTTGTAAAATGCAGGTACAGGCAGCTCTTCTCAGTACCTACATGTGCCCGTCCTTAGGAGAAGGGACGCAGTACCGCGTGCCGGAGCCCCGCACCTCCGCGTGGGGGCCGGTCCTCCGCCCTGCACCTCTGCCCATGGCACCGCGTCGCTTGTGAGAGACAAACCAGCGAGGACGTGTCCTGCACCCTCGGCTCCACTGAAGCCCGTACGGAGTTAGTGCTAGTGCTCCGGTCAGCTGGGGGAGGTGTTGGAACCCAAGGAAACCAGACCTCGTCCGTACACACACACATGTTAATCTTTTCAGTAGCCTCTTAAGTACAGCCCAGAGCACAGGAGACCCCTTTTTTTTTTCCTCAAAGGTGTATAAGGAACGAGCATGTCTGCTCTCTTAAAGAATAAGACTGAAACCCATCAATGAACACAAAGTTGGATGCTGTTTTATCCACAAGTCACTCATGGCCGCTGCTGCTCAGCTCCCCAGCATGATCACAACCGAACACTAAGTGACCACGACCGCTCGTCATTGCTTCGCTGACGTTTCACACCTTTGAATGATCTCGTGCCGCTAGACATCAAGAACAAAAGAGCAAATAGTCAATGGTAATTTTGATAAATGCCGTTTGAAATCCGCTTCATTTTAACGGCCCCGGTGTCTGTGCCGGTATCCCACCGCACGAAAATAACGACGCGAGGAGCCGCGGCCCGCACTAGAACATCTCCGATGCGGACGGCAGCTGCACGTGCCCCAGCGTACAAGTGCAGCTGAAGAGGAGCCCAAAATTAGCTCAGCTACAGTCGCGACTGCTGCCAGTGCATACTTTGCATTCTCCGATGGCCCTCTAGAAAAGAGGGAACAGGAATACTGTTATTAGCAACAACAGCTTAATTAAGGTACTGACCAGGAGGGGGGCGTCTTTTTCAGTAAACCATAGGAATAGCAAAACTTCTTCCTTCAGCCCTAGTTTTCAGTATTACTCTTAAAAAAAGAAAAAATTGAATCACGCTTTCTACCACACTGACCAGAACAAACCAGCCATGATGTAAAAATAATTCCTGTTCCTTTCTTCGGTGTTTTTAGTTAAAAACAAAAAAAAAAAAACTCTGATAAACAAGTATTTCTTCATTCAGCTGACAGAAGACTCATTTCACCAATTTGTTGCATGCTAAGGGTATTTTAGTACTATAGTTAAAGTAAATATTCTAAGCAAAGAAGTACGCGTAGGTATGTTTTTAAAATTAAGTGGTAGCAAAACCAGAATAACTCTAAGCCGTTATGCGAGTGTGAGCGTATGAAAAGTACCGCTGTGTAGGAAACCTAGAGCAGATCACTGGGGGTTTGTTCCACTCTCCCTTTTCATTTAATCTTTTTTAGACAATGCAAATCTCAGTCCTCTCAGTAATTTAAATTTTATTTACTTTTCAACACGAACTCTATCAACCTAGATCAAAATAGTTCTACAGACATGCAGTACAGTCAGCAGTGCTCAGCTGTAACTGCACTGAGGCACCCGCTACGCTGAGAAAGTCTAAACTGTACCCTCACCTCCTTCAGCTGATCCAGGTTCATGATCTAGGCTGGGCTATAATAATTTCAGTTTTGGAAAACCCTGCTCCAGCGCTGTTTACTCCCCTCTTCCTCCTCCCCTCTTCATAATTTAGAAAGCAGACCAGAACAGCCACAAGGAAAAGGCCCCACCACATTTCTGGCTAGAGATCCTGCACACGAGGACCGCTCTTTTACAGTCACAAAATAGGGGCTTATCATGAAAAGCGCTGACACAGGCTGAAGTACAGGGGCACGAATGAGTCACTGTAATAATTAATCTTAAAAAACCCTAAAAGTTCAGGGTATATAAAAGGAGCGCTTCCTACTTTACGGTTGCAAAGACCAAGCTAACTGGGAATATCATTCTCTCGGGTCCACACTGCTTCGTAAATGAGATTACAGCAAGAGTGATGTACTGTAATACAAGTCAGCTGTGACAAGCAGCGCTTTATAGAGCTATCTGTTTGTCTCCATCACCGCATCACACAATGTGTCCCAGGACTCCAATGTGCAACTCCATTTACCACTACATGACAAATGGGCAGCACTTGTAAAAGGCGCAAAGAGGTCCAGATCAGCCGTGTAATGGTCACCGCAGATGTACTGCGGTGCTTGAGGGGGGAAAAACCAGACCCCCAAGTTCATTAAAGTGACCAGTAATGGATCTTTCAAAATGTGTCTTAGGAATAGTACAGTAAAGGCTAAAATAAATAACTCAGCATGGAAGGCTAATCTGAAATGGTGTTTGATAAATTATTTATAACACAGACAATTGTCTGCATTTAATATTGGAGCTACTGGTAGCGTCTTTAAAAGATGATTTATGTGTTGTAATGCCATTAAGCTTTATATGGGCCCACTGCTAGCTATAAAGTCTGCTGAGATTTAGAGAATGAGTTTTAAACTGTCACTGCAACATCATAGTAGATAGAGACTGTATTAAATCTTTACTTTAAACCTGTTATCTGGAGAGTTGCATTTTGTAGACACTCAAGAACTGATAGATTACCTCTCTACAGCTGCTATGGTGCAAGTCCCAAACAGCACCAATGAGGAACTTTTACACATTACTCTTGTATATGACTTGGATCAAGTTCCTCTTCTCACTTACGCCGTTTCCAGATTTCAGATGCTACCGAAGTAAATAAGAGGCAAGACTTGCCTGCCGAAGATGGGGATATTTCTACGTCATATTGATACTACCTTTTCTAATAGCTTTTAAACAAAGTTTATCACGATAACTCCAGCAGTAAAGGGAGCGGCTGGAGTGGCTTTGTGAATAGCATTTCCTCAACAGTTTTTATCTTGCTTGCGAAGTTACACAGGAGATGTCTTTTCCAGATCTAAAAACTGTAGAGAGGATTATTATTTTTTTTTTAATTCTTACGAAAGTGAAATACCTTCTGCAGGTCACCAGTACCCTGTTGGATATACGAGAGACAACGCAGGTCTCCAGTAAGAAGTCTTACCAAGAATTTGAAATATATTGCATTCATTCATATACCAATATAATGAATATTAGTATAGGATTAATATGACAGTGTGTAGTAATTTCTGTAAAAATAAACTTCAAATATTTATCACAACTGTGTTAAAACAGAATGACATTTGTTCAAGTTCTATAATTAAGAAGTAGATCCTACTTAAAGCAAAAATCCACAAGACTCGCGTGGGAAGAGAAGGAGGGGGAATCAGAAGCTTCAGGAAAGACACGGTGGTAATCAGAAAAATAAATCTATAAAGGAGTGTTGGGAATTTGGGGCTAGGAAAGTGATACCTCTTGAAGGACATCAGCACCTACAGAAGCATAATTAGACTTTGGAAGAGCAATCAGCAGACTACAACATGCGAGAGGACATGTAAGTCCGCCTGTCGGGAGAAGCTGTGGTAGAGATCAATATCTGACTGGAAGCAATGCTCAAATCTGCTGGCTAAGTCCAAAGAGGTAACAAAACTGAGAAGCAAAGTACTTTGTGTTTTTCTTGTAAGGGGAGGTTGAAAAGACTCCATTAGTGAGAATGAATTTGTTTCGGCTACCCTTTGAAGCTGGAAAGGGGCTGGCACACGTCACTTAAAGCACTCCGGTTTACAAGTCTTCACCAAAAAAAGGATGCATTTCAAGTAGTACCTCGTGAGCAGGCGAATGGCATGCCTTGTTTCATTATTTTTTTTTTAATAGACATATGCTACAATCAAAATATTCTGCTTTTCTTTCATCTCTGATCTGGTGAATGAAATTTAAAGGTAGCCAGTCTTTCTAGCTCTTCCCCCACCATCTTTTGTTTGTGCTCTGAAGTCACAAAAGGTAGGAGCAGAACGCTGAGATGTAACAGTCCAAGCAATGCAAAGCAGGAATTTAAAATAGATACGTGTAATGAATATGTGGGATCAGGATTGCCAATCACACAAACAGGATTGAACTGACATGCCCAGTGACCACAGCACAAAGAAACGTTTACAAGATAGAAGTTACAAGTAGAAAGAATTAAAGCAACGACCACACCAAAGGCAAGGGCTGTGAAAAATCAGACTCGGTAAGATTAGCAGCATCTGGGAGACCCGGAGCTGTAAAACACAACGATGGGTCCAGGGAACAACCACCAGTTTGTGCATAAAGAAGAATGGGTAGAAATTTTCAGAATATTCCCAGCACACAATAGAAAAATTAAGATATCTAAAGATATCTGGAACTCAAACTATGTCCTGTAATAGGTATAAAGATGGCATTGCCTCTGTTCTGCTGAATTTCAACCATATGCTACTTTGGAATTGTGTATGCTCTAAAGAAAAAGCTTAAATCTAAAGAAAAATACACCCTCCAGTATCATATACAGGTTTATTTAGTTCTACGGAACACTTAACGATTAAGATAAACAGAAATTGAGTAGTCTCTCAAGCAAAACAGAAGGGGGGGAAGTGAAATAACTCTATTACTTTGTGTGTTAAACAACTGAGTTATTTTAAATCTAGATAACACGTACCATGCTATTTTCCAGTTCTGTTTCCACAGCCTTATTTAATAAGAAACTGAAATGCTTCAAATTCCGAAACATTACTTTCGTTCACTTGCAGGAAGGCAAGTGGATGACTCAGTATTTGCACAAACAGTGTCACAGACTCACGGACTGTTAAATATGATCAGAGTTTTCTCTCCAGAATACATCCTGTTCAAATGCTGTGGAACATGCCTCTGTTTGGAATGGGAACTTTAAACACATTTGTCTAAATCCTAACTTCCCTGAAGCTTTCAAAGCCGGACTTCTATTTAAAAGAAAGGGGGGGGGAAGCAGCACAGAGCAGTTTCAGTTGCTTACATTCCTGTATCTCCTTGCGCCGCTGTACGCCCAAGCCTGTTCACCACTTGGTACCTTCTCAAATGCAAAGCCTGCCTGTGCCACCGTCACCGCTGCGGTACATTAGAAGACAAAAACCCAACTTCCTGGATATGAACACACCAGGGTTAGCGCGCTGCCTACATTACACAAAAATACAGAGAAACGAGCCTTGTGAGGAAGTAGCCATCTTCAGCACAAACACGGCACGGGCAGGAAATCTCGCCGAGGGTGCCAAGCGCGTAGCGATGCCCCAGCAGTCTCGTTGGGACGCAGCAATTCGAGTCTCCACACAAACGCGCCTGCATTCGTTCCTTAATAGATCACAGATCAGGTAGTTCCGTGCCGCATTTGATGTCACTTTTGTTGTGAATAATACGTTAGTAAATGTTTATTTTTCTAACAGTTTTCTGCTAAGACCTTTTCAAATAAAATGCATCTTAGTCCCTAATTATTTTTCTCAGGGATTACAGTTTCTCCATGTTCCGATGGTGGATGCCTGCAAGCCCAGACTCCTCACCGCCTCCCCCTTTCCAATATCGTACACCACACAAGTACAATAAACCATGTTAATATTTCATACCAGTGTGAAATATGCTGGAGTATCAATTCAACATCTGCTGTCTTTAGGGTACTGGTGTCCCGCAGAGACACTTTCAATTTGTAATTGAGTTCTATACTGAATTAATCAGCAGTTTATCTTTTTTAGTAAAATAATGTCTTCCCCACTAACCTGGATTTACATTAACAATTTATGCCAAATTACCTGCCAAGGCAAGAAACTTATGCGCTTCGGAACTACTATTCAATAACATTAATTCCTATATGTCATTCCTTACATGAGGACCAGTACAATACGTATTTCCAATGGTACAGAATTAAATTACAAGCTCCTCTCACAATCGCGGGATTTCTTTTAATGCTATTGCCATAGTCTGAATGGAGAAGAAATATGAAAATTCATTTAACCCATCACTTCATATGGCTGGGTGAAGTTCGTGGGTTTTTAAGGGAGCTGATTCTCAAAATAAAATTAACTCACTCAACAGTAACAGAGCTGTGAATTCTGCCAGGCTACAAGTTCTGCTCTGACAGTGCAAAATCCTCAATTTGCTGTACAGCGGCATTACCGTGCTGCAACCTACTGCACCTTGGCCACCAGGGAGCAGCCAGAAACGTAAACCATCCAAAAGATGACAAAATTACTATATATTCCTGCATACCAAAAAAATGAACGCCCAGCAATAACAGGTGTGGCTTCAAATAACGAAAATCTCTCTTCATATGACTAACTCACCTCTGAAAAAAGGATGGAAGGGAATGAAGATCAACATTTTACTCGGAACAAGAAGTCCTGGCCCCTCTGGTGATCCTTCCTCCCTAACACACCACAGCGCTCCATACAGCTCACTGGCCGGAGTGGAGGGACCCTCCCCTCGCAGCCCCGGCTGGCTCCCACCCACCGCCTCGCACCCTGTCGCTCTTCCCTGCTCGGGCCCAAACCGCGCCGTGCCGCCGCAGCCCTCGGCGCAGGAGCAGCGCTGGCGCTTCGTGCCACCCGAGGCTTTTTCCAGTACGCTTTGCCCGTGTCTTGCAGTTATGGGAGATGCACAAACTGAAACAACTGGAAGTGGAACACCTGCTCCTGAGAAGTGCATCAGAAATAATTACCTGTCCTACATCCACCCTGGGCAGTGAAATGATATCTTAACACGGAGCCGTGGTTCCAACTAGCTTGACTACATTATTACATATAAAGTTTAAGCGTTACTTTTATAAAGGTGAAGAAATCGTTGCTCTTTGTCACGCAGCAAGGCCCAATTTAAACTCAGGTAACATTTATTTCCCTTGACACAGCCTGTAAATAGAAAACCAGAAGATGATGCTACTGGGTATCACTGGTAGCTCAAAACGATACTGTTGGCAGTTTCCCACCCAATTTCTGCACAGAAATTGTGCCTTGCTGTACTCAAAAAGCACACCTCCACACACTCCTCCAGTAATCCTAGCCACTCCAGAGCACGTCTAGCCAGCACATTTTAAATCAGCCTCGTATTTCCTGTTTAACATGAGTTCCGCAGAGGAAATCAATCCAAGGCACAATTCTGTGAAAGAAGATGAGAATGGGACCAAGTGTCCAATGCGTCCAGCAGAAACCAGGTTCCTACTGAATAATCTTAATCTAATCTAAAAATAAGAGACAGGATGATAAGCCTTTATTTTTCTGGATGACAGTCTGCACTAACACCTGATATTTACCCATGGAAATTCAAGCCTCTGAAGGAAACAATAGCACGGGTATGTAAGGAAAACATGAAATCTGTATCGCCATGAGCTCTGTCAGAAAAGGCAGTGAAGATATGCCACTAACAGTCTCAGTTATTGTCACCGGGTAATGAAATAAACAGATACACAGAGCACATAAATACTAAGTTCTTATTTCTGTTCACAGAATCAGATTTTTTTTCCTCCCCATTTACTTAATCTCTGTGTTTGACACCAACAGGGGTTCAAGTATCTCAGGCAGGCTCTCCAGCTTAACTCTGATAGTCTGGCTTGATCTCTATTGTCTGCTGTCTGAGTTCAGCCGACAAACCTCCCAGCAAGTGGTCACCTTCCTACAGAGTCATTAAGCCTCCGAATGTCAGCTGGTGGGATTAGCCTGCAGACTTCCACACCTGAGCCCTGTGGCGGGGACACAGGCATTTTGATCACCATCACTAATGAATACAGAATTCATATGCAGCTTGTCATCACTCTTGAGCCTCGAACCACACAGATGCAGGCTAAGTAAGACTGATGAGACAACTATTGTTGAAGATTAGAGAGTTTTGGCAGTTTCCAAAAATATCTCAGTATTATTGTCAGTAGTTAATAAACAAAAATACCACCATCATATTGAGGGGACAGTAGGAAATACGAGCACAGAAACATTTGAATGATTTGTACGTCACCTGTTAAAAACGGAAGAAAGTGACATGTTTTTGTAATATTTTATACTATGCCTGATGTATTTTTTGCTGCAATAAGAGGGACACAGTGAAAGCTGAATTTAGGCTACTCTCCACTTTGATACAGCAAAGACCCTCAGCACACAACGAGCATCCAGAGAACAGCGTTCTTTATGCCTCAGCTTCTTCACTCTGCGGATATGGGGCTGCTCTGAAGGACCTCAAAAATGAGTGGCAAAGCCAGAAACAAAACCGTGGACCAGCCTGAGTCCACACATTTTGCAGCTTCCAGTCCTCTTCCTTCCTATAATTCTTTGTGAACACACCTACTCTGACAGCTGCAACTATCAGCTGAAAAAGGTTACCACCTCCAACTCCTCCTGTCTGCCCATCTCCTCTCCTTTCACAGAGGATTACCCAAGTCCGCCCATAAAGTAACAATTGCTGGTAAGGCTGCTCCCTAACCCATGTCTGTCAAAACCAGCAAGTTAGCAAAAGTAATCACTGTGAACGATCACCAAAGCAAACCTGGCCAACAGGTGAAGGAGCTTAAGTCTCTGGTAGGAGAGCAAGACACAGTTTTTCAGACAGCATAGCTGCTGCAGGAGGGTAAGTGCCGGTGCTCCAAGTGGAATATAGTCAGAACAGCCCCCATCGTCTTTTTAATCTGTTCCTACCCCTCCACAGCCTTTTTGTTTTCATTCAGCACCGCTTGATTTCCCGCCACACTAAAAGAAGTGGTATAATAAGTGACTGTAAAAATAACCTCACATTTTTGGGGTGATCTATTTTAGAGATGGCTATTAAGTATCCGCCAGGCTACCTCCTTCCATTTTTTTCCACCTATTTCATGCCCCTGAACTCATCACAAAGATTAACTTTCCTTTCCCTGCAATAGTTCTGCTTTCTGTGGCTTCTACCGATTCTCTGCCTTTTGGATCCTCCTTTTATTAGACCTGGCTGTTTTGGTGAAATACAGAAGAGAAACAAAGTTAAAAGCAGCACATTCCCTTGCTTAAACTGAAGCTTGAACTGAAACTGAGGGCTACAGCACAGCCTCGATGTACATCAAGTAATTCTTCTACAGACAAAAAGCTTCTACTTTTCAAACAACAGAAGCCAAATAATGGGAATAAAATATATAATACTGCCCCCCATCCTCCCTAGGAATTCAACCACCACAGTGTAGATAAACCCAGAATTCCAGCATTTAATACTGTAGACTTTTTTCCCAGATCGTGATGGTTTCCATATCCACTGACTCAGAGTATTTCTTTACTCTTGTTTAACACCAGACGGCATGAATGCATTTGCAAAATTTGACTGAAAGGTTTAAAAATCGTGTGGCTACTCTATTGAAACTCTGTCGAAAGAAGAATTGGCTGCAATGAAAGATCCAAGCTCAAAACACTATTAGATGTGCTGTTCTTCCACTTATGTTTTTTAAAGTAGATCTATAGCTGCCCATATGACAGATTAATATTGTTCCACAGTAGTTAGGTGCTTGGCATTACATTTTTGAAGCATCTACAGGCCTTCAGGGCTGAAAGTGTTCACATCTTCAGCAATCTATAATGGTTCCTCTAGAGGCCAGCACTTGCTTCATAATGAAACATGCCTCCATAAATCAGACTGCAGAAGTGGCACTCATGTACGTCACCATCTATCTTAGCAGTTTCTCTGAAGGATGTTGGGTAAAGATCATCTCCCGGCATTGCAACCAGGGAAAGGACCATCACAGTTGGCATTGATAAAGCATGTGCTACTTAAATCTGAAGACACACTAAGTCTATGGAAAAAAAACACATCCTGCTGGTGTTAGCATGCCTCAGGCAGTGGTAGAAGCTTCAGCAACTCATCTTCAAAAGGCAGAGAGCCAGAGCTCTAGAAACCTGCAAAAATTGGCTAAGCCTGCAGTCTTTTTTTTCTTTTTTTTTTTAGTTGAGCATCTTCAAAGTCTGCGATTCTAACTGTAGGGCACAGCAGCTGCCACTGCAGATTTGATCCTCTCAGCTTTTGGCAGCTCTCAACTTGAAATTCTAGCAAAAGAATTTTTCAAGTTGCTATTATTGCCTGTCATGGATTTATAAATATTGTGCACTATCTGCTGTGGCATGGCTCTCATGGGACACCAGTGCATGCCAAAAGCATAACAGAATGAAAAACAGTTCCTATTCTTCAAATAAATGCTAATTTTTTTAACTGTGCTCACACGATGCGTTTGGTGATCAGCTTCAATAGTACAGAATATATATCAGAGGCAAAAAAGCTGATTGTCTTTTCCAGTAGTATTCAGCTGCTACTTTCATTAAGCTTGTTTAATTACATTCCAGATGCTAATTTGCAAGTCGATACCAGAGGGTGCAGGACAGTTTGCCTTTGAATCATTTTTCTGTGATGTGATAGTCTTGAAGCACACCACTTCTCTCCAGTAGCCCTAGCAAGATATTCTGACAATTGGTGCAAAAGAAAGCAGTATTGATCTTGACAGAAAAATATTAATCCTCTACCCATTTTATTGAATTAACCTCCAGGAATTTTGAGTTTATCACCATTGCCATTTCATAGCAAATTTTACATAGAATACAGTGTTCTTCGGATTTAGTTTGTTTTCATTTCAATAGAAAGATCATTTGTTATTTTGTTACTTTACTGGGAAAAAAAAAACAAACCACATCTGACTTTAAAAGGTAAATATTTTAAGCTGGGAACCACAACAGAAGATGAAGTGTTTAAGAGTATAGTTGAGCTTTGTCACCTTAAACCTTGCTGGTTTAGTTCACACCGTTACTAAATTGTTACTAGATAACAATTGTGTAAAAACAAAAGAAGAGTTAAGGTGCACCCAAGCCACAAAGTTCTAAGTATCTATTTCAAGAAACTGGTAGGCTGCATTTCTACATGCTTATTACAACAGTGACTATCTGCTGCCATTTATGGTTGTGTATGAAGACAATTTAATTAGGATGACCTTTCTAAATAGGAAAGGTTGGAGATCTACCAATTTTTGGTACCTTTTTTGGTTGCTCTTGCAAAGAACGAATTAAAACACAAGCTTGAAATCTAGCTGAGAATATGATGAAATTTTGCGTTTTATAGCACAGCTCTGACATTTGTAGCTTTGAAAGCGGACTGTGATGCCGCGGCTGTCGATTCCAAGGATTTGTATTCCATCTTTCAGTATGAATAGCACACATGCCAAGTGCACAGTCACACAAGAAGCTGGAAAGAGAGACTCTGTCATTCTTACAGCAGCATGAGGGGAGAGGAAAAAAAATAGAGTCTACCTCTATCTAGTGGTTTTTTCCATCAGCCACCTAGTGTAATGCTAGTTACAGAAGAAACTAGAGTGCCTACTAAAAAAATATATTCCAATGTTTCTGATAGCATTTATAAATTACTGGAGGCCAGAAGCCCAGTGTCCTCAGATACTGCCCAAAACGTTGCAGAACAAGAATCCTGATCTTGCTGCATTTACATGATTTTGCACACCTACGACTACGTGACATATACTGACAGAAAAAGCAGCCAGTTCCAGGAGTAATTGGAAAACTGCACGTTACTAACTCAGAAGATGTAACAGGGTATGACATCACTTTAAAGTCAATTAATTAAATTTAAGATTTAGAGAGGAACTCAGTGGACTTACAGGATCATCACCTGAAAATATACTGCAGTCACACCAACATTTGAAGGGGAAGAAATGACCCACGGAAGCTGCAGTACAAAGATGAGGATCATCTGAAGACCTTTTCTGAAGTAAATCAACTTTTGCCTTTTCCATGTTATTCAGTGATAGTAAACTGCTGTAAGATTTGTTCCATCTGCATTTTAGGCTGCAATGATCCCAACTTAGTATCGGGTTCAATTCTCAGTTTTTTCTTTACTGTGAAATTATTAATCAATTGGAATGAGAAGGGGCATTCACAGAAAGTCTGAAGAGATTAACATGGTTTAAATGAGGGCTTGACACTACTGAGGCATTTCACAGAGTATGGTCACAGAAAGCCCTTTAATCGTTTTGGTTTTATTTTCATCAATAGTCCGTTTGCAGATAGCTGGATTTTTCACTCTTCAGTTTACCAGGCACTGAACTAAGTTTAAGGAATACTATAGATAATACAACAATAATGCGCTGCATACATTCATTAAAAAATAACTCAATAACTTATTCTGACCTTAATCATGACACTCCAGCTTTCAGCTCTCCTTAATGATTCTCCCTAATGAGCAACCAAACATTTTTCTATGTTATCAAGTTCATCAGCAAAACAACTCACAACCTTATAAATCTTCTGATAATCAGCTTTTAATTAAATACGAAGAGTGCAGTTACTAGTTCTGAACATTCTGAACTGGAAATGTAATTGGTTCCACACGCTACTTGAACATTTTTTTGTTGCTTTCATCACCACGTGTTCTCTTTTCAAGACAGAGAAAGAAGGACTGACTACTGAGGGAAAAACAGCAGTACTGACTATGCAAGGGCCGTCCAATTCCTGAAGTCAACTGTAATCAGCAAGTTGTACGTTTTTAAAGCTTTCACTTACATTCAAATCACACAAGTGTTTCCCTACAGGAATTTGCAAGAAGCTGTATTTCTTTAAATTTATTTTACCCATCAACTTTTACAGCTTTGCAGTAAGCTGACATTAGTACATTTTAAGTGCAGGGAAACTACAGCAGATTTAACTTTTTTAAAGCTTCAAACCTCTTAAATTCTTAAGATCACAAGAATTACTAAGGGAAGAAATGCTCAGCTTTAAAAAAATTCTTAGCTTAAAAAAAAAATTCTTACCTCCATGTCCGGTTTGTATTTATCCTCAAATACCGCCATAGCGGCTAATGATCCAGAACCTATGGTAACAAAATTAGGACACTTATTTAGCCAGTGTCTTTAGATAGAGTATTTTTTTAAAGAACAAGATAACAAACAGCACCAGCACACACCAGACCGAAGCCTACCTTAGCTTACTACATACACTCTAGAGTGCCTACCCTCTGAGTCCAGCTCCTCATTTAATCATGTACACAGGTTTGTCACGGTCCCCCTTCCGACAGCCTTTTTCTTTTTACTATTTTGAACACTAAGATATGAAAATGAGGTTAGAAAAAGAGAGTTAACTGAATGCCACAGTTTGTAATTCCTACCCCACGTCTCCTGTCCCGCTTACGTGCCTGGCCACATTAGAGGGTTTGTCACTTAATACTGAGACACTCGGAATGAATAGATTGCTTTAACGAGCTGCCCTGGCACAGTCACCTTCACACACAGGGATGAGTAAACTAGCAACGGGTAGTGAATAGGGTAATGGCTGCTGCCACCAGGTTATTTCCCATACCTACTTTAAGAGAGTTTATTATGCATTTACGTTGTGCCATTATTTTTACACTGAACAATAACAGCTGAATAGACAAAGTGACAGATATGAAAACACGAGTTTAACATTACTTCTCTTAAAGGACGCAGCGCAAGTGTAGCAACAGAACAGAAGCCATCTCTACCCAAAGCACTGTAACTGCAGCGGTTTTGTGCTTCCCGTAAATGAACACGAAAAGCAGTATGATACTATTTGAAACAGCAAACTTGCTCTGTTCACAAAGAGTGAGCCTTCAGGAAGATATCGTGTCTGTCTGTGGCCCTAACCATATTTCAGAGCGCGCTACTTTTGGGGAGTGAATAAAGTTACCTGCAATTTTTTACTCCAATTAGAAGATTTTCTGGCAGTTATTACTTTTTAACTTGTTTTGCATACCGCTATCTGTTTAGCTGGGTCACAGAGAAAGCCATATTTTCTATTTAAAATGATTTGTGTATATCGCTTGACCACCTCAATGGTTTAGTGAAAGAAAAAGGCAGCGATTAAACAGTTTCAAATGAGGTGTCCTGCTGATTTTATCAAGTCTGCTGAATGTATAATGAAAAAGGAGAAGCTGACAGTGACACTGTGGAGAAAATACAGACTACCTTATCTGAACCATTTAAGGAGGTCCAATTATAGATCAAATTTAAAGGGTAGAAACAGCAGATTTACAGACACAAATCAATGAACATGGTAATCCCAATGAATATGACAGATATTCCTGTTACAGAATATTGCTGTGGTTGAGGATCATTACCTTTACAGTACCAAATACATCACATCTAAAAGCAGTAGGACACTCTAAGTGTGTACTTGTATTACAGGCAATGACTATTCATTTATACCTTGGAGCAATACATGACTCCATTTTTTTAAATGCTGAAACTGGGAATAAAGAAGATTTTTTTTTAAGCAACTAATAGCAGAAATGAACTGCTGATACAAACAGCTGATATCACAGAACAAATCACAAATAAAAGCAATTTTACTCATCCTTCAAAAAAGGTCAAGATAAGGTGTGTCCCAAAGCAAATACAGGACTTGAACCATAAAATAATTCTCACTGTGGAATGGCATAGGAACATTTCTAATGAGGGGGAAAAAAAGCCAAGATACAGTCTCAGACCAAGACCACATTCTTATGACACTCAAATGCGGCCTACCATAAGCGGCATGGGAAGCCTCAAACCTAGAAAATCTTACCCTTGGGTAAGGGTTCTCTGAAAGAAATTAGAGTATAAAGACTAAAAAACATGCAAGAATGAAAGTATAAAACGTAATGTTTGACAGAAAATACTACATTAAAGCTACTGAGCTAAGAAGAAGTCTTAATTTCTCAAAACTTTTACTGACAAAAACACTATCAATCATGCAAATATTGCAATAACCTCATACATGGCTCAGACTGGATTCATTCTGCCAGGTCCTTTTTAAAAAAAGTTCCCAAAAGTACCTAAGGGCAAGAACTGTGCAGACTTGTATGAAAGAAAAAGGACAAAGGCAGGGGAAGAGGGGAAGGAACCCTATGTTACATTACATGAAATCCTTAAACAAAGAATTGTACTGTTAATTATTTATCTAGCTATATTACCAAGATGCAAATAAATGCCAAATTTAATATCAGCTATAAATACACACAGACAGTTCTATAATGTGAGTTTTCAGAGTTGTTGAAAGTCTTAATTTAAACCTACATATAGACTTTTACATCTAAAATGCACAATCCCAACGAGGTTCTAACAACAGGAAGTAAAGCTGGAAAAGCTTACTAAACTCAGGGTTTTCTCCTCTACTGCTTATAAATCCTAAATGTAAGGTTTATAAGCTCGCATTTTAAAAAAGTGCCTCGGCAAAAGGCTCACAGCACAGCTAAGCATTCTCGGAAAGAACAGATTTTTGTAATCTTAAATAGCACAATGAAAATTCTTTACTCTTACTAGTACCAGATGTAATCACTGTGTTTTTAGAAACACAAATAGCTGTATACTTCTGAGTTCCTGCATCAAAACAAATCATCTGCTGTTTGACAACAGCAATATAAACTGTTTTGGAAGATACTAATGATTTGCATATATTCGCCATAGCACATTAACTAAGAAAACCCCTCACTCCCCCTATTTGCGCTGCTGGTGGGCTGAAACCACCCCCCTTGGCCATCCCTGCAGAAATACAGAAAACCAGCAGTGGACAGTTGCTCACGAGCACAGTTGTGAACTTCACTATCCAATTACACCGACTTCCCTCTACTTGTCAAATTCCACATGCGATCCAAACAACCCCACAATGTTCCAAGTAGACCAACCGACTTGTGAAAGCTACGCATTGTAACAGGAGAGCTGGCAATAAAATCTGCGAACTTAAGTAAACATTGGAAGTATGGTTTTCTTATTGCAGTACCTATAAAAGCACAGAAAACTCAGATATTAAGGGTCTATGGAGAACGTGTTTGTATGTGGGGAAACAGCTGTTCTCTTGTCCATGTGTTCAGTGCCCACCAATAATTCATTTTTAACAAGCACACTTTGCTTCTATGTAGAAACAAGCTAACAATTCCCAAACATAATGCCTGGAGAAGGGTAAAATCCAAACACTGCAAAACATCATCCATTAATTAGGGATAGATGCTCCCACCTCAAACACACGATAACTGATTTAAGTTGCTACCAGTTAGGATTCAACAGTGCTAAGATGCAGCAGCTCAACCTCAAATCTATTAAAACAATCAGGAAAGCTGCGAAATAATGCATCATTAAATAGTGTCTTTAACTGACCTCAGATGCAAATACCAAACCAGATATTTATCTCAGATAGATAACTTTGGTTTGAAATCTTGACAACACACAACCAATGCAGAAATAGGAACTTTTCTTTGTTGGAAATTTTTTTTAAAATGTTTGAAGGTTACAACTGTTCTGTGCATGAGCAATAAAGATAATTAAAACAAAGTATAACCGGTAAAGTCACCATGTATTTGTATTATATAACACCGGCGGGGGAGAACCTTTCAGCTAGAGTTTTAAAAAACACTAACTGCTATGAATGGTTACACTTCAACCACCTTGGAAACAAAATCATCAAGAAAAAATGCCATATCAATTCCTAAGAATTTGTTTTGCAGATCTTTTCAGTAAGCTACACTCCAGAAAAAAAAACATTCAGGAAGTATTAATCTAGCACCTAAATATATAAAAGTATCGATTGCCAAACCAATTATAAAGAACTAAAGAAACTGAGATGCAGAGCTGTATTCTGAGGCAAATGCTTTTCAGTCTGATAATGAGCATGAACCAGGGAAGCTGAGACCCTAAGAGATTTTATCTTTTCTTTAAGAAACATCAGTTGTGAAAACTTATGAAACAACCAAGTTACTTTAAAAAATTTCTAAACTAAACTATAATAAACTCACTTTTAAAATCCCATTCGGTCTTTACTGGAGGAGTTGTACCACTTCAGTATAGATTTAAAGTGAAAGAAAATTATTGATACATAGCAAAAACTCCAGCCAACAATAATTTCCAATGTGTTTTGCAACTGCAGTAGCTTTTCTAAAAGAGATGAACTGGATCTTTTTAGCAGAACACTCACTGATGACAACTTCTTATTGCTAAGCACAGTCCATTTTCATCACCCAAGGACCTGTTTGCTACCTCAGCCTGCCACGCTGGAGGATGCGCAGAGCCTTGAGAGAGTACCATTTAGCACTTCCTAATCCATCAGTGTCAGAGCTCCCTGACAGGGCATTTATTCACACGCACTCATTGTTATTCAATTTGCTGTTCATTCCAGGTAAAAATTCGGTGATCTCCACAGCCCCATCGATTGGGATCATTTTTCACCCCAGTTCCTGGCTGAGGGGCTGAGTCTCAGCAGCGCTAGTGCTTGCTCTGCAGGACGACATTGCCAATGCATGAAGAGCTGATTTATGAATATGAAGCAACACTGGTACCAGGGGACTAGCCTTAGCCACTAGAGACAACTGGAACATACTTACTGTTTCCGAAAGCTGAACTACAGACTTCAAGTGCTTTAATTTTATGCATGCATTTCATTATACATCTTGGCCAGAAGCTTTCGTAGACAAGCCAAGCAATCAGACAATCTTGCATCGTTTGCTGAAATCCAATTTTGTCCTTTGTCAGCACAAACAGTTTAATTTGATGTTTTCACTCCTGAGTAAGCACCGAGTATCTTTTAAATCTCCCTTGGAAGGGAGGACACCACTCCGTCCATCCACAAACAGACTCCAGCTAAATAAAACAAACAAAACCCAACACCTCAACAACCTGTCCTATTTAATACTGAATTTTCAGAAATTAACCAGCCAAAAATACCTACTCTGATTTAATAAACTGCCCTTAGAACATCTGGGGGAAAAAAAACCCAAGTAATACAGTAGTCTAAGATCAAAATAGAATTCCAACTACTATCTCCAATTTGACCTTTGTTACCTTTTCTGCTGTCTCAGTTCTCTCTTCCATTTATATGCATAAGCAAATCTTTTTACTAAAATAAATCCTAGTCACTGCAGGAAGCATCAGTGTACTGGGTGTAGGAAGGTAAAGGACATTTATGCCGAGAAGGGCTTTGTTTGACAGCATGGACAAAAGTAACATGTAATCACCAGACAGACCCGGTGCAGCTCACAGCAAATCAAAGTTTAAGCTACAATAAACTTAACCCATTGGTATTCCACTTCCTACTTGCTTGAGCTTATTCTGCTACTGTGCTGTTTGAGGAGGGAAAGAGGAGTAGCCAGGATTTTCAGAAATGCTGCATTTTAAAGCTTTTAAAACATACGCACAAAAGTAAACGTGTACGTAACAAACTGACTTTATTCAGGCAATCAACTAATAGCAGCTATCGAGTTATAGTTTTACAGCTAACTACAATATTGGGTATAAGGCAATTATAATAATCAGACGTTTACTTTTTTATATCAAAGGCTAAACAATGACATCACATGACCACTACATGGATTTTATTTGCCAAGTACATCATTTGCCAGTTGCTAAGGTAATGGCACCATCTATTGGTCCAATACCACCTCTGCAGAAACTGCAAGTTAATCACAGTTCTTGTTACAGTTAACCAGATGATTCAGTTCAACAGCTGCACTGTTTCAGTAGTGCAAGGATCCAGAGGGGAAAAAAACAAACCTTTAACATTTCCAAGCATACAGTAAGTAGGTGTTTTATATAGAGATGCCAGCCATGAACAGAAAGAGATTATCTAAAATTAAAGTTACATATTCCCATCACAGCATTGGCAGAAAAACTGCATCAGACATCGGCTGAATCCAATTTACTGATCTGACACCCTTCAGTTTCAGATCAATTTTCTTTCCTGATATATTTATTTGGACTCTCCATTATACTTCTATATCTCTACCAAAACCAAGCTTTCAGTCATCCAAGTATTCAAAACGAAACACAAGCCTGAAATGATAGTCTCTTCTTGAGCGATCAGAGAGCAAAGGTAATTGCAACCCTGGCTATGTTTGAAATTTTACTTTTCGCAGATATATGATTATCTCAGTAGGGCATTAACCTTAAAAGCCACAGATAAAAAGAAGGGACTAGTTTAATCTCTTACCAGTGTCTCAGTGAGATCTCTTACCATTTTTTACCCTTTAGTCCCAGATTATTGTCTATAAAAATCACAAAAGAATCCAGAACTAATCAAACAAGCTTGACACTACTATTGAAAACACCCCCTTTGCCAAAGACCGGGCAAGTTCTGTAATATTTCAAGATGTGCGTGTCCTTCCCTTCAGCAATGCATGTGTTATTTCCCTTCTCAAAAAAAAAATAAGAGGATGATTGTGATCACTAAGGCTCTCCCGCAAGTCTCAAAGCTTCTCATAGCTTATTACTTCAGGATTCTTACCACAGGGACTCTCCAAGCATCCCTCAATAATTAAGGGACAGAACAAGATGTCTAAAGAAGCAATTTTATCTAGAGGACATGGACAAAGATAGTTAGAAGACATAGGAGGAATGACAAGTTAAACTCACAAATCAAGATTAGAGACGAATGCAGATTTTGTAGTCTGTAATACAGTGACTTCCTAAAGATACTCATAGGAGGCCTCAAATTGGGATGTTTAGCAAGGTCACAGGTAAATGGGTATATGCTCAAGAGCCATTTCACAACTTGAAATTATTGCTACTGCAAAGCAGCACTGAGTTCAAAAGTTTAATTCTCTCCTGTAGGTATTCTTCACTTTCTTCTGTAGAACCAGGAAATAATGGAGCAACATTTCTCCTTTTAAAGTGAGAAACACAAGGCACTCCAGAATAGCTGCTTATGATTTGAATTCTGCTACCACAAAGTACTTATTTCCAAGTTATCCTATATCCTTGTTTATAGTTGAAAAGACAACAAGAATATATCTACCACCCTTATATTTCACAATACGTCCTAAACAGTGCTTTTGTCACTGGTCTTGACAAGGTAGTACCTAAATGCCAGAAAAAACATGCAAAAAATCTGTTGTTTCAGCTCTCAATGTTATCATATTCCCTAAAAGGAAACTGAACGAGATGTACAATTCTGTGTACATACATATAGCTCAAATTGTTATTACAGAAAATGTTACCTAGACAGAAGAGTTGGGGTACTAACACTTAACCTGATGGTGGGCTACTAACACCAAGCTGACCCCAACAACAGACAGAATTGAAACTTCTTTACTGAGAAGCTCCAGACAGTAAAGACCAATTATTGTATGTAGTAATTAAACCAGGTGTTGCTTCACTACAATTAAGCACCTTCTTGAGTAAAATACAGCTGCCACATAGTAAGAAATACAGAAGTACAACAGTCCCAAAGGAGAAGCAAGGTCCACCTTTCCCCTAATGAAGCCACAGAAAAAACTTCAGGCAGAATGTAATTCCCCAAGTAAGACTTTATATGAACCAAGAGTTAAGGACTATCTGCAAACCAATTTCTAAGGATTTTTTTTTTATAGCAAGTTTTTGGGAGTCCCACAACATTCTTGCTTTAAGGTATGCTGGGGAACACACACAGCAACTTTCCTATTACCAGATTTTTGGTAGCTTAGATTAAGTCATATAATAGCCCATGATTTTCAAGTTTTAAAACAGAACAGCACACCTGCCTTACAAATATGGGTTCAACTTTATCTTTCAAGTCTGAGGTCTGTACAGCTCACAGCAAACAATGGAATTTAAGTTAAAACATATTTTAAATAATAATTTGAGACGTTCACACTTTTTACCAGGCAATTGTGTTACAATACTGAGGGAGTATCACTTACCCATGGTAACATAAGGCAGTTTGTCAGTCGATCCGTGGGGATATATGCTGTAAAGGTGAGGCCCCGTGACATCTACTCCCCCTAAAACCAGGGCAGCACCAATGTAGCCTTGATACCTAGGAGCAAAGTTTATATGTGAATCTGAAGGTCCACAATAAACCTGTCGTTCTTTTTAACACAACACATGCATTTGAGAACTTTTCCATAATTATACCCGGTACACATCTCTAATAGAAAGACCACTTTCACTATCAGTAACCAACATTTTAAATTAAGAAATTTACTAAAACATGGTGTATTTCAGTGTCAAGCAGAACAAGCAAGCAGGCTGGATGATACATTTGTGCTAACAGGGAGAGAATTCAGATTAGTTTTCAAGCCTTAAATGAAATTCCTGTATTCGCAATTACGTGTCTAAATAGATACTTCAAAGAAAGTGTATTCCTTCATTTTCCCCACGAGATGTTCTCAGCTGCTTTAACTTTTTAATTTATTGTTTTGTGACACACTTAAGAAAAGGCAAACTGTCCATCCATACAGCATTAGGCCACTGAGCTGAATGACTAATTTCTCTAGGTCACTCGGTTGCACAAAGCATTTTCTTTTCATCGCTTTATTTCACCTTCCTGAAGGCTTTCCAATAGCTTGAACACTAATCTAATACATGCGTTTCGTTCTTTTCTTCTCTTTCAACAGCATTTTTTACTTCTACAAAAGCCAGTGCTAGAATACTTAAGTTTAGAGAGTATGCCCTCAGTCTAAGGGCATGTTCTATGTCATGCTGCTAGTTAGGAAGTTCAGCTGCCATATATTAACAGCCTGCAATCAGTAAAGCGATCAAATACAGTCTTAAGATAACTGCAGTACAACTTCCAACCATTTTACTTGCCTATCTCACTATACAACCAGCAGAGTTCAATATTAACAGCTGTGGGCTTCAAATGGTTAAACACTTTATTCTTTTGAAAATAAAATGCATTTTGAGGTAGTGGTTCTATTGCAAGTCTCAATTTTACAAGCTTGCACATTACAAGATCATTACTGGTCCAGCCGACTTGCCACAGATACACCTCAGTTTTCACAGGTGTGATCAACAGTTCATTAAACTACTGGCCTCCTGTTTTTGCCGTATAAACACTAGCAACACTGTACTACTATAGCATCAATTCTCTAAAACACCATAGACTTGATTTCCACTCCTTATCAGTTCAAAAGCCTATGAAGCAAAAAGCAATTATTAAATCTTTCTAGAAGTCTTATTACGAAGGTTACGTAAGCCAAGGAAGGATGCTCCTTCACAGGAGCTTAGATATTATCTGGCGGTTTTAACAGCATTGCTAATAAACAAGAAATTAGTTACCTGAAAAGCATTTGCTTTAGCATTCGATTAGCTGTGACAACTCTTGGAAGTCGTCCAGTGGATAGTGAATGAAGCTCCAGATTGGAAGAGATCAGCTGAGTTGTCATATCAGTATCTGCAGCTGTTCCGGCACCGCAGCAACTGGAAAATATTATGCACAAGTTAAGAAAAGGTGGGGACGACAGGGAAAACAAAGAACTCCATGCTTCACCCCACAAGTAGAAATGTTCTCATTGTAAAATTGAGGAAATTAAGTTCTCATACAATCAATACTTGAAACAAGATAGCCTATTTAAGTGTAAATGAAACACCAAAAAATCCCCAAGTCTTGCTAATAAATTACAATTTTAAAGTACATCTTAATACTTGCTGTTAGCAAAGGACATGGCTAGAAGTCCCAATACTATTACCAATACCATTACACAATAAATAATTCCAGTACTTACTAGATGTTAGGGGAAATAAAGTGTATTTTTGAACAGTTCTTGTCAGCAACAACCATTCCTTCAGTTGCTCTCGTATCTGCTCCGAGGACAATGCCATCCTAGAGAAAGGGAGAATTATTCCCAAAGCCTCCACCTCCAAAGGGGACCTTCCCGGCACCGACGGGGAGACCGGCTGCAGGGCCTGGGTCATCGCCGGAGCCGGCCCGCAGGGCCCCGGGCGTGACTCAGCACCGCTGAGCCACCGCCACCCGCCGCGCCGAGCCGGGCCGGGCCGGGCCGGGCCGCCGCTTCCCGGCGAGGCCCTTCCCCGGGGCCCAGCCCAGGAGCGAGGGGCGACCAAGCCCCCAGTCCGACCCGGCTCGGCCCGGGGGCGGAGGAGCCGTCCGCCCCGGCCTCCTCTCCGCCGCCAAGCGCCAGAGGGACGCGTCCGGCGCCCGCCTCACCTTGAAGACGACGCCGGCGATGGTGGTGCCCGTCTTGCGGGCGGCGGGCAGCCGCTGTCCCTTCTGCCCGAGCTCGGCCTCCAGCAGCGAGTTCCTGCAACACAGGGCGGGAAGTGGGGCCGGGCGGGGGCCGCCCCGGCCGCGCCCCCCGCGCCCCGCTGCCGCCCGGGCCCAGCCCCCGCGTTCCCCTCGCGCCTCACCGGGAACAGTTGTCGAAGCTGAAGCCGCCGCTCGGCGCCTGCAGCACGGAGACCGCCGCCATCTTACCGCTCCGGCAGGGACGGGAGGCGCCTGCTGAGTGCTTCCGGGTCAGCTGCCGGCGCGCGCTCCGGGGCGGGGCTTGGGCTAGGCCCGCGTCTGCCCGCCCGCAGCCCGCGAAATGGCGGCGGGGCGGGGCGAGGCGGGGCATGACACCGCTGGGGGGCGGGGCATGGCACGGCGCGGCCAGGGGGCATAGCATGGCTTGGCACGGCTGGGGGGCACGGCATGGCTGGGGGGCTCGGCACGGCTCGGCACGGCACGGCTCGGCACGGCTCGGCACGGCACGGCGCGGCTCGGCTCGGCACGGCACGGCACGGCACGGCTCGGCTTGGCACGGCTCGGCACGGCACGGCTCGGCTCGGCACGGCTCGGCTCAGCACGGTATGGCTTGGCTGGGGAGCACGGCGGGGGGGCATGGCATGGCACGGCACGGCATGGCTGGGATGGCGTGGCACGGCTGGGGGGGGGCATTGCTGGGGGCCACGGCATGACATGGCACAGCTGAGAGGCACTGCATGGCTGGGGGGGGGCATGGCATGGCATAGCATAGCCGGGGGGCATTGCCAGGGGACATTGTATGGCACAGATGGGGGGCATAGCATGGCATGGCCAGGGGCTATGGCCAGGGGGCATGGCATGGCCTGGCATGGCTGGGGGACATGGCATGGTTGGGGGGTATGGCATGGCATGGCACAGCATGGCACGGCACGGCATGGCACAGCATGTCCGGGGGGCACAGCATGGCTGGGGGGTATGACATGGCATGGCATGGCACAGCATGGCACTGCATGTCCGGGGGGCACAGCATGGCTGGGGGGTATGACATGGCATGGCACGGCATGGCACTGCATGTCCGGGGGGCACAGCATGGCTGGGGGGTATGGCATGGCATGGCACAGCATGGCATGGCGCAGCATGTCCAGGTGGCACAGCATGTCAGGGGGCACAGCACAGCTGGGGGGTATGGCATGGCCAGGGGGAGCACAGCCGGGTCCTGCCCACAGGATGGGCTCTGCCAGGTGACCGCCCCATGGGTGCTGGGGAGGGACCGGGGCTCGGGCTTGGACATCGCTGGTGAGGGGAGTGCCAGGCATTGGTTCTGCCCTGGTTTGTGCCTGCATCAGCCCTTAGTGCTCGGGGACTGTGGGTGTTCAGGTAATTGGCAACTTTAAACAAAATCCTGTGGTTTCTGAGGAGGAGGGATTGCCAAACACATGGGGCAGCCAGCACCACGTGCAGGGCATGGGCGTCACTTGGGTGTTCACACACGGGTTAGCACAGAGCCAAGGAATGTTGGGGGCTGATGGACGGGGAGGGAGGGGTTCACTGTGGTGGGGGGCTGGAGGTGGCTGAGCCCTGGGCTGTGAGTGCTGGTGCCGCTCCACGCCGAGACGAGCGGTGGCAACGCCTGCACAGACACACCTCAATTTAGGTGTAATTTACACAAAGCGGTTGATGCTGCTCCATCCTGTACCACTAGACAAGCTGCCCAACCCCCTTCCTCCGTCAGCTCAACCGAGCTTCGGGGATCACTCCTCAAGAAGGTGTCGTTGGTCCCTGGGGACAGGACTGGTTGCAGCAGGGAAGGACGGGAATGGACGACTTGTTCGTCCAGGCTCTGACCATGCTTTTGTGCGTAGACTGGGGCTGTCTTGTTATTCCTTCCTTTGCCTTTGTTTTACCATATTTAAAATGGCAGTAATGCTGCTTTTACTGGGTTCCAGAGGTCCCTTCCAACCCCTACCATTCTGTGATTCTGTCACTTGTCTAACAGGTTGTAAAAAGCTTTGAGACTTTCAAAGAAAATGAAAGGATGGATGAAGGACAAAAAGAGAAAAAAATCCCAAACTTCTATGTTTGGATCTTACAAAGTCCCTACAATTGCATGAGAAAATGCAAACCTACCTAAAATTGCTGTGCTGTTAAGGTAAGGGTTATATGGTGAAAGAAAAAAGATAAATGCCCCCTTTCAAATTAGGGAAGCCTTGCTGTATGTCAAGGAGGTCAGTAAAATTAATTTAGTATTTTCTGGGTAAACTGCATCCAACCTGCATTTCAACTTTTCCTCCAGCTTACTGACCTCTTAAAAGAATAGCCAAATGTGCCTGTAGAGAAAAGAACTTCTGGCAACTTCTCAAGAAAGGATACATTTTAAAGCAATGCAGACATGTAGTGAGATTTTTCCAAAGCCTATCACATATCTAAATTGCTTTCTAGATGTGTAAGTGCCTGAAATTAAAAATCGTGTTGATTTAAAAAAAAAAAATCAAGTAAAATGCTATTTGTTCCAAACATTACATGTTAATTACATGAGGCCCTCTCCAAGAACAACACAAGAATGTAAGTAGTGCACAGGCCTCTTGCCTAAAGGAAACTTTCTCCAAGTATTCTACTGAGTAAAGTGTCTTCCTTCCTGAGGTAGTTAATGCTCAGAACATGACATTGTTAGAGTAGGTGGAGTTGCTGAGAGGAGCAGGCCTGCATTTCGTTCCAGGAGGAGCGATGGCTCATGCATCAGAAGCGAGTCAGACATCTTGCAGGCTCCCTCTGAACAGTACCCAATTAGCAGATGGCCTAAAAAAGGAATCCAGGGCCCCATGTGTCCGCACCAAATCTACACGTCTGCAGTATCCCTCCTAATTATTTAAAAATGAGTGTTCTCCATCATTGTACTGGGATGAAAGTACACAAACACAAAATGGGGTGGGTAGGCAAAGCTTTTGTGCCATCTCTGCTTTTTCCTCCAATGCTCAAAAATACTTGCCAGTGGGAGGGAAAAAAAACAGCCACAGGGAAGAAAAGCAAAACCCAACCTCCTTCTTGATTGTGCCAGTCTTGCAGCACAAAAACCACCAGCAGCGTTCAGGCTAGAGGAGCTGCAGTGCCAAGCGTGGCACTAGCCCCTGCCAGCGCACAGGGAAGTCCTGCAATGAAATACGAAAGAGCCAGTTTCTGTTAGGGGTAGGGAAAGGAGAGATCCTCTGATCTACAAGCTCTCACTGAGGACACCTTGCAGATGGTGAACTCTGTGACATGTGCTGATGTTGCTCAAAGTTGCCGGGCCGCTGAAGAGTGGGGAAAGCCTGACACCTGAAATCTAGAAAAAGGTGCGGACATGTCTGTTTTCCTAAGTGCCCTTTGGTTTCTGCTAGCCCGTCACAAAGCCGTGTTGCTTTGTTCCACACGGGCTGGGGGCTGCTGGGGTTACGTTACTAAGCTGGGAGAGCTCCAGAGGTCACTTTTTTGGCACAGGCTACATTGGACGGAACGTCCTGAGTGTGGATTTATTGCTGCTGTGTCCTGTAGGGCCCAGATGAGGCTTGGCTGCCTGGTTTGCAGCAGAGCGCAATATACTGAGAGCATTTGTTCCAACAGACCATGAAGGACCACCTTTAAGATAAGAACACTGAGAACCTGCGCTCTGTGCTCTCTTCTCCCCTTTCTTTCAACCCTTGAATAACTGAAATGCCATTTTTGTGTACATCAGTTAGGCTGGGAAGCTGGGAGAAAGAATATCCTGCTGCCAGATGCTCTTTTTTTAATTCTAACACAGTTGTTTTTCTCTTCACTTGATAAAGTTAAAATAAACAGTCTCTGGGGTGAATTACAGGCATCAAAATTGGATTGGCATACAAACTGTAGAGCAGTTGGTGGTTGGGAGTCTGGGGAAAAAGAAACAGCAGGTTTTAGCTAGAGGGGACAACAGCTTTATTTCCCTCTTGGTCCTTGACAACTAAGCAGATGTCCTATGATTATTGCTTTACCTTCTAGTAATATAGTGTCTTTTCCTATCCTCCCAGGTACACGACTGGCTCTTTTGCAGATGTGCAAGTACATCTCTTCCCTAGTTCAAAGCCGTCTTAGTGCACCACTAGCTCCATCTATTGCCAGGTAATAGCTGGCTGAGATTCAGACAAATGCTTGGTTTTCCCCCTCAACTTTAAGGGATACCTATTTCCAGTCCCATTTATGCAGATACAACTGATGGTCTTAGGAATAAGATCTTTTCTGAACATCTTACATGGGCTTTTTCATGCCCATTGTATTGAAAAGTTTCATTCTGTGTTGATGCTCTCCACTGTATACACAGATGTCTTGTTCATGTTTTCTACAGTCCTTCAGAGTCCTCAAGTGCACTTGTTAGCGGGACCACTAAACCCTGACAACTGCCCTGTGTTCCTCTGAAGAGGTGCTGGAGTAATGGGAGCGTGTGGGTGCACATAACCACTATCACTGGGTACCCACTGTACTAGGTTGGAAGAGATGTAATGTGATGGTCCCGTTCTGAAGAGCTTGGTAAGTTTAAAAGTATTAGAAGAAAGCACACTGGGGAAAAGAGTGGCAAGTGAAATGAATTTTTAAGGTTCTGGGCCAATATATAAAGGAGTGCCTGCGTGGTCTCCTGACAGAGAGCAAATGGTCTGTTCAGCAGTTTCTGTTTAGCATGAGGAAGGTCATCTTCGCACTGTTTGAAATACCCACTTTGAAAATCCAGGGCTACATACTTTCAGGCTTACCTTCACCTGGTATGATGAACTGTGCTGAAGAATGCAAACTTTTCTCTTTATTTTTTTAAAGCAGTCCTGAAGTCTGTTTCTAGCCTTAACAAAGCTGCAATCCAGGTTTATCATCCTACAAGACATCTGACAGGGAAGTTAAATAGCACTCCAGACACATTTTTTAAAACTTACTTGGGATACAAGGAATGTTAGTGTTTTTCTCAACAGGTGGGCATTCAAGCTGAAGCCTGTGTCTTTACAGTATGTGTGTGTACATAATGTATAAATTCCCAGGTATTTTAGTGTCTGCATTTATACCCTGCCTGGATTCCCAGTTTTGTATTCAGTGCTTTGTGTGTGTGTGAGTGCCAAATGACATCTTAAATTCTTGGACCTTATTTAAAGAGACATTGGGTAACTTGGAATCTTCAACAAAATCTTCAGTACAGTTTAACTCTACGAAGCTTGCATCTGCTCTTGCAGTATGAAAGACAAACATGCTGTTTCTTCAGGGTAACAAGTGTAAACCATCAGTCAATCTTTTGCTCTCTAGAATAAAGGCGTTGCAAAAAGTAAGGTCTTAGCAGATGAGGCTTTTGATCCTGTAGAGACAAGGTTGGTTTTATGTAGCACGATAGAGCGATGGCAGAGGGTTCCCATCGTTCCAGCACTCTCTGATAGAGTAACGTGGCACCTAAACCTGTTTGTTGATGGTGTTCAAAGGACAGCCAGACAACCCTGGTAGCCACACTCAGCCCAACAGCTGCACACACTGAGATAGTCTCAAGCGCTCTGTAGTATGGCAGTGAAGCCTGCAGCTCTGTTAGGTAAGAGTCAGCAAGGGTCCCAGTATAGCGCTGGTGGGAGTGTGGTGCCCAGTAGCTTGTGGCTATGGGACTGGTGCCTACAAATGTTCAAAATGAAAGGAAGCAAATCACCCCTGGCACATGCATGTGAAATGACATTCAATTAGAGAAACCTAGGAAGTGCTTTCTTGTGCTGTGAGCAGCCACACTTGTACCTCTGCTGCATGAAGTCCAGATAAGTGAATGGCTGACTGCCCTTACGCTCAACGTCTGTCTGCAGAACTCGTGGGAGAATATACTGGGGCCCTCTGCCATCCAGCCCTGCATGGGACTGATCTTCTTTAGAGCTGGCCGGAGGCAATGCAAATTGTCCAGAAGCTGAAAGCACATATTGAGGTTATGCCTGAACCCTGGTCATGGTTGTGTCTTGCGCATATTCCAACAAACACACTCACTAGTTCCCAAACTAGCCAGCAACTCCTGTACTGTCCCAAGGTGAACTTGTGTTAGGAGTGGAGCCAGATAATCACTGAACTGGAGAATAAATGCACCATGTGTCTCTCCTGTTCAAAACCACTCTAATTTCAAACATCTTGCCTCAACAACGATCTGTTAACAAACTGCAGGCCAAGAATCTGTCAGAAGAATTTAAATACAATTCTGACAAGATCGGAACTAGATAGACAAAAACTTTACCAACCTGTGGCTAAAACAAAGCTAATCGAGTAAGTCATGGCCCGGGTGGGGACAGAAGGTGATCTCTCAGGGATCTTCTTTGTCGTGCAGCTGTGGCTTCCAAAAGCAGGAGATGTATTTGAGGTGTTTAAACTCACTACAGGAAACAGAGAGTGGGCCTGGGTGCCAGAGGGTGTTTTCATTACTTTGAAAACTGAAAGAAGAGGCTGAAGCTGGGAGCAGGCTAGTGTCGCAGTCCAGGGGGTGATGCACTGAAATGTGAAGCGAGTTCCCAAGAGCTTCTGAAAGAACCATTTTCTGAAAAGGAGCTGGCAGAGGTGTAGACGTAAGAAATAGTCTGTCTCCCTCCAGGGGAGCAAATGAAATACACGGGGAGCCCTTTGCTAAATGCTATAGGATGCTAGAAACTCGAGACAGTCCAGTGCTGATCTTACATTATTTTCTAGCATTATGATACTCAAATCATTATGCTACTGTCTATCACTTGTCAATACTGTTTAGGAGAAGTGCCTGAATTTCTGGTGTTCTGTTGACAATTGCAAAAGCCCTTCTGTGGTAGTGTTGGAATAAGTTTTCAGCTTTATTTAGGTTCTGGCAGAACAAACTGGCAAAACTACATGAGTTGGAAGAGGAGGAAGCGAGTTTCAGGTACGAAGACGTCTCTGTGCCGCTCTCTGAGATGCTGCTGCGTGTCATTAAAAGGGATGTGAAGTGCGGAGTCTCCATCTGGACTGTGAATATGCATTTAAGCTGGCTGAACATGACTGCAGAGGTACAGCTGTTATTAAAACGGGCTAAACTTCGAAAAATAGGTGTTGGTAACCTGTAAGTGTTCACATTTGCAGACGCATTTGGAGCAGCATGTAGAGGCTGTATATGTATTATAGCTGTGACCTGCCGTACTGCAGGGCAAGTGTCCCCTGTTTGCACTGAGGAATACCACTAAATGTGAGTGAGGTGGGAAGAAAAATACAGTGGGAATACTGAGCAGCGAGGACCCAATTTTAAACTGGGGTGATGGGGAGCCGGGCAGCCAGGGGTACCGCAATCCCGCGTGAAGAGAACTGCAGGGAAGTAGGGAGCGATGCCTGGCGCTTGAAAAAACTTGCTGCAGATGCTGCTCTTCTTGCAGGGGTGTGTGGATCAGCTTCCCTGGTCCTGCTTGCTCCTGTCTGAGAATATCAGTGTCATCTAGCAGGTTCAGCACTTTCCACATGTTGCAGTTGGGCTCAGCTACACTAGGGATGGCTGGGAAGAGTGGAGGGAGTCTCTTAGAAATGGGCGAGCTGTTAGACTGGGGTCTTCCAAGCTCTGAGAATGCCTGATGTGCAGATTGTCCCTTCATAATCTAAGGGTGGGTCTGGACCAAGATTGCTGCCTCCAGAAAGCAGGTGAGTACAGTACAGTTGACACTGGGCTAGAAAATCTAAACAGTCACGCGGATTGCACCCAAAAGGGGCGGAAGGACACGGCCTGATCTGAGCAGTGACTTGTCCTTGAGGGAGCAGTTACACGTCCTGTGAATCTTCGGTTCTTTCTGTGCTTTCATTGCCGAGTCCTGCCCCTTCATTCCTCCTTGGGCAGGGAAAGCCAAGGCAGTGTTAGAGGAGATGGGTCTCTTCTGTGAGCTTCAAAGCAATGCGTGGAGCTTCTATTGTAACACCTGGGCGTATTTCACAGTTCTGTGGCCTGTAATCTATAGCCCTAAATATCCGCATTTAATCTTTATTACTGGTATCTCTGGCAGGAATCTAGTTTAACGTCATGATTCTGACAAAGATGGGAAGAGTTGATGAGTAGGGAAGAGTCCAAATGTCTCATTCAAATGGACAAGTGATAATAAACCCATAATACTGCTTTGGAGCTGAGTCTGTATTTCATCCCATGGGACCCAAAATGCTTTTGTCTTCCCTGGGATCACAACAGGAACCACCGAACATCCTAGAGGTCGAAGTGAGAGTGGCTCAAATACTGACAGCAGCTGATCAACTGCTGAACTGGTCATTCCAGCCTCACAGGATTAATTATCTGGCACTGGGGAAAAGCTTCGCTCTGCACCTGGTGGAAGCAGAGCCTCACATCCTTTTTAAGCAATAAAAGCCATAATTACTTTTCTCACCGCTCACTGTTGCTTTGTGTAAATAGCCATAAGGTATTTTAAAGAGTCTTTTGGGGGAGGTAGGTCTGCTTCGCTGGGCAAGGGCACATACTGCAGGGAGGCGCTGTGACTCCATGGCCAGCCCAGGGAGGGTCTCCAAGGAGGCGCCGTGGCCCCAGGGGACCACTGTGTCCCTCAGGGCTGCTCCTGCTCCTTGGCATGATACCGGCGTGTAGGCACAGGTCTCCCAGCACCGGTTATTGGGTGCACGTCTTGATGTTACATGGTGTGGGAGAGAGCAGAAATAAGGGGAAGCCTCCTTGCAGATGCCTGTGCCAGTCTGACCAAAACACTGCTCCAAAACTGCAGAGGCACCCAGGGCTCAGCCAGACACAACACGCTTCCTCTTACTCAACATCTGTATTCCTGTAAGCTGATGTGGAACTGCTTATGCCGGTTGTTTGCAGACCCTCCCTCCTGTCTTGTGACTGACATGATTAAATCCCGTAAAGAGATGGTTTCTCTATTGCCAGGTTCCTACAGCGAGAACTGGGGCCATCTGCTTAATGGTCTGCTGCGTTTCTGGTCGCATGGTGCTGCAGTACTGGCTGGAGCTCTGCTGTTGTGCAACAGTCGCGTATGGAAAGCTTTACCCTTTAATGTGAAAAATGGGAAAGACAGATGCAATCTGGGTCTAACATTGCTCTTGTACTTTTTCCTCTCGTCTCTCAGGAGCTGTCTTGCTGCTGCCTTTCCTCACTCCGCCTGAGCACCAGAGCCCCTCCTTTTACTTGGTAAAGCAGGCGCAGTCACTGTCCCCCAAAGCGAGCTCCCTGCTTCAGGGCTGTTCCTCAGGACCTCTGGAGGACATAAACCACCTCTCCATGGTGTTTGTGAACCTGAGCCCATGCATATCGACTAGCCCCGTTGCTTCAGAACGCACCCTGCAGGAATAACTGTTTGCAAGCTTTTTGCTAGCTGTGATTACAGGGTAAAGTAGATCCACAGTGGGTGTCTGGTTAAACCAGCAAAACCCTTTTGTTAGAAAACTATGGAAAAAGATATCAGAGAGATTTAGTGTTTCAAAGAGGATCACAACCGAATGCCCTGTCTTGCAGTAGGAGGATGGGAGATTTAGTAGTAGTTACTAGCTTGAGAAAAAACAAAGAAAGATGAATAATAAAGGCAGGTCCTATTTTTTTCTCTTAAAAGTTTCTAGGCTACACTGTTCTGTTATAAATGATGGCACTAAATAACCAGCCGTGCCCAAGCTCCCCTGAAAGGCTCTCTAATACCAGCAGCTGATGCCCTACTGCGCAGGGACACAATTGGGTCTGTTCCTCCAGACAATACACCTGTCATTGGGAAGCGTAAAGCTGGCAATTAGCTGGGGAGGCTCTGTGTTGGGCTTTCATCCCAGACAATAAGAAGGGCCTGGAAGAGCGAGATTAAGGCTGGCATGTCCGCAAGAGATTGTTGAAACAAACCTCACCGAGACTTGGGGCGTTTAAGAAACAAAACAAAACCCCGGTTAAATCTAACTCTACAAACAAGTCTAGAAAGCAAAATAGCACTGGAATAGGATCATTGGCCTTAGAAATATAAACCTGGGGTTGTGGAGGAAAGACTTTCTTCTCAGCTGAGATGTCTTGTAGTGGTCAGCAGTGTACCATAGGAAATTAACCCCAAGCAGGGTTCTGTGCACTGAAGCTGCAGTGGGAGTTCTGGATTGCTTAGCCAGGACTAGGACTAAGAACCAGCATCTGTGGAACAGATTTTTTTACCCAACTAATGCAAATTCTAAGCCCTGGGCAATACTCCATGCCTGGCACTCTGAGTGTTTAAAAGTCTCCCAAATTACTAACCCTACAAAGGCCCTGAAATCAATGCAGCAACACAAGTAGTCTTGGCCGCTTCTTGTGACCAGTATAGAAACTGGAAGGGAAGCAGCTGACCTCCTCAGCTGTTTCAGAGTGCACTATTAGAATAAACTAAATTGATCAGCAAGTCTCAAACTATTTTTCTGCTGGTGCAGGAGTTCTTCCAACATGCAAGCATCAGGAAACCCAGAGAGGTAAATTAGGAAAGTCTTTTCCTTGCTATCAGTTCCATCTCCACAGGCATATAACTTATGATTGTCATGTGCCAGCAAGTAACGTCTGCTGTGGGTCTTCAGTGATAGGATCCAAACTGTACTTTCAGCAGTGCACAAAACAGGGAGAGGAGACACAGATATCCACTGCAAAGCTCTTGCATAGCTTCCTATTTGCAAGCAGTTGAGGTGCGGCTCGTGTGCTGAAGGCAAGCCACGTTGGTGCTAACGGGGGCACGGCGGGGTGAGGACTGCAGGGCGCACGGTGTGTTTTGCTGTGCGAGGAGGTGAGCCGGCACGCGCTCGTGAGATGTACGTGCTTGGGTCACTCTGTCCCCCTGGGCAGGTATTGCTCTTTCTGCTTGTGAACTTGTGCCCTCTCCCCTCAGCTTCCTGAGGGACATATCCCTGACGTACCAGACTCTGGACGTGAAGCCTGTAGCATCAGGAAGTTTGGTCAATCCTGATGTGACAGACTTGAAAGGAGAGGGGGAGAGGAAATTGAGAGAAGTAGACAAATAATGGGATTGCCAAACATGCAGGTGTCTGGCCATAAAAGCAAATCAGCGCGGACCTTTAGTGTGCGGAATAAGTACACTTGTTTGGCAACCTGAAGAATTAGCTTGAACACATGTCCTCCTGTCTCTCTCCTGCAGAGCTGTGAATGTGAAATTGCATCCACGATCCAAAGTCCAAAGAGTAAATTGTGCACGTGATGACTGCTGCTAGCTAGCTTGGCCGGCCAGTGGTTGCTGCGTAGCTAGAGCAGTCTTCTGGGTAATATGTGCCTGGATGTTAGGTGGTGATGCTGTGACTCTGTCCAGAGGTGGTGGAAGGGTAGTCCAGATTTTTCCAGGCACCACTGCTTCTGATAGCTTGATCCATGGGGGAGTGCTAACGTGTGTTAGCAGCTTGCGTGGAGTGGCAGACGTGGGATGTGCTGGACTGAGGTCTCCCTGTCAGCTGGAAGGGCGGGAAGTTGTGCCATGACCAGATCACTGCAATGCAGTGCTAATTGCTTCCTGAATACTGATGAATCTTCTTTTTGGAGAGCTGACCTGGAGGTCCTGCAGGAGCAGAAGCCAGCAGACATTCAGCCAGCTGGAGTTCATGGGACGGCAAGCTCCCGTTCCTCTTCACCCACAGGAATGCCAGGGGTGTGGGAAGGAAAAGGAGAAGAGCTTTAGCACGGGAGTGTCTTGTTCCAGTGATGTGTTAAATATGCAAGCTGAGAACACGCTCAGAAATCCATTAGTCCTGTTCCAGTTTCAGTGGTAGACTGTCCATTCTCAGCCTTAAGTCTGCCACACACTTTTATTTGTGGAAGTAACAAACTGCCCATTTGCAATGCCCTTATGCTGGGGTGGATGGCATCTGGTGGAAGGCTTTCTTGGTGGAACTGGAAAGCAGAAGTGGTTTGGCCCCGTAGGGGCAGCTTGGAGTTTTAGTTTCTGCATGTGAGAGACATCTGGCCTCTGTCTGCGCTCCTGAAGGAAATGCCTGAATTGGAGGCAGCAGAAGGCTCAAATTCTTACGTGTGCACTCACAAACAGCCCAACTGCCCCTGTTCAGGCACTTGGCATTAGCCAAGACAGAAGCAGTAACTGCTTCGCTCTTCTTTCTGAATAATAAGTAGTTGGACAGTTGAAGATGGTTTATTAGGATGGAGACTCTGTGCTTTCCATTCCTTCCAAACCCTACAACAGAAGCATCCCTTGCAGAAGCAGAGAAACATCCACATGCAGATAAATAAGGGTACCAAGGAAGCTTTGAACTGCAGAAGCAGTGCTGGCATCGGTGTGAGGCATCAGCACCAAACAGCAGCTTGTGAAATTTTCAGGTGTGTGAAAGTGTAAAATAATTGAGATACGCCAGGCGTGGGACATACTTTCACAGCCCCGGTACTAGGGGGGAGGGAGGCAAGTCTGCATCTCTCTTACCAATGCCTCCTAAGTCAACACTTGGCAAGCCCTGTCTCAGCTCAGAACTGAATCTAATTCAAAGTAAGTTTGGGTGACATTAAACTCCATGAGGAGGAGCTGGGTCAGAAAGAGGGTCAGCTTTGTGCAGTAAGAAGTGGGAAAAAAACAAATGCTGGAGTAGAATAACATCTATGGCTGGGCTAGGGAAATGTTATTTTGAAGGATAACTCCGCAAGGGACGGGCTTGCAACATGACCTGGTGATCTCTGACACGCACAGCGCTTTGTTCCATTTTTCAATGCATCTTGCTTAGCCACATGGCTTTCTACTCCACTTGGCAAATATTTGATTTATAAAGATTAACATGTTGCTAGCCCATGTGCTGGGAAGCTCTTCCAAGGGTTGTGTGAAAGACATGCCTTGAGGGTGGCAGATCAGGGTTTACTAACTGGTAAGGATAACACTTCTTAAAATGCACCTGAGCTGATTTTTTAAATTGACGGCATGTAAACAGAATTGCAACCTATTTAAAAATAAGCTAACCCAGAGTGACAGCATCACCCAAACTGCACAACACAATTTGCCCTTTGCTCAGCTGCTTATTAGAGAGATTTACAGGCATTAAAAGTACATTGGGATTTTACCATCTAACTGTCCCAAGGTCATATGCCTGCTTGCCAAGGTCTTCTTGCACTGGATGGACATCTCTTAACTCCAAGAACTCTGTTATTTCTAATTTATTTTGGGATGTATGAATGGAGGCTGACTTCGGGAACTGCAGTTGCCTTAAGGAGACGGCTGACTGGCTGGAGTATTTGCTTTGTGGGAATTGGTGCCGATACAACAATGAATTACCAGCATTGGTGGCGACAACTCTGCTGCCATGGCAGGGAGCAAACAGATGGCAGTGCCCACGTGCACCTGTGGCTGCAGGAAATCCTCCGGAGAGCTGAGAGGTCCAAAGGAAGCATCCAGCAGCCCAGGCGCTGGACCCCGCTTTCTGGGCTTGCTCAGCAGCCCGGGAGCCTGTGCTTTTTGGGGCCTTTTAAGTGTGATTTTAGGTGAAAGGACAATGAAGTGCCAATTATTAACTTCCATTTGCTGGCTGTTGCTTTTCCTTTGAAACACCAGCGAAGTGCTCTGCCAGAGTCTCTAGAGCAGTCCTTGATTCCAGCCAAAGCATTGAGTCTTATTTGAAAGTCCAGTGTGTGATTATGGAAGTTAATTCACATTTAAATCGACAGAACTTGTGTGGGGGAGGTTAGAAACTCAGTGGCATTCAATGAGAGCTGGAAACTTGTCCTCACCTCTCTGCATGTGCACAGAGGATAGTTTGGTTTTATGGCTATAGAACAGAGGAGCGTTGCTGGAGGCTGTGGGCTGCATTCCGTTTCTAATGCTACCAGAAAACTGCATTTAGTGCTGTTACAAAAGGTGTTTAATTCTGTCTAAGACACAGGCATAAAGAAAATAGTTTACTATCTGCTGGGGGACTCTAAGTCTTATTAAACCTAATCCAGCTCTAAGTTTGGAAAACACTTTGCACCTTTCCTCTGAAGGTCTTTGGTGTAACCTTGGGCTCTGCCTCACACCCTTTGCTCCCTCCATCACCGAGGGAGTAGGATCCAGTTTTGGCCCAACCGCAGTGAGCTGCAGAGCCCTCTCCAGGTGCTGCCATGCAGCTTCGCAAGCCTTTGGTGCTCAGTGCCGCACCGTCCGTGAGTGCCCGGCTGTTTCCCAACTGGCACGGTGACTAAACAGCCCAGAGCAGCTGCCTCCAAGGTCCATTCTTCTGTGAGAGATTTATTGCAGGGTGCAGAGGCTCTGGGACGTGATAATTGCCTTCATTCCCGGACGAAGACCCTGAAGAACAAAAGCCAGTTGCCTGTGAATCCATGGTGTGATTCAAGCATTCACTTGGAGGGGAGGAGTGGGAACTGTGTGCTGGTTGCTGTAGCAAAAGTGAGTGGGCACTGACCAAAAGAGCAGCTCTGACCTGCGAGGCAGGGAGCGCTGCTGGCCAACGGAGGTGGCCTGGGCCCTCCAGCCCTCACGCACGTCCTCCCAGAGGCTGTCGTGGGCCTGGGCTTGAGGAAATGCCAAAACGCTGAAGCCGCTCGGGGAAGAAATCACGAGGGACGCGCTGGAGGTGCCCTGCAGAGCTCCTGCCGGTCTGACTCTGCCTTTCAGCCCTGCCCCGGCGCGTTGTATCAGCCTGCGTCTTTTGTTTGTCCTCCTAGACATCTCCTCTAGAGCTGACCTTCTTCACCCGCACTCCTGAGCATGCAGATGTCAGACTCTTCCCGCTTCGAGGATCCCTGGTAACTCCCCCACCACCCGATTTTTCCACCAAGACCACGTGCCAGATTTCCTGGGAAGCTTTATCGGGGACTTCCATGGAGAAGTGATTGCCTGGGAAGATCCCCCACGCTGCTGGCACAGGTTGCGGAGGGGGAGGCTTGCGAGTGCTTTGCTGTCACCCGGGGCGAGGGCGTCGGGAGCGGAGCGCGCTGGAGGAGCCGTCCCGGGCTGGGGGTGCGGGCTGGGGGTGCCCGAGCTCAGCACCGCCCCGGGGACCCGCTCCCGCTGCCCCTCCGTGCCGCGTCCCGGTGCGCCCCGGGCCCGGCGCTGGCGGGGCGGGGGAGCTGCGGGGCCGTGCGGGGCGGAGCGGGGCCGCGGGGGGCGAGGTGCCCGGCACGGAGGAGGCTCGGCGGCTGGGCGTGCTGCCGGGCGGCTGCGGGGTGCGGAGCGGGCGCAGTGTGTGGAGCGGGGTGTGCGGGGCAGGGTGTGCGGGGCGGGGTGTGCGGGGCAGGGTGTGCGGGGCGGGGTGCACTGTGCGGAGCACGGTGTGCGGGGCATGGTGTGGAGGGCACACTGTGCAAAGCAGGGTGTGCAGAGCGGGGTGTGCGAGACACGGTGTGCGGGGTGGGGTGTGCGGGGCGGGGTGTGCGGGGCGGGGTGCGGAGCAGGCGTGCAGAGCGGGGTGTGCGAGACACGGTGTGCGGGGCAGTGTGTGGAGCGGGGTGTGTGCAGGGTGCGGTGTGTGGGGCGGGGAGCTGAGCGGGGTGTGGATGTCCATGGAGCAGAGCGGACCCACCACAGGAGCCCAATCTCCATTGGGATCACCACTGCCAAAACCCAGAGCCATGCCCTGCCCCACAACTGGCCCCCACTGCCAGCCCCACTCTCGGGCTTGTCCTGCCGGCGGCTGTGCTGGAGCTGGCCCCCTTCCCCAGGGCTCCCCAGTATGCTATTAGACCCTTGCTGCCAGCTGGGTCACTAGTAACTCCCCTGCTGCTTTATTTTTCTGCCACAACCATGTTCCAGACTTCCCATGGTAGCACGTTCTGGGACCTCCATGGAGAAGCGAAGACCTGGGGCTGCAGGCAGAGGTCAAGGAGCGGGAGGCTGGGGTGCCCGTCTGCCAGCGCAGCGCTAGGCTCCGTGTGCAGCTGCCCGTGGCTCCCGTCACTCACCGATCAGATGAGCACAGAGCCAAGCATAATTCTCCCTGGAGCGCTTGGAGCCGTGTTCTGTGTTTATAAAGTCACTGCTGAACTTGGGAAGACTGACTGTGAACATATTTAGAGCGCAGGCTTCAGAGCTGATCTCCTTAGTGCCTTAGCAGCCGAGTGCTTAAATGTGTGCTTTTACTGTGCACATGGGAGAGTCCCCTGGGAGCACAGAGATTACTTACGGTCGGCAGTGTCAGTGCCGAGAGACAGCTTTAGGACTTGTTTGCATTGGAGATCACATCACTAGTTTCCATGTTTGTATCTTTACATACCCTTCTCTATGACTTTACTAGATTTCACACGGCCATGCGCTCAGGCTTTCCTTCCACCGGTGCAGAGGTGGTGAGGCGGGGGCTCGCTGGCGGAGCCCTGAGGTTGGGCAGCTCTCCAGGATGGCTCCGTGGTACTGAGCTGTTGTTCAGGCACTGCTCACGGAGGCTGGATTTACTGGTCTGCAGGGTCTGTTTGGCTGCTGTATTCTTGCGGGCATTAAAAAAACAGGAGAAAAGCTGCCAGTGATGTGACACTGTCTAACAATGCAATTTATGATGGCTTTTTTATTTAGTTAATGCAGATAAAGAGGCTCTGCTAACTTGCCTGTCTATTAATATCGCACATCTGTATATGTTTTTTGAATAATTATTTTGTATCCTGGAAACAAATGTTAAACTGAGACCTTGAGTTCTTTAAGAAGAACTGAGAATTATTTTGGTAGGATACTGCCCAAGACAGGTATTTCAGAGGGAGTCATTTTGTCTTTTTTGATTCAAGACTTTCTGAGGAAAGCAGCCTTGTCTGAGAACTAGCTTTCTGCAGAATGCTTCTCGCTCTGCAATGCATCTTGAGTAATATTTTGTTTATTCTAGCAAAGGGTGAAAGCTTTCCAGCTGGTCAGCATGTTTAGGAGAGACTTGAGACCCGATTCTTGGTTCTTCAGCTTTCTGGTGAGTTTTATAGTAATTTCTATAATTTGAGTGTTTGAGATAACATTGGCGCTTTACATGGATGTCACAAAACATCCTCTCCAACAGGTCGGTAGTCTGTCCAGGAGTCTCTTTGCCTTTGCAGCCCTTGCCAAGAATCAGACTTCTAAAGGTTAGTGTTTTTATCAGCACTTGCATATGTTTTTGCAAGCAATATTCAGCACAGAGAAACAATGCATAAAAAGGTGTCCAGTGGCAGAAACAGAGGTGAAGAAGCTTTTTGTGATACCGTTTTGTGCCTGAAATTATATTTTCATAGCTAAGCATTTGCTTGGCTAACAGTGAAATTACTGTCTAAAATCAGGTAAGTACTGCTCAGCTGCTAGTCTTTGTGCTGCTGTAACTGCAAACAAAACATTTTTAATCTGCAAACAATGCAAACAATAATTACAAAACATTGTAATCTGCAAACAGATTATTTTGTGCTTGCAAATTGTATCTGCAAACGCAGAAGCTGGTAGGAGCTGGGAAGTGGGGATAAAATGAGAAAATTTGCTTGTACATAACTGCCTGGAACAAACTACCCTGAGGGCAGTCCCTGGGTGTACCACAGTGAGCTTTTACACTGGTTTTGTGTGTCCCACAGAAGTGTGCCCCGCTCCAGCCCTAGGCCAGCGATTCGTCTCGTGAGCAGACTCACAGATGTCCCTCATTTTAGGTCCAATATAGTCTGGATTTTTCTGTCACACTGTGCCCACGGAACATCCCGAGGGCTGGTTACAGAAATTATCTCCTGCCTGTAGCTGCTCCAGGGTGCAGCAGGCAGTATTTGTAAATGCCTGGGGATGCTGCAAGAGACTGACCCTGTAAGTGTATGTGGCACGAAAGAGGGTTGGAGAAGCTTTCTGTTTCTCCACACTGTGTGTGTCTCTCTCCAGGTTTTGCTCCTGTCACGATTGAGACCTCAAGACACATGTACGAATATGTGGCCACTGCTTTGGACTGGTGGCACGCAGACAGATACTGTGAGCAACGCTTTGCTCAGCTGCTTTTTGAACCCCAAGAGAGTGAGCAAGCTTCCTTTAGCAAAATACTGCAGTCCCACCACATCAGAGGTTCTGTCTGGCTAAATGAAAGGGATGGTGTCCTGCACAAACCAAAATGGAGACGTGAGTATAAGTGGGCTTGGACTATGTGAAGGCATGTTCACTGCTGGATGTTTTTAATGCTGAAAAATTAATCTGACTGGAAAAGTTGCTGCTCGTTTTTTATTGTCGCTGTGGTAACACCTAGGACCTCTAGGCATGAGCTGGAACTGGCAGCATGAACAACAGTGATCCCAGCACATCAGCTGGTCACTGTCAAGATTTTTTAATGCATTGCAACAGGAGGGAGCTGCAAAGGGGCTCCTCTGCTCTGTCCTCCTGTACCGTCTCCCTGTAAAGCAGGTCTGGCTTTGCTCAGCCTCGCCATTATGACCTGTGGGTCCTGCAGAGCAATGATGTTAGAGGCAGGACCAGGAGAACAGGTATTCCCCAGCAGCAAGGCACCACATGGCAGATGCCTCAAAGGTCTTACTTGACTCTGTTCTTGGTTGCTATAGCATGGGATGCTTGGAACATGCATCCATATTCATGGACCATCCTTCCATATTCATTGTTTCCAATCCTATTTGCTAGAAAACTAAGTTTCTGGAAATTACGCTTGCTGAAATGACGCAAACTCAGCTTGCCTGCCTTCCTGATCCCCTCCAGTCATAGGGGAAGGAGAAGCCTTGCTGCATGCTTATAGGATGCCCTTGCCTGCAGCATCCATGAGTTCTTAGCTTGAGTGGGAGGCAAATGAAAATGGTGGTTTCATCCCAGTAGAAGGTGAGCAGGCTTTGGCCCATGCTTCTTCCTTTATGCTGGCTGGAATTTCTCCTTCTAGGGGACCACGTTGTACCAGTCCTGGTGTTCAGAGACAAAACAGACACAAAATATGTGAAGGTGCTCTCTGACTTCCCGGCACTGCCTGCTGTCACAGCCTGTGCCCACCTCCAGTGGGACACCAGGACCCAGGAGATTGCTACCATCTTCTCCTATGCTGTGCCAGCTTTTATTAACGAGTTCCAGCTCCGTGGCTTTGTCGACGAGGAAGGCTTTGTTCGATTTGCTCTCATAGTCCACGGGCACCATTCCCCATACCTGCCCGTGTTCCGTGCTGATGGACAGTGGCATCACTTCTGCGTGACCTGGCAGCAGGAAAACGGGACCTGGGCCATCTATGCCGACGGTAAAAGGAGGGCATCTGCCAGCGGTTTGTGTACTGTGGGGCCGTCTGCCCCCCAGGCCATCTATGGCCAGGGGACTTTCATAATTGGACAGGATCAAGATTCCCTGGGGGGCACCTTCAGGGCGAAAGAGTCCTTCAGTGGGAACATCACCGACTTGCACGTCTGGCAGAAAGTCCTCGGCGCAGAGCAGATAGAGAAAGTTCGGTCGTGCTGGGTGGTAGAGCAAGACCTTGTGTTTGGGTGGAGCTCAAATGCTCTGGAGGTTGAAAGGACCATTCAGGAAGTGACCGCACAGTTTCTTTGCCCAGGTAAGTCTCATTCCCCTGACTGCTTCAGCAGCTCCCTTCTGCAGCGGGGGGTCAGCACGCTGGCATAGTCCGAGAAGCCAGTCCCATCCTTAGAGAGGGAATTTGGTGCAGTTTGTGGGGTGATGCTTCTCCTTTGGGAGGGCAAGCAGGAGCACATTCAGAGCTGGGCTGGGCAGTTTACGCCTCGTACTTAAAGGCACAGTCGTCACAAAACCCTTGGTCACTGAAGACCCCTGCAATGACCCTAACATAGGCAGCCGTTCAGAAGTCCTGGGCTAATTACAGGCTTTCTCTTCTACTGAGAGAAATGGCTTACTTGTCAGTGATGCTGTTTCCTGGGGTTTGCACGGCCGGTGCTTCAATGCTGTACTGGGAGGAGGGAGTCAGTCTCTCCGCCAGACTGCTGTGACATTACTGATAAATCACAAGCTCAGGACCCGGCACTGCCGCCTCCTCCGAGTTCCTTCTGGAGAGGATTTGCCAGGCGGGTCGGGAGCAGGTTCTGAGCCCAGTCCCTGCTCTGCTCTGGCTCTGGGGCTGCTTAAGGAGCAGTCCACAGCTTTTGTCTTCAACGGGGTTTGTGGATTGCTTGCAGGAAACGTGATACCTGCTGAGGATGGCGTGTCTCTGGGGGCCCTGGGCCTTCTGTTTGTGTGTGTTTCCACAGGGCCTGTTGAGGAATGCCGAGTTTTTGAAGTTGGCAGCAGTGGATTCAGTTACACATCTTGTTTGCAGTCTTTGCCTTTTATCTGTCGCTACAGAAAGGGTACAGCATCTGTTATTTATTTATTCACTACTTCCACGGTATTCACTCCTGGAGATCCTATCTAGGATGATGGCCAGTGATGGAGAGGCCTCGTGTATGCTCTGAAGAGATTGCATGGAAAACCTGCTGTAGCTGTGGCTTTGCTTCAGTTGCATGCACTCTGACAGGTTATTTTGCTGTTCCCCTGTTAAGCAGTACACGTTACATGGCTTCTGGATGCAATCTAGGCATCTCCAGACTCATCGGCCAGGGGGATGTGGGGAGGCGGCGGAAAAGAAGTGTTAGACTGTCTCTCCAGATGGGATCTTATAGTAGAAATAAAATGCAGCTGTGAAGTCTCCTTGTCCTGACTGTCCTACAAACGTATCTACCATCTGAGGACCATTCCCCAGGCTTTGAACATGGCGCGTGCTAACCACGATGCTAGACACCACAGCAGTGGTTATGCTTTTGTTTTATTCTCAGATGCATACTGGCAACTGAAAAAAGCTCACCTGGAATCCAGCCATTCGCTTGTTGGCCGTGTGAACACGCTTGCAGAGAGGACTGTGGTGAGTCCTGCAGCCCCAGCGGTGGCAGCTGACACCGAGAGCAGGCAGGAGCTGTTGGGGTGGACTTGCTGGCACCTACTGGTGTTTGAGGTCACTTTGCCAGCAGTTATGCCTGTGGCTGCTGCCGGAGAGTGTAGCCAATACAGCTGTAAGTTGTGCTGTGATCAAGCAAGCAAAGTGTTGCTTCAGGTTGACTCGTCTTGCTGAGGTTGAGAGGCTGGACAAGAGAGTTTAAAACATCAAGGCGGATCTTCCCCTAAGATGTGCCTGACTGGCTAGGCGGGTGTCCTCACACCAGGGAGGGCATGCAGGGCATTGTGAAGGCACAGCTGATGATCAGGCAGAACCAGGGCTCTGCACTGATCTAAAACATCTTTTCCATGGCAGATTCCTGAGAACATCTTCACAAGTGATGTCCAAGACATGAACCTCTCTGTTGCTCTTGGTGCTCTTGATGTCTTGGCAAGTGTTCTGAGGGAAGGAGAGACACCCGTGCTGGAGTCATCTGACCTCCTGGTGGTGCTTCAATTACTAAAGCAAGTTTCCGATGTGGAAATCCAGGAGGGAGAGGAGCTGAAGATTTTGGAGCGGTTGGGCCAGTATTACATGGAAGTGACTGAGTTAATCTTGGAAGAGCAGAATATTGAAACATGGTCATCAGTCAGCCAGGTAATGGTGTCACCAGCTGTCCGGCTGCTGTGTGCCACATCTGTTCATCTTGCTGTGTGTGCAGCTCCTTGGCCTGTATGACCACAGGCTCAGGACTCTCCCTGCATAGTCACATGTAGCCTTTCTGGCCATATTCTGGAGCTTGTGAAAATGCTGCAAGCATGGGCATGGAGCCTCTTTGGCAGCTCAGATAAGGACTAGCTGCCTTACTGTTGCCTCATATGTTGGAGGAGCAAACAAGTTGTTCTGCAAACAAGTGCAGTCAGGTGGTGCCTTCCTTACAAACCCCTCCAGCGGTTGTCTTGGCTCTCTTCAAGCTTCTCTACTTTGTCAGCCTGGATTTACAGGATTACACACAGTTTGCTGATTCTCAGTGCTTTATAGTTTCTTTGCTCCCACATTCTGCTGTCTCTGGCAGGGCAATGCCCTTCACTTTATAGTTCTATTTTCTGTGTGTGGGCTGCCAAGGAGCTATCTGTCATCAGCCCCCATGCAGCTCAAAACACTGTCAGGCTTTGTGTGAGGGATTTCCATCATCCCACCCCCATTAGGATTTTCTCCATTAGCTTCTTCCCTTCTCACGTGGGTCTTTTGTGTCTGTTGTATGGTCTGCACTCTTCACCTGCCTCTGGGAAATGTGTGACAGTGTCTGGCCTGGCCAGTGCTCCAGGAACCAAGCCAGGGACCTCCAGAGATGAAAGGATGCTGAACAGTTCAGAGTTTACCTCATCGCTTACAGTTGCTTAGGCCTCCGTGGCCACAGTTACTTACAGCTTCTCAATAGTGGCTTAAAACCAGGCCCAGGGTAGCTGGTGCAGCAGATGTATCTGCTGAAGGAGAAAGGGTTTGAGTTCGTGTACGGAGGACCTTGAGTAGTGGGGTCAGTCACCTGCTACCCTTCCAGCAGTGGAGTCTATTTCTGGGTGAAACATTTTCCAGGAAAAGAGGATGGTTCTTCTATAGCTTTGCAAAAATCAGGAGTTAGGTCTAAAAATCTACTTTCTTTCCAGAAGCTTATTTAGTTATTTGCCTGCTGGTTTAATGGCTTTTTATAAAGACCAGCAAGTTTCCCCCATTGCCAGTCTTGTCTCCTTGCTGAAGGAACCAGGAACATCCTTTAGTGAAGAAGACAAAAAAAAAAAAAAAACAAAGCAAAAGCCTTGAGTCCCAACTTCTCCTTTTCTGCCCAGGACCAAGCATTTAAGAAAACTCTTGCGAGCTGTGGGAAGTGTGAGCTGGCAGTGCAGGTGCTAATTTCCACTGCTCTCTCCATGTTTGCAGGTTATCAGAGGGCCCATGGCTGTTGTTGAGCTCTGCAACAGAATGGTGTCGCACTTAGCCCCACTGCTGACGGCAGGGAGGACAAAGGTCACGATCCAGCACAGGAATGTTGGTGAGTGACACTGGCAGAGCTCGGGGAGGGCATCTCACTGGGACCCAGCTTAGTCATCCTGTCTGGTTCCCAGTTCAGGCCCAGTCCTGGCACCTCTCCTCCTCTGGCTCATCTCTTGCTAACCCTACAGCCTTCTCCCCATTTCCTCCGTGCAGAAGTGTCACAGGGTGGGGGCACCTCGCACACTGTGGATTGTAAGAGGACTGTAAGAAACCTTTGGGTGCGGGGGACAAACTGAGTCCAGATGCACACGGTTTGCACTGAAAGGGATGTGTCTGCTGCTACTGTGGGTCTTGGCTGGGGTTATAATGTCCATGTGGTACTTTGCTGTAGCAGTAGCTCTGGAGGAAGGTTGAACCCTGGTTCAGTACCTGATTTCACCCTTCTGCAGGGATGGAGGTCAGGAAGCTGGAGCTGAGCAGGCAGGAGTTGAGCAGTGAGGTGTACCAGGTCCAGAGCCCTGAGAAAGGCAGGCACGACTTCATTGAAGTTCCCACAGAAGAAATGCAAAGACTGAAATCCAAAGGTAGGTCATGACGCCTGTGCTTCCCTTCCCTTCCCTGGTACTTCTGTAGCATCTTCCATAATGGCACAAACTCTTTACCCTGCACACATGCAGTCTAGAGACATGTGGGGAGGGGATGCCCTTGGTGAAAGGGAGATGGGCTGTGGGGGAGAGATTATCTGCAACCTCTCTACAGGCACAGCTTGGAGCTGTGGGTGCCCTGGACCCCCAGTGTCACACCCCCGGATCAGGGCAGCAGTGCTGAGGCATGGGCTGCTCAGAGCTGCCTTGTGTGCTTCTACCCATCCCGCAATGCTCTATCCCTCCAGGTCTCCGCAGAGTCATGGTGAAAAATATGTGGTTCGGCTACGGCTCCCTGCAGCGCTGCCTGTCCGGCACCGGCAGCAGCGCTGTCTTCCAGGACGTGGCTGCCTCTGATGGAGGACAGAAGTGAGTAAAACAGAACCCCCCGTGCACCTCAGGGCTGCCCTGTTAGCACCACAGAATTAATTTCCAAGCGTGTGCTGAGTCTCTCAGTGCCTCTATTTTGAGGTCATGTCCACCCTGTTCCATCCCATCCCATTTTTCCTCGTCCCTGCCTTCTCCAATATTCATGTGGAGACCAGACAACAGAAAGGGGCTCCCGAGTCAGTGCTCTGTGGAGGCAGAGGCCCTTGGCACACCTTGGCCTGAGGTGTGTGGTGGGGCTGCCTGTGCGCCGTGATGCACCACGGTGCCTCTTCTGTGTGCCTCTGGTTCCCCTGAGGTTTTCTGCTCTGCTGGGGTGGGTTGGGGACAGAGCCTGCGAGGGCTGCTGCGGGGTCCCCTCCAGTTAGGGCAGAAGATGCCGGAGCTGGGGTGCCTCTGCAGATGGTGGCTCGCAGAGCTGGGCGGGAGGCAGAGCCCTGCTGCTCTCCCGGGAGCTCTCTGAACACTAGGTGGGGATGGCAGCCCGCACATCCCAGCGCACACACCGCTCCTTCCCTGGACCTTTGGCTCGGCCATTGCGCTGCTCAGCCGCCAACCGCTGAGGATGCTCCAGCGCTCGCCTGTAAGGTCACCTCCTGCAGTTACGGGGGGAGTGGTGATGTTTTCTGCTTGCCAGGTAATCTGAGGTGGTTTCTGCCCCGTGCTCAGGCCCTTTGCTGGCAGCACTGAAGCCCTCCAGAAGTGGCTCTGGATCTCTCCAGCTGCCATGTATAACATGAGATGCTGTTTTCTGAACACATTTTGTGGTTCTTGTGCCTGTGAGCAGCGTGCTTTCCCTAACAGGTACCTGAGCACCACAGTGGGTACTGCTGTGATCTCATCTGCTCTGCTCAGCGACTACCAGGAGATAAGCACGTCTGTGCGCTACCACCTGCAGCACCGCATCCAGGTACCGCCGCCAGCGGCATCCCGCAGCCTGACCCGGCAGGCTGTGCCCAGCCTTGGCTCAGGGCCCCCAGAGCCCTTGGGGTGAGGGGTATCCCACGGCCAGGTCTCTCCCCTTGACTCCTGTTTCCCTGGGGAGGTGTTTGTCCTGTGCTGACAGACCTTGTTGCAGCCTAGTGAGTGAACTGCGTCGGGCTGTATACAGTACCTGCACGGCTGTGTAATCCTTTGTCTCCCTCTCTGCCTGCAGGATCTGCCCAATAAGCTGGTGGGGCCCATCTGTGCCTTCTGGAACTTCAGCCTCAGGTGCCTTGTTTCAGTTTGGGTCCCCAGATTTATAAGCTTTTATCACCACTGGAAAACAAGCATAACAATATAAATGTAATGGTAAGAGCAGGGATCTGTAATTCTTTGCTTGCTTTGCGTGCTGGCATCCTCTATCTCCTGGAGTAGAGCGCTCTCCTGGGAAGATTTCCTTTGGAAAAGTCACTCACAAGCAAGTGACCTTTAATGAGGCATATACAACTAAAATGGAAAGCCCTAGTTAATTATGATTGTTGCCTGCAACAAAGAAGGGTTGGTCCGAGATATACAGCCCAGCAGACATACAGGACTCCCAGCCTCATAAATACTGCTTGGCATTGAGATGTGTTTTTGCTGAATGTCACCGCAGTGAGAGCACTGAGACTGTGATATATTATGGATTGGTAATTAAGTCATTCAAGTGCAAAAAACCCTCCTTAGGGTCCTTTTTATCTAATAGCCATGGATCAGTTTGGGGAAGGTGGGAAGAGGGTGTTTTTGGAAGCAGATGGTTGCTGCACAAACTGTTCCACTAACCCTGCTCTGATCTTCCCTTGGTACTGGGGCGGGGTCAGAGGGGCAGTGCTGCGGGTGAGGACAGAACTGACCGAGTGCAGCCTTGGTCTTCACACGGGGAATTCAGGTCCGGAGCTTCACTGGCTGCCCCGGCAGCGGAGAGCTGCTGGCTGGCTAGAGACAGTCTGGCTTGTCCTGAAAATCAAGAGTCCGGTGGAACTGCACTGGGTACAGAGCAGGTCAAGCTGATGCAGAGGATTAGACATGTCTGGTCCAGTGATGGCCTTGGTGAATGTGCTGTAAAAGGAGCTCATCCCAGAGCCGTGCAATTACTGAGTTTTTAAAGCAGTGATGGCTGAATGGTGCTTTTTAATACACACATTGACACTAGACCTGTTTTCTTGTGGGTGCCTGATGGACAGGGCAAATCTGCTGAGGCATAGGATGAGCCAAAGGGAAGTCCGTATGGAGACCTGTCTGTGATATCCTTTTCCTCATTTCAACTCTGCTTCTTCTGGAAGACTGAATTTCCCTTAACACCTCAGCTTTCTGTTCAAGTGGATGGTAATTCCCATGTGTTTTCTCTGTTTTTTTGCTGCATGTTAGCCCTGATGCTGGTGGGATGTGGTCCACAGCTGGCTGCTCTGTGGTAACATCTCTCCCAGATTCCACTGCCTGTTTTTGCAACCACACCACGAACTTTGCTGTGCTGCTGCAGGTGTACGAGATGCAGGTAAGCGAGGAGCCTTTCTCTGCTGGCCTGTGGGGTGGATGCCAGACCTGCGAGCAGTCTGTAGTTAATTTGGGGGGGGGTTGTGTCTTCTGTTGTTTCATGGTTGGAGCAGAGGACCACCAAGGAGGAGCTCACACTGCAGACCTTGACTTTTATTGGATGTGGAATTTCCTTCTGTGCCTTGATAGTTACCTTCATTTTATTCTTGGCAGTTGGGTAAGAAAAATCCAGACACTTGTAGCCTTCCCTGTATTTTTTGTTTGCTGTTTTGCTTCAGAACAAGTACAAACCCAAGGTATCCTTTGTCAGTGTGGGGTGATGCACGTACGTGGGGTGACGCTGGGGAGCTGCACTGGCGGCCGGTGCAGGGGGCAGGGAGGGGAGTGGTTGTTCTAGGCTGGGGAGGGGGTTCAGCGCTGGTTGTTTCTGTGGAGATGCTTGTATGCGCTATGCACACGTCTGAGTGCCCGTGGAAAGCTTTTCATCAGTGACAATGTTTACCATAAAAGCTGCTTTGCTAGAGTTAATTTTTATAAAATAAATGGAGCAAAGACTAGTGCTTCGGTTGTAAACCCTTCTGTGTCACTTGGCAAGCCTTGTGAGCATGGCGGTTGCTCTCTCCACCTGCTCGCTGCCTGTTCCTTGGAGTCAAGGAACAGGCAGGTCTGAGCAGCCGTACCCAAGCGCGTCCCCAGCACCAAGCCTACACACCAGGGCAGTCCCTTGCCTTTTTGGACTGTCACCTTTGCAGTTAGTAGCGGGGCACCCAGGCAGGTCTGCACAGCCCAGCAAGGACTAGTGAGAATGTGTGCGCCCTTCATTTCACCGCAGCTGCGCGTTTCCCCTCTCCTTCCTCAGTGTCCCCAAGAGCGAACGAACAACTGTGCACAAGAACCTGATCTTTGCATTAGCTGCAGCAGAAGCTCTGCTCATGTTCAGTGAGTTGGCCAAGACCAACCAGGTAAGCTCACTACGAAGTGCCCTGTTTTGGCCAGCAGCACCAGGCCTGCTCAAGCATTATTGTCAGAACAAACACAACAGAAGTGTAACCCTTTTTATTGATGTTTTGTTAATTTCCTGTAACTTGCATCTAGGAAAGGGTTGTGTCTCTGTGTTTGGAGATACATACGTATACATTGTGCAATCCGTCGGGAGAATTCACCTCTTTCTTCTGAGAGTTTCCTTCTGACAAAGAAATCTGTCAGGAAATTTAAGTAGTTATAAAACAGCAACATACAGTTCTGTCCCTTTCTGTGTCCTCTTCCATATCCCAGGGCTGGATCGAGCAGCTCTGAGATGAGAGACCTGCGAGGAAAGTGCAGGAACAGATACTATTAGTTCCCTCTTCTGTGGTTTGAGATGGTCAGACAGATGAAATTAGTGTGAGCTGCAGCAGGTGGACTATTCACGTGTTGCAATTTTAAGAACTCTTCCTGGTACTTGTGGATGTTTAAATACATTTCTGCACATTCTGCAGCATTATCTGCAGGTTGCTCTCTTCTTCCCAACCACACACACTCAGAAGCTCCCAGAGGACTCCCTCCTGAAACGCGTGTTCTTTCTCCCCTCTCCAGGTGGTGTGTTTCATGGTCACTGCCTGCCTTCATCTCTTCTTCATGGCAGCTTTTTCATGGATGCTGGTGGAGGGGCTTCTCCTGTGGAGCAAAGTGGTAGCAGTCAACATGAGCGAAGACAGGAGAATGAAGTTCTACTACGTGACAGGCTGGGGTATCTACAGACTCCTCTGTGCTGGGCACTCAGGAAAAAATGGGTCAATTTTTTCTCTAGCAAAAGTTTCAGTAGGAGAGATTCCCGAATGTTTGGTTTGATTCAATATGTGAGGCGGGTGTCTCTGCTCTGCAGAGGCTTTCTTACCCTTATGTGACAAATTGTCAGTCTTAGAATGTAAGTTTAAAAGCATTTCTGCTATTTTTCTAAATCCAAGATTTCAATACAAAAAAATGGAGAGCGAAGTTTATGGTAAATTCTTGTTCTTGGAGACCATTACTACTGTCTGATAGTAATTAAAACATAAACATGTTCCTGACTAAGCACTCTCTATTCTGAGTGAGCCCTTTAGGGACATAGAATTCATTTGAATAAGCTGAGTTTCATATCAAAGAGGAGCCTCTTTAGGTCAGTGCTCCTTGCAAATCACGCACCTAGTTGGACATCGGGCAACTGGCTCAGATATTTGGGATTGTTTTATGTCTTTGATTGTCCATTTTGTTAAAAAAAGCAATCTGAGGAGTAAATTGCTTTGATCAGGACTTGGAATGCTTTATACCTAGGAGAATGATGCTGACGGCATATAAATCTGGTCTTGTAGAGCCAGGATGGATTTCAGCTGCAGTAAATTGATGTTGCTCCTGGGGTTTCAGAGGCTAAGCTGGCTCAAGCTGGAGCATGTCTGGTCTTGGGGGTTTTGAAGCAATTGTCTAGAGCACAGCTGACCTGAATGGGTCATCTCTGCTTTTCCTGGGTTTTAATTTGTGCTTTTTTTCTGCAGGCCTGCCAGTCATTATTGTGGGTGTGACCCTTGCAACTTCCTTTAACAAGTATGTGGCAGACAACCATTGCTGGCTGAATGTTCAGACCAATGTCATCTGGGCCTTTGTTGGACCTGTTCTCTTCATCCTGGCTGTAAGTGCCAAAACCTGCCGGGAAGGTGTGATTCCTTCATGTCTGCTTTTAGGAAAGCGTTGCAGAGTCAGGAGTGCCAGTGCTTCTCTAGCTAAGATGCTTGCTCCCAGGGCTTATAGTGCCTGCTGCTTTTACCGGAGAATTTTTTGTTATGCTTTGTGTATACTTTCACAACACAAATAAATCTCTTTAACCAAAGCAGCTCTTTGATAGAAAAAAGTGCTTCAGGAAACTTTTGCTGACCAGTTCTTGTATTGGCTGTTAAATTAGGAATGTAGGTAAATGTGTAGGTTGCCTGTGACATTGCCTTAACTAAAGGTCTGATTTTAATGTGGGACATCTACATCCTTGAAGTAGTATCAGTATCATTACACAACTACATAGTAGCAGAAAAAGGTGCAATATTTAAGGGATCCAGAGTAGACACTTGACAGGGAAGACATTGTGTAGGAGAAGGTTTGATGTAAGTATTTCATTCACCGCTTTCTCAGGAGCGATACATTTCTCTTGAAGTTCTGACAATTGTTGAGTTCGCAGCAGAAAAGGCTTGCCCCACTGGAGCTGAGATTGAAGGAGGTTGCTGGGTCCAATGGCTCTTCCCTGACAGGTGAACACCTTTGTGCTGTTCCGGGTGGTTATGGTGACGGTGTCCAGTGCTCGCAGGAGAACAAAGATGTTGACGCCCAACAGCAGCCTGGAGAACCAGATTGGAATACAGATATGGTGAGCAGGGAAGAGGCTGGTTTTGCCAGCCGTGGCTGCTCTGGCTATGAAATGGTGGAATTAACTGTTAAGTTGAGAGTCTTTGCCTTGGCAAAGTGAAAGACCGTCAGCTGGGGGGGTCAGGGCAGAAAGGATTTTCTCCTCCAGTGTAACTGTGCATCACCCAAAGGTAGATTAGAGTCTGTCTGCTCTAATCTCCATGCCACTGAGAAGCACTTTCAGCATGCGTAACCCAGTGTGGGACTTCATCTGCACTCACACTCCGAAATCTCAACACTTTGGGATGGGAGACCTTTGGCAGTGCCTGCAGAAATCAAAGTGACCCTGGGCCCGTTGGCATCACCAGGGGCAGTACTTTGGGTCTGGGAATGGCTGGTGTCTCCATTATCTGCAGTGGCATTTGTGTGGGAGCACGGGTGACGCTGCCGAAGCCACTGCTGAGCTGTCTGCGCCTTTGCTATCGTTAGCCCACCGTGCTGCTAAGCAGCTTGCTGGCAGGCATGCAGGCGCCCTGTAAAACATCCCCGTAGGGAAGTCAGGTAGCAGCTTGGGGTGTTTCAAGAAACCCAAGGACCCAATTGCATGCCCAGTTTCCATGGAGTTTTGTAGAGCTCTGAGCTGCAGTAGCGGCTCCTCTCCGCTTCGCAGAACGTTGCAGTTTGAAGGGATCGTAATTGAATTTGTCTCACATTTGTCCTGTCCTTAGCACTTGTGGGAGCCCCTCAGCAGCCTGCCAGCTGTAAAGAGTGCAGGGGGTTTGGCTATTTGCCATTATAAAAAAACATTTTCTGTTTGAGTTTGGTGGGTTAAAAGTAATGCTGGTGGGGATTACATACATGGGGAAAGAGGCAGTGTGGACTTCTGTAATCAGTCAATATAGAGAGACCTCTAAAAATTGCTGCTTAAATCATTATTTTATCACCCTCTGTGAATCTTTATTGTTGTTAGCTGGCGCCGGATACCCCTGCTAGACACGCATTGTTCCCCTGTATCATAAATAAATTCTCCCAAATTTACAGAAGCACAAAGATAGGGCATTGCTGGAGGGCACGGTGACATCCATATGCTAATAAAACAAATACAGAAGCCCTCCTTGTAGCAGCAAATGAGGGGAAAATAGCTGTTTTCTCATGGCTAATGACGTCAAAGAGCTCCCTTCTTGCTAACTCTAGGTGATAAATGAAGAGTAAAGCTGGCACACTGGGGGCTGAGAGGTGAAATATTTGGGTTTTCCCCTCTTAACTAGTTTTGTTTGCAAAAGAATTTGTTCCATAGCTACCATCTTGGGTGCCTTTTGGTGGACACATCATCTGAAAGGTGCTTGCTGGGGGAGGAGAGCTGTCTCCAGCGTGGAGGCAAGGAAAGTTTCTTCTAAACTGCAAGATATGGGCCAGGGTGATCCTAAACCCGTGGAGCTCTTTCAGGGCAGAGCCACTTAGTCCTCTGTGCTCTGTAACCTAGCGCAGATGCCCCAGGCAGATCATGGCTGAGACCCTGGGCAGGGTTTGCAGAGCCAGGAAGGACGTTTGGCAGGCTGGGGCGCTTTGCCAGGACACCCTGGGCTCAGTGACGTGGGGCACAACAGGGACCCCCGTGGAGAGCTGGTGGCTGGGAGGTGGGTGCCACCAGGGTGTCAGTGCACAGTGTTTGGGCTTTGAAATGCACCCAGGTAACCCATAGCCCTTCTTCCTCACAGGGCCACAGCCAAGCCCGTCTTGGTGCTGCTGCCCGTGCTGGGGCTGACCTGGGTGTGTGGGGTCCTTGTCCACCTCAGCATCATTTGGGCCTACGTCTTCATCGTGCTGAACTCCCTCCAGGTGAGTCCTGTACCAGGTGGATCCTCACGTCGCAGCGAGCAGGTACCTGTGGTTTCTGGTGCTTCAGTGTCCTAATAGTTGGGGATATTTGTCAGCTCAGAAGCCCAGCCCAGCTTTCCCAAGCCGCTCTGCTGTTTTGGCTGAGGAAACTAAGTTCATGCTCCCAGGGTATGAAATACAGCCCTGGAGACCTTATTCATCTAATGGCCCTTCAGCACCAGTCTCTAGAGTGCCCTACTGGTACCACAGCTTTCCAGTTCAAATCTTGTTTTCATGTTAGATTTTCTGACATTAGCATGGTTTCAAAATGACACTTACAAACTGACATCCTTGTAGGGAGCTTCATTAGAGTTTTGATTTGGTCATTTAATGGATAATTAAAATGGTAACTGTCCCGTTTAATGGGCAGACGTCCCACCTGCTATTTGCAGCAGTGAAATGAGCCTCATTCCTACAGGGTAGGGGTAGGCCAGGTGTGCCAGCATCACTGTTAGAATAGGGCTGTTCATGGAGTGGGCCTCAAAGGTCATGCCCAGCCATCGTGTGTTTGATTGTTGCTCAGGTGGTGTGTGTTCTAGGATGGGTGTTTTCCATTTGGTTCACGTTCAGACGTACTTAAAGGCTGTGGCCCAAGAACTGTACAGGCAGAACCACCTTCCCTTTGCCTGGAGGTCAGATTTATTGCAGGGAGGTGAGAGAAGAAGGATTAAGAATCAAGGACTAAAACTCTTTACCCCTAAAATCCGTATTGTCTGCAGCCATGCAGCTGCTCCCTAGGGATGCTCCCAGTGCGCAGTGAGAGCTGCACTGGAATCTGATGGGAGGCAGGAGTGTAAGGTGGAACAGATTGCGATGTGGGCTGGTGATCAGAGCCTCGCAGGGGGAGGCTGGAAGTCTGTGCACTGTTTCTAGCTCTGACTTGCAAGACTTTGGGTGAGTCATGTCATCTCCTTCAGCCTCTTCATTCCTCTTTAGGTAGCATTGTCTGGCTGCATTTTTAAGGCTATTTGCTTGTCTTGGAGTCTTTCAGGGCCATGGCTGTGACTACCATACTTCAGTTAGTATTAATAGGGATTTTTATAGGGCAGAAAGTAACCCTGGTATGTAAAACAATACTTAATATTTGCTTCTATGTTTACTGCTTTCATCAAAAGAGTTTAAAACTTTAACTAGCCTGTATGTGATTAAGAGAGCAAAGCAAATTGTATTAGTCACAGCAGCCAGGAGTGCTCAGTTCTGCACTGAGCTAGGACTGTTCCCAGGACCTCAGGATATCTGAAACTCAGGGACACATGGTGACAAAAAGTCCCTGAACATGTGCTTGCCACCTGCAATTCAAAGCATCAGCCCCCTTGTTGGCAGAAGCTTTCCAAACCTCGAGAGAAAGCAGCTGTAGATGGAGCTAGAGAAGCACTGAACACCGCAGCTCCCGTCATGGGCAGGAGAGAAGGGTCCCAAGGCAGGCAGTGGAGCTCTCTGCAGGCAGGCACTTACCGGCGGCAGGGGGCCAGCCGGGGGAACAGGATGGGCTCAGTCCAACCCCTGGGACTAAGACTATGCCAGCACAAAAAGCGTCTGGGTGTACCCACAGTCAGTCCTGTCCCTCTGCACTGGATCCTACTCCAGGAGATCCAAGTCAAGAGAGCGACTGGGTACTACCCTCCAAACCACCGGGATCCAAAGTGTTCTCCACCTATCTCCCCTTTTAATTTGGATGCAGTAGAAAATGGCCTTCACTGTAGCTTTCACGTATGGAGCAGCAGAGTTCGCAGTGCTTCCCTCTGGCATACTTGGCCGGTTCAGTGTAGCATTGGCCCAGCTCTCCAAGGGTGAAATGCAGGCGTTATCACCACGTGCACAAGATGGGTGGTTGCTCCAGGGATGTTCTGCCTCTGGCTGGCGCTGGTCCAGCGGCCGGGTGCTGCTCACGCACATCCGTTGGCTCTCAATGGGGTGTTCCAAGGCCAGACAAGGATCGCTTCTCCACATCTCTGCTATTAAGGATATCAGAAGGGTGGCAGGAGGCCTGTCCTAACTGTAATTAAATATAGCATCAGTTCTCCTTGCCTCCTCATGCCATGCTTAAGTTATTGAGCAGAAGAGAACTCCAGGCTCAGTGCTGTGATGAGGTGAACAGAGCTGCGACCAGCACCAGCATCTTTTCATTCACAGGAAAAAAAAAAAAAACATATCTCAGCTTGGGTGAACTCCACCAACATCAGCAGAGGCAGATCAGAACACAGTGTCCCAGCACCATCCTGGCAGTCCTCCTCTGCCTTGCTTCAGTGTTTGTGCTGTAAAAACATGAGCATGTATATCACACCAGATGGGTCCTGCTGAGGATCTCAGCCTCGGATAACCTTCAGGAGCGCTGCTTTTCAGTAGCACTGAGGGCTGCTCTTTCCTCTGCAACCTGGCACTGGCAAGGGAATTCCCATGACAAGGCCCCTGGGCAGTGACTGCCCTTGGTTGTGGCCTGGCAGTGCCTGTGCCCAGGGCTTGCTCAGCCTTTGATTCATCACTGATGGCAGCAGCAGGGCTGTGGGATGCTGGCTGTTGTAATATGGATGCTGGGCATATGGGGTTTTTCCCTGAAATTAATAAATGTGTCCTCTGGATGATACATCTCCTGAGACTCTCTGTCACAAGCCATGACATCTACCTTGAGTGAGTTAGGAGCTGAGGTGTCTGCTGGATCACTTTGACCATCTTGGTCAAACTTGATCACCTTGGATTGCTGTTTTCTTCCCTTGCTAAGTTATTGCTGCTTTTGTTTTCCTTCTTTCTCCTAAAGCTCAGCAGGAGCTGTGGCTGTTGTGTGGGCAGACAGCTGAGCATTTGCCTGTGGATATGCTGTGCTTGTTTGCCTTCTGTCCCTTGATTATCAAGTTCAGGCCAATTTGTGGCTTACCCCAGAAGAGAAATTGTGGTGCTGGTGGGAAGCTGTGGAGCTGAGAGAAAGCAGGGATAAAACCATCCCATTTCAGCCCCTTTGCTGACTGTCTTATGGATCGCCTTGGAATTTCCTTTAAGGCCAGCATGCTTCTTCATGTCCTAGCATTGTGCAGTAAAGTTTTGCTGCTGTGCTTGTTTGTTTGTTTGACTGTTTTCTGTTTACCCGCGGACACCAAAGCCTGTCCTCAAGGTTACTCTGTGCGTCGACACTAAACATGACAACTCCTTCTCCAGCCAGGCAGCACAGGAATTTAACTGAGTGATTGGGAAGCATCATGGAGCAGCACTGCGCCGGAGGTGGCTGCGGTGGCTGCCCGGCAGGTTGGTGAGCAGGGAGCAGTGCCTTCCCTCTCAGCCCATGATTTTGGAGGTAGCAACACCAACACCCTGCCAAGCACTGAACGCTTGGTGGAGGTGCCTGCTGTTAAGAAACAGCGTAGGTTTGAACTTCATTTGAACTTGTAGAGCTGGAAGGATGGTCCTGAGGCTGGCTCAGGGCAGGGACTTACAGAGCCACTCACCCACCTCTGGTGAGAGGGGAGCAGCAGGTGGTGTCGCTCCCAGGTGGGGCGCGTGCAGTGCAGCAGGACAGATGGACACCAGGCAGGAGCAACCATCCTGCTCTGTGGGTCCTGGCACATGCCGTGCTCTCACCTGTGGCCACCCAGCACCTGCCCCACCATGAGCGCGGCGCCGCTGGGGCTGGAGTGTTGCGGGCCCTGCCGGGAGAAACTGGAGCGCAGGCAGGAGCGCAGGCAGGAGCGCAGGCAGGAGCAGGCTCCTCCAGAGCAGCAGCTCCGCTTCCGCCCGCCGCTGCAGCTGGGCCTCCTCTCCTTCCTTGCTCTCCTCCCAGCCGACCTCGCTGCTCCCCTCTCCCCGCGCTCATCCAGAATGATTATTTCAAGGAAGACCTGCCTTGGCAGCCTGACCAGAAATCTGGTCTGGGGGAGTGACCAGCATTGCTGGCTGAAGGACAGGTCATGGCATGGCGCCAGGGTACTGCTACCATTATGCCTGCCAAGAGCTCACAGATGAAGAGCAAGGCTCATTGAAGACAAGATGGATTACTTTTCTTGCTGCAGCTGATTTATCTAGCTGCGATAACAAACACCCCGCAGATATAACATAAATCTGGTGGGCCAGATAGGGCTGCCTTAAGGCCAAAATCATTGGTCTGGAGCTGTAATTAGCTCAGGCTGTGGCCTCCAGGCAACGCTCACTCTGGCCCTGCCCCGGACACTTTCCATGAGCACAGCCCGCACTGGCCCCAGGTGTGTAGCCGTGGCCGGGCGTTTGGTTGTGGCCAAGCACATCGTTGCTCACTGGTCCTCGATGTGTGCATGCAACAGTGCCAGTTCAGCAAGTAAACTTGTCGGTGGCCAAAACTGTGCTGCCGGAGGCCCAGCATGCCGGTGAGAAGGAATGTCCAGATTGGGGCTGCAAAGCCTCTGGCTCTGTGCCCCACTGAATTTGGGTCAGAGAGTCCTTTTAATGCTGTGGTCTGTCACTGCATGGGACAGAGGAACTGTCCCCAGCGTCATGCTGCACTTGGTCTGCCAGAGGCTGGCAAAAGCCCCCCCAGGGTCAGCGCTCAGTGGGAAGGAAGGTCTGCTTCCCAGATTTCAGTTCCCCTAACAATTAATTCCTGGTGGTTTCTGCTTTTGAGATCTGAAGGAGGTGTTTTGGGGGGATTTTGTATGCACAGGTGAACGGGAGTACGTGAGAGCTTTGGGCTCAGGAAGCTGAGGGCCCAGTGAGATATGCCTGCTCCCCCCAGCTGAGGTGGGGGGAGAGGAGAAGGAAGACGGACTGAGTCAGGGACCGTCTCTCCTTTGGACTCTCCATGAAGGGCCTAATCTCACGTGTCATTTTAAGGAAGGCCCTTCCAGCCCAGCTGTTCCTGGCTGTGCTGTGCCCACCGTCTGTGCCTCTTCCCCATAGCCTGGGTCCCCACCCATTCTAGTGCTCATCAAACTCATTTCCTCCCATGCAAAGTAGCACAAACCAGCTGTACATCTCTAACCCTTCCTGTTCTCTCTCCTTTTCAGGGCCTATACATATTCCTGGTCTATGCAATCTATAACAGTGAGGTAAGAGATGCCCCTATTTGGGGCTCAGTCACTCGTCACAGCAACTGTTTATTAGCAGTCAAGGAGGTAGCTGGAGTTGTAGTAGGTGCAACAGGCAGCACAGCTGTGTCTGTGCTTCTGCGACAGCGACTGTTTTTTCTCCATGACTTGCTGGAGGATCTCTTGCTCTGCTAGAGCTGCTGTGGCCCTCTCTAACATCCTTGCTCTGCTCCAGGTGAGGAATGCTATCCAGAGGATGAAGGACAAGAAGAAAGCACTCTCATTTACAGTAAGTTGTAAGGAAGCCCTGCTGCCCCCTTCGTTTGTCATGTACCTGCCAGAGGAGGGCCCTAGGTGTACGTTTGGACTACTTTGAGGAGATGATGTTGGAAAGAAGTCCTATTTTTCTCCCCACTTTTCCTGTGTAGGGAGAGTAGCAGAGGCTGTCTCGCTTTTGTGCTTTCCTGTTAGACAAAGCAGACCCAAAGATAATCTACCCTGTTTAGGCAGCAGCCTGCTGTACCAGGGTGGGATGGGAGTCAAAGTCCCAGGGGCCACAGTACAGATGAAATCCATCTTTCAGGTTGGACCTAGATCCAGCAAAGACGCATGTTGCAGTTTTCTCTGTCCTGCATCTCTTCCCTGTTGTTACAGAACTGCTCGCATCCCATCAACTACTTATCAAGTCCAAGAAACACGACTTCCTGGGAGACAGGGAAACTGAGTCCTTCTGCAGCTGAGAGTGCCTTGTCGAGCCCTGTGCAGAAAGACCCTCCGGTGAAGAACATCACCAACAAAGGTAAACAGGATTGTAATTGCTGTTGGCCCAGGCTGTGTGATGAGACCACAGTAAAATGTTATTCCCAAGGCTTGAATTTCAAGCGCACGTTCACTTGGCGCTGCGTTGAACTCATTTGCACACTGTGTGAGCACTTGGGGTCTGGTGCTGCAAACGCAGCACGGGATGAAGGATTCCCAGGGAAGGAAGGGACTGTGTGCATGTGGATCTCAGAGGGATCGGGCTCATGCCTGCAGGCTGGCTGGGCGTGGGCATGAGGGTCTCATCACCATGTTAAGCAGCATTGCATTCTCTTGAGGCAAGAATCCATGTTTGTGTCTTAAAAATTAATTTTCTGGAGAAGGGGAGGCAAAGGTGGCAGTAGAAAAGAGGGTTTTTAGCTTCTGTGAAAAAAGGTGTTGCATGCTCCAGGCAGTTTGTGGGTGCAGTTATGCAGGTAACCTATTTGGTCCCTTTGCTTCAGTGGGCGATACTTAGGGGACACAAAGCACCGAGTTCTTGGTAAAGGATGAATATTTCTACTCTCTAGTCTGCAAACTCATTGTTCTGCTTCACCCCCTAGGAAATTTTGGAGCCAAAATTCCCATGGGGATTTCATCGATTATGTCACCTGAGAGACCGGTATGTAATGTCTTCTGTTATTCTTCCACCTTTGCCCATACACAGAGCATAGTAGTTACGTAGGAATGGTGTCTAACGGTTCCAGTGAGGGGCTGGGACTGGGGACACCTGGTCGTGTTACCAGCTCTGGCACAAATTCAGTGTTTTATGTTGAGCAAGTCCCAGAAGCTGCGTGACTCGTCCACCCCGTGCGCAGACTGCAGGTAACACCGATCCCCTCTGTCCTGGGCATTACAGATGTTGCTGGGTGTTGGTGAGGGAGCAGGCAGCGTGCTAGCACAGCATCCACGCTCTCCTCCTGAGGACCAGTCCATGCACACAGCCCATCTATCAAAACCAAGGGGTTTTGATACACATCCTGAAGACCCTGGTTTATTAAAATACATACTCATTATTACCAGCATATTAAGCCATTTAAATCCTTTGAGATGCGTGTTTTTGTGCCCATGGTGGCTGCTCCTGGTAGTCAAGCCAGATGCAGCAGAGTGTTTGCCGTCTTCTGTAGGAGCATAAGATGGAGAGCAAGGTGGGCTGGCAGGTCCTGGCCAGTGACCTGCCTTGGCAGGGCTTGGCTCGGGAGGCGATTGCCTGAGCTGGGGCTGGCCTGGACAGGGGCAGGCAGCCGACGACATCAGGGAAGAATGCATGTTCTGGGGGGAGGAGGCCCCAAAACCGCCAATTTCCAAGGCAAGAGCTCACCCCTGAGCTGATGGGGAACCAGCCCCGCTGCTGTGCCGGGAGGGTGGTTGTAGCAGAGGCATAAGTGAACAGAAGGAGCCAGTGAATTTGAGCCAGTAAAGCACCAAGCAGAGGCTGGTATGGATCAAGGCAGGAGGCTTCCCCCAGGGACAGCAAATTGAACACAAGCAGCAGGGACTTGCTGTCCCTGCGGTGGGCGAGCGGCATCCGTCCAGGGAGGGCAGGCCGGGTTGCGCTGCCTGCGGGGGTGTGATGTAGAGCTCAGTGAGGTGTGGACTAAAGCAGGGAACAATTTAAATTTGACTACTCCAATACCACTTCCATCTCTCACTATTGAAATGATCATCAGTCCTTGTGCACTTGACATACAAGTGCTGTAATTTCCTCAGAATAAAATCCAATGCTACTTTCATATGAGTCTCTCACTGAAGGATCTCTCTCCCTCTCTAATATTTATCCTTTGAAAACCTGTGTCACATAGACAGCTCTTATTTATCCAATAGATAATACTTCTGTAGCTGGCATACCGTTCTGAAGCCACTCAATAAAATCTATATTTTCATCTCTCATGATTTATATTGCGGTTAATGCCATTCCTCCCCTCGTGCTGAATGCCGACCAGGATTCATTCACAGGTGATGCTTTTCTCAGCCAGCCAGGTGCTGGCTGTGTAAACTGGGTCCAGGACTAAGCTCCTGGCACCAGATACGAGACGTGGGCCAAAGGGATTAGCCCAGAGGCTGGAGTTTCCTGAGGCAGGGAGCATTAAGAGGCAGCAGATCACCTAAATGCCAAGGCCGTGGCATTTCCTCGCAGGCGAAGACAGCGCTTTCCCCTGTGTGAGGGTCACCGAGGATTTCGCTGCATCTTTGCTGCTTAAACATTGCATTTTTAGTGTACTTGTTTCCTTTCTAATGAACATGGATGCAGCAGCCTTCAAAAGGTGAGACTGCTGCCGGTGCCTGCCTGGGGAGAGGGGCCACAGCCCCCTGCCCATGCAGACAGGTGCTGCGGCAGTGCGGCTCTTGGTGCTCCACGGCTGCGAGCCCCATGGCGCCGAGCCGGCCAGGGCTGCGGGGAGCTTCTGTCCGAGGCCCGTCTTCACTGAGAGGTGGTCGGCGCAGCTGGGCCCTGGGTAGGTGCTACCCTCCCCTGGGTAGGTGCTGCTTTCTGTGCTCCTTAGTTATGTAAGTCAGTGCTGTTTTTCCTGCTCCCTGGCTAAATGAGTCATGGCACTCGCCGGAGGAGCGGTGAATTAAGAATGTCACTGGCAGCTGCACAATAGTTTGGATGAAGAGAAGACGCTACTTAAAAACGTTTGAAAACACTTAAAATGACAAAACACTGAGCGGGTGAAGATACAAACACAGACAAGATGTTCTTTGTGTTTCAGCTTTTTTAAATGTTGTTTGGTGATATTTATTGCTGTTGGGCTGGGAGCAGGGATTTCACACCTCACAGAGCATTAACCATCACTTAAGCACAGGGTGCAGGCTTGTGTGTGCTCTTTCCACAACAGCACGGGGGAGAAAGTTCTCTCTCCTCTTCTGGATTTTCCTGTGGTCTCCAGCACGGTGTCCAGCCCTCTGGGTCACCTCCGGGCTGGAGGGATCCCCAGAGAGGGCGAGCGGAGCGGGGCGGCACCTCATCCCGCAGGCACTGCTGAGAGGTGCAGCTGTGCCCAGGGACACTCTGCAAGGTGCCCATCCCTCAGGGACTGGGATGAAGGCTCCAGTTCCCAGCCTGTGCAGTGGCTCAGTGGGAGGGAGAGTGTGGTGCAGCAGCTGGGTGCTGGGGGAGCCCTGCCTGGCCCCAGGGAGTGTGCCGGGGGGTTGCCAGCAGCGAAGCCATCAGACATTACCTTCTGCTAACAAATGTTCTCCCCTCTTTCAGGCTGTAGAGCTGACAGCGTTCAAATCCTCAGGTAACATTCGCCTACATAATTTTATTTAATTTTTGTTACTGCTGATACTGTTTTCTGTGGTTGCATGGTGGAGTGCTGCCCAGAGGGCAGGCGATTTTTGCTCGGGCTTTAGGAAGCATTTTATTTCCAGACTGCCCTGATGGGTGCAGTCCTGGCCAGGCTGTTGGGAGATCCATGTCCCCCTGAACAGATGAGGGAGAGGCGGGGGTGTGAAGCCCCAGCAGCTCTGCCGGTGCTGCCTGCGCTGCCTCTCCCTGGCAGCGCCGGTGGCTCAGCCAAGGGTGCCCGTCTCGCAGCACCGGTCTGGTTCCTCCCCGTGTCTCTGCACCTTCCTTGCTGCATCTCCATTTCTGCAGCTTGCTGCACACCAGCTCCCTGGGCCCCTCCGTGACAGCGAAGCAACGGGTTGTGCCTTGGCCGGCAGCAGAGGGACAGTGGGTACCTGCAGGTGCCTGATGCCGAGCACGCTGCCTGTTCACCCCAACACGGCCGGTCCTCGAGGCACAGCAGGGACTGGCTCACCTCGCTGCTTGGCAAGACCCGGGCTACTTTCAGGCGGGGCAACAGCTCTTTGCTGCCATGGGGTATTTTAAACCAGCAGCTGCTACAGAAAGCACCGGCGGGTGTTAGAAGTGACTTGCTCCCAAAGAAGGGCAGCCAGGGAAGGTGGGGTGTTCAGACGGGGCTGGATTTATGAGCTTAAAAGCAGCCATTTAGCTGCTTCTCTTTCAGGTTGTAGAAAGGCCAATGTCACCATGGAGGTGGGTAGAATTAAAACCAGAAATCCCTTCCTAAGCCCTAGACCTCTGCTCAAATGCAGCGCTGGGGAGAGGCCGGCCAGCCACAGCTCCCTGCGCCTGCCCTGACTGCCCTGCCTGGCTTTGGGCAAGTCACCAGCTCCTCTGGGTACAGGTGTAGCATATTTAGCTTTATTTTTTGTTACCAACCACTGCTGAGTACACCCAGCATACTTGGTGCAGTCTCTGGATGGGGTCACTCAAGCAGACAGTGCAGTGAAGAAGCACCAAGGATGGATTGATATTATTTTTTCTGCATTGTTACATTTTCTTTTGTCAAAGGAAGCAGTGCATTAGCAGGTTTCTGATTTTGCTCCACATTAAGTGTCTAAGCAGGGCATGCTTAGACTATTTTCGAGACGATGCCACCCAGAAGCATTGCAGCTTTCCTCCCCACAGTGGACACATGAGCAAGGCAGAAACGGTGGCATCCAGGAGTAAATGTCCTGCGGCATTTCAGGCGTAGGAGTGTGGTCTCAGAGACAGCAAGACCTACACCCAGCACGTGCATTTGTGCTCGGTCCCCCACACTCTCACCCTCACCTGCTCCTGCATACTTTAATCTAGCCACATGTGCAATTAAACTCCAGCTGTGAAAAGAGGCGGGTTGTTTAGTTTGGTTTTGTTTTCTTAGGTAAGCCTTCAGCGTATTTTTAAAAGCCTGGGTCTGCCCAGAGGATGGTGGGGCTGCCGGGCTGGGCTCAGTGCCTGCCCTCCAGTGCGCCAGCTGATGCACAGCGGCCGTGGAAGCAGCTGGTGGGTGCAGGGCAGCGCTGTGCACGGCCACCCTCTCTGCTAGCACTGAGAGCAGGTCCTCGTGCGCCCCGGGGCGAGGGAGCCCTTGGTTGGGCAGTCCTTCAGCCTGGGGTGAACGAGAAGATCTCCTTGAACCAGAAGAGCCACTCCTCTGCACACTTGTGTACGTGCAAGCTGGTGTGCGGCACAGCCGGCTACGCTGCGCTGCTCGGAGGCGCCAGGCTCAAAGACAAGTGCTTCCAGCATTTAAAAAAAAAAAAAGGCAGTTATGCCCAGCTGTAGTAATGCCTGGAGGACCCCAGGGAAGCTCAGCATTGCACAGACTCCCATCTTCACAGCTTTTTCAACAGAGCAAAATGCTGTGTAGCTCTTGGGGATAACCGCTGCCAGGGGAAGCAAACCATAAAACTGTGTGCTTGGTGATGAACAAGAGATAAATCATTTCAACAGACACTGCTTCCCCTCTTCTATTTGTTTTCTCCCAAAATAGTTTACTGAAAAGAGATGTATTTTGCCCCAAGTATCTTTATTTGAAAATTTCCAGCCAGCTCTAATGAAAATTATGGTGGTACGAGCAGCGGGCTTGCAGGAGGTCATGCAGAGACCAGCAGGAGCCTGCCTGCCCTGCAGTCCAGCGGGGAGAGCTGGTGGGCAGGAGTAGTGCTGGGCACTGGTGGGAGACTCGGGCCTTAAAACGACTTGCTTGCAATCTCCTAGGAAAGCTGTGCTGGATGTGGGATCCACCTCTTCTCTGCTCTGGCACCTCAACTGCGCTCCCGAGAGAGCTGAGGGCATCACGCTGGCCCCACGTGCAAGAGGCAGCCAGTGGGTGCACAGGGGGAGGTGGGGATGGGCTCCCAGCAGAGCCTTAACACGTGTGAGGGTGAGGGCAGATAAAATGCGGGTAGATACCAGGCCAGTTTCAGAACCACAGAAATGAGGAGTTTTGCAGCGTGGCTGTGGCCAGGATGCAGGTGTGAGCTGCGCACTGCCCTGTGGATTCCTCCCCGCCTCTCCACCCCCAATATTAGGGCTCCCCCCGCAAGGACTCAATTCACTCGGAGGGGCCGCACGTTTCCGCAGTAATGAGCTCCGGCCCAGCTGTTCAAAGCTGCGCGCTGCAGCGAGCGCACTGCCCGGATTCATTACACCCTTTATGTAAGCAGGGGATGGCCGGGGGGGGGGTTTCACATATTTGCACAAACAATAAATACCATCTTCCTTGTCTTGGCAAACAAGAGCTCCAAGAGGCCTCCACATCCTCCATCTCTTCAAGTGATGGCTGCTTTGTTTCCCCACGATAATTTCATTATTCTGTTTGAATACATTTATATGTTGCTAAGCCACACATAGCAACATGGATCTTGTCTCCATGGCCCAGCCTTTCTGTGATCAATATTGAGTAATTCTGCAACTCTCACCATACCACGTTAAATAAGATTGGGTTTAAAATAATAAGGAAATTATGAACCTTTGGGATTCAAAGCCAGTAAAGCACCTGAGTGTTGTGGACACTCAGGGAAATGCAGACCCCCCCCATGCAGACCCTGCTGGGCCACCCTGCGGTGGGATCACCGCTGCCGTCCATGCCATGGTCCTTCCCGACAGGCAGAGGCACCTTATGCCCTGACGGAAGGAGGTGCAGCCCGTGTGACATCAGTGCGCTCTGCCACAGTAGCGCTGGTATTTTCATTAAATCCCATTTAAACCTCATTCTTCAGCACTCTCAGAGCTTGGTGCTGTGCACAGTGGGCTAATTACTGAGCAGGGGGAAGAAAAGATTTCTCCTTGCAGCCCCAACCCCATGCACAGAGGCTGCTTTGGCTCCCTGCCATAAGGGCCATATTTCAGAGACCCCTGAAGGGGCAGTGGGGGCTGTGGGTTGGCAGAGCCACACCAGCGAAAGGCAGGGCTGGCCGTGCTCCATCCTGTATTCTCCACCCTATGGCAGGTTTGGGCTGTGCTTTCTCCCAGCACACTGTGGGACTCCCACCAGTGCACCCGCTGCCCCAGACCCCTGCCCTCCCCTCCCTGCCGGCACAGCTGAGACCATCTCTCTTTTGCTTTAGGTTTCTGAGAAGTTTCTGGGTGACGGGTCCACAACGCTGAGGCTCTTCCAGCAGCCAGGAGGGTGGCAGGTCGGAGGAGCTGACTTCCATGCGGAGGGCTGTCCCGGCCCAGGCAGAATTGTTAGCCCTGTGCTTCTTCCTAGCAGCATGTGCAGACAAAACGAAGGCAGGACTGGGGTAGCGTGGGGTCTCACGGGGCTTCATCTGCTGCTGCAGACTGTCCTGCTCCTGGCCAGGGGCAGCAACCAACAGGCAGGTACTCTTCGTGACTCCTGCCCAGCCTGCGTGCCGGCCCGGGGGTCCCCACGGCTCGTGTAGCCTCTGCTGGCGCAGCCAAGCCTGGCCTGGTGCGGCGCTGCCACCAGCCACCCCGCGGCACCGCCGGCAGCGTGTGGTTGTGTGTGTTGCTGCCAGTAGAGCTTGTTTAGCATGGGGGACCTGGGGCACGTGGCATGGGAGAAAGCCCGGCTTTGCCCATGGCAGCCGTGCCCAGGCAGAGCTCCCGTGCCGGCGGGGACGGCTGCCTTCCCCAGCCCTGCTGCCGGCCCAGCACACCGCCCTGCTGGGCAGGGCTGGGGATGGGACGTGTAGGAAGCACATGCACTAAGGAAGGCAGCAGCTGACTTCAGTAGCATCTTCTGCTGTTTAGGACAAAAATCCTTTGCCTGCTCCTCCCGGGGCTCCCGCCCCGCTGGCGTGGCCCCTCACCAGCTGGGGTCACAGTTTCTCTCCCCCTGTTCTTTGCATCTGACTCGTTCTCCTGTTACCTCCCTAGTGTTTAGAGCACATAAAATGTGTTGGGGTTTTTGCTGATTATGATGACAGTAAATGCTGATTTTAAAGGCAACCTTCTCTCCTCATTGCAATGTATGCATGGGAATGGGCTCGTGTTCAGGCGCAGCAGCGTGCCGTGGCTGAGCGCATGGGAGGGCAGTCTGGCTGCGGTGCCGGAGACCCGGGCCCTGCACTCGCCCGTGCGCTGTCTCCCGTGTTGCGCTGCATTCCCTGGTCTCAGCACAGTGTGTGCTGGCCAGTATGGATTTAAGCGCTGTTGGGAAGTGCAGCCCTGGAGCAGCCCTGTGCTGGTCAGAAGCGTGAGATGTGAGTGCAGCCCATCACTCCGGTTAGCAGTCAGCCAAGCAGCCTCTCCAGCTGCTGGGATCGGGGAGAGCCAGTGCATGGGGCACTTCCCAGCACTGGAATACTTACAGACAGGTCATCAAAGCTATTGCAGAGCTCTGTGCTTTGCTGCGGGTTTGCTCCCTGCTGCAGTGCACAGCATGCCGGGGACGCTCGGCCACGGTGACCACCAAGGGCTACATGAAAAATCCCGTGTCTAAGCTAATTGCCCATAAATGTTGTCATTCGTGAGCTCACTTGCAAAACACTCAGAGTCGCTATGGCAATTCCCAGCAGCACTTTGAACCAGATCCTGAGTCACTGATGCCTTGAGTCACACCACAGCAGCGACCCCCCTCCTGCAGCCGGAGTGTCCCGGTCCTGCCGAAGGCAGCCGGTGCTCCGGGAGAAACACCCGGGGGCTTGGTGGGGCTGAGCACTGTTCTCCTGCGGGGACACCAGGCAGGGCATCCCACCTGCCTGTGGGGAGCCATGAGGAGGGGGTGGCACCAACAAGGAGGGTTAGAAAGACAGTCAAAAAAGACAAAGTCTGCCTTTTTAAATGAACTGCAAAATTTATTACAGTGGTTTGCTCCTGACAAGGAAGTTGGTAACCTCCTGCCTGGGAAGGAAGGGTGGGGAGTGGGGAAGGAGAGGAATGAGAGGGAGAAAAGGATGTGAGAGACAGAGAGAGAGAGACACTTAAGGACACTTTTCATTTTCTGAAAATAAACCATCTTCTACCTCCCAAACGATTTTCTCCAGTTCTTTAAGTTCACAAAAAGAAGAAGGTGAAACCGAACCACAGACTTCAGGAGGAAAATGCACAAACATGTTGAAAAGCAGAGACAAACATGCTCTTCTGCAGCTAACAAGCTTCCATAAACCGCGCGGCTCTGGGCGCAGCGTCTGCAGCTCCTCAAGGCACCGGCTCTGCGCAGAGCTGCAGCTGATGACAGCCTCCTCCAAACAAGGAGCAAACACCCGTCGTGGAAAACAAACCTGAACCAGGTTTGGTTCAGGTACTGGACTGTACCCAGCCATACTGGAGGAGCCCCAGCAGAGCTGGGGGGGCCTGACCGGGAAGGGGGGGTGGGGGGGCGTGCTGGGCTGCCCTGTGGTAGCAGCGGGGCGGGAGGAGAGGAGAGCATGGCTGAGACTGAGAGAAAGCAGCAGTGAGAGTCCAGCATGTCCCAGCTGGTGGGGCTGCAACTCCCCAGCACTGCCCGTTTGTGTCTGTGAGCCCCCGTCCCATGATGGGAGAGGAACCAACAGCTCTTTGCTTGTGGCCTCAGTACAGCATTTGATGCCACCTGGGGACACGGCGGAGCGTGTCATGGGGTCTGGGGGCTCAGCCCAGCCCGGCGTGAAGCACAGGACAATTCTTATTACGTCTTACCCATGTGCCTGGGCACATAAATGCAGGAGGGGGCTGCAAAGCCTCCCCCAGCTCCGCTGAGACCCTTGGCACGTGTTAGTGCAGGAGCAGCTCTGGGCTCTTTGCAGCCTGGACCTGCTGCTGCCCTGGCACCTGTGATGCAGGGGCTGGACCCTGCACCTCCTACCTGCCCGGCTGCTCTGCCAGCATCACCGGCAGGCAGAAAGGGGACAGAGTCCATCCCTGGCTCCACCTTGCCCCTTGACTGTTCTCCAGGCACTGACTGGACGTCGCTGATGGCTGGAGTGAGGCAGGACCTGTGCTGGCCAGGGACACCATCCTGGGGCCACCCTGTCCTCAAGCTTCGGGAACTAGCTCAATTTGCGGTGCCACTGCCCCCTGGGCACCAAGATCTGCAAAGCTTTCCAGCCACAGCGATGTTGTGCTGGCACGAAGGGCGCAGCAGCAGGGCCATGGGCCCAAAGGGTCCCGAGGACAGTCCCCTGCTCCCAGTACCAAATCTGTTAGAGCCTCTGCAGCAAAACTTTGACATCCTGGAGATGTGCTGACTGCAGACACCCATGGGCTCTGGGCACTGCAGCTGCCATGGGCTGCAAAGCCACGGCTGGTGCCTCCAGCACCAGCAAGCACTGAGAAAATCTCAGCTGAGGGCTCAGCACTGTCCATCCCTGCCTGCCCTTGCTTAACTGGGGCAGCGGTGACACTGCAGGCAACAACACTGCAGAAAGCCAGGAGCAGGGACCCCAGCATGTGCACCTTGGGGTCCCAGCATGGCTGTGTGGGGCCAACATCTCCAGCTCCAGCCCCGGTGTTCTGCTTAGCTCCTGCAGAAATCCTCTGCCTCCAGGCTGGTGCCTGGGAACACCCCAACCACCATGAAACCACAGCCCAGGGGTGTTCACCTCACCTCTCCCCTGCCCTGTGCACGAGGGGCCCTGAGACTTGGGGCAGGGTTGGGGGAGGGATGGCAGCAGTGGAGAAATGGCTGGTGGGGTGGCAGGAGAGGAGCGTAAATAGGAGAAAGGCCGAGACAGGCTTTATCCTTCCTTTGTGCCGCAGAGCTGGGTCGGGCAGGCAACAAGTCAAGCACCGGGTGTGCAGAGGAGCTGGGGGGCAGTGCTGCCAATGGGGCAGTCTGGCAGCCGAGCCCACGGCCCCATGGCCATCAACCATCCTTACTTTGTATTAAAATAAACTATCTGGGACTTTTCCAATAGTACAGGTTAAATAGCGTCACTGAGAAAGGCGGGGTGGAGAGGCGGCGCTGGCCCGCCAGCCCCGGGTGTGCGTCCTGCCCCTGACATGCCGCTGGCAGTGCCAGGGCTCCACCGGGTCCGTGCTCGCAGCTGCACTCAAGTCCGCTTGGCGTGCAGCATCTCGATGAGGAGGTTGTTGCAGGGCACCTCCCCGCTCAGGTGCTTGTGGTAGAGGTACTCCTCCGCCTGCATGCTCAGAGCCCGGACCTCCGCCAGCCGCAGCAGCAGCTGGCGAAACTTGTCCGTGGAGTGGGGGTAGTGGCAGACGGTGTACTCCAGCAGCGCTGCGTTGGCCTTCTCCTGAGCATCCTTAGCCAGCGTGTGGTTCTCCAGGTACTTCACATCTGCAAGGGCGGGGATGGGATGGTGAAACAGTGCCAAACCAATGTGTCTGCCCCATCTGTACCATGCTGCACCAGGAGGAACGGTGCCCCTGCATCAACACCTCTTGTGCACAAGAATGCAGCACAGGAGGGGTTCTGCAGCCCATCCCCACCTGGCTGTGGGCTCCCCATCCCTGCCCTGACTCTTGGGTCTTGCCCAGCCCTGAAAACAGACGCCCAAACCCCTGCCGGCAGCAGAAGGGCCCCCGCACCCCTAGCCTCGCCACCCAGAAAGCTGCAAAACTGAAACTTGTTACCAACTGCACCCACACGCAGGGAGCTGTTGCCATCAGCCCTCTTTAATTCCTGAAGGTCGAGGAAGTGGCTGAATTAATTCCCCGATAAACCTCATCTTTCCAATGTGGCAACAGGGCTCACCAGCCTGGAAACCCTAATCCTCTGCGCCTCGCCAGGGTCGCAGCAGCTCCGCCGTTATCCCGCCGCCAGCTCTGCTGCCTGCAGGGTGGGAAGCAGCGCAGCAGGCAGCAGCACCAAGGTGCAGGCAGGGTCTGGCAGCCAAGGGGCCATCACAGCCCCAAGGGCAGCACCGCAGAGCTGGGGCATGCACAGCCCCAGAGCAGAGGTTGTCCCTGGGGACAACTGGATTGTAACTGTCCTACACCTGCAGCTGCGGCAGGAGGGTGACCGCAGCGACAGCCCAGGCTGGTGGCTCAGGGTTTCTCCAGGCTTTTGGGGCAGCCTGAGCTGGGGTCTGCCCGCCAAGGACACCGCCTCAGTGCTCGGATTGCCACGAGCACTCTGTGAACGAAGCACTGGTTTTCAAGCTGCGCAACACGTTGTTGAACCAGCCCCGCACGCAGATTTCAGTGGCTTTAGGGAAATGGCTCTGTGCGGCACCCCACCAGCCGGCTACAGCTGCACACAGCGATGGTATCTTGGTGCCCGCCCGTGGGAGACGTTGCGGCAAACCCTGGCGCCGAGTCCATTTGGGGCAAGTGGATTTAACAGATTTACTGTACGGCACGGGGGCACCCAGCAGTGCTGCGGTGGGGTAATGGCACTGCCAGCTCTGCTGCCCACATCCAGCAGCCACTGATGCACAGCCAAATTTAGGTCTGAGTTGGCGGAACAGGGAAATCCAGGCATGGTTTCTGGCCAAAGTGGTTGGGTGTTTGGGGTTTATTTCTGGCTTTCACCCCCAAAAAAGAGGGGAATCAAGCATGGCTTTAACCCAGATGGGTCCCTGCTGTAGCTTTCGGGAGGGCAAAGCAAGCCCCCGGCCCATGGTCAGGCAGAGCCTAGGGAGCAGAGGCACAGCTGGCGGGGCTGGGGGTTGCCTGGGGAGACACAGCCTCCAGCCATGCCCGTGGCCAGGCTGCATGGCCGGGCTGGGTGCTGCGTGGCGCAGGCAGAAAGCGCTGCAGGTTGTGCCAAGATGCACTTTATCACCCTTTCCTTTTCACTCCTGCGGCACATTTGCTCCTATTGTGGACATCTCCCTTCTACCCAGGTTGTTGTTATGAAATCTCTTTATCTGCATAAGGTTATTGTGCATGTCATTAAAAAAAAAAAGAAGTTATATTGATAAATGTCAAATCTATCCCCTGAGTTGGCTCAACAATAGCTAGTTCTACTCGATGAACTCACCTGGTTCTCTGAAAGACCCTATTCACTGTTTAATTGAATATTTGAATAATCTTTTCATTCCTGCAAGGAATAAAGAATGTTGTCCAAATAACATTGACTCACTTCATTTAGAGACACTGCAGCAGTTGCAAAGACTGTCCTGTGACAAAGCCTCCCATCACACATACAGATATGCCTGGGATTATTTCTATGCCCTCAAGTGTTCTTCCTATTCACAGCTCCTTTTGTTTGGGAGAAGCTGCTGATAAATTGCAAACGCTTAAGGGAATGTGGGCTATAAAAGCCTCTCTTCCTCCCCTCCCCAAGAGTAGCTGCTTCATGAATGTAAGTCATGAAATCGAATGATAGGTCAATCCATTAAGGCTCTATTAAGCCCTTCTGTAGAACAAAGCTAACCTGTGCCGTCCTCATAAATATTGCTATTTTGAGAAGCCCTAATTTTAATTAAATCTCTTTACCTGCTCAGGAGAGAAATCTATTTAGAACTCAAATGGCAGCTCTTGTGAGCGGGGCTTGGCTTTGATTGTGCTGTGGCAGAGTGGTAAATGTGGAAATTCTCTTGTTAAAGGCAATTACATCCTGCACATAATACACAATCCCATCCTCTACAGCTGAGCCTGCGAAGGGCAAATTACTCCAAGTGAGCTCTGCAATATGGAGGGAAAAAGTTGGATTTGGGGCAAAATGATGTATGGGAAAATGCAGCAATTTGATTCCATGCCCTCCCTGAAAGCCGCGGCTCTGGGGAAGTGGAACTGCAGCCGCAATCAGCACGGCAGCCGTGGCCACCGGTGCTGCCTGTGCTCTGGGAAGACGCTGCTCCTGCTCGCTGTGCCATGCTCTGCTGTGCTGTGCCGTGCCAGGGAGCGGCGGGGGGACGCGGGGCGGTGTGGGGTGACCAGCCCTCCCGGTGCTGAGCCCGTGGGGCAGTGGCCGGGGAAGGTCCCAGCTTGGGGCACGAGCCTCACCACTCCTTTCTTTCCCACCCTGGGCAGTGTTTGTGCCCCATGTTATCACTCTTTGAACAGCAAATTATTGTATCTAATTTCTCTGGATTTCCAAACAGCTCTAGAGGAAAAGAAAGCTGTGGGAGGAGGTGCCGCAGGTGCAGGACAGGAGGGCGGCAGCACAGGTCCCGTGCCCCGAGACCCCTGCCCCGCATGGGCTCCCTGGGGTGCCCGCAGCTGCCAGACCTGCCTGCTAACAGGGACATATTCACAGCAAACTCGAGTAAAACCGGTGGGTCCTTCAGACTGTACTGGCCCTGACCTCAGCCCCTCGGATGGGGAAAGCGGATTCCCACTGCCTGCAGCACGTCGATGCTCCCCCTTAACCCATTAACCCAGTAGCGGTGCTGCTCCTGGAGGAGGCTGGCTCCTCAGTGATGGTGACATACAGGGATGCAAACTCTGTCAAGTGACTAAGCACCAAAATACACAGCGGTGTCCATACGCCGCGGAGCGCAGTTCATGGCCTGCTGTGCTTGGCGAAGCGGCACAGAGCTGCTGGCAGGGGCCCCCCACGATGGGACCCGAGGTGCACAAGTGCAAGTGCAGACCAAGGTGTTGGGAAAAGGATGGGGAAGGGGTCAGAGGTGGGTTGGGATGGGGCCAGGGATGGGGGTGGAGGCAGGGCTGCCCTGAGCTGGGCTCACCAGCCTGGCTCAGCACCAGCACCCGAGCACTGCTGGGACCGAAGCACAAGTTTCCCTGGGGCAGTGCCGGTTCCTGCCCTGTCCGGGTGCGTGCAATTAGCAGCAGCCATGGAGGTGTGGGAAATGAAGCAGCTGCGGCAGCAGAGGTGCGAGCTGGGCGTGCGGCAGCCAGCTGAGACCCTCACAGGCCCCACGGACGTCCTCATGCCAAGAGGTGAGATCTCCCGTTGGGACGGGGCCGAAGGGAAGGTGTCAGCACCAGTAATGAAGGTGGCCAGGTGCTCTGAGGTCCCTGTGGTGCTCAGCACCGCCTGTGGCTGCACCGCCCTGCCGAAGGCTGAGTTCACGCCGATGGGACTCCGATGGGTGTCTCTGCCTCGGGGTGATGCCCCCAGGAAAAGGAGACGCATCCCTGGCCACGGAGGATGGGGAGATGCTCCCTATGGGGGTGGCAGTGTGGCCAGGGTGGGAGTGGGGCAGGACCAGTGCAGGATCAGGGCAGGAGCAGAGGAGGAGCGGGACGGGAGTAGACAAAGCTGCTGCACAGCTCCAGGGACACTGTGGCCTCTGGCAGCAGCGCCTGCGGCTCCTGGATATTTTGTCTAGGTGAGGCAGGACCGTGTGAACCCGCCGCCTCTGCCCGACCGCAGGCTCCAGGGTTGAGCCTAATCAGGAGCCACACGCAGCCCCTGCCCTGCCGCGGCGGCATGGGCCCTCTGACGCAAATCCCGGGAGATAGGGCCGTCCCCAGCCGCCGCCTCTGTCAACATGCCTGTTTTGCTGTGGCTATATCAGCTGGTTGTTTCCCTGCCTGGTGCAATGGGCAAGTGACCAAAACAGACTCTACTCGGCCAACAGGCTGGCAACATCCCCCGCGGCCGGGGGCAGAGCCTGGCCCACAGTGGGAGATGTTTCAGAGCCCTGGCGAGGCGGGGGAGCCAGCAGGTCTCAGCCCTCGCTCCTGGCTCCTCATTAAAAGCCCCATCGTTTCTCATAAGCGCAGCAGCTGGTTACGGCCAGACCTTGGGCTGTGCGTGCTCCCTTCAGCCGTGCTCCCAGCCCAAAAACCCCACAGCAGCACAGCCCCCCGAGTACAGCCACCCTTCATCCCGATGCCCCCCGCAGCGGTGCTCACCAAGGCTGAAGAGGATGAGGAACTTGAGGCAGACGAACTCCTGCCGGTCCACCTGGAGCGAGTGCAAGTGCAGGACGAGCTCCTGCGCCCGCAGCACCAGAGTGTTCAGGATGGAGCCGGCCTGGGCTGTGACGGTCGATATATCCACCTGCAGGGATGGGGACAGGTGCGGCATCAGCTGCAGCAGCCCCAGCCCCCTCACACCCACTGCAGGGGACCCCAGGGCAGGAGCTGGGCACCAGCCCGCAGCGCCAACCAAGAATTAGGAGCATCAAAGCAAAGGCTGATGGGTGAAACGGGAACCCTGTTTCTCCAGCACTGCTGAAAACAGAGGGGCCCTGTGCAGAGCGCTGGCATTGTGGGCACCTGTATCTCCAAAAACTGCTCCCGGGAAGGGAAGGGGCCCCTTCACACACCCTGTCTCTGCAAGTACAGGTGTGGCTGTAGGTCTTTCCGTGAGAAACGTTTTTCTTCAGAAGCAGGAGCTGGATGATGGGTCAGGACAAGATGGGATGGGATGGGATAGGATGGGACCTTCTGCATAAGCAGTGCCATAGCACAGCAAAAACAACCCATCTGCCCTGCACTGGGTCAGCTGCGCTCAGCCATAAGTAAGACAAAGTTCACCCCTGTGCCCCTCTCCCGCCCCACCGCCTGGCCCCCACCACACCAACCGCAGTGGCCGCTGCGGTCTCCGTGGGCCAGTGCTCACCTCCTGGCCGGTGACGAGCAGCACGCTGTGCTCCTTGCTGTGCTGCAGCTGCCGGTAGACGTGGTCGAACACCAGCAGCTCGCTCCAGCAGTTCTGCAGCAGCTTCATCTGGTCGCCCACCTGAAACACAGCCAGAGCAGCACCACTGACACCCATCGCACCGGGACACAGCCGGCCACGCCACAGGGACAGCCCGGGCTGTGTCCACATGGGCTGGTGTTTTCTGGCTGGTGGGAGGGAGTCTAGCTGCCCCACTCCCCGCATCACCCCTCCAGCCCCCAGCTCCGCATGTGGGGGTCAGCTCCACACTCCAGCCCTGCGGCAGCGACGGCTCAGACTCACACCATCAGCCACTACAGCACGTTGCTGCATTAGCATCGACTTGGGCAGGACCTGCACCCATATGTGTCTCACCCCGAGCAAAACAGAAAGGGGTTTTTCCACCAAACTTGCACCAGTGTCAAAAAATAACCTATTTTCACTGCTCAAGCACCCAGAAGTAGAGCAGCGAGTCCAGTCACCAGTGCTGTTATATGAAGCAGAGAGTGGATGGGGCTTTCTGCCACCAGGATGAGCAATATCTTGGCACAGATACAGCATCAACATGATGTGCTGGAGACCTGACAAACCTCTGCCTCTCCCTAAAGCTCCCAGGTGACCTGATCTACAGAGACTTGTCTGGCCCCAGACCTGCTTTGTGCACATATTTGCTTGCCAGCCCATTGCAGGAGCACGCAGGGAGTGCAGGGGCCATTGCTCGCCTTCCAGGTGGGACAGGACTTTGTCCTCCAGGACTTTGCCCCTGACCCTCACAGCCTGGCAACAGCCCTGGGGTTTTTTCAAGAACCTGAAATCCTCCTCACCTCCCCTGCCTGCAGAGCATTTCCTAAATTGTCACGCACACTTTTATACATGGAAATTGCAGCCAGGCTCTGAATGAGCTCCAAGCAAGGAGATGCTGCATCTGATTAACAAAATACTAATTGCAAAGCCCTGGTCTGGCTCCTGGTTCCTATGTCTGCCTGTGCTGGCATGTAACTGAGCTGGATGTTGCTCCCCACTTCATCTCATGCATCACCTCCAGCCCTCCCCCTCCACAGCGTTAAGGAGAGGAAGGCAAGACTGACACCCACAGCACTGCTTAGTGTCTATAGCAAGGACTGCAACCACCGGTGTCCTGCCACTGCGTTACACCTATAGGCTCATGCCATGCTCACGCCTTGCCCTGCGCTTGCACAGCACTGACCCTGTGCCCACCAGATGTCCCTGGGGAGGTCAGCCCAGCAGCGGGGTCCCCTCAGGCGGGCAGGGAGAGCTGGAGCTGCACTCCCTGCAAGGGGATCCCTGGGCTGGGGGAGAGGAGGCGGGCTGGGTGGCTGCACAAAGCCAGCTTTGAAGCAGTTCAGCGTGGTTCAGTGGCACTTGCTGGCTCTTATCAGCATGGGTTTTCCCCCACCAGGCATAACCTCCCCAAACCGCACACAAATCTTTAACAAAATGACTGCTGGCGGTGTCCTGGCACCCGCGCAGGAGGGACACGCGGCTTCTGCACAAAGGCCCTGTGTCTCCAGGCAGCCCCTCCGGATACTTTAAAATGAAAGAAGACAGTGCCCATCCTTACCTCCCTGCCTGGGATGGCAGGGTTTGGGGGGGGCACAGAGCTACCGCAGCTCAGCACGGCCGCAGACGAGCTGCTGGCTACGGGGCATCGCTGCGCCCTGCAGCTGCCGGGTCGACCTCTGCCTGCACATCAACACACGTGTGATCATGTGCACATTTGCATGTGTGCTGCTGTGCACGTCCAGACACAGGTATAAGCGTGCACAGTTATGCTTCCAAAAAAATGCCTTCAAATGCCCCTTGTAAAATGCTAAACTCAGGACACAAAGTGCAAGGACCTCCAAAGGTCTTGTAGGAAAGCCGGTGGCTGCAGGCAGCACTCGCGATGGGCAGGATGAGCTGCTGGACCCAACAGCTACAGTCAGCAAATTAAGAGTGATGCCAGGCCCCCATGCCTGGACGTGGGGGTGCTGCTGTCCTGGCCCAGCACGCAGGCAGGAGGCATGCCGCTCAGCTGCCTTCCCCACCATGGGTCACCAGCCGTGTCCCCTCGTTGCTGCTCTCTGCAGGACCCCGACTCCCTTCTGCAAAGAGCTGAACTCCTGCCCTGCCTGGAGCCCCCCACTCCTGGAAGGCTGGTGTAGGGAAAGGGCTGGGGGTTATCAGGAATACTTCCCGGCAGAGCAAATTCAGCACCGGCAGAAGAGCTCTGCAGTGCCATTGTGCTCACTGCCTTTAATAGAAGGAAGACAGATGCAGTATCACAGGACTGGATAATACCCTCGTTTTGCTGAAGAGGCTGCAATAAACTAGTACTGGGAGATTGCAAAAGGAATAGAAGTCAGATGAGAGAGAGCTTTATGGTCTCGGAGCCCAGTGCTCCCTGTGAGCTGCCAGGATTTGTTTCCCAGTTGCGGTGGGTGGTCAGACCTGGACGCACAGCAGCGCCGGGAGGGAGGTGTGGCATGGAAGGCAGCTGGGGCTGGGGTGCCTGCTCCTGCCCGATGTGCAAAACCTGCCTGCAGCGAGGTGCGGTGGGGCTCCAAGGCTGGGCTCACCACCTCATCGCCTGAGCGGTGGAGGAGCCAGGCCCAGCCGTACAGGCTGTGAGGTTTCTGTTCAGCTGCTGAACAAAGAACTGGGGAAAAGCTCATTCTGCATCAAAACAAAATGGAGATTTTCTGCATTCCTGATGACCTCCTGACCTCCGCCCCAAGGCGAGTGGCTGGCTGTAAGCGTGGCCAGCCCTCGCAGGGAGCTGGGCTCCTGGCGCAGCAGCACGCTGCCAGCTCAGCTGCATGCTCCCGGCCGGTGCCGAGCCCCTCCGCTCCGGCTGAGCCGCGATGTTGTTTTGGAAGCTCCTTCCTGTGCCTCATTCCTGAGCGGGATGACCTCCGGAAGGGACAGGCTGAAGGTTTTGCTCTGAAAATGGTTTAAAAAAAATCAGCTTTTCTAAAAGGAAGCCTTTCAACAATTTTGAAATCTTTTCTTCCTTTAAAAGTGACTAATCAGCTTCTCCCAAACGCAACAGGCATGTTCAGCTCCCCAGGCAGAGCACCTCCCCACATCCCATCAGCGGCACATTTTGCCCTGCGCGCCTGCAGCACAGCCGTTCCCCTGCCGGCACGCTCCGGTGTGCCGTGGCCTTTCCTGGGAGCATTGCTGCATGCCAGAGCCACGTGGCCATGGCATGGGGGAGTGTGACTGGGTGGGCTGGGGTCTTTGGCGACTGGGCAGGGCTCGGGGACATCTCCAAGGACCCCAGCCCTGCCTGCACCCCAGCACCAAGCTGGGCGACCCCGTGCCCTGGGCTGGGGCGGCAGTGGGCATCCCTGCACGGTGCCACTCCAGCAGTGCGGCTCTGCTGCAAGGGGGCTCCTGGCTGCAGACCACCTCCCCTGTGCCTAGCGCCAGCCTGGTCTCCCTGGAGGAGAGGGCTACTAATGGACGGCCACTCAGAGTCAATCAATCCTCCCGGCGAGGCGGCACGCACACACTCTTGCCTTTAAAAGTTAAGCAAAGGATCTTCCTCTTTTAATGTCAAGGCTTTTCAACGGAGTGCTTTATCAAGGACCTGATGCAAGCTGATTTTTTTTTTTTTAAAGCAAGCATTTAACCCATTCACAAAACACGGCAGGGAAACGCTCCCCACACGGGGCAAGCACTATTCTACTGCCCAGCTGCCGAAAGTGCCTTGCTGCTGAAGGACTGCAACGCACAGAAAAAATCCATTTCCCTGTGACAAATGGGCTCAGAACAAGGGCCGGAGGGGAGGCAGGGTGTGCAGAGGCATGAACAGTGCTGCCCCAGTGCAGGGCTGCAGGACCTACATGTAGGTGTGCCACATGAGAGTCTTAAACCGCCTTCGACCCTCCCTGTGGGGAGTGGAGGAAGCCCCTGGGAGTGTTGGGGCTCCCCAAAATGTGCCCAGGCCACCCTAGTGCCTCAGCATCCCTGAGCCAGACCCCCATCGGGATGGCACAGCCCTGCTGCGCTCGCTGCTCCCTGCATGGCTGGTGCAGGGCATCCCCCTCCTCGGGTACCACCATCCGCCCTCAAACATCTCTGCAGCGTTACGAAGCAGTGACCCACCAGCAACCCCGCTTTGCTCAGAAGCCATGAGCAGGTCACAGGACGTCGATCCCCAGCCTCTCCCCACCCAGCTTCAGCTTGCCAGGGCACGAGCAGTGCTCGGATGCCCCGACCTCCCAGATCACTGGTGCAGGATTTGCCCCAGCATCTCCCACGCAGGTGCACAGCACACACCAGTGCCCTGAGCCGCATCCTGGGCAATTACTGGGTGCGAGCAGGACCCGTCACCTTGGCTACCGAGAAGTGAGAAAGTGGATTACTGTCCGCCAGCCACCTGCAATCGAAACCCCACACAAGTCTAAGGTGTTAATGGTCAATGCAGGTCCCCATCCCCCTGCCCAGATACCACTGCAATGGGCATCTTAAAGCAAAAAACCAAGACCAGTGCGGCAGGGCCAGGATGTCATTTCCCTGCTGTAGGGGCACACTGCTGTGGCCCAGGCTACTGCCTTTTTGCTGGTGCTCGCAGGCAGCCGGCTGCAAGGCTGCTTGTGGTGTCGTGGCTCTGTGTGTGTGCCCCAGGAGCAAGGGCAGGGCTGTGCCAGCCGGGATGCCAGCAGGCATGGAAAGCTGTCACATTTCCCCCAGTGCATAGGATGCTAAACATTGCTGCAGCATCCACGACCATAAGGAGATTTTAAATCTGCCAAAAATGTTCTGGCTGTTGGCCAGGAGATGGGGTCAAGATGACCTATGCATGCTAAAGGCAGAGAAGCAACGGGCTACAAATAGGGTTTGTCGTGGCTCTGAGATCTCTCATGAGAAGCAAGGGAGAGCAGCCCAGCAGACACAGCAACCTGCAGGAACCCTCAGCCCATGGGAGCAGCGCTGCCCTCAGTGTCCCCCCCCCGCCACCGGTGCTTGCCCGTGGTGGGGAGGGTGGTTTGTCCCAGCCCCACGGCGAGGCAAGGCCAAGGAGGGGAACAGCATCAGCCCACCTTCCTGCGGCTGCTCCGTGCCCCTCCACCAGCAGCAAGGACCCGCCGCACGCCCAGCCCAGCCCGGCCTTCAGGCTGAAACCGTGGCAATTTGTTTAACATTCCTGGCTGCTCATCCCAATCTAAAGGTCACTGCACCCCTGTGTGCACAATATTTATATGTACATATGGCAGTAACACCTATACAAACCAGGCTGTGCAAGATACATGTATATAAACCAAACGAAAACGGGACACAATGTGAGTGTGCAAGTGTGTGTATGTATGCACAGTCCTCTGTCTGTCTCTCTCCATATATATATAAAAAAATTACATCTGAAAGGACAAAGTTGCCTGAGACTCACGACCCAACAAAATATATTTCACCCCCAGCCCATATTTTTCTTCCTGAAGAGATGCTGCAAATCTTCCCTCAGTCCTGACACATCTCATCTAGACTCAGTTAAAGTTCGTATTTATGGGCGTCAGCGCTGACCTCTTCCACCTCCGCCCGCACGGCCTCGCGCCGCGGCTGCCTGGCCGGCCCTCGATAAACAAGCGGGCCCCCAAATCCCCCTCTGCCGCGCGGCATTATTAGTCTTGCCTCCGAAGGCCAGCGCAGTCCGTAATTCTCTGCCTGGTGACACGAGATGAACGCCGCGACATCAGTCTCCCCGGCGGATTGGCATGGGGACCCTCGTTTGTCAGTGGCAGACTGACAGAATTACTGGCCCTTAAATGAAACGATATATCTGGGAAGTTAAATCTGTTTTCAATCTGACTGCCCTGCGCCTGCGGGTGGACGTGGCGTGTGAGCCGATGTCAAGAGGCCATTAGCCCGTCTCCCCCCTCCTTCCCCGGGCGCAGTGGTGGAGCCAGGGGGGCTCTCCCCAAGGGCCCCCACCCTGGCCACCCTGCTAGGAGGAGCCAGCAAAGCTCCCAGTCTGCCACTGCCCCTCACTGGACTGCTAGTGTGGGAAGGGGAACGGGAACGAGACCTGGCAGCTCTGGGGGGGAACCTGCTGCCACTCTCCCTGGGCAGGGAGCAAAGGCTCGTCCTGGCCAGGCGTGAGCCAGCAGGTCCCCGTGCCCCCGAGGGTTTGCTCCCTCCAGGCTCCCTGCGAGGCCCAGGGGAGAAGCCAACTGTTTGCAAAACAGCCCTGCAGCAGCAGCACGTGGGTGCTGGGAACGTTCAGGCAAGGGACGCTGTGCATGGGGGCATCTGCCTGCACCCCCTCCTCACCCATTTGCACCCCTCCCCGCTTGGCATCAGCCCAGCACGACGCCCTGGGGCGATGTCCCAGCGCGATGCCCTTCCAGCCTGGATCCCTGCACTGACCTCGGCCAACTGCCCTTCCTCGGCCAGAGATGGTGACCATGGCCTTCGTGCAGCTGTTCCCAGGGGATGGAGAGGGCTGCTGGCATCCCCTGCTCCGAGGAGCCCTGAGCACCCAGCAGGGCCATCCATCTCAGATCGCAATTTTACTCCGTGCTAGCAGGCTTTAGGGTAAAGCCATAAACTCTGCACTAGCAGGAGTTCATTTACCACCCCAGCAGCCGTTTGCTTTTATATGCTGGCAGGAGCAAGAATGGGGTTTCAGGAGCGGCAGACCTACTCGTGCGTCTCTCCACATGCCCAAGGGAAAGCCACTGCCCCAAAACCAGGGAGGACGCACCGTGCTGGGTGGGTGCAGGCAGCCCCGGCACCGTCCTCAGCGGGGACACACAGAGAAGGGCCCAGGCACCACAGTGGGGGGCTCAGGGGGAGCCAAGGCCAGCGACAACCATGCTTTCTCACGCTCCCTCTGGAGCCAGGGCAGGACGTTGCGTCCTGCAGTCCCTGGCCTTGCAAGACACTGGAAATCTGCCCCGCACTCACCACGTAGATGGAGGCAAAAGGCACAAGCCCCGGGGTGGCAAGTGATGGGCAGGGATGCCCAGTCGAGCTCCCTTCCCTGGGGCACCAGGTCCCATGCCCCGGGCACAGCGGGGGAAGTGCCCCGCTCCTGGCAGGGCACTGGTGGCCCTGCCCAGGTGAGACCTCTGGCACTGCCACCTCCTCCAGAGCCCCACGGGAGGAGGAGCGCCTGCTGACATGGATTCGCACGGAAGCAGCCTATTTTGGTGGCACAATCAGGCTGACAATGGAGTTACAAGGCTACACAGCAATGCAGACAGGAGCTGAATTCACACTGTTTACAATATCTCCTGCAAAACAACAACCACCCTGTTCCCAAAATCCAGGCTGGACACTGATATGATTGAAACGAGCCTGACTCACCCCCACAATGCTGTTTCCTGACACTGTTCTGGCAGCCGGGGGCTATTTTCAGCCACGAGGCTCTGCCACACTCCACCCCAAGGCACCCTGCAGGGTGGGCACGGGGAAGAGCCTGGCCCTGTCCCGGGGCACGGTCCCCACAGCACCAAGGGAGGAAGGTGATTTTGGCCAGAGCCAGCTATCACAGCCTCATGCTTAGAGCACAGGAGGGCACCCAGGTCTCCCAGCTGCTCTGAAATGTGGCTCTCTGCGTTTGGCCACATTGCAAAATTTTCGCTCCTGTTTTTGCACCAGTTTGGGATCTTAGGTCAGCCCAGGACATGAACAGAAATCTTGGCAAGGTTTGCAGGATGGCAGAGACTGCCCCATCCCTGCTAATCCACCCCTTGGCCCCAGTAAGTATTCGGGGGGATTTGCTAGATGGGATGGCCCAGTGGGATGGGGGTCAGCACCATGTCCCCCAGCCAGGCACTCTTGCAGGCTGACAGCAGCAGAAGTGGCTCCAGAGGAGGCTTGGTGGTGTCCCTCGCCCTGGCCAGCCCTGCCCCGGCTGTCTGGTGCTAATAGGCACCCACCTGACAGCATCGATTTTCCTCCTAAAGGCAGAGGAGAGAATTGTCTCAACTATAATTCCTCAACGTTACATTTTTCAATTATATCTTGAGCTTGACACTGCAGTCACTCTGCCAGCGATTGCCTCCACACCTGCCCCCGCCGTGATGAATCTGAAGTCATTAGCCCCACGGCGACAGCAGGGATCGCTCCAGCGTTGCCGCGGGCCCTGGTGCCTCCAGCCCTGCCGCACAGGGAGCCGCAAGCGGGATGGGGATGCACCAGCACACCTGCAGCGCTGGCAGCCCGCGGCTCGTGCCCGCAGGCGTTGCCCCATCCTCACGGCATTTCAGCCCCATTCCTGCCCGTTAGAGCATCCCATCCTCACAGCATTTCAGCCCCAAACCTACCTGCCTCCCGCCACCTGCCCAGTGCAGCATCCCTCCCCCCAGCCCAGGCTCCTACCTCCAGCTCCTTGAAGAAGATGCAGCTCCGTGCCCACTCCACGATGGATAAGAGGGTCTGGTCGGCCATCTTGCACATGAGGCCAAAGGTGCTGAGCTTCTCGTGCCGGCCTTTGCCTTGCTCTTGCTGCAAGCAGGCCAGTATCCGTGCCTTCACCTGGGCCTCGTCCGGCTCCAGCTGCAGCAGCTTCAGGATGACCTCAGGGATGTCGGGGGGGGAGTTGCTGGGGTAGGTCTCTGGGTACACGTAGGCAGGCATGGCCTCATGCGCGTTTGTGTAGTGGTCCGGGTACTCGGACTTGATGGTGCGGTTAGGGAAGGAGGGGTAGTGGTAGCCAGCAAGTGGTGCATGGCTAGGCACAGTCATTCCCAGGGACGGAGTCCCGTAGGGGCTGCGCTCGTAGTCGATGGGCGTCAGGGCGGCGGGGTTGGGTGGCAAGGTCTTGGACATGGTGTGGATGCTGTGGATGGTGGAGGACAGGCTGTACTCGTTCTGCACCGGGGACATGATCTGGGGCACGGTCTCCAGCTTGAAGCCGTTGGCACGGATCAGAGCTTTCTTCTGCTGCTTTAAGGCACGGTCACGCTTGTACATGGGTCCAAACTTGTTCCTCCCTCCGCGCATCCGGTCGGCACGCACAGCTGGGGGCAGAGAGAGGGCAGAGGTTGCAGTGAACCCGCGCGGAGGAGACCAGCGCTTCCATGCGGCATGAAGAAAATGATGGGGGGGATTTGGTGACCAAATGGGGCTGGGGGACACTGAAGAGTCCTTCCCAGAAAGCCGCTGGCAGGACTGTGCTGCTCCCAGCCCAGCCGTGCACATCAGGGACGTGGCATGGCAGGTTCGGGTGCCTGGCCCCGGCTCTTGCCTTGCTGATGTCGACCTCAGAGCCTCTGGAAATTGCAGGAAAGGAAGAGGCATTTGCCTTTGTCTATAAAATGCGCTGGGGGATAAAACAGCTTGCATCCCTCGCATCTTGGGGGACAGCCCATGAAGCCCGGGCAGATGAGGGGGCTCGACACACACTTTCATTTTTACGACCCTTGACTACGGACCAGTGGTGGGTTTTCCTTGTTTCTGCAGAACCTGGGACCCCACAGCCCTCTCAGACCCTGGTTCACCTGCATCCAGGTTGCCCATGCTTCTTTTCTGCAAATCTCTGCCCCTTTCAGAGAAGCATGGCCAGCAGCCCCAGCCGGGCACGCTGCACCCCGTGGGAGGGCTGCGCCGGCTTTAGGGCAGGAGGCTGCCCGTCCCTGCTGGGTATCAGCTATGGCCAAGGGGCTCTGCTGAAGCATCCTACTGATGGAGCCACTCTGACAGCCCCATCGCAATCTCCTGGCTGTAGCAAAGCAGATGTTCCCTCCAAACACCAAAAGAAAACCAAGAATGTGTCAGTGCATGGGGGAGCAGGTGCTTCTCTGCAGCAGGAGCTCATCCCTCTGCACTGCCCCACTGCGTTCCCAGGGACTGCTGCCCTGGCCCACCCTTGGAAGAACCTCAGCTCACTGGAAGCTGAGAGCTGGACGGCAGTGCAGAGGGATAGAGGAGAGCACGCCAGCAAGCACAGCCCGCAGACTTAGCATCAAAGGGAAAAATCCCTCTGCTAGTTTGCGGCCCCGCTGACAGCAGGCGGGTCTTGCTTTTGTGTCTCAGCTGTTACCTCTGCCTCTCTTTCGCCTACTTATGCTGCGGCTGCTGGAAGCACGGCCAGCCACCCCTGGAGAGCCAGGGCACCTCCCAGACTCTCCCCAGGCAGGCTGGAAACGCTGGAGCGTCGGCCGGGAGCAGCACCATTTCCAGGGCGAGCAGGAATGTGCTCCCAGGGGAGCCGCCCCGCGCTTCCTCCCTCATTCTTTATTCATGAAAACAGCATCTTGCTGGGAGCTGGGAGGCCGGAGGCATCCTCTGAGGCTGGGGGGACGGGGGGTATGTGGTAGTGCTGCAGCCCCCACTCCTGAAAGCCCACCTACACGCCTCTGCACAACAGAGAGCTGCCCCAGGGCAGTTCCTCGCTCCAGAGGTACACGGGAGAGGGCCGCAGTTAGCATGTATGCGTATTGCTGCTGGGATCCCCTGCAAGCAGACACCCACGCGAAGCCTGAACTGGCACTGGCAGGTCTGGCATCCCCAGCTGCACACCCCAGTGATGCCAGTCCACCCGAAAGCCCCAACCTCCCACCCACTCAAAGTATTGTATTTCCACCACCACTTGAGGCCAGGCCCAGTGGTCGCATCCCAGGCAGACCCCCCGTGACCCTGGGCAAGGGTGCAGAGGCAGGCACCCTACTGCTGCTGCCTGCACCCCCCATACAGCGAGAGGTGCTCACAGCCCGGTCTCACAAACCCTCCGCAGGCGACCGCTAGTACACATCCTTCCCATTCCCAGCAAGAACACAGAGGGAGAAGAGGCCTTTTAATTTCCTCCTGCTCTGCTTCCCCTGCCGTTTGTGCCTCACTTGTGATCAGGAACAACTCGCCACTTGCTGCGCGCCAGCAAACACCTGATGCACCCCAATCTCCAGGGTAAGGGGCCCCAAAATGAGCCACCCAGGAACTGCCTGCACCCTTGGCATCCCCCTGAAAAAAATGACTGCAGGCAGCCCCCGAGCTGACAGTCGCAGGCACCCAGCACACCCTGCAGCTCCCCTTCCTGCCCCCTCTGCCTCGCCTGTCCTTGCCCCCATGCAGAGCCCCGGCTGGTGTGAGCTGCTCACCGAGCTCTGCCTCCCCTCGCCGACCTCTCCCTGCCCAGGCAGGGGTACAGGGGTGGCCATGGGGTGCCCGGGGGTGCGAGCAGGCTTGAGCCAGGGCTGTGCTGCTCTCCCTGGCATCCCTTCAGGCTCTTCGAGGGGGGGCCTGTGCCAATACTCTGTCCCCAGAATCGATCATCTCAGGCTTGCTTCTGTGGAGCTGGAGGCTCACCTTTGAAATGTCACCTCAGCTCCTCTGCCCAAAAATACTAGGAAGTGAGAAAAGGTGGGCTCCGTTTTCACCACAAAAGAGAGGGTCCATGGAAATATCACCCTCCGCTGGGTGATCCCCCCCGCCACGGCTGCCCAGCTGCAGGACTCCGCTAAGGCGCTAACAGCAGGAAAATAAACAAAAAATCCCAGCCGCTGCCCTCATGGGCTACGGAACCAAACAAGCTCCACAGTGAGCAAAAACCACGGAAAACGGCCAAACTGAGACTGCGCCTGCCCCCCCCCAGCCACCCCAAGCGCTGCCCCTGCCTGCCTGCCCCTGGAGCCCCCAGCCCCTGCCCTGTGCCCAAACTCCCCTGCAGCACCAGTCAGAACTGCCAGAGCACGCATGGCTTGATGCGGGGCACCAGTACCTCCACTCCAGGGAGGAGAGCGAAACTGGGATCTGTTTGGAGACGGGGCTGGAAGCCAGCCCACACTGGGAGTTTGCAGGGGCTGATTTTGCAGCTCGATGTTGTGTCTTACTGCTGCGCCTCTGCTCGCAGGCTCTCGCCCCGCTCCTGGAGGCGAGCGGCCGCTGTGCGAGTACACACAGTACTTTCTGATTAACCCGCACTCTGCCCTGAGCTCCCAGGCTGGCAAAGCCCTGCGCTGCGAGCCCGGCCAGGTGAGGGGTGTCGGCCCCGCTGGCATATCTGACCGCTTTCATCCACTGCAAAATGTAAACGATTTCAGGGGAGAAGAGGTGGGGGGGCGGCTGACCTCGGAGGGGGGAGCTCCTTTCTGCGTCTGCTTTTGCTTTGCGGTCGCTTGCCAGCGATCTGTCCCCCCCCGAATGGATTTTGTTGGCCTCTGCTAAGTGTTTCAGAAACAACAACACGCGACTCGGGGATATCTCTGTCGGGATCGACTTCTCTGACATGAGCGAGGCGGCGGCCGGGGGGGGATGTAACTGCACTCCCCAAGAGTCAGCCGAGAAATCTGTTCTACTAAATGTCACCAAGAGGAAAAATATAATTCGTGGTGGGTCTGCATCAGTTTTATTCCAAGCCCCATCATTTTTAACGTTTTCCTTAAATCTCGGCTTCTGGAATTATGTGCTTAAGGAAAACAATAATTTCTACGCTATTTCCCAACCGTTCCGCCAGCAAAGAAAATCCTAGAAAGTTGAAGCCGCAGCAGCCAAAACCTCCGGGGAAACAAAACAAAAACACAAAAAGGAAAAGCAGGAGGCGACGCGAAAAAACGAATTTTTTTTTAACTTGGGAGGGAAAAACGGAATCGAAGCGGCCGCGGGAATTACCGGCCCGGGGGCGCGGCGGGGGCGGGCGGCGGCGGCCGGGGACATCGCGCCCGCGCCCGGCGGCCCCGCGCAGCCCCGCGCAGCCCCGCGCAGCCCCCGGCCCCCTCCGCGGGCACGGAGCCGGCCCTACCTTCCAGGCGCATCCCCACGGTGAGGCACTTCTGGAAGCGGCAGTAGGGGCAGCGCTTGCGCTGGGTCTTGTCGATCTTGCAGTTCTGGCTCTCGGTGCAGGTGTAGTGCTTGTTGTTCTGCACCGTCCGCTTGAAGAAGCCCTGCGGCGGCGGGCGGCGGCGATGCGGCGGGCACCGGCACCGGCACCCCGTCCCCGCGCCCCGCTTCCGACGGAGGCTCCCGCCGCCCCCCGCCGCGGTCGGGGCTCCCGTCGCGGCAGCCCTCCCGTCCCGCCGCTAAGCGCCGATCCGTCGCTAACGAAAGCGGGCGAGGAGCGGCCCGCGGCCGGTCCCGCTGCCCCGGCCCCTGCAGAGCCCCCTTCCCGCTCCCCGCACAGCCCCGGCCCCCTCTCCCCCCGTGCAGCGGTCCCCGCACAGCCCCGGTCCCCGCGCAGCCCCGGTACCGCGCAGCCCCGGCTATAGCTCCCGCCCAGCCCCGGTCCCCGCACAGCCCCCGTCCCCGCACAGCCCCAGCCGCGGTTCCCCAGTCCCCGCACAGCCCCAGTCCCCGCACAGCCCCGGCCCCGCACGCCCCGGCCGGCTCCTACCTTGCAGCTCTCGCAGGTGAGCAGTCCGTAGTGGTACCCGGAGACCTTGTCCCCGCAGACCGGACAGAGCTCGTCCAGGTCCTCATCATAGGAATAGTCCATCCCCTCCAGCGGCCCTGCTGCGGGACAAGCCAGCGGGTGAGCGGGACGGGGCGGGCGGGGAGCGGGGACGGCGGCCCCCAGCCCCTGCGCTGGGTGCGGAGCGGGAGCGCGGCGCGGCGGAGACCGAGCGGCAGGTGCCGGAGCCGGAGCCCTTTATAGCGCCTGGAAGAGCATCTCCATGTTGGTGCGGGAGAGCGGCCAGCCCCCCGGGGGCTGGGGAACCTCCTCTGGGGAGAGCGGGCGGCTCACGGCGCCGGGGACACGGGCTGGGGGCGGAGGGACCTGCCAGCCCCGGGGACACGGGGACACGGGGCCGGGGGCTGCACTCTGCCCCGCTGCCGGCCCCCAGCACGGCAGGCCCCGGCGGGCAGCCGGCAGTGGGCATCGCACCCCGGGCCCGCAGCTCTCGGCAGCATCCCTGGACCAAGCGTGGGGGGCAGGAGGGGAGCTGGGGCTGGGGGGCTCGGGGCAGGAGCAGCCCCCGAGGGCAGCGCTGTGGGTGGCCGCTGCTCCTGGGCTGGGGGAAGCCGCTTGGCCAGGCCTCGGCAGCGTCAGGCTCTGGCCCTGGGGACCCTGGGGCAGGATGGGCTCGGGGCATCTTTCTGCAGGAAGGGGCTCAAGATCCCCCCTGCTCCCCCCAGGGCTGGTGGGGCTGCGCCAGGCCATGCATGGGGAGCAATGAGCCCCCCGCCTCCCTGGGCATCCCTCCTGCGAGCAGCAGGACCAGTGTGGGAACCAGGAGTCCAGGGGCCTGGAGCACAATTAAATGTGTCTGAGCAAGAACAACACCCTGCAGCCAGCCGTGCTCAGCGCAGAGCCCCCGGAACCCCGGGCCCTGCCAGATCCAGGCCCGTCACCCTGCACCAGGCGCCCTGCCAGCCGGCCGGCTGCGGGAAGCTGCTCACAGAGCCCAGGGAAAGCTGCGTGAGGAGCTCCGGGGTGTGTGGCACCTCCTGACACCTCCTCTGGGACCACTACTAACGAGGTGACAGTTGGGACCTAGTGCCAGCCACACCGCGTGGAGAAGCCACTGCCAAAGGTGTCCTGGCGCGCCTGCCAGCCAGCGGTTGTTCACCACCGGTATTTAATTCAGTGCTTCACACTCAGGAATTCTTAATGAAATATTCCATGACACCAGCAGACCAGCACAGGAGCGCCCACGCTCCCGGCACGTCCTGCTCATCGGGACACTCCCAGGCCAGCGGGCCACGCGCCGCAGCCCAGGCACTCGGGCATGGGGAGCTCAAGGCTGCGGCTCCGAGCTGGGTGCTGCAGCTCAACCAGTCCCATCAGGGCCGACCCGCTTGCTCAGGAGACCCTTCTTGGCCAGTGCAGAGGTGCAGCCTGTCCCGGTGCGGGCAGGAGCCTGCTGCCTGCACGGCTCCCAGGCAGGGAGCTCTGATTCGAGGCGTTTTGATACCCAGGGGAGCTGCGGGGGGGCAGTGGTAAGGGGGCCCTGATGCTGTGGGCACCCGGAGCTCCTGCGCAGCTGGGGGCTGTGCTGCTGGCAGCACCCTGCGAAAAGGAGCCGTGGCTGCTGGCCCCACATAGCTCATCCCGCATGGCTCGTCCCACACAACTAAATCCTACACTGTTCATCCCTCACGGCTCATCCTGCACATCTCATTCCACACAGCTGATCCGACACGGCTTGTCCCGCACGGCTCATCGCACACAGCTCATCCCGCTCGGCTCGCCCCACATGCCTGCCGCTGCCCAGGGGTGCAGCAGGTAGAAAGAAGCCCTGCTGGCAGGGAAAGCGGCAAACAGGAAACGGGCTCGGTGGAGCATCGCTCCAGAGCCACCAGGAATCGAGCCCAGGCTAAGAATAGCAGCAGAGCAGTCCCCAGTGTGGGTCAGCCGCTGTTTGGCTGGGAAGGAGCGCTCCCACCGCCGGCAGAGCCCCTTGGCCACGGCCCCCGCGCTTGCTGAGAGCTCCTGGGGGAGCTGCCGGGCAGCTGCGGAGCGGGACCTGCCATCCGGGAAGAGGAGCCCAGGAGGGGCCGTGGGTCAGGAGAAGAGCCAAGCAAACACCGCAAGGAAAAAAAGCAACACAGAGCCCGGCGGAGCCGAGGGCTGCGGCGCCTGCCGGCGCGGGATGGGGAAGGAACGCGGGCTCAGCCAGCCCTGGGCACCGAGTGGTCCCAGCTGCCTCCTGTGCCTGCTCCAGGGTGCAGGGGCTGCCTGTGCTCCCATGGGAAAGACGCAGCACTGGGGTGACCAGGGAGCCCCAGCCACCACTGTCTGGGCTCCTAGAGCCCCTCGGCAGCCGGATCTGTCATTTCTGGGCAGCAGCATGGCCGAGAGGCCAAGGCTACAGCGAGGCCTCGCTCCGCTGCCCGTGGTGAGCATAGCCTCCATCCCCACACCCGCCGATGGGGACCGGACGGGAAGTGGAGGCCCACGCACAGCTCCCGCTTCCTCGCCAAGTCCTGCCATGTCCCCAGCTCTGTCCTCGGCCGCTGCTGTGATGGAGAATGGCGGCAGCAGGCGGAGACGGGTGGGATGGGCAGACCGTGGTTCTCCGCATGGCCACATACTCACCCACTGTACGTGGGGCCGGTACGGCAGGAGATCTTCGCTTGTGCCGCTGGCCGGGAGCTGCTGCCCGAAGATCCTCCGTGGGGTGCTGGGCACCGCTGTCCCGTCTGCAGCGGGATGGGGGATTTATGGGACCTGCGTCCTCTGTGAAGGCGTCGGGGCTCTGGCTGCGCACACGCCGCCCCGGGCAGGACACCGGCCAATCTCCTCCCCGCGGGGGCCAGGCTCAGCCGGGATGGACCCACTTCGGTGCCTTATTGGCTTCTGTGGCCACGTGACCACGCTGAAAAACATCATAATTAAGCTACATAAACGCTGCCCATAAACTAGCATTAGAAAGTGACAGTGGAGATAAGTGGGACCCCCGCGGCAGATAACACACCCGGGGAGAGAGATCCTGTGGGAGGCGGGGGGCACTGGTGGGCGGCAGCGAGCGCGCCAGCACCCACGGCCATGCTGATTTACAGCCTGGGGCAGGAGGGAGGGGGCCGCGGGCATAGGGCAGGACAGCTCTGGGAGGTGTGCGAGCCCACTGCACCCACCCAGCATCAGGACCTGCAGCCAGGGCCTCCCTGGCCCTGAGGGATGAGGGTGGGAGAGGGGTCCTCCATGCATGGGGCCCTGGGCCCGGGGTCCCTGCGAGCTCGCAGCACCCACAGCCAGCAGCTCTGCATGTGCTGAAATGGCACTGGAGGAAAGTGCGTCCCCCTGGTCTGGGGATGTGGCGGAGCAGCCAAGCCCCTGGCAGTGGAGGTGTGTTTGCCGTGTGGGTTCTCCCACCCTCCATTGCCGGGTACGATCCTCACCCACAGGCACCGTGCTGGCTGCAGGGCTCGGATTTCCAATTGCCCTGTGAAAACACGAGGGCAGCAAGGCCAGGCACTGGGGTGAGAGACCACAAGCAACGCCTCCCATGCCACTAGGGCAGGAACTTGCTCCCGCTGCTGGCCCCGCACTCCAGCCATCCATCACGACGGCGTCTCCCTGTGTGTTTGTGCACAGGGCCCCGCTCTTTGCCTTGTCCTGCAGTGACAACAGCCCCGAGGAGGGGCTGGCCGCCATGGCCCTGAGCCCCTGCGCTCGTGCTGGCACCCAGGGCAGCGTGGCAGGACCCACAGTCAGGGGTCAGGGAAGGGCTCATCCCCCCTCAGCACTGGCCAGGGTGCAGCCCTGCCACGGCATGACGGTGAGGAGCCCCATGGTGTGCTCACGCCGAGTTGGAGGGAGCAGGGAGCCCCCCGCTGCTGCTGCAAGCTGTGCAGCGCTGCTTGTTTTTTCCTCACTCTGCAGCTGAAAAGAGGAGAAAAACTAATGAAAACAGAGCTCTGGAAGAAGCTCCAGGCCCAGAGCGGCTTCCGCCCCAATCCCCAGCAATTATCAGCCGCATGCCAGATGTTCCGACGCGATGCCAATGTCGAGAAAATAAATCTGTGGCAGGTTCAAGGTCCCTGCTGGGCCGGCACGCAGCAGCTTGCGGCTCAGCACCACGCGAGGCAGGGACGGGGCTGCGGGGCGGCTGCGGCCGCTTCCTCCTGCCGGGCGTTGTTCCCCCGGAAAGCCCCAGCCTCACACCGGCCGCTTGCTATTTTTGCAGCAAGGTGCTTTCAGGGGTAAATACGTCCCTGCCGGCCTTGGGCACTTTCCTTTGCACGGGCCCTTGCCAAGGCCGTGGCCCAGCTTCTGCAGCGGGTGCGTGGCCCCGGGTCAGGGCCGGCGCATGGGCCGCGGTGCAGCCCGGCAGGTCCTGGCCGGCAGTGGCAGGAGGGCGGCTTTGGGAAGGCACGCTCCGGAGCGGCCGCGCAGGGTCTGGGAAGAGCTGGGTCCTGGCAGGGCGGGTGCGTGGGGCTCTGGCACCGGGGATGCCCAGGTCCCTCTGCAGCGTGGGCACCAGCTGGGCACCAGCACCGACACCGGAGCCCTTTGCAGCAGCAGCATCGACCTCTTGCCCATCCTGCCACTCCCTTCCCCGCCCCATGCTGGGGCTCGCTCTGGGACTCGGGACCAGTGGTGCCCGTGGGGATACCCTGGGCAGCACGTGCCCACGCAGGCAGGAGCAGCCAGCACACACAGAGCCCGTGCTGAAGGCTGTGCGCAGCCCCAAAGGTCCCTAGGGACAGGGAGGATGTGCAGACTGGGGTGACATTTCGGTGGCCACAGCAACCAAGAGGGAGGGCCAGGGTGGCCCTGGGCTTCCAGCCGCATGGGTCCCTGGGGATGTGCGGGGAAGGGACGGCTGCTATTCAGAGCCGGGAGTGGGCCCCAAAGCCACTGCCTTGCCACAGCGTTCTCATGGCCAAGGGACAAGCACAGCCTCTTCTTCGTGCTCCTGATGGGCCCAAGCACCGGCATATCCATCACCAAAGCCCAGGCTTTTGGTCCAGTGACAGCCCTGCCCCATATCCCAGCCGTGCTGTGGGGCCAGCACAGTTGCGGTGCAGCCAGAGCCTGCAGAGCCGCACCACCCGCAGCGGGCCACAGCCGTGCTTTGGCTCCGTGCTGGAGCGTAGCCTTGATGCTCAGCAAAGCATATCTCCTTCTCGGATTTTATCTCCATCCACTCAGCTTATCGGCGGCGGGGCAGCCCTCCTGCCTGCACCACGTTCTCGGAGCGTGCCTGCAGCAGGTGTGGTCAGCACTACTGTTTGCCAGATCTCGCTGCCTGCACTGCTGGCTGCCCGCAGTCCCTGACTCCGGGGCCCGTGCCGATAATGTGCGCGCGGCGAGGACTTTGGCGATAGCGTTCCTGATGACATTACCTTGTCCCCCACATTCTTCCGATGCCACGCACGCCTTCGCTCAGGGGCGCGGGCGGGCCCAGCGCACGGCGGCGTGCGCAGATGGTGTGCAGGCAGTGCTGGGAAGCGCTGGTGGTCTCCTCCCGGGGGGACTCATTGACATATCAGTCACATAGTTCTGCATAATTGGGACTTGGATGCAGCCTCTCTTTATGTTTCCTCTTGGCAGTTGCCAACAACATGAAGCACTCCTGGGTCAAAATGACAGCCTTTTGTTTACTATTCCTTCTTATGTGCCTCATTTTCTTCAAGGATAAAAGCTCTTTATAGGAATCCTTATTGTGATGAGGTTAGCAGAGAGAAAGATTTCTCTCCAGCTTTCTCTCTCTCTTTCACAGCTGATTAGCTGGGTCGGCCCGTGGGGACAGCGACGTGGAGCTCAAATCCAGCGCCCGCCTCGGGGTCCACCTGGCCACGAGCCACGTCTGCTCTGGCACTGTCCTACCCCGCTGGCCCCACCACCTCCGCAGCCCCGTGCAGGGCACCCAGGCCACCCCGCAGCACCACGGCACCGCTCCCCTCCAGCTCGCGGGGGGCTGCCGGCAGGGGGTCTCACCGGCCTGAGCAAAGCTACCAAGAAACCCAACCGCTCCCAGGAGCTTGGGCAGGAGCTTACCGGGAGCACACACGTCACAAGCACGCTGTTACCATCCTGGCCGTTATGGCCCATCCTCTGATGTCCGCAGCAGTGATCAACCCCGTCAGAAATGCTGAGAGCAATTCTTGCACCTGCGCGTGGCAAACCGAGATGTGAGACTCATGATGGTCCAGTAAAAGAAGACCCACCAGTCTACTGCACACAATGGACTGGTTTCCAGGTTTGAACTCCAGAGGGACAGAGACTGGGCAAGAGATGAGGAGAGATGTGAGAGCAATGGGTGACAAGATGGGAGAAGTTCAGGAAAGAGATGGGGCTGGTGATGGACATCAATGGAAACCCTTCCCCAGCCCGTGCCCAGCCCTGGCGGACACGCCACCGGCCCGTCCCAGCAGGTCCTTCACCCGTTGCTGGGCTGACACCACCACCGCAGGCGTGGTGACCCAGACTTACCTCGCAGCCCTGTCCTGGCTGGTGGCCGTGGGGTGACACTCCTGGGAACAGCAACTCTTTGCAAGAGGGAAGCAGCTTATCCTTGAAAGTTACTTTGCGAAGGTCAAGAGTGGGACTGTGACAGAGCAGCCTGACAAACGCTTCTCCCAAAGTCCTTGGGCCTGATAATGTATGTCCCATGCAATGTTGACACTAGTGATCCACCAAAGATCAGGTTAACAAGTTTGACGTTAGTGACAGTGTGATTTGTTCAGCGCTGGCTCTGAATTCATAGAGCGGCTGGCCTTCGGTGATAAACTATTGCACTGCGTGCATGAGGCTGTGGCAGTTGTCACCAGCCGGAGCACCGAGATGAAAAGGAAGCAGAGCTCTAATCAAAATACAGTGGTCAGTAGAGGCTAAGCTGAAAATTAAAATGTGCTGGTACTTTTCCCACTCTAGCCTTTCTTTCCAGGCAGCCATTTATGCCAGCGCGGGGCAAGGGGAGAGGCTGGTGCAGCTCCAGCAGCTCCTCTCGCTTGGTTTGAAGGTGTGGACAAACCCGTCGCCCCACGTGCACAAAGCATCCTCTGCCATCTCCCAGGGATCCCCGCCACTGCTGACCTTCAGGGCCCTCTTAGAGGGAATAAATCCAGGGTGGAGCAGCATCAGAGCCACTCAAGCTGCACTGTGGAGGAGGAGAGCCATGGTAAATAAGAAAAATTAACACAATAGAGAGGGCAGGAGACGTGAGAGCACTCGGCAGAAGAGCAGGGCAGCGCGGCTCATGCCAGGATTGAAGCGAGGGTGCGACAAACCCTCTGGAAGGGGGGAGGGTAGGAGGGGAGGGGAGTGGGGAGCTCAGGGGGAGACGGCCACCCTGCTGCGAGCAGCCTGGAAGGGGCAGAGGCAGCGCAGCCATGAGGACCGCGGAGACGCTGGGGGAGATGGAGCAGGTCTGGGGCCAGCATCAGCGGGGAGCTTTTCTGCAGAAACACCTACAGATGGGCTGCGGGAGCAGTGCCCCCTCCTGAACTAGGTCTTCTCCTCCCTCTGCTCACCACCCGCTCCCACGATGCCCTCGGAAGAGAACGTGCAGGGCCTGCGGGGCAGCACAAGGTCGTGATGTGCGGCTGGAAAAAGGATCCTTCCCAAAAGTGAGTTGTCCCGCTGCAAGCTCAGGACTAGACCTCAGGTGAAGTTGAACGTGTTCAGTGCTGATTTATGGTCCAGCACATTTATTGCATCCGCTGTGAGGGGTTATTGCAAGCACAGTGCTCCAGCTTGGGGGAAAGACCGCTTTGCCTGGCTGCAAATAACTGTCATGGGCCCAGGACAGGGCAGAGCACTGCCCCACTGGGTCCTTGGCTTGGCCTGAATTTTGAGACAGCTCTTCTGACCATCCCCTGCTCCCCAGATGAAAGCCCCTTTTTGAGTTTGAACAAGCTTGTCTCTGGAGTACAGATACTGGGCAATTTCCTAAGCACGAAAGCCCGTTGCAGGAGGACAGCCCTGCCCTTGCAGGGACCCCTCTGCTCCACGCAGGACCCAGAGCGACCCAGCCTCCCCTGTAAGCGCGGCCAGGGAAGGGCCGGGCTCTTCATCCACCCGTTCTGCCTAAGGAACCAGCCCCACCATGGGGTTGAGGGCAGAGACCCGGCAGCGCCACTCCTCGGCCTCCCAAACGGGCCGGCAGAGTGGGGCTTGGCTACCCCACGGCCGGGGTCACAGCGAAGGGGCAAGTGATGGAAAGAAAACACCCCAAAACCGGCCAGTGAAGGAAAGCAGACTCTCAGCCCACACCTCCCTGCCCTGGGGCTGGGGACAGGTTCTGCCCCACACAAAAACTCCTTATTACAACCCAGCAGCTCTGTGTTCAAACTCCATTGGTGATGAAATCCTTCAGCTCAGGAGAAATACAGGGAGGGCTCCATCCCTGTGTGCCAGAAGGCTGACACTTAACGGCTATTTCTTTGCCACAGAATCGCCCATTATTAAAATAAGTGGGGGAAAAAAAAATCTGAAACAGTTTTAAGCACAAGAGCTCCTAAGCATTAGAAAGGAAGACTTTCCATTTTTGTGAGTTTCGCAATGCAGAAAGCGCCGGCAGCCTCACGAGATGGAGCCGCGGAGCGCAGGGGCCGCTGCTCACTTGGAGCCACCTCTGTGGCAGCGCCGCATCTCCGAGTGGGTCTTAACGTGTGCTCTCTAATAGGTGCGGAAATGCAAATACAAAAAGTGCTTCTTAGTCTTTTGACATGCACCCACCTCAGTGACATGAGAGAATTAAATTATTTCTGCGGTTTCACTCCAGAGCACGCTGCTGGAGGGTTTCTGGTGTACTTGCTTGTTTGGATTATTCTTCCTACCTGTAGCAGCTGTCACCACACAGGTCTCCGGCTGCTGGTGCAAACCCTCCTCGTGCTGCACCACGGCCACGGGTGCCCATCCGAACCACCGCACGTTCTGGTCGTCCCACAGACAAGGAACCCCTGGGTGACAGCGCTGGCGAGGCCAGGCACCCCAGCGGGCACCCCGGGCTGCAACTGTGCAATGACCAAACGGAGGAAACCCATCCTCGTGCTTTCTCGCCTCGGCCTGGGCAGGGGAAGGGGACCACTGCGCGTCTGTGGCACACCAGGATCCAGAAGACCGTGCAAACCTTCACCCTTGCATTGCTCCTGCTCGTGCCCCCCCGGCAGCACAGGCCCCCCGGCCGACCCTGCCCTAGGCAGAGGCCGCTGCCAGTCTGCACTGCCCAGCACAGGGCTCATGCACCCGCCCGAGCCCCGAGCCACACCAACGGCACCAGCGCCTTCCCCAGACCCACGAACGATTCCAGCCCCGGCTGCTCCGCGGCAGGATGGTGTCAGGCAGGACAGTGCTGCAGCTGCCACCCACACCAGTGCTAGGCTCCGTCACCCTGATGACCGAGGGAGAACGTTGCTGAAGGGGGAAGGCGCAAGCGAAGAGCAGACACCACCGGTGCAGAACAATTCACATTTATTAGTTCATACAGCTAACACTTGCTAAACATGCGTTCAACACTTATTGGTCACATTTCCACAGGTAGTCAAGTCACAGAGCAGAGCAGCGGAGCAGGGGCAGGTCGGGCTGACACGGACCCGCGCCGGTCCCGCTGCGCGAGGGGGGCCGGCGGTGCCACGGCGCGCCTGAGACGTGCCGGCAGAAACATTCATTTGGTCATAGCGTAGTGACGGAAAGGCAGCTCCCGAGAGGCGCAGCATGGTGCCCGCTCCTCCTCGGGCGCTGCAGGGTGAGAGCGGCAGCGGCCGGCCATGCTCTCCTGCCCCAGCCCCGGCTGCGAGCGCGCCAGCGTTCACCGTGTGTCATGCCGAGGCAACATCCTGCTTCCCTGATTTATGCAAGGGATCGTGGGAAAAATGAAGTGTTTTACTGGGAGAAACCATCACCTGGAACATCAACGGAAGGACCCAAAGACCAACCCGTCTTGGAAACGTCCTGCAAACCTGCGATGGGCCGACACAAGTGCATGGCAGCAAACCGGCCCCGCTCCCTCGAGCTGCCCAGATCGCTTCCACCCAGGACGTATGTGCGAGGGCTACAAACGCAGCCTCTGCATCGCATCTGCACCTGGACAGAGCTGGAACTGGGCCTGTGGCTTCATGGGCACCAACAAAAACCAAACCGGCAAGAGCCACGTCCTGCCCCGCGCTGTGGGCAGGGGCTGCGCTCCGCTGGGAGGGACGCCGGAGCTCAGCCCTCCCCAGTGGATCGCAGACTCCTGTCTCTCATGGTGAGGGGACACACAGCTGCAGCCGCAGGGCACTGCCCACGCTGTGAACAGCAGCTCGGTGCAGCAGCGGCCGTGGCGGGGCACCGCCACGGCACATCGGCGCTGGGCAAGAGCAAGGCGTGCACAGCCCCGGCGTCTTCCCAGGGGGCCCGGGGGTCCAGGTGGGATGCAGAGTCAAAACCAACACCCCAGGTTGAGATGCTGTGGCAGTAACAGGAACCATGCCACAACCCATGGGAAGGGAAACAAAACTCCAGCTATCACACCCCCCCGTTCTTCACTGGCAACAACACTGGCAGTATTTTGTTTTTCACACAATCCCTTTGAGATGATAAACAGGATGTCACACGAGGTAGTTTTGTTATGGAAATTGAGTCAATAATGTTATCAACTATTACAAGACATTTTATAAATTGAAAGAAAACAATGAATCACAAAAGGCTTTGTTAAAGTTGATCGTCATCTGGTTTTAATTTCTGTTTCTTTTTGCCCTTGGGGGCATTTCTGCCACTGAACCACGTTGCTTCTTTCATAGACTTGTTACAGGTCAGCTGCACAGGAGCTCTTTTTCATTTTTTTTTTCCTAAGGGGAAGATACTGCCTGCATTGGCCTCCCCAGCTTCTTGCACAGCTGGTTTAAACTCAGATTTGCAGATCCCGGCCAGTTAGGCTGGCGGGAAGGCGGGTTTCAGCCCTGCAAGCTGCTGCTCACTGCTGGCACTGCCCGCAGCTGCATCGGGCTGGTCGGGGCCTTTCGGATACTCCTAGCAGCTGGCACTGAACTACGTTTACATGTCAGTACCTTTCTCAAGCAGTCTGAATGAATCTACAACCTCACCGATGCATTTATACTGACTGGAAATTAAAATGCTCTAATTCATAAGCAACAGAACACAGAGCACTGGGACTGGCTGCCAGGCCCTCTGCCTCATTGAGAAATTCCCAGTTTTCCCTTTTCCATGGGTGCTCAAGCACATTTAACACCAAAGGCAGTAGGATAAGGTATTTGCAAACCACTCCGAACGTGGAAATACAGACAAACTTCTCCCAGCCCTAGGAGCTGATGTGCCTTCAGCGAAAGCGTGAAGTCACCAAAACCGATGGTATTTTACCTTCACCATTTCCCCATCCAACAGCGCTGGCGGGAAGGAGGGCTGGGTGCCACAGGGCAGAGAGGAGGCAGGGCAGCTCCGGGGCTGGCGGGTCCTCCCCTCAGCCCTGACCAGTCCCTCCTTCCCAAAGCCCCTCGGACACCCGCGCCGCCCCGGGCTCAGCACCACGAGCCCCGTGGAGCAGAGCGGACCCACAGCTGCCAGCTCGTGCGAGGGCAAAGCAAGCTGCAGCTCCCCTCGCCACCACCTTGCGACAGCCCAAATGGCAACGTGCATCTTCGGGATGCTTTTCCCGTCAGACTGCCTCTAAGCCTTCAGTAGGCAAACTTCCCACAAGCCAAACCAGAAGTTTTTCCCCCAGAAAACTCCATATGGGGGCTTTATTCAGCTTTCAATGGGTCCTCCAAACAAGTCATGAAAGAAGCAACTGTTGCAACATCAAAACTAGGGTTTCTCTGGGTCACATTTTAAATACTTATCCCTGAGCTTCTGTGTATTGTGAACAACACACCGTGAACCCAGAGAAACACCACAGCTTGATACTGACATCCTATGTATTACCCTCGATTTACACATCTTCTACAACTTAAAAATTAGCTTCATACTTAAACTAGTTCCCCAAGTTTCCCCCTTTCTCCTGCCCTTTATGTGGCAGGGATGATTGCCGCTTATTATCCTGAGAAATACAGAAATAACAATATTTTCACAGACACCAAGCTTCAGAGCTTCAAATCAAAACCAAGAAAGAAGAAAGAATGAACGGTAAATAGCACATTCACAGGAGAATCTTTTTTTTGTTTGTTTTTAAAAATGTAGTAAAGATAAAAGAAATTCAAGTTTGTTTTTTTTTTTAAAAAAAGGTTGGTTTGAAGGACAAGACTTAAAATCCTTAACCTGAGGTGGCTGCGGTTCTGTGCAGATGCTTGAAGAGCGACGGGCAGGCGGATCCTGCCGTGTGCAGCAGAGAGAGGGATGGGCAGCGAGCGGCACTCGACGTGAGCTCAAGCCTTTGCACGGGCAACCGAGGGGCAGGGGCACGGCCACCCAGGGCTCCCCAGCGAGCCAGAGCAGCCCTGCTGAAACGCCGGAGGGCCCGGGAGCCCCGCTCGCCCTGCTGGCGCTGCTGGGTGTTACTGGGGCAGCAGCTTGCCGGCACAGCTCGCCCTGCAGCTGGCAATCCGACCGACCGCTTTGCGCTGATCGCTCTGAAAACACCGCGTTCCCCCTTTTGGTCTTTGCGCGGCGGGAGACGGCAAAAGCTCAGGATTGAAGAATTACAGAGAAATCCAGAGCTGCACGCCGATGACCCAAGGCAAGCAGCGCCTCTGTACAGCACTGCCAGCTGGCAGGCATGAGATGAGAAAGACAAACGCCCCGGCGTTATTAACAATTAGAAGGTAGCTAAGGCGTATGCAAAACAGCCGGAGAGTTACCTCCTGCTGCATCAATTTTGCCATGCCCAGAGTCCATCAGTTTAGATTGGCACCTGGCACCTCTGAGCATCCCGGTCGGCCCTCTCGAGGGGCCAGGCACGCCGAGGACAAGGACTCACTACTGACACACACAGTGCGTCAAGGCTCAGCTCACGGGGCAGAAGCCTGACCCAAAGGCAGGCAGTGGAAGAAAACCCAGTCGCTTTCAAAAAGCTTCTGTTCAGGTCCTGGGGTCTTGCCCCTCGAGCTGGGACTCAGCCCCATCAGCTGGCAGCAGCAATTTCTGCTCAGGTCTCGGTAGTGGGTGACGAGCTTCAAGCTGTAAAACAGCAGCTAGGATACCTCTGCAGCGTCCCTCTGAATATGTGAGCCTGAGCACTTCAAATTTATGTCCCAAATCTCTGTTCGGATTAAAAGTAACTCTTCAGCTTTCCATCTGCACAAATGCTATGAAGGAGAGGAGGGGGTCAGTCAGCCAATTTATCTTTCAAATAGGAGATAAAAATTGACTTGTCATGGCAGAAAATTCTACCAAAGACTATTATTGTTGATTGATTTCTCTATGACAGAAGGTCAGATAAGCAAGAGCAGATAGATACCAAAGATAATGAACTTCCCCCTACTAGCATTAAGCACAAATAAAATATGAGTCCCTGTAAACCGAATGTTACGTGAAGAATGGAACAAAAATTCCAACCTTTCCAGGGTGTCCTTCAAACCAAATTCACAAATACATCTAGTAACTGACCTAACGTCTCTACATCTCTAGCTACACTCCTACCTCCTCATAATACCTGAGTTTGCAATGCAACACATTCACTTTACCCTGTTTAAAAAATACAAGCCGTTAGAGGACTTGGTGCAGAAGATATTAAGAATGACTGTCCAGTGAGCTAGGTTCTGGTTCGGTACATTAGCATCTTCCTTACTTGTCAGTTTAGTAAGGCTTTTCTACTCCCTGCAACAAATGAGTTATTTGTTAATGGATGCTGCTGCCAATCAACCTTTGTAGCATTTGCTTTGTACAATAGAAAGTAGAAAATTCTTGTCCATTCATCATCATAAATGAATTTAGGTTTTTTGTTGTTGTTGGTACAGCATTAGTCTTGGGAGTCTATTTTGGATAAACGCAGAATACCTAATAGATTATTTTTGTTGGGTATTTGGCAATAGGATGACCACTTTTATGTACACTAATTAAAACAAACTCTTATTCATCAACAGATTATAATAATTCAGTAACTGCAGAATAAAATTACTCCTATGCAATTTTAACAATTCCTTGAGTGTATAAAACAGCAGGCCAGAAGATAACCCGTAATAAAAAGATCATATCGAGCTATTTGGAAATTAAACTTAAAAGCTGAGAAATACGTTCTAACTTACAAACAGATACACTAAAATCTTCCCATTTACACTTGAGGTATAGGCTGTATGCAGAAGGCTTTCCTGAGAAATACGCGCTTGTCTCATTTTACAGTCAGAAAGTAAATGAGATTTACGGAACCACCTTTGGATTATGAAGCCCCATCAAGCTGAACTGCTGCTGGGCCCAGCAGCTGTTACCCGTAACATCCTATTTAAATAATGAAAAATGAGCAGCTAGTGGACTTTTAGAAAAGGGCAACCACGGAGCCGGGAGATGCCCAAGCTGGGCTGCAAAGTGGGCGAGGCGCCTGGGTGCGCGGTCAGCCAGCGGCGGGTCTCCGAGGAGGGGTCCGACCGCGGCGGTCAGCACCCAGGAAGCGGCCCCGCTGCTCACTAACCGAGAGGCATGCAACGGAGGGAGCACCCGCTGGGTGAAGGGGAAGGAAAGACGACTTTGGTGAATGGGATTTTTCTCCTTTCACCGTCACATTCATCTCACAGCAGCTTCGGTACCTCTGAGCGGCACTCACCTTGTGCCACACAGCTGTCGTCAGGACAAGTCAAAAAGGTAGCAACTGGTCCCTCCTACCCTGAAGGAACAGAAGTTGTTTCCCAAAATATTTTTAAAACAGTACTCAAACATTTGTTGACAAACCCTCTTGCTACATAAACATCAGATTCATACCTAAGGACACAGGGAAGGAAATCCAGCCAGGGCGACACGGCTGCCTAGGAGAGTCTCCCAACATTCGTTCTGAATGAAGGGGAGGAGAACAAGAACATCTCATCCAACCTCCCCACCACCAGCACCACGAGCAGGAAACCATGAGGTTCCTTATGAGAATACCCAAGTTTATCTAAACACCAGCACTTGGCAAATACTCAGACAGCTAACCAGTTGTCATTAAACCAGTTCTCCATGCAGTGGAGTGGTGTGGAGGTTGCGAGATGGAAACTCCAAGCCTTGCAACACCTAGGACAGAACAGCTTACCAAGTACTGCGTTAATACCATTTTTCCTGGTAAGAAGGGATTCCACAAGCAGCAGAACAGTCCTGGCAGGGTATGACCATGGATCACGCATTCCCCGAGTCCAGCAGAGAAAGCTATGCCAGAGGACACTGGAGTCCCCTACCCCGTTAAACAGGTCTCATTTAACCACAGGGTACGTTAACTGTTCCCAGAAACAGGCTGCCTGGGATTGCTGCAATGCAGAAGCCTCGCCGGTGGTCAGATACCACCTTGGAGGAATACAGTAAAAGAGGCAATCCTGCCTCTTCTCTAAGTAGGTTTTTCCTGCTTTTGTGAACCTAAAATGGATGTTAAGGAAGTGATGAGAAATTACTTGCAGTTCTCTAGCAACAGGAGTACCTTTGTGTAATGCTAGGAGCCTGCTACAAACTGCAGCAACCCAATTTCAGTCGAAGGGAAAGGCGCGCAGCAATAGTGAGAGGCCAGCTGGTCAGGCCGGGGCTGGGGGCAGAGCCCACTCCTGCTGCTCCCAGGAGGGCACGGGAGCAGCGAGCCCCTCGCAGCTCGGGAGCGCCACGACCCCGCTGGGGCAGGACTCAACCGCAGGAGCTACCACCTGCACCTGAAAGCCGCCAGGGGAAAAGACACCCACTGGCTAGACAAACTCTTCCTTCTTCTCCACTCCCTGCCCTTTTTTTTAATTATTACTATATTTAAAGAAAAAAAGCTTGGCACTTCTCTAACACCCACTTCTCTGAAATCGCCCGTTCGGAATACTAACAGCTCTGTCGATGCGGTGAGGCCGTTTGCTCTCTACGACAAACGCTTTTGGATACAAATCATGGAAAGAGCAGTGCGCGAACAGCATCTTCTCCTTGAGGTAGTCTTAGTCATCTCAGTCCCCAGCCCCCAAAATAAAAAAGAACTAACCCTAACAAACACTGTAACATTAAACATCTTCACATTCTGTAAACCGCTGGAGAATGCATCTGCTGCATTCATACAGAACCATGTGCATCGTGTTGAAGATCATACATTCAACTCTGTCGTGAAATAAATATATAGGAAAAAGAGTAAAAAAACAAAAACAAACAAAAAAGATTCTTGCTACAATGGCAGGGACGCCCACCGCCCCGTCTCCTGCCTGGATCACGTTTGCCCCTCTCCCGAGGTGAGCCAGCTCCCTGCCTGAGGCACAGCGTAAGGCACCGGCCCGGCCGAGCTGGGCTTACTCTTTGCTCACACTCGTCTTGCAGGAATGTAGAACAGCCTTAAAAAGGAGAGGCAGCTGCTCCAGGGGGACATTCACCATTTTTCCTGGTAAGGGAAAAAAGAAAAAACAACAACCAGAATTAGCAGCCACTCCTGAATCAGATTTCAGAGACACCTAAGCCAGCCACGCTGGAGATGGTTTTACCTTGAACCTCTCAGAGAAACAGTTAATCATCCTACTGCTACATTAGACATTTGATATTCATTTGGACACAACAGGATTTATTATTTACTGAATTGAAAGCTAAATAAATGGGCAAAGTCAGATCAAAATGATTTCTCCACAATGGAGCAGTATTTATAGAAACTGGGAAAGACTAAATCTCGTCTCTCCTCAAACTCCCTTGTTGATCTCAATGAGTAAATTACGAGAGCTACTCTGTGATTATTATCTGGTTTGTTACAGGAGAGTCGGATGAAGCATACGGAGCCTTGACACAGGGAGGCAAGTATCTCCCTTTGCCATAACAGTCAGGAACAAACAATGTTTTAGTAACACCAGACCTTGTAGATCTAATTAGTGACACAACTGCATTTGGAAGTTCACCTGTGGATTTCAGAGGTCCAGACGAGCTGAAACCTGGGGTTACACTGCAGATCTGCCTGCCGCTCTGCTGATCACCTGCTCCTTAATTAAGTGGCATTTCAGACACCTCTATTTCTTTGAGATAACTACTCAAATCAGGATTACACTCTTAGAGACAAAATGCCTCTGAGATGGGACTGAAAGGAAGAAAATAAAAGGAGAACCTGACCGAAGTACTTAAAGGGCAGCAGGTCAGAGCCATGCACACCTTCTCGGGAGCAGGGGACTCGGGAGCGGGACGTAACGCCGTGTGTGCCAGCGTCACAGGGACGGCTCGCAAAGAGCCAGTCTGGCCGGGGGAGCCAGGGGTGACGGGAGATCACCTTAAAGGTGGGGGAGAAGCTTCGATGGAAAAAGGTCCCACACAAGTATCGCCCACCAAAGTTGACAGGAATTTCGCTGTTCTAAATCAATTTTCTTTTAAAAGCAAATTTCACAACTTGCACACGATCCCAGTGGGAGAAGAGGTCAAAAAGTTACCTGCAATATATCGTATCTCTGGCAAACACATCATTAAATCCGGAAAACGGTTTGGCTGGTGTGGGTATTTGTACTCTGTGAAGTCCTGGCAAACATACCAATACCGCTTATTCAGCTGCTCCAGTTGGGACGCGTTAGTCAGACCCCTGATGTCTGAAAGCGAATATGATTAGAGTAATGAAAACATGACGAAAACATCTTAGAAGAGCAGCAGCCTCACACTTACTGTCATTTCTTCAGGACAGACAGACTGATTGCTAAAACTCTAAGCTGGGCCCCTGCTCAGGGACTGGCTTCGAGTGCCCAGTTGGACAAATATTAAAATTCCCGTCTCCCCTCCTGGCGTGCCTGCACTGCGGATGCGTCTTTACACGCGTGTCTGGGTACAGGATTTCCTTCCATGGAAGACCAGGATGAGAACAGCTAATATCCTAAGCTGCTCATCTACAGAGCTCAACAGAGATAACAGCTCCAGCAACCTTAAATCCCCGCCTGCCTGGTGTAAAGCAGCTGTATGTCAAGGTTTAGTCCTCACAGCAGATTCAGCGTAATACTTCCTCAGACAGAAACATGTTGATTTTAGCTATATCATCTTGGCTGAGGAAAGCGCTCAACTCTATAATTCAAGGTATCATCATATTTCTCCCCATCTGCTTATGAATTATGTCATATGAGCTTTATAAACTTGTCAACTTCTTATTTTTAAATTTAGCTTTGCCAATGTCAGGCAACTTTCACAAAGGAAAAATGGACATTTCCAAGCTATCAAACTGGCAGGAAGTCCCGCTGCCACCGCTCGGCGTGATCAACGGCATCGGCACGCTGCTGGGGGTCCTGGGAAGGATCCAGCGCGGTGGAGCAAGGAAGCTGCAGACCCTCGGTGCAGACTCGGTATGTAAGACCATCTGACGGAAGAGGCATTTATCTACTGCCCAAAGGCTGACTTTTAAAAATAATTCTCAGGTATTTCACATAAAAAATTGCAAACTTCAACTAAAAATAAAAGAAGACAGGAAGTTAATGAAAATACATTTTGGAAAACAATGGAGACAGCTCAAGAAGTGCATTATCCAGTGTCAGGAAACTGCCCAGGGAAGCAAACCGGAACCTCAGCCCGGCACAGATTGAAGTGTCAGCACTATCTCCCGCTGGAAATGAGTGGGGGAGGAGAGCGCCTGCAGCACATTTTTACAGACTGCAACTATCTTTCACAGTACAAAAGACTTCGGGGACATTTATTTCCAAAATTACAGCTGAACACCATCCACTAAGCATTTGCCTCTCAACAGTTGTCTTCATTTACAATGTGAAGGAATGTCCTGCAAGGCCCCACAGATGCAACACCACAACAAACGACCGGGAAAGGGGATCCACAAGCCGTGGATTGAGCCAACGTTCAAGGGTGGAGACAGGGACAATCACTACTGAGGAACAAAACCAATCCATTCCGAACAATTTCAGCTCACTACAGTTGTTAGGAAATGACCAGGATCTTCTCTCATGTTGAAGAATTACTCTGCATGGATTTTGAAATGTCTAGGGTCTTGCAACAGCAAGCCAGCTTTAACGGGCTGGTTAATCACGTGAGGATTCAGTCCCTTCTCAGGCAGAATTCGTTGCCTTCGTATAAATACTTCATTCACAATTACTTTTCACTTTAAAGACCTAACATTAGGTATAGAATCTAAATAGTAAGAAGCCAACTAGGTGGCCTAAGTATATATCCTGAAGGTCAATATTTTAGAGTCAGAAAAGCTCTAAAAAAAGGGAGGATTTGTTTTACAAATTCACCCTTTAAAGGTATCCCACTGCGCAGGGTGTTTGGTCTGCACAATGGCAAACACATACAGAGAAGTTTCAGAGCTTGAGTCTCTGTGTGGGCCTCGGACCCCTCTCTCCCATTTCTCAACAGGGAAGCAAATACTGCTCACACTGTTTCAGAGAATTTCTCCAGTGGGACCGATACCTTCTCTTCATCGGCTCACCTTGATTTAGGAAGTTAATGGCTTTCATACACGCGTACTCCTCGTTGCTGACCTTCAACTGGTTAAATTTGCGAAAGAGGTAGATCAACCGCTCCATCACCTCCATCCCCTCTTCACTGAACCTGGCGGATAGAGATCACACATCACTGTACACAGGACACAGTCTGTACAATAAAGGCAAGAAGCTTATTAAAATAACTTCAGAGATTTTAACATCTTGCAAGAGAATTTTAAAAAAAAATTATCATCAAAACTGCTTGGAGTCTGCTGGCACCATTAAATTAAAGTAGAAGTAAGGAGGAAAATGACTTGGTTACAAACTTGACTGTTACAGGTATTTCAGCAAAAAAAAATCTCTTGGTGATTCAGTTCATCACCAGCCTGCTCTGACAGAGGAAAAGGTTTGATGGGGCCAGGAACAGGCAAAAACTTCTTGCATGCTTGCAGGCACACTGCTGTGCCTCTCTGCACTTGTGTTTCCCCAGATTTCAATAGGGATTGTGCCTTCGCATTTCGCTGGGCTAATAGGAGGTTTAACTAAGCATCTGGGGTATGAGATAAGATTTTGTAGAAATGTGGAGTGATAGTTGTCTTCTAGGACACGAAAATATCCTGCAAAACACCTGTAGCCAAGATGCAAGGGTCGGCAGGCATTCCCCGTCTGCCTGGTGTTGCACTGCATCTACCCACGACAGAAAGCAGCCCACAGCCACGTTACAGAGCACTGTGCCTTGCTCCTGATGGATGCTTTTGCAGGATAAAGGCACCTCTAGTAATCCTCGAAGTGGCCCCCCAGTTCAGAAGACAAGCCACCCCCAGCAGTGTTTCACATGTTCTCGCCCCTCACTGCCTCACCCCCTTCTTCAGTTTGCTTTCCACCACTTGCAGCAGCCCAGCATAGCCTGCACTGGCCACCAGCAGAAACACCGACGCATCCTTGGGGGCGCGGAGGCATCCCCAACAGCTGCACAGCACCCTGCACCCCACCCTGGAGATCTGGGATCGGTGCTGCCTTACAGCACGTTACAGAGGAGCGCTGGCTCTCTGCAGCAAACACACCCCACCTGACACCCAAGTTTTTTTGAACAAACCCCTCCATGCTACAAAGCTGATAAATTAATTTTATCCATTGCCTATCGAATCGGTGCAATCCCCAGGCTTTGGCTCTGCACAGCACATTTGGATGTATCAGCTGAACGGCGCAGCACGCAAGCGGGGCTGCTCCGGTGGTACAGGACTGCAGGAACACAGACCCCAGACCCTGCTGCAGAGAAACTCCCAGAACAAAGTCCATTCCCAAGGGCAGAAGTGCCTATAATTCCTCATACCTGTAGAGTGCCGTTGGAAATCGCTTTGTTTTAAACACCGTGGAATTACACCAACCCACCTACAACAGTGGCGCACACTTCATTTATCTGACAGGCAGGTGAGGCAGCTCACCTCCCAGAAGTGACTCACAGAGATCCTGTACGTCCACACAGCCGTATGTATTGCCTGTTCATTATGGTTTGTTCATTTTCCTCAGCTGAGAGCTTTTGGGGTGAGACATACTGCAGGAAGGCTGGAATCCTTCTCACAAATATAAATATGCACAAAACCACAAATAACCAATGTTATAAAGGGAGTGAAACTGCAGGCAGTGGCCTAAGGTTGAATCATGCAGCCTAAGGAACGCATTACTTTTCCTTCTAAACTTCCCCCCTCAAATAGGACGTGCAGCATTCATAGCACTTAATAAATGCTCATCAAGATCCAACCGGAAAAGCACCGCTGCTGGTGTGGACTGTCAGGGATCCTCCACTGGAATGTGGATCCACCACCTACACCCACCCCGGAGATTCTCACCGGGTACAGCCACACTCACTTCTGAATTTGTACTGTTCGCTGAAAAGAAGCTGCACATTTCTCCGGAGCGTCGCGCCCACGCTCGCCAAGGGAAGCCAGTGACACAGATGGGCGGGAGAGGGCACGCTGATGCACAGGGAATGTAGATCTCCCCCAAATCTCCTGGGAAATTGCCTGACGGAGGTTTCGCTGGGGCAGAACAAGGTCCTCCTGCAGAAGGGGGTGCTGGGCTTCTTCAGGAGCGACGCCCCGCGTGTGCACCGCGAAAAAGCCGTGGTGTAAGCAACAAGCAGGAGCAGAGCTGGAGGGCGCAGAGGGCTGCCGGTGCCTGCAGGCACGCTCCGGGACCATCCCACGTGTGCCAACCACCAGAACAGCGTCTCGGGAACGCGTCTCACAGCAATATCCCAGTTTCAAAGAAACCACGTATTGCAAAAATGCTCAGAAGTAGGACAGAAGTGTTTAGGGAAGCTTCAGCTGCGCTCTGGCATTGTACAGCACAAAGAATAAGAGCACAGCCAGAAAGCCATCTTTGAATAGAACAAAAATAGAACCTTTTTCACTGAATAATACCTTATTTTGGCATGTGTGTTTGTTTACTTCAAAGTTATTTGTAAAATGCATGGTGGAGTTTGACCTCAGAAAAGTGAAAACAAGCTATCTGAACTCCAGGTCACTTCTTCAAGAAAGTAATATTGTAAGTGATGAAAGCCTTGTCGGCTAATCTAAAGTTGTACAAGTTTTCCTGCTCTCAAGTTGACATTAAAAATCTTGCAGGTGCAAGACTGCAAAGCTCAAGAAGTTAATGAGCACAAAGACCACTCAGTCGTCTGTTGGGTTTAATTGTTTTTAGAGCATGCACATTTTTACCAGCCACTCATCACTTCATAAATCCAGGAGAGCTCTTCTCTCATTCCTGCAGTTGAACTGTCTTACTTTTCTGTGCATACTTTCCTCCCCCTTTCAAACAAAGCTGTTCTGTTTTTCACAGCCCTATTTCTCCTCGAGGACTGACTCCTCCACACACTTTTCCTCGCAGTTTACACCAGGCAAGTTTCTGGCTGGGAGTTATCGGGATCAGCTGGGGAGGAGGGGAAAGGGAAGCGCTATCAGGAGTGCTGGAGGAGGTCAGGAATCTATGCATTTCATATTCATCTCCAGAAAAACAGCACAATGAAAGAAAACATTTGATCTAGGAGGCACACAGAACATTTAGCCAGTTGTTAGAAGCAATTAACACACAGGGGCTGGGGAGCTTATCCTATGCCTTCATTCGTCACCTGCCTAAGCAGTAGCATTGTTCCCGTCACTTTGCTAAATAAGAACAGAAATTAACCCCAGAGCTCCAGACTATCTCAGCTCAGTGAAATTTCTTCAGCCGGCTGTGAGATCTAATGAACTTCGGCTTGCAATCATGTCTGATCAACACCAGAGGAAACAGGGGCTCTTAGAGGAAACCCGCAGTCTGACACCTCCTCGTAAGAGCGCCTCGCAAATCTGAAGGGAGCAGCTTTTCCACCAGTGCATCGGACAGGGAGACTGACACCCATGAGCTATGCCACTGCCACCTGCAGACAGTCAAGGTATGGTTGAACTACCATAAAGACAACTGGGAGGGAGCCAGGCGGTTTGAGACCCCTCATCTGTGCAACTTCACACTAAATGGCTTTTTTGGTGTGTATTTTCCCATCTTACTAATGACAATTAATGATACTTGAAAAGCTAACTCAGAAGAGACTACAGAAACATTCCGCTCCCAAGAACACCTATTTTCATCCATGTGTACAGATCTTCTCTGAAGGACTTTCGAGGCGACCAGCTCTGAATTGCCGGTTTCTGAAGGGCAAGGATTCCTCCTTTGTCTTGTTTTCTTACCTCTCGCTCGTATTTAGCGCAAACCCAAAATGAAACAAACACTTCTCTTTTGAGGCTCTGACCAGGACAGCAGGAACAAAAGGACGGCTGAATGCAGGAACAAGTGTTATTGTGGTTTTCTATGACCCTTACTGTTCCTTGCAGGAGCAGCACCAGATGCACGATGAATGGCCGGGCAGAACAGCGCCGTGGAGGAACCTGCCCCAGGAAATGAGACACCTGGGTCCAGCTCTCGGCTCCCCCACTCCTCCGCCATGATCGTCAGGCAGCCAGCCCCTCCGGTTGTCAAAAAAGACGCACAAAGGAACCTCAAAGAACTGTTAGATACTGCGATGGCTGAGGACCACGGCAGTATTTTAAATGTCTGCTCATAAGACGCTTAGATCCCCTGGTGACTCTTGCAAAATCGCCAAGCCTAGCAAGGGCAGAGCGCAAACGGGGCAGATGTTAAAAGGGAGGGTGGGCAGCAGTTTCCGTAAGTTCTACCTATTCTGCCATAATATTGTGAGATTGTGAGCCTACTACCAAAAGGAGATCTGTCTGGCACCAGGACTACAAAACAAAACACCCAAAGCAAAAAAACACACCCTGACCAAAATGATAAATGAAAAGCAGGTTCCTCAGAGCATCAGATAGCACGTACTACGGAAAAAACACGAGCGAAGTTGCAACATCTTTAAATTTATGTAATCAAAACAATGAAATAGCAATTAATAACAAATGCTTTGATAATACAGACAACCAGCTTTGTGAACAACCTTTCCACTGGCCCAAAGGGTTTTTAAATAAGACCTTCCATTCTGTATCTCAGGGTTACCCAGTGTTGGTTGGTTTTACTCTCCCTGTAAAAAAGGCGGTTTGTAGGGCTGTGCTGGAGGATGACAGCATTGCTATGCAAACTTCAGAGAGCACCATGCAGCACTATGCGCTGCGGAAGGAATTTTTGACTCAACACTGCCTAACCATGGTGTACTTTCTAAGCCTGAAACAACCGTTCCCTAAAAAATAGAGAAGGAAAACAGCAGCAGGTGAGGTGACCTGTCCCAGGAGAGGCAGTTAGCTGGTCACAGGGTGCCCAACCACCATCCTCCTCACGGCTCCTCCAACCCTAGATCTTGCTCCCCTACCCGTGCACTCAGCCTGACATCTCACCTGTGCAGCTCGTCATCAGAGGGAGAGTACTTGGACGTGACATCTGCAAGGTCACCAAAGATCTGCTTGCTGTAAACAGTCAGTGAGGAGAGCAGGATCAGCTCCTGCCACGTAGAGCTGAGCAGGCAGGTATAGTCCTTGATGGAGAGTTCGCAGAAGAATGGCAGCTTCTTGATCCAAGCAATCTGCCTGAAAAGCAATTCATCCGCCAGACGACACAACAACGCAAACAGCTCTGCCTGAGTCACTTTGTACCTGCAGGCACAGTTAATATGAAGGTATAAAAACAATTAACAACATTGAATGACATCATCTGACAAGGCACTTGAAAAGCAAGGCAAATGCCACAGGAATTCACGTTCAAGTGCCCAACATGCTGGTGCCCAGAGTGTCACCTGCCAGCGGGAGCTGCGATGGGCAGCACCCAGCCTGCCCGGCCAGGGGGTGCGAGGGCAGCCCCCCGTGACCACCGGGGTCACCCACCCAGCCAGCCGTGGGGCAGCTCGGCCTCACAGACAGCCCTTCAGCTCTCACCTACTCTCACAGACTACCCAGCTTTTTTCCACCCATGTGTATTTTTCCAGGTACCATGCTTATTTAATTATTTTAAATAATTAATTTATTATTTTTAATTTGTACAGTTAATGCAATCTCAGGGCTGAAACCCACTGAAGGTGCTCCCGCGCAGGCTCAGCCTGGCCATGTAGCCTGAAACCCCACACAAAGTCCATGCACGCCAGCTCCAGCCCCAGGCAAGGGCACAGGCCACCCACGGGACACGGTCTGGTTTGCTGCTCGCACTACAGCTGCACCTTCTCCCAGGGGACATGCCCCCCGTGCCGATCGGGCCGTGAACGCGCGCACCCAGCCGCCCCGCTCGCCGTCAGCAGCCTCTGCCACGCAAGCTGCAGCCGTGCGTGCAGGCAGGGACACAGCCGGACCCCAACGACAGCCGGGAACACGCGGCTGTGCTCACTCACCCATCCTCGATGAGCATCGGTGTGCCGAGCGGCTCCAGGTCCTCTGCTGACACTAACTGATTGATAAGACTGTGCGACTGGGGGTCCAGGCTGCGCGTCTGGGGGGGCATCAGAGCCGAGTGAGCAGAATAGCTAAAAAGGTGCGGGAGGTACTGATAGTGCGTGGACACCGGCGTCCCGATATACTGATCCCTGAGTGCAGCGAATCCATTCAGCTCCACGGACCTACTGGAAAAGGAAAAGCTTTTTAATATACCCTAAAAATTCCACCCGATTCGTTAAAACATTGCATCCAGCTCCATCAGAGATGTTAATAAAAACAGGAAATGGAAATGGAAAATGCCTTTGTATTTAAACCCTACAGTGGAAATAATTCAGTCTGCAGACCAGATGCCTTACACCTGCCTCGTGTCGAGCCTGGCTCGGCACTAGTTCCATTTAATGGAGATCTGGGAACTGCTGCTGAGCAGCCATTCGGAAAGTAAAACAGAAACCCAACTGCATGAAGCATTTCCACCCTGGCTTCCTTAAAGGGCCAGAATTTAGGAGAGTAAATTAAGGTTTTGCACAGCCAGTGAACACAAATATCTCCTGGCTTATGATGCAACTGAAAGCAAATGGAACGCAAGTCTGAGATTCTTGCTGGGCTTACAAGCAAACGCTGCACTAACAGTAACTGATGTTAATGTAATACCATCAATTAGTAACCCAAATGGAGTAATTTGTTTTCAAAATCTGAGCACAGTGGAGAAAAACAGCTTATACAGAATGAACAGTGAAAAGTAATCAAGTTCCCACGATATGCAGAAAAAACTATCAATAGAAAGGAAGAAATCTATTTTAAATATAATTTTAACTCAGCGTTGCCTTCTTTTTCATTTGCTCATGAGTGTTTCACCTCCCGGTTCAAATCTTTTCAATCCAGTGCTGCCTTTCTCAAAACGCAATTAGAGCTGTAAGAATCTGCAGTGTGCTCAGTTTGCACAAAGATGCACTCGTGGTCTAGTTTTCCTATATTGACCCAAAGTATTACTCAGGGAAAGACGGTCAAGATTACTGTAACACAAAATTCTTCCAGGAGCCATTCCCACCTTGAAGATGGAGTAGAAACGGGTGAAGGCTGGTTGCTCTCAGAAACTCCATTTCCAGGGGAACTATGGTCACTGTCTCCGTTGTTGCTCCATGACATGTTTGCCTCTCCCTCAAATTCTTGCCCAGACATAATTCTCTCAATCTCTTCCTCTGATATCTGTCAAATACAGGACCATTATGGTTACTTCAGCTCAGAACAGGAATAAGGCAGAGCCTCTGCACATGAACACCTTGACTGTACGGCCACATCCAATGGAGCTGCAACCACTCTGCACCAGGAGAAACGCTTCGCCCTTCCTGCAGATATCACATCTTGCCTTTACATTTAACAACGTACATGAAAAATTCTATTTACAGCTAATCGCAGTGACCTCCAGGGCCTGCAGTACAATTCAAGTGACGATAACACAGCAGACAGGAACGGACACATGAAAAGATGATGTCAAATACACCCAGCAACGAGCCGTAAATCAGCCGCTGTCACGCAGTGAAAAACCTGGAAGTAACTGAGGACAGTTCATTGGGAACATCACTCAGTACTCGGCAGAGGCAAAGGCAGACGGAAGGTGGGGTAGGCTCTGGTGTGATAAAGCGGTTGAGAAAGGCAAGGTGACATGTATAAAGTTAGTCAGGAAAGTGTTTACAGAGAATCATTGTGCATTGGTTTTCCCCAGGTAAGAACCAGGTGGCACCTAAAGAAGTAATCAAGTAACTAATACTTAAAACAAGTATGTATATGAAGCTAAAATTGACTAAAGGGACTAAAGAAAAAAAAGAGTTCACAGTCACAGATGGGTGGGGGCTGGAAGGGACCTCTGGAGCTCATCCCGTCCCACCCCCTGCTGGAGCAGGCACCCCCAGAGCAGGGGCACAGGGCCGCGTCCAGGCGGGGGGTGAATGTCTCCAGGGAAGGGACCCCACAGCCTCTCTGGGCAGCCTGTGCCCCTGCTCTGGCACCTGCAAAGTAAAGAAGTTTTTTCTCATATTTAAGTGGAACTTCCCGTGTTCCAGCTTGTGGTCTTTGCCCCTTGGCCTGTTGTTGGGCACCACTGAAAAGAGTCCGGCCCCATCCCCCTGACACCTGCCCTTCAGATATTTATAAGCATTGATAAGGTCCCCCCTCAGCCTTCCCTTCTCCACGCTGAACAGACCCAGGTGTCTCAGCCTTTCCTCATAAGAGAGATGCCGTTCACTGAAGTAGAAAGTTTCAGGGAAGAGCTGGGTGTGCTCCTGGAGAAATGTTGCATCAGTAATGGGGAAAAAGGAACATGTTTCTGGGCTTTTTTTAGCTAATTCCATGAATGTCCCTTAGTGAGGCTGGCAAAAAATACAGAAAGACCTTGAGTTAACAAGCTGCAAGAAAGTGCAGTGAACTCTGAGCATCATTTGCAAGAGCCAAACATTGCTTAGACAGTTCATTCCAGTCTTGCAAAATTGTCAGAAAAACTTGGTAGGCTCACCCAGGAACAGAATCCAAAGAGTGCAATAGCTAGATAGTGTCACCCCAGGAAATGGGAGTTGATGGCATAACCTATGGTCCAGGGTGGACTGATCGCGCAAGTCTCAGATGAGCAAGGGCCCACTCTGGCCAGCAAAGACTGCTGTTTTACTGCATCTACATTGCCCAGAGCTGTGGTAAAAATTGTTACCTGGCCAGAAATTAAATGTTTGTTCTTCCTTGATAGACTCAACAGGCTTTAAGAATCAGTAATTGATGCTGTTACAAACATGATGTTTGCAAACAGCACAAAATGTTCTATCGTTACAGAGAAATTCTTTTATCATTTGAACCAGGCTCTCCCTGATGCTGACCACGGGCATGGCTGCACTGTCTAGTTCTTGCCCTTTTCTCAATTCGCTATGGAGGACCTTAGTGAGCAAGAAGGGCATCTGGCTGCCTGGCTTCTCATGGTTTGGTTTTGGACTGGGGCAAGTAGCCTCTTCATAGGCACAGGGAGTCACAGAAAATGCTTTCAGTGTTATTTCTGCTTTATTAAAATAAATAGTAAACTTTTAAAAGATCGCTTTTCTAGAAGCGAGCTGGAAATGACCATCATTTCTCACGCGTGCAGTACAAGCTGTTGTGCTGAATTACCTCGCGCTTTACAAGACGTCTCCAGACAAGCTGTGCCATCAATCAGCGAGACATTTACTGGGTGCCCCGCTTGCAACAACTGAAGGAATTGCAGCAGGCAGTCCGTGAGATTTACTAGAAGCTGCGGAGGGACGGACGTCCTTGCGTGGCTCACAAAGGACGGAGCACTGTGATGGCCAGGGACTGCCCGTGAATTCACACAGGCACCCTGGGCCTGCGCCGTGTCCCCTCCGGGGACAAGCAAGCACTGAGCTTTATTTACAAATCTACTGTTCATGACAGGTATTTCTAACACTTGTAGAGAGTCAAAGCCCTACTATGCCAGCAGGAGGCACAGGCAGCGCTGAGAAAGGCTCAGCCAAATCAACCCCAGCCCCACGCCCCACCAAGATGCTGCCACGGCCCGAGCTCAGCACCCACGAGATGTGTGCCAAGGCAAGAGAGCAAAAGCTGAAGGGAGCCATGGAGAAAGGGCTGGAAATGCTCACCTGGACAGGTCCAATGCTTTTGTTTCTGCCTCCTGGCATGCCATCCTCTCTGATTGCTGAAAGAAAACAACCAAACCTTGGTGAGGAACACTACTGTTCAGTATTCCAGAAATACATATAAAGCTATCTGCTATTTTGAAAAAAAACTTTGTATCTTGAAAGATGCATTTTGCTCATCAAAGCACTTCGCACAGAAACCCCCCGTGCCTCCCCAGGTACGGGAGAGCTGGAGCAGTACACACCGTGATCCTCACCCCAAAGGGCATACACACACTGACGGAGCTACAAGCATTACTCAGGCAGTTTAGTTTCTTCATGTGATCCCTGAGTGACAGGTCATGAAGGAATAGCAAGTCCTTTATCACAATTCAATTCTAGAATAATTTGAGAAGCGGCACGCGGAAAGCAACTCTACTTTACCCTGGGAAATAACCCAATGAATGCCCACGACTGCTAGAAAACAAAACGCAAACACCGCGTGTCTAACGCCACGGCCCACAGCTCTGTGAACCACTTGACGAGACACGAGCCAGCGCTGCCAACAACACAGGGATAAAGCACTTCAGTGGTAACTAGTAACACCGCTGTCACTTCAGAGCGTCAGGTCTCCTACAGCTATCACGGAAAATGGAGGGGAGATGTTTTACCCAGCCAGTTGCAAGCAAAGCTGTTGTTTAAAATTCAAGTTACTAGAGCGAGCTATGCAGTTTCATTTTGGAAGGGCAGCCTAGTTTCTCAATACAGCAGCTGCATTTTTAAGGCTCTTTAAACAATTTCCAGGGAGCTTCAGTGAAGTCCAATTAAGGACATTATCCCGAAGCTGCGTCTCTACATTCCTTTTGCCCCTGGTTTTCTCCTTACTGGCAAAGCAGCTCTGCAGAAACCGACAGCATTCGAAGACCAACTCTGCTCCTCGTGCGCCTCCCCTCCAGGACTGGGTCCCCCCTGTTTATCAGGTCCCACTCTCTTTCCCACCACGACCTGGCCAGACTTGGCAGGAGGCTCTCCCCAGCTGCACGGTGACCTTGCTGCTGCCGGCCAGCCTCACCCTGCTCAGCACATGGGGCTGCAGGAGGCCCTCCCGAAGCAGAAAATGGCACAAAATTTAAGGAAAAAATCTCTGTACCCAAAAAGCCACGCTGCTGCTTGACCTTAGATCTCCTCAGCTCAAATCATCCCTGAGTGCCTCGGTGCTGCACTTGTAATTCAGGGATTACACACGTGGGTTCACCCAAGGCAGTCGCAGCAAGGCAGAGCCATGCCCGCGCTTGCAGGTAAACAGCATTTTCCTGAACCATAGCCACCTGGTCAAGCAATGCAAACCGCTACGCAGAACTGCCCTGATGATTTGCAACTCCGCCAGCCCGCGACCAGCAGCACAGGGATCCCTACGGCACCCTACAACAACATGTTATGAGATCAGCAATACAGTTTTAATTCCTCTAATGCAAACTCTATCACCTCCATAGAACAGCAAGTGTTTTTATTTGAAATGCCAAATAGCATTCATTTAAGCACACTGGAGAAGCCACAAACACAGGCCATAAAACAATTATGGTTATCTTCTACGTCACACAAAACTTTTAAGCTATAGCATGACAATGAGCTCATTTTAACAAACAAGGCTGTTTACTTTCTGTGAAAGCTCTTTCAAAAAACCATTGGTTTCTCATTAAAAAAAATGTGGCTGATGTAAAACTAAGCCATCATGGTTAGCTCTCTGTTACTCCCTTTAGTTGTTTTTTTTTTAACTTAATGGAACTACAGTAATAGTTTTTCAATTTGGGGGGGAATTTCTCTAGTTTTCCAAGATATTTTATTGCAAATTGTGATTCAGAAAGCTTCTCGGCTAATTCCATTAAGAGCCATGGACATAAATTGCCTTGGTCTGTCTGAATTCAAAGTGTCACCGTAGCAGACGTTAGCTTACATCGTCCTTTTCTATGTCCACATCACCTTACAGAACACCTTGGAAAACCTGCCTCTGCAGGGTTTACAGTTCTTCTTGACCAGGGAGACGATGTTGGTCGCCAGCAGGCTGGTCCTTCCTCTCCCACGGCCCTCTGCCTCACCCCGAGCAGGGCTGTAGCTCTATCCTCCAGCTCCAGCAGAGCTGCCCTCCCTGCTGAACTGGTCTGACGGGCTGCCTTTCAAATTGGCAAAGATGGCCAGCCACCGCGGAGGGCAACACTTCCCATGGACTCCTGCACTCTGAACTCAAATGCACCTGGTAAAACCTTAACCCCCGTGTGCTAAGAGGAGCTTGTAGTTTGGCTGTGCGGGTCCCTGCAGCTGTGGGTGCCATTTAAGCCAGGGCTCTATCCAAGGCATTACTCAAGTTCATGCATATTATCTTTAAGGCACTTCAGGGCATGGCTCAGGAGACATGGTGGTGGTGTTGGGGTGACGGTTGGACTTGATGATCCTATAGGTCTTTTCCAACCTTAATGATTCTATGATTCTATTCTAAGACAGGTGATATTTTTCAACAACTGGAGGTTAAATGAATCCCGTTACTCCTGACGCCAGTACCATCACTCCAGCAGTTCTCGCTGGCCAGTGCTTCGGTGCTCTCCAGCGTGCCTTGCCAGACCCTACAGGCACAGCATCCCCGTGGGCACAGCATCCAACAGCACGATTTACAGGGTGCAAACTGACTTTGTTTATTCTTGTAAACTCTTACAACTCTTCCTAGCCTACACGGAAGAAAACCCCACACCGGAGGTGCTCGGCAGCACTTCGTATCTGCTGTGATACTTGACTTGAGTATCAGCAGAGACAAACAGAAGTTCTGCTGCAAAGCCCAGACTTTGTGGATCAGCACCATTCCCTGTTGCTTACAGCTGGGATTTTGAACTTCCCTGTCTCTCGAGAGGCTTCACTTAAATGGGGTTTTTGGAAGCCTTGCTGGTTGCATAACCTAGCAAAGGTCTGCAACAAAATGCAGTAATGTTTTTGCTGGTGGTCCATCAAAAAAGGCTTCAGGAGGCCTGGGTGGTTCTCACACACGCACACTCTCCAGAAGAGCTGTCTTGGTACAGGGCTGCACAGCAGTCAAAGTCTCCTCAAAGATTCTCCTTCAAACGTTAAGCTCTATGCCTTATCCGAATTAAAAAGTAACTATATTTAGACCTAGTTATGAAGTAACTTTGCAATGCAATTATGCAATAATTTGGGCACCACGTCATGAAAATACTGAAGAAATGCTCCTTAACCTAGCACCTGTCAGGGAAAAAAAATTAAAATACGTGAAAAAGAACAAGGCTGTAACAACTGGGCCCCATACCTGTTTAAGCAGTGGTTTTGTAAGGTGGGCGTGCCGATACCTCTCAAAGAAGAGAAGGTAACAGAGAGCCATGGGAGGGTTTATGCTAGGAACCCCCCAGGGTGAGATGTGCAAGGGGCAGGGTCCTCCTGAACCCCCTCCTCCTTCCACACAAACTGCATTTTTTGTTTTGGGGGTTTGCTTGGCTGTTTATATGTAGCTGAACCCCCCTGACACCTGCAGCAGTCCCTGCCGAAAGTGCTGCCGGACCCGCTGCAGGCAGCTCCAAACAACAGAATCGCCGGTTGCTGCCTGTTGACTTCCTTGTCCGCCACTGAGACGCCGGCTGTGAGGGAAATTCATGTGGTTGTTCAGGGAAGAAGAAGGGCCAGGCAGTGAGCGGGCAGCGGGCAGGGAGCAGAGGGCAGGCAGTGGGCAGGCAGCAAGCAGGCAGGGAGGAGGTGGCAGTGGGCAGGCAGCAGAGGGCAGGCAGTGGGCAGGTAGCAGTGGGCAGGCAGGAGGCAGCAGGGGGCAGGGAGGAGGCAGCAGCGGGCGGGCAGCAGGCAGGGAGCTGGCAGGCAGCAGTGGGCGGGCAGCAGCGGGCAGTGAGCAGGCGGGCAGCAGGGGGCAGGGAGGAGGCAGGCAGCGGGCGGGCAGCAGGAAGGGAGCAGGCAGGCAGCAGCGGGTGGGCAGCAGCGGGCGGGCAGGCAGCAGGCAGGCAGCGAGCGGGCAGGGAGCAGGCAGGCAGGGAGCAGGCAGGCAGCAGCGGGCGAGCAGCAGCAGGCAGGCAGCGGGCAGGCAGCAGTGGGCGGCAGTGAGCGGGCGCGCAGCAGCGGGCAGGCAGCAGCTGGTGGGCAGCGGGTGGGCAGCAGGCAGGGAGCAGGCAGGCAGCAGCGGGCAGGCAGCAGCGGGCAGGCAGGGGGCAGGCAGGCAGGGAGCAGGCAGGCAGGGAGCAGGCAGGGAGCGGGCAGGCAGGGAGCAGGCAGCAGCGCGCGGGCAGCGGGCGGGCAGCAGGCAGGGAGCGGGCAGGCAGCAGCGGGCAGGCAGCAGGCAGGGAGCGGGCAGGCAGGGAGCAGGCAGGCAGCAGCGGGCAGGCAGCAGGCAGGGAGCCGGCAGGCAGCAGGCAGGCAGCCGGCAGGCAGCAGGCAGGCAGGCAGCAGGTAGGGAGCCGGCAGGCAGGGAGCAGGCAGGCAGGGAGCAGGCAGGCAGCAGGCAGGGAGCGGGCAGGCAGGGAGCAGGCAGGCGGCAGGCAGGGAGCGGGCAGGCAGGGAGCGGGCAGGCGGCAGGCAGGGAGCGGGCAGGCAGGGAGCAGGCAGGCAGCAGGCAGGGAGCAGGCAGGCAGGGAGCAGGCAGGCAGCAGGCAGGGAGCGGGCAGGGAGCGGGCAGGCAGGGAGCAGGCAGGCAGCAGGCAGGGAGCAGGCAGGCAGGGAGCAGGCAGGCAGGGAGCAGGCAGGCAGGGAGCAGGCAGCGGGCCGGCAGGTGGCGCTCCGCCCCCGCGGGTGAGCCGCGCCCGCTGCCTGCCGCCACTGGAGCGCGTGCTGCCTGCACCGGCAAGGCCAGCGCTGCCGGGGCCCACCGGCAGGCAGCAGGCAGGAGGGAGGCAGAAAAAGCTGGGGCATCAGGAGAAGCAGGCGGGCAGCCCGGCACCGGGCGGGCAGCGGGTCGCAGGCCTCCGAGGGGCTGGCTGCCGTGCCGGGCTTGGCCGACCAAACAGAGCTGGAGGAGAGAGCTTAGAAAATGTAAATAACTTGCCCTGATTTATAAAATCCCGATGCCAAGCACTGAGCAGCTCATACTACAGACAAAATAAACAAACCCAGCCAGCGCTTCTGCTCACCCAGAACTATACCCTTCAGTTAAAACCTCTCTGGGAACTAGCCTGCCTTCCCCCATCAAATGGAACACCCAAAGATAATTTGTAATCAAAGCAGTCAGGAGATAAGCCTTCCATGTGAGCCCTACATTTTCTAAGGATCTACATTTTCTAAGGTAGATCCTGGTGGATTTGCAGTAAATTTATGGACGTTTTAGTGCTTTTGACAAGGGGCTTTCATATGAACGATGACACTAAAGGCATCAATAGCTACATTTAAAAAACATGAGATGGCTCTCCTGTTTGGCAGCCAGGAAGGGGTCCCTCCTGCCGGCCCACCTGCACGTCCAGGAGGGAGCCCAAGCAGCCCCCGTGCTACGGCAGCACCTTCTTCTGCTCAGACTCCTGTCTGTTGCCATTAAACCGTTCATAATAATTAACCATTATGCACATCGCGAACAACATTTCCAGAGATTTAAAAGTCAAAAGATTAGAGTGAAGAGTAGAGACATGACACCAAAATAAATCCCAGTCTATTTTTTAATATTAACTTCTCAGCTACTTAAGATTTTCTGTCCTGAAGATGATACCGTAGCATTTCATCACCTCTGCACACGTGGGGACTAAGGGGAGGGGTGGCTGTCCCTAACCCAGATCTCACTTGCCTCCTCAGAGACCTCGTACCCAGCAAAACCACCTTCGGCATTTGCCAGCTCCACACGCCGCTGCCGGGAGCCGCACGGCATCAACCAGAGATGGCGGTAAGCAGAAAGCCTCACACCTTATCACCGGGCAGCAACTGCAGGCCTAAGCTCCCACAGACAGTGAACAGGCAAAGTCTGACTCAGGTCTCTTGGGATTTTAAAAGCCTATTTAAATGCATTCATTTTTGCCACATTAGTATATTGAAGCATAGAAATACTCACCACTTGGCACAGGGTAAATGCAAGGACAGATCCCTCAACAAAGGACAGTAACAAACTATTACCTTCCCAGAAAAAGGGATCACAGCGATCAGTTCTCCAGATATTTATACGTGCTTTCAACTGCTACAGATTTTTCCTCCGATACAGTAATGAAGTAGTTCAGGAAGAATTTTTTATCAATGCATAATTTTGCTGAAGTTTCACTTGTCAAGAATTTTAGAGGCAAAATTGCAATACACAAAATGGCAGCTGAGGAAGGGTTGCATGCACTGCTAACACTGGCCCCAAACTGTACTTCCACCTGTAAAAAGCCTGGTTTTCTTTACCTTTTCGGTTCATTCCCATCTGGAGGCATTTGAGCAGCCGGCAGTACTGGCATCTGTTGCGCTGTTTGCGTGACATGACGCAGTTCTTGTCTCGACTGCATCTGTAAACCCGCTTGTTGCAGATGCTCCTTTTGAAGAACCCCTTGCAGCCCTCGCAGGAAATGATCCCATAGTGCAGCCCCGTGGCTCTGTCCCCGCAGATCAGGCAGGTTCGCTGATCCACCCGCTCATCTGGAAGGGAAGAAAGGTTTTGTGGTCAACAAAGGAGCTTCATCGAGCAATCGGAAACTCTCCCGAGGGCACTGGCAAAGTCTCAGCACCCCGTGGCCTGCCCAGACAGATGTCTGCAAAGCAGAGCGTGGCACAGGTGCTCACCCAAAAACGTCAATCGTGACAGCCCAGCACAGCCTGGCCGGAGGCACCAGGCTCCTCACCGCCTTTACTGGGTCAGCACAGCAAGGTGTGCAGGGGGGTTTGCCTCCAGCTCTGGAGCTTCGCGGGCTGCCACAGATCCAGTTCCTCAACCAACAATAGAGTCATTTCAATGCAACATATCGACAGGACACTAAGTCTCGAGATTCTCAACAGTGGCAAGAAGAATGAATAAAATTAACCCAACATTTGTTTAAAAAACAACCTGACAGAAATGCCCTTAGTCTCACAATTTGTCGGAAATTAAAGTAGTTTGGGAGATGAAGCAACATTTAGGTCACAAAGAGCACACATTACAGCTGTAAAGGCCACATTGCTGCAGTGCCTGCCTTTGCCATGAAACAGGGTCTCCTCCCTCCACGGGCAGGAGGTCAAACCCATCACCCAGGGGCCAAACAAGTCCCCAAGCGGCTTCCCTGGCACCACCTTATATATTCCCTTAATGAAGAACAGAGATGAGAGCAAACAGATGGATGATGTTTCCTCATCAGCGTGGCATAAGCATATTGCTCTGCCCCAGAACTTTCTTTTATTCCCGATTCTCAGGTTTTTCTCTGAATGCTCCTCTCGGTGCCCAGTGGTGCCAGCACCCGCTGCGGCCACGCAGTAGGAAAACCCTTGAGCTTCTGTGAGGTCAGTTTGATGAAGAGGCTGCCAGGCTCGTGCGGATCCGTCTCACAGTGCTGGAGAGCAGCACTGCTGCAAGGGGAGGCTCCATCTTTCACTCTCCCAGCGCCGGGACAGGACCCTTGGAGCAGGGATGAGAGCACAGCTTTCCCCAGCAGCCTCCATCAAACTTTGTGCTGTAAGTAGCAGAAAGGAACAGAAACCCTGAGAGGGAAAAGGGACTAAAGTGCCCTGCATCAACTGCACAGCCCAGGGTGTGCAAATGTAGAAATCATGCCGGGTGGACACCGACGAATGTGAAATACTGTCACGTATTCCCGGGGGCAAGCAGAGGGATCCGGCCACCTCCTCGCTTCCTCCTGCAGCTCCAGCAGCGCCAGCAAAAGTCTCACAGCAGTCACAGCCCAGAACCCAAGTGAGTTACGTTGTTCCTTGTTACAGAAACGACGGTACGGTTAAGCCACAATGACGTGATTTTACTGTTCCTTCTCCAAATCTCTGAAAGGCCTTCAGATGGCTAAGAATGCAAATTGCAGCACTCCCAGCAACAGCAGCTGTCACGTTAAATTCAGTATCTTAAGACTCCAACGTTGCCTCTGAGACAGAGCAGGGGCGGCACACAGCTCGGAGAGAACCTGTGAGCAGGCAGCAATCTCCGCACACAGCGATGACAAACAGAAAGGAAAAAGTAAATGATGGCTGAAGAGAGCGAGGCAGCTAACCCAGACGGATCCTCCTCACCTTGCATCTGCATAGGGAGGCCTAAACCTTGCTTCACATCGTCAGCTATGCTTAAAATAATGCCAGCAAGTTGCACCAGAAGCTTTTCCTGTAGCAGATGTTTAGCACAGCCAAACATCTTAACCCCTCGCATGCCAGGCCAATCTGCCTTCCCCCACCCCAGTGTTTTAACCAGTTAATATTGCAATAGTCGCAAACAGAGCTGCACTTCAAAGATGGGCACTATTCAAGCACGTTCAGGGGTATGCACAAATCTGCAGTAAATTTCATGGTGTTGCATTCCCAAATGTCAAATAATCATTACCCAGATGACTTGGTCACCCTGGCTGAGCAAGGCAGAGGCACTGAGGAACAGAGAGGACATCGCTTGGGTTTGGAGCAATGGGACTCGAGGAACCACACTTCTGTCTTTCAGTCAGTTGCACGTTTCCTGTGGATGCTGGTTAAACCAGATTATTTCCGGTATTTCTCGTCTTGAACACACAACTGTGCGATCTCCAACGGGCAGAAACACCCACAGCTAAAGCAGAACCTCAGAAGTGGCAATGGTTCTCTATAGCTCCTTGGGGATGGATGCTGCACGTGGTTCTCCATGCAAGCCTCGGGTACCCACAGTTTAACTTCAGTGACTCAGTCCTTTCCCTCCAGAATTTGTGTGATATGTATATTTAATCATATTTAGTTAAAGGCAGGCTGCTTAGGAGATCCGAGATGTGCATATACGTTCCAGGACCTGCCCTGCGGATGCAGGCTGTGGTGTGTAGGATGTTATTCCTCTACGGCCCAACTGTTCAAAATGCAGAGGAGAAACTTCCCTGCTGCAGGAGCTACATATGACATATACATATGACAGCTACAAACAAATTAACGGGGAAATCAGGAGTATGTGGCAGTGCTTGGGGGAGACACCACAAAGTCAAGGTTTTCCCTTGGGAAGGTGAAGGTGGGACAGACCAGACCATGCGGCATTTTGGACCTTACCGGAGGAGCGAAGGCACTCGAGGGCCAGTGCTCCTTCAGGTACGTCCAGGTGGCAGGAGCAGAGGAGAAGGACCCACGTGGCACCCTGACACCTCAGCAGGGACCAAGGCTCCTTCCAGGCAGCACCTGAGCAGCCACAACGGCGACTTGTCCACGTGACGAGGGAATTAGAGCGATGCTCCAGTGTGGGTGGCAGAGGGTCGTACGGTGATGGAGGTGACGGGTCTTGATGGGTAAAGGAAAGTGGTTGAGGAGATGAATAGCAGGAGGTGGGGAGAGGGCAGTAAGAGAAGGGACACAGACAGACCAGGTCAGAAAAACAAGGGGCCACAATAAGGACAGAAAGAATAAAAAAACCTTGAAGAGCAAGACAAAGCAAAAGAAGAGCACAAATTCAAAACAGAGAAACCATCTGACGCAATTACTCTAAAAAAGACAGCACAGCCAGAGCTGGAAGGGGAGAAGGTGCCGGGCTCAGCACCGGGAGCGGGCAGGGGCTGAAGCGCTGCCTTACACAGGGGATGGAGCGGGGCACGGCAGCTCTTGCGCCCACTGCCCCGCGCAGGGCGCGAACGAGAAAGCTCAGGCTGGGCAGACACCCGGCTACACGAATCCGCTTCGTGCCCGGGGGGGCTACCCGCACCCCGTTGTCCCCGTATGTGTCACCCAGTGAAACAACACAGACCTTGAAAAACCCCAACCTTAGGGTGGCACCAGCTTCTGAAGATGAGATGGTTCAAACCCACTTCAGCACGACAACACCGAGCCTGGTTTTCCTCACTTAGGTTTCACCAGGGAGTTTTCCGAGACAGAGGTGTTTTTATCTAGAGGATTTTGGAGCAGCCGGAGGTAGAAGTCACAGTGAAGTCCTCTCCAATCTCAGTAAAGCCTAAGCAACCTGACAAACCAGCATGTAGCTTCTTACTTCTGGAGAACGTGTAAATGCAGTAGAAATAAATGAGCCGAATGTATTAGGATCAGAAATGAAACCAGTTTTCAGTTACAGAAGCCAAGTAAAAATCTAAACCAGCTGCTCTTATTTACAAGCAGCTTTCTCCAGTTTAAACGCAGTAGAAACCATAACCAATCTGTATTAATTGTTAAAAGGTTTGCTAACGCACGGCATGCAAATTTGCACTTTTCTGCAAATTTCACTGCAGTTGTTAAAAAGCCTTGAAATAAAGGGATGAATGAAGGAAACGCAAACTTTAACTAAAGAAACGTTTATGGTGTCATCGCCACACTAAAACATTCCCAGTTTTACAGGACAGACAACCTCAGGTATGTGCTTAATGAATACTGCAGAGGAATGCTGGTACAGATCAGGACTGGGGCTATCGGAGCATCTCGCTGAAGGGAGGCAGCTAAACATGACTTTGTAGTCACCAATTGCATAATCTCTACCTTCAGCTATCTGATAAACGCTGGGAGGGGGCCGGGGGATTAGCCTAGGACAGAAGAGTCCTCTATCTGCAGGGCTTAGCTCAGCCTCAGCTTAACTCTGGGCCCTCCCCCTGCTCCCACCAGCAGAGCCATAAATCGCGGGTGCTGGGGGATCCTGGGGTCAGCAGCAACGGCCACGCTGGCCGCCGGGCATGCCGTGCCATGGCTGGGCAGGCTGGGGCGGAATTAGGGAGCCACCAAACTACCGGCTTACACACATGGCAAAAGGCAGACGAGGATGCTGCGGATTGCTGCAGCATCACGGCGCGGCGCCCCAGCCCGCAGCATCCCGTGGCAGACCACGGGGCTCCCTCCTCACCGGAGCACGCCGATGGCCGAGGATGTAAATGAGGGCTCATTTCCAGGCACAGCTTTTTTGTTGTGGGAAGAATAGGGCCGTCGCCTGGCAAACATGGGAAGCCTGGATGATTAAAGCGAGGAGGAATCAGAATCCTTCCCTTGCCGACTCCATCTCCCCGCTAGCAGGGTGACGGCGAGGTGGTGTGAATGGCCCCATCGCCACAATAACTGCACATGCCTCCCTGCAGAAACCATTAATTGGGTGCGTTTCCAGATTAAAATTCACCGTGGAACTGCGGCGCACACCACAAACAAAGGCACAGACCTCCCCAGTCGAGAGAGGTGCCTGTATACCCTGGAAACTGCCACTCAAACAAAACTGGTAGATGAGAAATAATCACCTACAGAAAGTCTTAGAGTTTCAGAGGTTTTAAAAAAAAAATCCTGTAGGAACCGTGACCAGGCCCAAGATGCTCCCCCTGCGGCCCATGGGTTTGCCGGCTCCTGACCTTTGCTATTTTTCACCCTACTTAATGCAAGCGCCTTGTGTAGGCGAACGGTGGGACAGCCGGGGCAGAATCGCAGTGAACTTTACAGAAAGAGTAAATCACAGGCAAATTTAACTCCCTTAGCCTTGAAATTTCACTACAATATCAAAACACACAGTGAGTGTAATAATTTTAAAGCAAGTAGCCCTCCCTCCTCCCTGGCTCTGTTACCTCTCCTCTCACTGATTCCTCCGGTTTCAAAAGCCATACAAGACAACATAGGTTAAGAAACAAAGCAATTGATAAGTTTTTTCAAATACCTTGCACATGTTTTATTTCAGAAAGGGGGGGCTGAGGAAGATCCCCCCCTCAATTTTCCTGATGGGTCTTACATTTAACGAACTCATACACGGGATATTCTGGCTTTGTTCTCACTACCCATTGTAGCAGGGGCCACTAAATCAAACAGTTGCTGCTACGACAAAAGCACTCACAAAAATCTCAACCTCATCTTGAACCCTGAAGATTTTTATGGCTACTCCCTCGCTAACCCCTCCCCAAAGCCACATTAAAGGATGTATTGTTTTCAAAGGTCATGGTAGGTTTCATACCACATTTTAATACAATGTAAATTTTCCAAGAATATTATGATGTTACACAAGAGTCACAGAAGACGGTGTGAGAAAGAGAAGAAATCACTACTTGTCTATGTTTTATAAGGCAAACGGTAAAAGCGATACACTTATTTTTTAAAAAAGACTTGCTTTCTCCCTCAGCGGAACGAGTAGTCTTGGTAATTTTTAAAAGAAAATTCCTACAAACTTCCAAAAGGAAATACCACCAAATCCTACCGAAGCACACGGCACAGACATGTACAGCAAGCACTGAAGCACATGGATGAGCACATAAAATACACAGCAAATAAAGCATGGGGACTCACGGCCAGCCTTCAGCAAGCCCCCACCACCACTCCCACCTGTATCGCTCCTGGGGGCAGCCACCCTGAGCGGGCCATCGGGGAGCGCCTTCGGTGTTCGGAGAGCAGGCGGGCAGCGCGGCCGCATTCCTCGAGGGGACCAGATGCTGGCTTCGCCTCGGCAGTTCCCCAGGGCTGCGAGAAGGATCGCGCCCACCCTGGCAGATGCTGTTTAACGCCATGCAGCACCTACAGCTTCCTGCGAGAGATCTACCTTGGAAACCAGAGCGAGTGTCCATGCAGCCAGCTTGCGTGACTTGTAACATCAGTGCTTTATAATGAAGCAGAAACAAAGACTTTGCTTCCTAGTGAGGCCAAAAGTGAAGGCACAGACCCTCACCCGAACCCCCAGAGCAGACGGCGCTGGGGTTTGGTCCTGCTGAAAAGCGAGAGGGAGGACGCAGAAAGCTGCAGTTTGCAAAACTTCCCGTTTAACCAACAGAACGTGATTTACAGCTAAGAAAATCTTTTACAGCTGAAGAAAGATCCAGATGATACTCAGCACTGCAATTCATTAATATATTTAACATCTTTTCAACTGCGTATCATTTATTTGCTTCATGATTAACTCATCCTATCATGCACATCCCACAGTACCCTGTGGCTGGGTTTAAATCTCAAGCTGCTAAATACCAGCTGTTAGGGGAGGGCAGCGGGAGGGGGAGATCTCACACATGTGTTACTTAAATCCTAACAAAATCTCACTCGCCTCTCGCCTCTGATGATGCCTAAAACACAAACAAACGTCTTAAGGTTTCTTTCTCCCCGTATCATTCCTATCGATTTTTTTCATAGTCAATTTTTAGTTTCAAGAAAAACACCTTGTTAAATTCAGTACAGAGAAGCGGGGTGATACCCCCTCACTGCGGAGTGCTGCATTGTCTAAGCAAGGCCACCCCCAAAACCAGGCGCGTTTGCTTCAGGGCCTTTTCTTTAACTTATAATCGATGAACACAGGGATTAAATTTTCTGTTTGGTGGCCCCTCCCTGGGACAGCAGCGACCTCGGCGGCCGAGCCCATCGCCGGGCACACAATGGGCCGGGGCGTCCCGCTCCCGCTCCCCCATCGACCCCGCAGATGGGGGTCCCAGCCCCATGCTGGACGCGGGTGAAGGCACCAGCGTCCCGCCTGGCCAGGCCGGGCTCAAAGAGCAGATTGTGCTGCCCTGGATCAGGCCAGCCATGGTGAGAGCCTGAATAGAATTAACCCTCTGTGAACTAAAACAAAAACATTTGTGTGCCCAGCTGGGATAGAGGTTAATTTAAATGGACAAGCCTCCTCAAGTCCTTAAAAAAAAAAAAAAAAGAAAGCGAAAGAAAGAGTCTGCCTGCAACCTCACTCTCTGTACTGTAAAAATATGTTCTACTTACAGAGCGTGGTCGCATTTTAAAATGCACCAACCGAGTATTGAAAAGAGGAGAAACACTGCAACAGAGAAATGGCCAGCGCATCCCAGTTCTTTGCTCTCACTTTCCAGTAATTAAATCCAAAACTCAGCCTTATTCTGGACTGATTTTGTTTCTGCCACAGACGAGTTCAATCAAAAGAAAACCCTCATTAAAAAAACAGAAATCATCGGTTGCTTTTTTTTCACGTAGGTATAAATCAAGAGCGTGCAGCTGATGAAACCCATCATCCTTCCCTTCCGCGGCCGGGACCCATCACCATTTGCATATCAAAAACTCATCTGCGAAATGCAACTTCTCCCGGAGAGGCCGGGAGCCCCTCTGCCCCAGTTCCTGCCTCTCCTCCTCACCCCAACACCCAGCCCTGCGCCCCAGAGCACCCACGTCCCGCAGGACCCCGCGCCAAGCGCGGGCAGGAGCTGGCCGAGGGACGCTGCGAGATGGTCGCCCCGCTCCATTGTGCGGCACGGGGAGGACGGGCGACAGGGCCTGATCCTTCGCTCCAGCCAGTTGTTGCACAAAGAGTTTGGAACAAAAGCCCACGGCACCAAAATGTGCCCCCGTTAGCTGAAATGGCAGTTTGCAGCTGCTGGAACAGGGACGAGGGGCTCCATCGCGCTACCCACGGTCACGTCGTTTGCAGGCTCCCAGTTTAACCGGTGCTTTGCCAGGTCATCAACTTTCTCTAATCCAACTTAAGAAAAATAAAGCATGTTGCACGGCCCCCTGCTCCAGCACGGCCATACACTCCGAATTAAAATCTGGTTTAGACTCCGTTTTTTAAAATCGATACGTTACAAAGCAGTAAGGTTAAAAACTGACTTGCCTGCCTAAAAACAATTCTCTTGGATCTGCTTAAGCTGTCTAGATGTGCAACGGCTGAGAATGACTCAGAGTTAAGAAAATCTACAATTAAAACAGCCACCACAACAAACCCCGGCAGTCCCTGCCTACGAGGAGGCAGGGCCTAGGCACAACTAAAAATAATGACTTTTCAAAACGTGCGTTACCCAAACACGCCATGTGCTGTCCTTAAATATTTCACCCTTATTCCGAAGGAGAGCTTTGCCACTGTCTTCAGTCGTGGGGAGGGGGGGAAGCTGTAAAATATCTGCGAACTAGTGCTACTCCCAGGAGAGATGGAGCTGCGTTATCAAGTGCCTACATGACCCCGATACTATCGATAATTAACAATACTAAAAAAAGCTCCTCCAGATGGTCAAAGGGATTAGAAAGTTTAAAATATAAACAAATTAAGCCACAAAACAAACTAATACCCTTTTCTTTTTTTTCTTTTTTTTTTTTTTTAAACTGCACCAGCCGGTTGGCAGCTGAAGGCTGCGGTGCCGGGCCAGCACACCGCAGCTCGGAGCCGCCTTAAAAAAAAAAAAATCCAGAGAAAATAAAAATAAAAAAGCCCGCTCTCGGCTGTGTCAGCCCCGGCGTGCGGGTCCCGGCCCCCGCACCGCCACCGCCGCTCCCCCCGGGCGCCGGGATGGGGCGGCCCCGGCCCGGCCCCGGCCCCGGCCCGGCCCCGGCCCCGGCGGCCGCGGGGGGCGGCGTCCCCGCCCGAACAAAGGCCCCGCGGCCCCGCTCACCTTCCATGCAGGTCGAGTCCCGCTTCATCCCCCCGGCCCGGCCCGGCCCGGCCCGGCGCGGCGCGGCCCGGCGCGGCCCGGCGCTCCTAGGGCCGCCTCATGGCGGCGGCGCGGCGGGGAGCGCGGCCAGCGGCGCGGGCGGGCGGGCAGCCCGGCTGGGCCATCGCCGCCGCCCGCGGGCCGGCCCTATGCTAACGAGCCCTGGTGTCAGCGCCGCCTCCGCCGGGCCGCGGGGAGCCGCGGGGAGCCGCCCCGCACCGCCGCCCCGCACCGCCCCGGCCCCGAGCACCGCGCCCCCGGGGCGGGGGGAGGGGGGAGCGGCGGGAAGAGGCACCCCGGGGGTCCCCAGCCCGGCCGCGACTTCGCCTAGTGCCTCCGCTGGCTCCCCGGCACGGGCGGGAGACCCGCCCGCTGAGGCGTTATAACGCACACGGCGAGAGAAAACCAAGAATTTCTAGCGTGAAAATTATTTCCTCAAACTGATGACACCCGTCAGCCAAAACCTCCGCTTTAATCGTCACCGAAACACAGACTGGGGACGGGCGAGCCGTGCTGTACGACTACGCGAAGGCCGCAGCACCCCACGCATCAACGCCGGCAAGGGAAGGCAGCGTGCGCCCACGCGCCTCCCGCGCCCACGCACGGCAGAGCGCTCCCACGGCACGGCCGACGCCACGAACGTGGACTGGGACGCCCAGTGTCAGCTGGACCGGGAGCTCACGTGCTGCTGGGGCGGTAGCCACAGGGCGGGGGACCAGAGCCCTCCTCACGGGGGTCTGCACAAACCAGCCTGCGGGGACGGGTCGCCGGCCACTGGGTTCCTCACCAGAGGGACACACATGCTTTGTCTGTGATAATATGGAGATTTCCAGAGGGTGAACGGTCAATGTGGCACGAGCTCACGCTGTATTTTGCAGTCTTCATTCAGAGGAACGCGGTTGTTGCCAGACAAGCAGAAGCACAGCCTGTTCCAGCGTCCCCCTCGGCCATGCCCAACACCAGCATTCTGGAGCAAAGCTAAAGAAACTGCTGCATGATCCATCTTCTAGCCTCCGAGGCTGCTTATTAGCATAGGCTTGGTTTAGAAAAGTGTTTCCAGCATCAGTTTGTGGTTTTGTCATCAGCCTCACAAAAGCTGACCTGAAGATTAGTACCCAGACCAACATGGAAAACAAACCTGGCTCTGAAAGATAATACACCTGCTGAGCGCACTGGGAAAGCGGGGTTTCTGCCTTCTGCCTGCAGGTACACTCCGCAACCAGCTTTGGAAGCGCCATGGTAGCATGGTAAAATTGGGAAAAAAACAAACCACTGCCTGAAAAACAGCACCAGATCAGGAAATAAAAGAAGGTGCGCCTACTGTCAGCAGGGACAGGGGCTCTCCGAGTCCCCGTGAGAGCACGACCCACGGGAGGAGCAGTTTGGCCAATGTTGATGGGGATGAGTGACCTGTGCAGCCCAGTTCTGGTCGCCTGAGCCAAGCGGTGGCCCAAGGACAGTTGTATGTGTGGGGAGACGACGAGCAGGGTAGGACTGGTGCGCTCGCAGCTGGTGATGGACAAGGGCAAAGGTCACTCAAATGATCAGAACTTAACAGTATGACCTATGCCGGCTCGTCAGCGAGCTGGCATTCACTTTCCTAATGGAAATAGTTTCAGCAGCACTTTTGCTAGAATGGAGCTAAAATCACACTGGCTGTAGCTCCCAACAAGAAACCCTGCACTATAATGAAAGACACTACATGATATATTGGGTGTTTCATATTTTCCCAATTTCTCTCTCACATAAGAAAAAGGTCCATGCTGCTCATCCTCCTCGAGGCAGATCATCTCTGCCTCTAACCTTGGCGGCAGTGCAAACTCTCGTAACGATAAATCCATAACTGATTTAGCTGCTCGCCTCAAAACAGGCACCACCGAGGCAGCCCCTGTAAGGGTGAGCTCTCTGTCAGGTACAGGCACGTGTTTCTCTGCAGCAGTGAATGTCATCAAGCTCTTCTGCTCCTTCATCTGCCTCCTGGGGTGAACTCAGCGTTGGATGTTGTGCTGTAAACGTGGGATTCCCAATAACCTGTCCCAGTTGTCAGCTGGGTTTGACCAAGCCCAAACCAACGCTCCCCACACCAAGGCATTAAAGGGAATGGCCAAAGACATTTCTGCCAATGCTCAATTCAACCTGTCCTCCAGATGTTGATGCTGACTCTGTTCAAAAGCCACAGTCTGCTTCTGTTCCTCATCCTGAGGACCGCAGGGCTTAACCATGCTCTGAGAAATGGCTGACTTAAAATAAACAAGGTGTAGAGGCAACAGGGGAGGTCATATTTCACTCGATCCCAAGCCTGAAATTTTATTGCTTTCTGGTGACATCCAGCAATGCAAATAACCCCCTGTGCACGCAAGAGCGGAGCTCGGCAGCGTCCTCCTGGCAGCCTGGGCACCCTGCTCCAGCAGACCCCACTGGGGCAGGGGGGTCCGACCAGACGGCCGCAGAGGTCCCAGCCAGCCCCAACCCTTCTATCATTACAACTATTCCTTAATCCTGTTTTTAACCCAGCATTTCTGCAGGAGCAGGTGCATAATGCGGGAGCAAGCTGTCGCAAACCCGTCCCGCGCTGGGCCAGGTCTCCGGTTTGCTTATGCTGTAAATCTGTAAAGTTGCTGTGTCGGTCCTTGACATGCTCTTCGGATTGACCTCTCTTTTTTTCCTTTGGAGGTTACCAAAGCAGGGCTGTGTGAGGAGCTGTTCCCCTGCCCTCGCAGCGCATGGCCAAGGTAAGCCATCCCCTGGCTGTGCTGTTTACACAGCTGTTTGCAATTGTGCCGGCTCCCAAATCTCCGCATTCTTCATCCCATGCGAGCACTCCGCTCGCTCCCGGCACCCCTTGGAGAAGTGTGACCAGAATGCAGAGTGCTTATTTTGTAACACCGCAGTGTGATGTGGACACAGCGATCTGAAATAAAGCAACTTAATCTCGGGATAACACGCTGACGTGAAGTTGCTCACACAACTGCTGTTGGGACTCAAAACAGAGATACACCAAAAAAACCCCAACCTGCTAATTCAGAAACAACTGCAAGTATAGACAAAGCCTGGCTGGGAAAAGGATAATTGGCCAAACAACCCAAATCTTCCAAATTACTTCAAACTCACTTACATTAAATACACATGTCACAGTTTGTCCATAATAAATCCTTGAGGGCAGAAAATAATTGCAGAGATCTGGAACTGTTCTGTAAAATGAGAGGCCAGACTAGGAATGGGTAGAGGGCAGGAAAAGAGACAAGAAAGATTAATTCTGTTGTCTGAACCAAACAGCCTTAAAGCAAGTCTGGTAAAAGGAAAAATAAAGTGGCTGGTTCTTATTTCATCCTGAATCAGCCAATTCCCGCCCAAACAGAAAAAGCTGGCGCTCTTGTAAGAGAGAGCTAAAATTTCAGAATAACACCAGTTCATAACAGCAAAAGCCAAAACTGTTGCCAAAAAGTGGACAAGTGACACGGCTGCCTGCAACAGATTTATTGTCCTGACATTATGGCCATAAGGGACGGTCATGGGAAGCAAGAGGAGGGCACAGGAAGATCTCCAGGGTGTGCTGAGCATTGGCTCATCCCGCTACCAACGCGGTCGCTTGTCTGCAAGCGAGGGCAGGAAAACCACTGAGTTTTGCTGCAACTTGTGTGGTACCAGACAAACCAGCCAGGAGACAGCATGGAGAGGACAAGGGGTTATAAACATGGCGGGAGAACAGGTAAATATGCATAAGGGTTGTGCAACGTTTTGAAAGGCACCCTGTACAAACGCAGGAGTGCTTTGGGAGCTTCTTCTTAGGAACATTTTCCCTACTTGCTTCTGGGAGCGTGTGTGTTTGGCCCGGGCTGCCTGCGGGAAGCCACCCTGCAGGCAGGAGCAGACGGGCACCGCTGGGTGCTGCCCCTCTCCCCCGTGCTCCCTGGGCGCGCGTCATGAGACCGCGATGCCAGAGAGAAGGAATTCGCAAAAGACGTGACTTTCCCAGAAACGCAGAGCCTAACCGGGGTCGTGTGGCAGCGCTGAAATGGTTCAGGCACTGCCAGACCGGGACAGCGACGGTCTATCAGGACACTGTCTGCAGGCACCGTCACTTGCCACAGCCGATCCCTAAAAACTTCCACGAAAACCCCAAATCTGGGCAGAGCCGCGTGGCCCCAGGGCGGGGGCAGCCCTTCCTCGAGCTCTCGCCCTCCCACCCACAGCCACCCTTTCAGAATTCTCCGGGCTCCAGCAAGGCTTTGCCCATTTTCATGACAATCGGGGCTCTGTTGTGTCCACGCAGTTTGAGACATCGGCCCCTTTGTGGCACGAACAAAGTCCAGCCTGCGGACGACAAAACCAAGCCCACCTCGGCACTGAGGGCAACTAAACTGAGCTGCCTCCCCGTAACCGAGCTTGCCAGGGACCAGACTAAAATACTAAAGTGGATTTGATTTAAAGCAACAAGGAGCACGTAAGGAAATACCAGAGTCCTGGCTTTGTTTTCATTTTACCAACAAACGATCTCTGTTTTGCAGCACCGATGCTCCTGAGCCCGCGCGGTTCGGCAGGGGCGGGAACAGCCCCGTGCACGCCTCAGCCAGGGAACGACACCCAGGGCCCTCGCGCCGGAGCCAAGCTGATTTGCAAATGTAGCTGAATACATTTTAAAAACTCAGATTAACGCATCTCGGCAGCCTTGGTACTGCGGACATTACTGCTTTCAGCCACTGCGGAGAGAGAACTGGTTCTGCAGCACACACCTTCCCCCAAAACTCTATTCCCCTCACTCTATGTATACAGATATTTCAGAAACAATAAAAAAATTGGAAATAAAATTGTTTACAGAAGCTACAGAAGGAACTGCAAGAAATTATAATAAACACCTGCCAGGCTTCTGAGAAGTCTTGTGATAGCAGTTTGATAACAGATGCGGGTAATTCCTCTGCTCCCCAGCGCTAAACGCACCGGCAACGTGGTGTTGATAATTCTGGGGAAGGCACTCACTTGGTGTATGTAAAATTAAGCGTTTTCCTCCTTCTTACTAGTTTGATAGGTTGTTGTGCGAAACCAATTCTATCAAATTTCCAGTTTTATCTGTTTATTTATATTTCTATCTGCTTGGCCACTGAATTTGCCATCCCAGCCTACTGAATGGCTCGCGAGAAGCATTTCATTGCATCTTGCTTGATGGGTGACAACCAGTGGAGACCAGCTCTGTATAACAGAGGAAAAGGCAGGGGGGAGGTTAAGGGCTCCTTACAGAGGTCGCCTTCAGAGGAAAAAGGAAAACAAATGGGATTGTAGGCATGAGAAGTATATGGTTTTACTGCCTTCGTGGGCAAGTACAAGAAAGGAGAATTGCAAAGGGAGAAGCTTTACATTTCTATGAGCAGGCAATCGAGCTCCATTCTAAACCCCTCGCAGAAGGCGCTGCCCTTCCTACGGGATGACTCCGTCCCATTCTGGGAGCTCATCTCCTGTAACTCCCAGTAACCCGAATCGGGTCACGCAGCGTCAGATCATTCCGGAAAACGGGGGGAAGTCCTTGTGCTGGGTCCCCGTTACCAGAAGGAGCCCCACAGCGCCCCGAGCACCCGCCACTCACCGCAGCGCCTGCGCAGCTCGCGCGACAGCAAGCCCCGGACTGGGTCCGACCCGAGCACCCTCCTCCTCGTGTCCTTCTGCAGTCAGTTGTTTCTCCCATGGGGCCAACATTCAGGCGCAGAATCCCCCGAGCCAACACCAGGTGCAGCAGTGGGGCTTCGTCCCGGCACATCCCACCTCCAGAACTTGTGCGCTCCATCAACACCAGCGTGTGCACAAATGAGCAGAAATCTCTTCGGCCAAACCTGAAATGGGTCTGTGCCTGGGCAGAAAGTGCAAATTTAGCGGGATGTAGGAACAGAGGACAGGCATGTAGGGCAGAAGGCAGAGAGCAGCTCCCGGATTTGAAGAGGCAGGAAAAGTTTTATGCATTTAAGTGGCAAACTGAAAAGCTAAAAGATTACTTTAGGCCTGGCTTACATAAACTGCAGTCGTACCAAGAACACTGCCTGCTGCTGTTGCTGGTATTTTTAATAATAATAACAACAGACCAACAGTTTGTTATTAGAACTATTGTTATTATTATCGTTCTGGGCATTATTTCCAAATAGGCAGCAACAAATGCTGGTACCCCCAGAAAAAAACCAAAACAGTGAGAGCACATTTCCTCAAATTTCAGGTCACGTAGCAAAACAGAGAGGAGAAAAACTTCAGAACTAAAGCTACAGATTCTGTACCTGCATCAAACACATTGCTATGACTGCAATTGATAATTAGCTAATTGCTAATTATTCGGAGGATAGGACAAATCCTGTTTGTGAACAAACGGCCTGGTCTGTGCCTGTTTTACATCGGTGGGATGTGGCAGAAGGCACGGGGAGGTGGCACAGCACAGAGACCAGCGCAGAGAGGGGAGTCGGAAGGCGAGCGCGACGTGAAAGCAGTGCTGAGCAGAAAGGCACGAGCATCACTGGTAAGCAGGGCTATCGCCAAGCAAAGATAAATGCATGTTTTCTGCCGAAAGAGAGAAAACGCTGACAGCTTCTAATCCTTGGGATTTACAGCAAGATTGAAAAATGTACTACCCTGAAGCATTTCTGTGCACCCAAGTGAGATGGGGCGCCAAGCCCGCCGGCCCCTCGGCAGCACCCTGGAGGGCACATCCCACACCACGCACCCGTGCCGAGATGCTCGACCCGCTCCATGTCCACCGCCAGCCTTCCACGCGCTGTTCTACAACGCCACGTCATTTATGGGCCACGTTTTCCCTCCGCTACCTCGCACCAGCCCCATGGCCAGAGCAGGGCGCGGGTTTCCAGGCGGACGGCTGGACAGGAGAGGGCAGCATCCGACAGACAGACCGGCCCCGCCAGCGCGTTGGCGTCACCCCAAGGAGCACAGCAGACCCAATTTCACAGTACAGACAGCGATACAGCAGCTGCATCATCTGCACTGTGCCATCATCATCAACTTTAAAGCTGAGTACTATATAGATATAAACCAAGATTTAAAAATCAGCTTTTACTGTCCTCAGAAGCAGAAACCTATTAGCTCTGGTCTAAGCTCTGGAGGTGAGAGCCCCCTCAGCCACCTGCACTGCCATCAAACAGCAGCTCTGCAATACATTCCCTATAGATGATTGAGACATAAATGAGTCCCACTAGTGGGCTGGTTGGCCCTTCGGTTTTGTTTTTACTGCGATTAGCTTTTCTGTTATTAGGATTAGCTATTTAAAATGTCTTTTTTTTTTTTTTTTGCCAATCTTCTTTGAATATTATGTTTAACTTATTGAAGTTGTAATACGATTTTCTTGTTTTACAAGAAAAGAAAAATCTGAATAGAAATGTCCTGCCAGAATTTACAAGAATGGGAATAAAAGTATGGAGGAACTGTCTGGTATACCCTGACAATACTCTCAGACTTCCCTTTTGTTCCCAGATAACTGGCCAAGAATACATCCATTCAGAAAACAGCATATTCCACTGAAAAAAAGAACATCATCAGAACTCCCAGCTTCTGTTTTTAGCTCTGCCAACACCTCCTCAGCTTGAAGACTGAATGATTTACCACGTTTAACGTATCTCACCTTACCCATCTATAAATCACAATTACTTCTTGAGATTATGTCAAGTCTAAATGGAATTGCAAAATGTCGAAATCCATGGAAAATATATTCATTAGAAATGCAAGGACAATTGAGGAAAGAGGAGATGACACGGGACTCAAAAAAAACCTCGTGTAAACACACCTTCCTTTCCCGAGGGACTCAAAGCAGTAAGGAAAGACAACCAGCACGGCAGAGGTGGCACGGTGATATACCTAGCACTGTGTCACTGGGGTCAGGGGTCAATGCCAAGCCTAGCTGCCTACGAGCACGATTTTTCAGGGGCTCTGAATCCCCTGAAATTCATAATGTCTAGCTATAATCTGTTAAGCATCCAGCTCAAAGCTTTGTTGGTGGCTCCTTAGGAAAGAGCCTTTCACTATTTTAGGTTTCTGCTATTGCAGGTGTTTGGAAAATGTTCCCATAAACTACACAGGTTGTTCTGCCTGCTAAGTCGAACCCTTACGTGCACAGCAGGCAGCGTGATTTCAACACGACACCACAGAGGAGGACAGTGCTTGGGAAATCCAAATCTTTTTATTCTGTCCAGTCCTTTGGAGCAGTCTGGAAATCCCAGGCACTCCTGCATAGCAACTAATCTTGCTCTCACTTCTGAACAGGGCAAGAGCTGGGTCCTGAAAAAATAACTGTTATCACCCTGTCTTCTGCTAAATCTGATCCTAGTCGTTTCCTTCTCATAAATTAAATTCTCAATTTTCACGTTATCTAAACCAGCAGGTCCTAGCCCCCAAATACCACCCACCCCTGAGAGCACGAGGTCCCAAATTAAGATGTACACGACTGCAAGTAACAGCCAATTTTACTAGAATAACACCGGGGGAAAAAAATCTTCCATCCTCCTCTCCATTTGTGAAGCTACACAGGGCAAACTATTCATATGCTTATTACTGACAGATAGCGAGGCTGCGGCAGAGTGGGGCGGCTTCTTCGGGTGTAAAGACTGAATTGCACACGCAGTTTTTAAGACAATTAGATTTTCAAAGAAACTACACTAAACATTTCTTTCATGTGTAATCAAATTATGTTAAAGCAAACCTCATAATTTAAACCATTCCATTGGTCAGCTCCTGTTTGTTTTCCCTGCACCCTCATTTTTGCTCCAGATCTGTCACATTACATTAACACCTTTCCTACTCACTGCCTACAGAAATAACAGCCTTCGACATGCCTGCACAATCCATTTGTCCTGCTCTAATTACTTTTTGACATAGCCTCTTTTGCTGTTATCTTGCCTTTTCTGACCTCTGTCTGTATTAAAGCCATTTAAAACAATCTTTAAACTCGGTATCTATTGTGATGCGCCTTATATGATACTACTGGAGTATCAGGCAGCAACATGTTGTAAATCAAATATTTAAATCTATGGTAATAAGAGCATGTACCTGAGGAGGAAAGCTACTACATACTGGTAACAGCTACAATAGGCTGTTCGTAACATGAGTCCCCAGGACTGCAGCACATTTTCAGGATGAAATTCCTGTAGTCATGAAACTGTTCTACATAACTAGGTAGCTCAAAGATAAAGGGTGTCTTCTGTGTACTAAGGAACTTCCCTTAATTTCACAAATGGGGAGGAAAGCAGGAGAAACTGGGAAAAGTGGTCGTCTTGCACAAAGCCCACCCCAACAACCACCAAAGAAATTGAGTAGACGGGGACAGACTGGGCAGGGTGCCCCAACAATGGCAGTTCAGAACGAACCATGACAAATCACACTCTTCTCCAAACCCAGAGAAGAAACCAAGAATCTCTAATCCCAATATCCCACTGTTTTCTTCAAGGCCATTCAAAAAACGTGCCCTCATTTTCTCTTGTGGCTGATTCACGGAAGATGAGCCTCTAATTACCAGCTACTTCCCTGGCCGAAGCAGCAGAGGATCTGCTCTGTGCCCAGTATCTGCTTCGGTGTCAAGAACATATTCCCCGTGGTGGAACTAATTTTTTGGATATCAGGGCAAACCCTATATACATACATCTCACGATACAGTCTAACTACACCTTCACATGCTATTTTCCACATGATCCAGCCTCACGCTAACTTAATTGGTGGCTAGTCAATATTTTACTCGCATTGGAAGATACTTCACAAACCTACACTCGCTCTGGTTCATTTACAGGGTAATTATCCAGTTCACACAAAGTCTGGTCTTCCAGATCCAACCCGTACAGATCCAAGCACAGCTCTGCTGGGAAAGCATAGCTCTATATTTTGTCTTCCAGATGACAGCACTATAAAACCAACGGGGGACAAAACCAGAGTCAATTAAAATACATTAAATGTAATGTAACAATGCTATGATTTGTCATAGCCAGCCAAGAGGTTTTCTTTCTCTGAATTCCTTTAACTTTGTCCTCAGGACATTAAGAGCCCATGCATGCTGTGGAATGCTCTTCCCACGATGCTTCCCTACCCGCATTTTTATTTTCCCCTTTTTCTTCCCTGTCAGCAGCCCTGACCGCAAAAGCCTGTCTCATTAAGGCATCTAAACATAGAAGGAACCCACGGATCCAGGACCAGACCAGTCTGCTATTGGTCTGCTCATAACATCCCTTTGCCGTAGAGCTCTTGAATCCTCATGTGCCGCTGGAGGTCACCATCAGCGGATGCGGCCGGACGGAGCGGAGGTGGGCAGGACTGAGCAGCTCTGCCTTTGTGAGCTCGTGGTGACGGGAGGGCAGAGGCTGGGCACAGACCAGGTACTCCAGGCTTGATTTCTGCAAGATTCAGAAATACACTTTTTGCTGGGATCATTTTTTGGATTGCAAAGTGATTATTTTCCTCCTTCCTCATTTTTTTTTCACATCTATTTCACCATTTTTTTTTAATACAGCTGCTTGAGCAGACCTGGGGATGCCAATGACCCAAACAATAATAACTACCAATTATCGTGACCTCACTCACATTTGTATTAATAGCGTATCTAAAATCAATGCACTGTTCCCGTGGTGCTTCCATAAAGAAGGTAACCTGAACATGAACAGGGCTGTGCGGGGTCAGCCTGCGCCAGCTCCCAGCAAGCCCCGACCTGGTCTCAGACAGCGGCCAGCACAGGTGCAGGGGAAACAACAAATTACAAATACCAAAATGAATCCTTTTTTATCATTTTAGCTTCTTTTCCTTAAGTAAAATTTACATTTATTTTACAGAAAGGTGTTTAAACATAAAATAATCCTCTATGTCCAATCCTTTCGGGCCACCCCCAGCGCTCTCCCGAGTCCCCTCAGAGAAACACAGTGCGGGCAGTGAAGCCAGCCAAATGGCTTCTCTCTACGCAGTTTGTCACTGTGAGGAGGGTTTCTTGGCCTTTACATTTCTTCTCAAAACAACCACAGACGTTTTGGGGGCACCTGCGAATTCAGGGTGCGTAAAAGTGGTTTATATTTTTAATTTGCCATTTTTCACTGGATGTCATACACAGTACCCTGAATTCCCACAACTACTGACAAGATTCTTCCATTATCGTTCTTTTTTTGATTTTGTTTTTTATATGTCTGTGATTCACCCCTGAAGATGGCTGTAACATCACTACTGCCGCAGAATTCAGTATTATGGCCTGGAAGCGCCAAGCAGGTCTGCAGAGTAGAAGCTGCACCAACAGAAGACAGCAGCGGCGGCTACAGCTTAAAGGCAACAAGTAGCATAAAATGCGCTGGAACAAATCCACATCCTTGCAATTTGTAAATACAAGTTATCCAGCAAATTGTGTCTAGAGCACCCATGGTTAATTGGCTGATTTCTTACAGTCTAGGCAGAGGTTTATCTTGAGAGCTCAGGGCATTTTAAGCCTACCCATGTACCACTTTATACACCCCTGGATCCTGATGAAAACTGACGGTGGATTGCTGGGGGAATAGATTCCAGAGGTAAGATATGAAACCATCCTAAATGAAGTGCCCTCGAAGAGGTAGAGGTGCTCACAGAGAGCTGTTGCTGCTTTGCCACTGATTTCAAACGGAAAGAAAATAACCCGAGACTGGCATTTGCCATCAGGTTCTGCAGGATTCAGGACAAAGTCCATAAAGGCTCAGCCAACTTTTCAAAGTCCTACATTTCCTTCCACCAGGTCCCAAAGTGATGTGGAAACCATCCTGAACTGGGAAAGCAGGAGTCTGAGATGATGCTGTGCTGGAAAACAGCAGATGGAACGGCTTTTTAGTAATACTGAGCTTGCATGACATTCAATAGCAGGAGCAGGTTAATGCCTAATTAATCACTGAAACAGCGTATGTCTACAGGACTGAAAGCAACAGTTCACCAGACCCGGAAGCAAGACCATAGAGACTTCCAGCTTTCACGCCTTGCAGGTGAAGAGGCTCCAAGTTCCTCTGTATGGCTGGCAAAGAACAGCATCGCTTCCAGCAGCCAGCTCAAAGCAGCTGCCGGGCAGAAGTCAGGGACCTTAATTCCTTGTGCAGCAACATCGTACTGGGAGGATACCCAGGTCAGGACAGCGATTACTTCTTAACAGATGCCTCTGAATGACCTACTGAAGGAATCCACCTTTCTCCGTGACTGCCCGGGGACGATGGCCCTGGAATTAGGGGGGTTGGTTTCTCCTCATTAAGCGTGTCCTGAGCTGTGCTCTGTTGGAGCAACTGTCCCCTTTACGGCTAGCGCTGCAAGCTCAAGGGAAACACTCAAACTCATGGAACCCGCCGCCACTACCCTGGTTTTACTAGCTTTGCTGCATTGGGAATGTGAAAATGGCAGATTACCTAAAACAAACAAACTCTCCCCGTTCCTCTCGGGGGGCTGAGGAGCGGGTGCACCCGAGGCACAGCTGCGGCAGCGTGTCTGCGTGTGCTGCGGCAGGACAGACAGACAAAAGTGCCCTTCTGCGGCTGCCTTCCGCCTTGCCAGCTGAAATCCAGCCGGCCTCACTGGCTGCCGATGATTTCCATAAATACTCCCACAATGCAGCGCACCCGGGTTTAGCCGGAGGGATCCTCTCCAACGCGAGGTGAAGAAATGGGAGATGATTTTAGAGGAAACATGTAAGATTCGGGTTTGAAATTAAAATTATCTGCGCAGACAACAGTTCCTGGATTTCAGCATTAAGTTTTTGAAATCCCAATTGTATTATATTTTCACATTGCTTATTTAAAGTAAGCCTATTTGGGTTTTAGAAGTTAAAACCAAAAATCTGCATTAGTGTGTTTATCATATGTCTTGAAAACGAGGCAGATGATAAAAAAACTCCCAGCGCTTACCACCAGGCATCTTATCAGCAGAGAAGACGGGCCTATTTGTGCTGTGTTGTGATGACTTGGCAGCGCACGTACTACAGAAAACAGTCTTTGCTACTCACAAGAGACACTCTCTGCACATTCAGACGCAGGTATCTGAGCACAGCAAGGGTGCCATGCCGTGTGTTAGAACAGGCTAAATCACATCTAGCAAGTTCCTACCCCAGATTTAGCAGACTACGCTTGCCCTATATTTATGTGAGCAAACGTAAGGTGTTAGATAAGGGCTGCACTGGAATTAAAACACGGTCAATATTAGGTTAAATCAAGAGTTAGGCTTATATAGTTCTATAGATACCGATGCCACTTAACAAAACAGAATAGAAATATCCACAGGACAGCGACCCTCTTATTTAAAGCAAAAAAAGACATCCATCTTTTCCCGTGTGAACGGTCATCCCGGATATAAGCCTTGCCAAAACCTAACTGCATTATTGCTTATTATTTGTAACAAAATATAAACATCGTCCTCATGCCCTCAGACAGCAATCACAGAGGAATCCCTACACCCACACCGTAACATACACTATCGGGTAGCATACAAAGCACCCTGATCTAGTCTCATCCACCCACTAAATTGCTCCAAACTTTTCCTTGAACATATTATCTGAAAGTCCAGGGAGAAGCTGCTTTATGCAATGGCAATATAGCGAGTGCAGGGTGACAGTCTAACATGGTGTCCTGCTGAGATCCAAGAATAGCAATGCCTTAAAAGGCAGCGATGTTGAGATCACAAGGAAAAGAGAATTAGGGCACAGCTGTGGAGTTCTGTAGGCTAAAACATAGACTCAATATGTCAGAGAAAATTAAATCACAGAGCTACATGTAATTTCCAGTCTCATTTATAACTTAGCTGTAGCTGTGCAGAATTTGTACTTAGGTCATACGTGTGAGCCGCCTGGTTTCTGCACACAGAAATAAAAAATTAAATTAATTTAAAAAGAAAAAACAAAGGAGTTATATGCAAACAACGGCACCAACACCCGTGTTTCAAACGATGTTTAGATGCTATTGCAGCTCAAACACAGTTTTATAGGCAGTCTTCTCTCCAGCTCTTGAGGACAAACAGAAAGCCACAGCACCGCTTGTGAAACGAGCAGAGCTCACAGCTTTACCTGCAGTACCAACCAAACTAAAACTAAACCAACACACAAACATATCTGAAAAGAAGGTACCAAAACTGGTAACAAACTTTTGCACAGGCTTCTTCCCCCTTGAAGAAGTGACGTTCTCACATTTTTCGGAACAGTATCCACATATAAATTTGCCGGTATTTCTTTATGCTTGAAGCCCGGTACTAGTTTCTCCTCTAAAAGCATTCGATACCCCCAGAATACAGTCCGTTCTCCTCTGCCAATATCTACTGTTGCAACCTGCGTCCAACTAATTAATTCTGCGCGACGCCAGGGCCTGTAACCGTCAGCAGAGAGCTGTGCTGGGCCGGGAGGCTGCACGCCTTCTCCCGTGCCTTCTGCCCAGCTCCAGACAAACCTCCGGAGGGCACCACCACAGAGGTAACCGCAGAGAGCTGTTTGAGGGTAGGAACTGTGGATTCAGGGGGACCCCGTGGGTGAAAAGACGGCCCTAGGCAGAGCAGGCCAGCCTCTCCCGGCTGCACGCCATCCGCCCAGGGAGCAGCTGAGCGCAGCCTCACCCAGCACCAGTGGCCGGCTTTACCTGACAAGACGACTTAAATTATCTCTTTGAAAGGCTCTGAAGGCCAGGGACTGATAAGAGAGAAGATGGAGGAGAAAAAGAAGGCGGCAACAAGGGAGCAAGAGACTGACTGGGATGAGGCATATATGGCGGGCTTTCCTAAACAACTGGTGCTCGAGCAGTAACGTGGTACGGAACAGCAAGAAAACAAGAGGTGGGAAGCTGCACGTAATTACGACTTTGTTTAGCTAAGTGTATTTCCTGTGGCGCTTACAAAACATGACTGCATGCAAAGCATGCAGATTTGCTGATATCGGCTATCCTTTGCCCCTGAAGAGGTAAATTATACATCTGATTTGTATACAAAGTTGAAAAACTGTTAATGGTTCTGCTTGAGCTGCAGTCAGAGCTGTGGACCAACAACCTAGAGGAGCCAATTCCTACGAAGGGGTAATATATGGAGAGATTTTACAAAGTGTAGGGAGTTCAGCAGCCAACAGATGGGGAGAGGTTAAAACAAGGCAGCGAGGGACCCGCACGGGCAGCCCCGCGAGCGCCCAGCCAGGGGACAGAGTGCAGTGGGATGTGACCTGTCGACCCAGAGTTTCAGAGCAGCGCACGCGTGGCATTGCTCGGGGAAAGGAGGAACGTGCCGTTACAGCCATCACATGGGGAACGAGATAACCAAGAGTGCAGGGGATGAGCACGAGCCGCGTGTGAATTCAGCTTGCAGTGAGGAAGGTGGGAAGGCTGTTCTGGAAGCTGCTAATATCAGGAGGAGTTAATAAGGCAGTCCGCGAGCACAGGTACCGCACGTAGGGGTACACGCGCACACCCCGATTTAATTAATAGAGAAAATGCCAAATGTTTGAGATTCGTTGTTTTTCCTAAGCAGAACTCTGTAGTACGTACTTTAAAGCACAGCCTCGTTCATACATATGCAATGTTTTTCACAAATACTGCACGTGGTGCAGAAAACAATCCCGTAAATGAGGATGCAAAATGAGGTCACTCATTCTCTCAGAATATCTTTGGAGCGAAGGCTCAGCGCAGCCTCACGCGCTATCGCCGTCCACGGTCCTTGCGGTGATCCTCCTCGCGTGGTGGGAGCCGTCAGCCCTCCGCGGTGGGTTTGCGGCACGCGGCTGCTCCCAGCGCCGCTCGCCCTGACCCATTTTTCCTGCAGTATTTCTGCATAGCGACAGAGGTCCTAGCAGGACAAGTGTCACCTCCCAGCCCGCAGGATTCTCCATTTCCTACTGCTTCGACTGGCAGAATGCGTTCAGCATTTACATGCAGGCACACACAAGCACGGCATTACGCATAAATGTATGTAAAAACGCATAAATCCCAGGAACTGAAGGAATTGGAAAAACAACAACAAAAAATCCTGTTCTCATTTGCAGAGCATTCCTCTGAAGTGGACACAGGGCTATGAGAGTGGCTGGATGAATACCCAGCCGATGGATCCTCCTCACTGCTCGGAGGAAGCCTGGCTCTCCCCTTCTGCCTAAAGCTCTATTAAAGGGACTTTGCTCGTTTCTCTCCAGCTGGTTTCAGCATCCCTGTTACCCCGAATCAACCCTGCCCTTCGACTTCGACCAGAAGAAATACTAATACACCGAGCCAACCAGAAAATTATTATTCCTTCATCACACCTAGGCAAAGCTCTGAGGCTGCGAGGAAACGCACCTTCCCACCCCAAGCCGGGCACTTACTGTCCTGTTTCCTATTCACCCAGCCCCTGCAGAATTACAGTGTATCGGCTGCAGATGCACGTGTAGTTCTGATCTCATCTCTTTTTCTTTTTTTTCTTTTTTTTAGGTGAAGCATCTATATTTCTTCTGTTCTGAAATTTTGTGCTGAAACTATAACAAGCCAAAAATCTCTTCAATGGGAAATTTCACAAACAGAGGATTATGACTTCAGCTACAGAATAAGCAGCAGGAGCAGATGGAACTCTTCAGAAACAATGATTCCATTTTCATGCAAATTTCCTTAGTAGTTAAAAAAAGACGAAGAAGAAAAAAAACCCACCAAGATATCAGAATGGTTTCTAAATGGAAGGTTTTTGAATGATGCTAAAAGCGAAGGGCCGGTAGCTCTCCACAGTCCCAAGCGTTTTAGCGGCAGCCAGGGGAAAAAAAAAAGCACGACAAACTAAAACCAGACTCTGTACCTCCTCAGAGTGGTGATAAGAAAAATGGAAAATGGAGTGAAAGTATATTTTAGTTTTTATGGTTTTCAACCTCATCCTCGGCTTTGTGATAATGCATACTTCAGAGCTAATTCTTACGCTCTTTAAGAGCACAGACTTCATTCACGAAGCAGCATGACAAAAATTCTTTATCCACTTGATGACTACAGAAGGTGACAGCCACCGAGAAAAAGACAGCCACAGGGACACTGTCAGAGTGCTAACCTGCAGCGTGCCTCTCTCTGAGTACAAGTGCTCCCCTGATTACAAGAATACAGACATGCATTTTTCATAGCTGAAATGTGGAAACAGAGCCAATTCTTTTGTTATTAATACTGGCAGCATACCCTAAAAAACAAATACATGCACAGAGTTAGCAGACCCCATTTCTGGCTCTTCCGCTGACTTGTTACTTAGTTTTCGTCTTACGCCTTCATTTTTCCCCTCCTGTTTATGCCTCGAGTGAGAGAATTCAAGCGACGCCCTAACTCGGTGTTGTGAGGATGACTGCCTTTGCCCAACACGTAGCGTTAAGTGTCTCTGTGCCATCCTATGGCGTAAAGCACTGCGCTGTTTTGTACACAGAACACATTCGAATGGGAATAAAACGGGAATACTTTGGAAGGCCCACGTAATTCCACCTTACAGGCTACTTTTTTAAACACAGGTTTTAAAGCAGACAGAAAACCACATGCACGGAAAAGCAAGAACGAAATCCAGTGCTGTTTGTCACCGCTTGCCCCCTGCGTGATGAACCAGGGAAATGCTGCAGCCAAGCCTCTCGCCGCGCGGCGTGCGGGCGCCAGCAGCGAGCTGCTGCCACCCGACAGCCAGGCAGCTCCGGCCCCGGTGCCCGCGGGGCCGCCAGCGGCGGGGAAGGCCACGGGGACAATTCCTTCAGACTGCCCACCCAAAGCCAATGTCCTCCCGGCGCGGTCTTTCCCCGATCCTGAAGTTTTGTAGTGAGTCTTCATAAATTTCTGTCACTTCTGTCAAACAATTTCTATCCTCTCGCTCATTTTCATGTGGATTTTTTTTTAAGTTAATTTTCTCCTTCCTTTCTCATGCAAAAGAGATACAAAGTTAGCTTTAAATAAGACTGTAAAGAGTGTTGAAGTAGAGGTCTCTGAACCATGTGTTCAATACCAAGAATACTTCTGTTTCAATCCCATTCTACCTACGCTTATCCCTTTCATCACGTCACTGGCTGAATCTTTTCACTTTGAATTTGCTCTCAAACTGAATCTCCTTCCTTCCTCATCGAGTTAGATGGATTTAAGTAATGAAAGCTACCGAAAGGACCACTCGCATACAAAATAGCTCCAAAAAATGGGCTCAACAAGGTTTATTTTCAAGCTTTTCCTTCCTTACTTCTTAGCAGAAGGATGTACAAGTAGGAACGATTTCCTCAGTTAATCCCTCTTTGACCCGAATTAACTTTTTCCAAACTATTTTCTTAAATAATTTGTCTTACAATCTTGCCTGAATGAACCCAACAATAGACACGTTTCAATTACCCAAGGGGAGGAAGAGGGACAGCAACGGGGAGGGACGGGAGATGACCTAGCCGGTCTGACCAGCGCGGTGCCACGTAGCGGGTCGGCGAAGAGGCCGAGTCGTGCAGCGCAGGACTCCAGGCTCCTCTGTCAGAGCCAGGATCTGCTCACTCGGTCGCAATGGTTTTTGGGTTTGCACGACTTAATTCACACTCTTCAGAAATGAGGGCCAAGGAAAAATAATGCCCGGGAACTTGCACCACGCTACCGAAAGGGAGGCGCTTCCACTCCGTACCGAGCAGCAGTAACTCAGGCTTAGCACAGCCCTCAACCACAGGAACTATTTCAGAGTGAAAAGAAGTTCTGGCCTTCATGCTGAAGGCTGCTGTAACATTTTAATAAAATGCACTCAGTCAATGAACGGACAGTAAAACATCGTATCATCATGAATTTATCTGAAGGGGTCTCTATCAGTTAAGCCCCGTTGCTTTCTCTTTACCCCACTGTCAAACCACATCTCTGCTAAGAGCAGACTTCACGGTTTCTAAATATTGCCACTGCTGCATCTCTCACGTACGCTTCACCCACTAGCAAAGCTGGCGTCCATGCGGACGACGACCGCAGCAAGCCAGTCTTGCCCTTTTCCCGATGCCGCTGCGGTGACGGAGCAGCCGCCGGTCATCAGAAGCACAGCCAGGAAAGCGATGGTCGCCGCTGCCGCAGTGTCCCCCGAACAGTCACAAATCCTACGCTCAGATTAACGCTCTTCACATATACCACTGCTCTGTAGCTACAATGAAGTGATACAGGGGAAGAAAAAGTCAAACATCTATCATTTAAGCCCTCACTTCTTAGCTTGCTGGGCTTTAAGGGGTCAAGAGCAACGAGCCACATCTGACCCAGATGCTTGCCTGCCTGCGTCAGGGTTATTGGACCTGAGCAAACTTACTGGAAGATTCTTCCTTCCTCCTTCCCCTGTTTTGTCACAGTTTTCTCCAGGACGGGAACCACGAGAAAGACTCAAGAATAACTGGGAGAAGCACAAGGGGGTACCGGCACTGCCTTTCTTTTAGATGCCTCAACAGATCTTTGTTGCTTTTTCCTTTTGGCTTGGGTAAATTTTATGCAGCAAAACATAACACAAGAATTGATTACGGAATTGTGAAGTGGCTTAAGGGTCAAACCCCCACCTCCTCGTGCCAGCCCCATCCCAACTGAGAGGGTCCTGCAGGGCCCAGCTCCTGCTTTGCAGGACATCCTCGGCTGCGGGGCCCCGGCCTGGGGAACTTGCTCTCCACAACTCCAGCAGTTCATTTCCCAAGGGGAAACAATGTTTTCCATAGATTTAGTGAAACGCTGTTCTGCTTCGGTAATCGTGACGTACACGCAACGGAACGGGACCTCGTGTTTTGGGAATGAGAGCAATATAATTAGGACGGGCCTCCAAACATTCAAGCGACTTAACGCCTTGAAGATCACCTCTGACACGGGAGGCAGCAAGAGGGGTCTGGAGACTGGGGTGTGGTTATGTTTATATACTATGCCAAAACACTCTTCCTTTTTCTAGACCCTGACATTTCGTATTTCAGGGCTTTTATATTATTTCTGCAAATCTTAAAACGGGTTTACCAGAGGACTTATGACTCTTAGTTACTGAAGTTTTAAAATTATCACAATCTTCTGTTGGGCAGACAGCAGTAAGTAACTTCTAATTCAGGATTTCCAATGTCCCGAGAGCACTGGCCTGGAATCCAGTCTAGGCTATAGACCTGAATGTTTCTTTCAAGAAAATTCACCCCGTTTGTTTGGTTTTTTAAAGCAAGCCTGCGTTAGCAGAAAACACAAGGATATTACACTACAAGATTTCATTACTCTGGCACCATATGGGGCCTGGGAAGTACAGTAGGTCTACAAAGCCACGCACAGGAGTCTGTAAAAGCTCCTAGAGTTTGGTAACCATTCAGATGGCTCGTAAAGACCGCACTACCCTCACAGACACCCTTGCAGTTTAATTTTTTTATTTTGCATCAGTAGGATCAAAGATATTGCCTGCTTTTCAGGCTGTGCGGCTCATAGCTGACCGCGCAGAAGCACATTCATACCCCAGTATGCAAAAGAACACGTATTTTAACGATGGCATCGACTACATTTTAGAAGAATCATCAAGTGACTCAAGAAGTGAAAGATAATATTTGAAAGAGGAGACAGAAAGGAAGCTGTCTGGAAGCTGGAGAAGTTACTAGAATGGTTATTGGGGGCAGAACGGACAGCAGATATGAGCTATCTCCTTCACACTCACGACAAGGAGGTGGGAACCTCTTGATCCACATCAATAGCAGCTGCGTGACACTGATACGAGCCCGGGTCACCATCAAAGCAGCATATTAGCCTTTTTTTTTTTCCCCCAGATTGCTTCCTTTTGGATGAGTTCCATGTAACTGTCCTTTGTTTTTTCATTTCATTTTCATTTTCCATTTATGCATTCATCCAGCCCTTGAGGGTGGATTCTATAGAACTCCATGCCAAGAATGCCCAAAAGGGACCTCTGCCCCACCCCTCCGCTCCTCTGGGCCCCAGGAGGGGCTCCCCATGCACACAGCACGGCGTGTCCAAACGTGCTCAGCAAACCCCGGTTCTACCAGACCAACAAAAGGGCACGGACCGCGTTACGGCTGTGGCACCTCCCTTTCCATCAGCCACCTGCAGCCGCACCAGCGCGTGCTGGCTGCCTCGGGGAGCCGGGACTGTCGAACTACCAAAGCAGAGGAACCCGCAGTCGGCAGCGAGTTACCGTAGTCGTTATTAAAAGCATTTTAACAGCAGCAAAACGCAGAGAGAGAATGGCCAGGTAGTGTTAGAGAAAGAGAACCTTTCCTGTGGTGCGGGTCGGAAGGGACCTCAGGAATTGTCTGGTCCAACCTCCACTCTGAGGAGGGTGTCCAGCACTTTGGTCTCCCTGTGTCAAAATGTCCTCAGAGAAAGAAAGGTTGGCCAGTGAAAACAAGTGGAGAAAAGAAGACTAAAAGGACTGGAAAAAAATGAGAAGAGAAAATGGAGCAAGTACGTGGATTTCTGCCCGCTTATCCCCACGGTCGTGAGCTCCCACTGAAAACACTTTACAAAACCCAAAGTTAGCGCATCCTCGTCACTCAATTCCGTATTCCAGAGACATCCTTGTGTCTTGCTTTGCTGTCCCAGCGCAGGCACAGGTTACTGACAAGTCCGCAGGAACAGCTTTGAGTTTTGTTACCCTAAAACCACCCAAACTAGCAAGTCAGTGGCATTGATTTATCATCAGGTGGTCTCATTTGAGAGCACGCTTAAAGGCATTTTCTTGCTGTCCTGCAATAAAAACGGCAATAGGTGCTCCCGCCGCGCTCCGGCAGCAGTGCTGTCACCAACAGGGACGCTTGCGGAGCAGACGGAGGGTTGCCTCAATGCTACCCTCGATGCTACGTGTGGTGCAGAGACGGCTCTACCGAGAAGCGGGGCGGGAGGTGTCCCACCACCCTCGACGAGACAATCCCAGAGAGGTTTTCCAACCGTCTACAGGGTACTTTAGGAGCGCTGGAACCTCACCGCGACACATTAATGCCTTTAAGTACAAATACGAAGTCGACTAGCACTAATCAGACCAGGGCTGGGTTGGCGTGCTGGACAGAGGCCGCGGCGGGCCCTGCCGCCGTGACCCCGTTTCCTGGTGGCCCAGAAAGGCCAAGACTAAATCCCCGGGCCGGGGGAGGCTGGCGGGAGCCGGCCCCGCCGTGGCTGCGGGCCGGGGTCGCGCCCTCCGGGCGGGCTCCGGGCCGGGGGCGGCGGCCCCCCGACGGGCAGGGGCAGGGGCAGGGGCAAGGGCCCGGCGGCCCGGCGCGCTGCTGAGCTGGCGGCGGGCGCGGCGCGGGGGAGCGAGGCGCTTGCCGGAGCCGGCGCGGGGGGCTCGGTGCGGGGTGTTTTCACCCCCATTGTGCGGCGGGGATAGGAAATCGATCCCCAGCCGGTGCCGCGGGCCGTGCGGGAGCGGGGCGGCGGCGCAGCGGGGGGAGGCAGGTGCCGGCCCGGGGGCGGTGCCGGTGCCGGGCCCCGCCGCCACCCAAACAAGCGGCCCCGCGCCCCGGCCTGCGCCCCGGCGGCGGCGGGGGGGGGGGGGGGGGGCCGGACGGACCCTCCGGTGCGCGGGCGCGGCCCAATCAGGAGGCGACCCCGCGCCGGGAGAGCGAATCGGCGCCGCCGCGACGCGCACATGACCGGCTGCGCCCCTGCCCGTCATCTGGGCCCTATATAGCGGGGCGGGGGGCGGCCGGCGGGCTGCGCGGCCGGCGGGGGGAGCGGCGGGGCCCCGCCAGCGCCGCCGCCTTCCCGCGCCGGGGCCGGGCCTCTGGGCGGCGGCGGCGGCCCGGCCCGCCTCCCGCAACTTTCCGGGTTTTTTTTTTGTTTGTTTGGTTTTATTTTTTTGGTGGTTTTTTTTGGGGGGGAAGAGGGACCCGCGCGCGGAGCCGTCGCCGGGAGCGCCGCCCCGCCAGGTAAGGCTCGATGGCCATCAGCCGCCGGTCGGGGCTGCCGCCGCCGGGGGGGGGCGGGGGCCGCCCTGCCTCCCCGCGTGCTGTCAGGGCATTTTTCTTTCTTTCTTTCTCTCTCTCTCTCTTTCTTTCCCCGGTCTCATTTCTGCACGTGCTCCTTTGTTCTCCGAACACAAGCGCTTTTTCTTTTTTTTTCTTTTAAATATATATATATTTATATACGTGCACATCTGCTAACGCAGCGCAGCTGGCGGGAGCGGCCGCCCGCGGCTGCGGGGGCCGCCGTGTGTGTGTGTGCGTGCGCGGGCAGGCGGCGGTTCCCCCCCGGCCCCCGGAGAAGAAGGAGAAACTCGAGCGATCCCCCCCCTCCGCCCCCGGGGGCTGGAAGTTGCTCCCGGGCCGGGCCGGTAACCAGACACGCGTGTCGCCCGGGGGCTGGCGGGGAGGAACTGAGCCAGACGGGGACACAAAGGCGGGGGGGCAGCCCCAGACGAGCCGTCCCCGCCCGGCGGCGGCGGCAGCGCCCGGCACGGCCGAGCCCCGCGGGGGCGGACGGGGCGGGGGGGGGCCCGGAGGGAGGGGGGTATGCCCCGGAGGAGGGGGGTGCCCCCGTCCCGTCGCCCCCTTCCCCACCCCCCCCCCCGCTTTTGTCTGGCTCCGCCGCCCCGGTCCCCCACCGTCCCGTCCCGTGTCCCCCCTCCCGGCGGCACCTGCGGGTCATATCGCGACCGGCGACTGCTCCGCGACAGTTGTCGTGGGCTGGGGCGGGGTGGGAGGGGGCCGCGGCCGCCGGGTTCAGCTCTCCGCCCGGGCGGGCAGAGCTTTGTAAGGTCTCGCCTCCACGAAGCCGTGCATCAGCCTTGTTTCACCTCGCGTTAATTACCGAAACCCTTACTCAAAAAAAAAACAAACAAACCCCCAAAAAGTAGAAGGCACCCCGATTTGCGGAATCTCTCCAATTTCTGCTCAAACTATCGCACCAGAAAGGCTTCTTATCATAACTTACTCTAAAAGCAATTTTAACGTATTTGCTCCCCAAACCCTCCGCCGTTACTGAGAGTGACGCCTGCGGTGGGTTCTGCGCGCAATAAAGGACTCGGTCGGGACAGAACCCACCACATTGGTGAGTCTGAGAAAATAATTTTCATAAAACTTTCCCTATCGGCTCCTCAGCAAAACCGACTGGTGTTTAAAACTACAAGTAGAATTCCTCAACAAGTTTGGAAAGTTGAGAAGGGGACAATTGACCCTCCTCGTTTTGTCCAGGAATGCGAGACAGCATATTTTTAAAGTTAATAAGTATTAAAAGCCACGCGGAGCTCGGAACGCGCCTCCACCGCCGGCGCTTGGCGCAGCCCCGCCAGCCAGCGACGCGTTCGCAGCCTCCACGCAGAGCAGAGGTTATTCACATGGCTGTTCGAGAAACTCCATTCATATATCCGACTACCTGGATTTGAATAGAAACCAGACAGCAATTCTTTCGTCCCAGCCACTATTCGCCCCGCTGGACAATAGAGATTTGTTAGCACACAGGCACAAGCCCTGGGACACAAAGCTGGAGGCAGCAGAGATAGGGGGCTTCAGTGCACAGGAAATTACAGCTTTTGATGCACTGTTGGCAGGTCTGCCGGTTCAGAAAAGCTACATGACTGTGCCATGTTTTAAGAGCTCCTTACTGCCATTTTTAACCACCTAGAATGTCATAAAAGCTTTATTGTCACAGTACATAAAATCATGAAGTCCATATGGTTACTTTTCAGCTGCGGTCGCTGCCCCGTGTCTGGAAGGCAGAAGCATGATCTGGCTGGAGATTTTAATTCACGGGGGGGATGGGGATGGGGGGGGCATTAAAAGAATTTTGAGGGCAGAAAACCTCCAAGTGTTTGTTAAAAGCAGAGACTCGTTACTGAGGCAGCTGATCTCTAGCATGAGATGTGGTGGTGGTGGAATGGACTTCATTTTAACAGCGGCTGTAAGGGGATGAGGCTGGACAGCTGATTTCATCATGAAAAGGCCAGTAGATTTATTCCCTGCATCTCCTGTATCAGTTGTGTAGGAGGGCATTATTCAGTTGTGTCAACTTGGCAAATACCAAAATAAATAAGAAAAACAAAACGTTCAGTGTCTGGTACCTCCTATTTCCCCGGCTTTCCCCCAGTCCAGAGTTAAAATGAGAACCCCTCAGAGACTGGGCTTTAATCTGCTGATTGGAGCCAATGAGCAGAAATTATCAAGATTAGAAAACCAACCAGCAGGTTTTATTAGATGAAAAGCCTGCCTCTGACGGTGCACGGCCCCTCAGCTGAGCGGCGGAAGTTGGTTCAGTCCTCGCCCGAACGGCAGGAAGGTGTGGGCTGTTCCTCCTCATTTTCCCTATTTTTCCACAAGTCTCACCTGCCTTAACCGACTTAGCACCAGATAAAATACCCAGTCCATCTGGACACCAAGGCTCCTAAAATTTGCACAGGCATGCAGCGTTAGAGAGCAGCCAGGAGCATCTCTGCGCATCACGTGCACAGCAGGAATGACTTGGCTCTCTTCTTCACCCAGGAAAAACAATGAAATTGAGTTGTAATATTAATACATTGCAGTTGTGAAATGTGTGTTTTTGTTATGAACTGGGGAAATACAAAGTATCAAAAAGTACAGAAAACAAAGGTTGGGCTGTTTGCTGCTCTGTACGCATATTTTGTCAAGGCAATCCTTGTGACCTCAGGAAAAGGGGAAGAATTTTAAAGTGAGGAAAACAGGCCCATCTTTCAAGGCACGTGGGAGATACCCAGGGAGCCGTGCTGATGCTCTGCACCAGCCCATGAGGCAGACGATGGACTTGCTTCCATCGCCCCTTTGAGCAACATAGTGGGGGAAAAAAAGACTGGATGACTAAAACAACGCAATTGGGGGGGGGGGGGGGGGGGAAGTGAATTCCCCTCTGAGGTGCTACTTGTGAGATTAACAAAAGATTAACAAAACATTTGTATACGTGAGGGGCCAGCTCATATAATTTTCAGCTGCTATTTCAGAACATTAGAAATACAAATGTGAATGTAAATAGTTTTCACAGGAGTCAGGTCTGTCTGAATAATTATATAATTTCCTTGAATTCTCTTCCTGATGTAGTACAATGGCTTGGGTGTATTACTTCTCAGTAAAACTTAGGTGATAAGAATCAGGCTAGATTACAATCAGGCTATTTTGATTTTTAATATTTTTTTTTTTTCTTGCTGGTACTTAGAAACCCAGAAGGCCCTACCTGCCTTTGAGCAAAAATATTACGTATTATTTTTAATAAAGGTTAAGGATATTGATGGCTCTACCTACAAAGCACTCTTAGATCAAATACCATGGTATTCTTAAAATACAGCTACCTTTTCTGTTAGCTCTAGGACAGCTAATGCTTGGTATTTATCTGGAGGCTGATTTTAAAACCCACCCCTTGAAAGTGCTGCCTAAAAAAAACCCCAAACTATGCTGGAGAGTTAAATTCTGCCCTTGCTATTTGGTCTTAAGAGTTTGGGTACCTGTTAAGCATATCGCTTTGAATGGAAAACAGACCATTAGAGGCTGGTCAAAAGCGCTTCCGCCTAATCAAAATAGCCATAAAAGGAATGTCTGGGCATAACCCGCCCCCGTAAACATCTGCATACTCAGCCTGGACATGGGAATAATCCCATCGTGAATGTAAGAGAAGGATGCTGATGGCTGTTCTTTGTGGTGTTTTGGGTTTTTTTAAACTGCACATAGAAATAACAAATAATTCAGTAGTTTTCCCAACTCCAGTTACGGCTATTCCAACAGAAAATTGTCAGAGACTTACAAAAAAGAAGCCTGTTTACCACTGACAAACTTGGAAGTTGCGGCTGATGCAAAAGACCAATGCGTATATAACGTGACTGTACGTTAATACTGGTATTGCATTGCAGGGTTAGTTGCCAATAAAAATGCATCAGGTGTGCTGAAATCTAGCAATACGCTTGGCAATTTAACAAGAAATGTGGCATCCTAAGAATTTCATTTTATCTCCATAATAGCCAGCAGATGCTGTAATCATTTCAAAAGTACAGTATTGATTAATATCACTCAGAAGTTTCAAACATTAAGAACTCAAAAGATAGCAATCAGGTGTTTTCATGTTAAGGATAAAATGAAAGCATGGGGTTTTTTTCCTAAGAAGCAACACTGACACGCAGATGGATGACATCACCTTTTTAAATAGACTTCAGTCATTCTTACTTTCCCTGTACTGCCTGCAAACAGTCAACCATCCTCAGCTGTCCTGAGCCATAACGCAAAGAAATTACAGAATCACCATCAATGACCGTTACCGGTGCATAAAACTGCAAATTGGGAGCGCGCTGAAGCGCTGCATCCCAATACCGAACCCCTTCTGCGTTAACAATTACTTGCGCCCCCTCAGTACAGCGTGGCTCGTTCACACGCCCGTGTGAGCTGGGAACAGGCATCCTGCCTGCGCGGTCGCAGGTCGCTTGCCACCTCAGCTGCCTTGCGAGCGTACGCAGTTCGGTTTTGCAACACCACGTTACTCAGACCTGTGGTTAACCTGTGTTTGACACAGCAAGGCCAGACTGTCTGAGATGAGATGCCAAAACGTGATTAAGGGCAGGAGAGCGCTCGGGGCGGGCGTGCTGAAGCGGACGGGCACGGGGCAGCGCGGAGCGCTAACGTGCCTCCCCGCGGGACGCTGCCGCCAGCTACAAGGGGCTCCTCGCAGCACAGCTCCCAGCTGCTTTTAATGCACAATAGACATTGTCTGCGTGTTGTGATGGCAGCTCCGGCGCGAGGCGTGACGAACCTCAGAGGTGAACAGGCGCTTCTTGCCAAGCACAGGCACGCTGAAACGGAGGCGGCGAGGTCCAGCCAACCGTAGGTGGTCCACTTACTGGTTAATTCGGTAACCTAAATCAGTTACTGGTTTCCTTGAAAAGCGTCTCGTTACACGAGCATTCAAGGCCTTACTACTCAGTTTCTTTGGGGCATGCTGGCGGGCCGTACGTTTACTTTAGCACAAAAGTACACATCCGTCTTTCCTCACATCTAGAAAGTCCGTAGCGCCTTCCGTAAATAACACTACATCCCAAGTCTGATGTCATGAACGAAAAGGATTGGTCTGGTCTATAAACAGAGGTTTAACCGTACATAGTGTAATTTTCAGTCTCCTATATTGTACTTACATGTACAGCCGCGTGCCTGCCAGTGCCCTGGAGTGTCAGCAGCTCCCATTTACATAATTACAGTGCCTTAAATCTGGGCACCACTAGGTCTTGTGCTTCGAGCTGAACCGAGTAGTGCAAGGGAACGAGAGAGCTCTCGCCTAGCCAGAGAACATCATACCTTCATGTGAGAGTCTGGGGACAGGGCAGCCGCGTTACAAAAGATGGTTATGCAAGGGACGTGAAAACCCTCCTCTGGTACCGGGTGCTATGAATGGCTATTTGTGTTGAGATTTATTTCTTTAGGTGGAGTCTCAAATTCAGATTTTTAAGATGATCGACACATTTGCAGACGAGGTTCACGTGACAAATACAGATTCTAGTTATAAAACAACGCATTCAAGTTGGCGATATATTTTTTTTTTTCCTGCTAAAGATTTAAATATCATGTGGCTTTAGCTTTCTTTCTGTTCACTGAATATCAAGGTCAATTAGGAATGATGTCTGGCTAGTACTCTCAGAGCAGATTAGACAGTTGCATCAAAAACTAGGACCATGTATAGGTCATCTGTTACTGTGACCTAGATTTCTGAGAATCTGTTCAATTTGTTTTATTGCAAATGTGGTACCGCCTCAGTTCTGTTTCTCATAGCAAACCTCTCTATAATAGCAGAAAATAGCTTTATTAGATACTTGCAGACATTGCTTACTACTTCTGCTGAGACACAAAGAAAATCAAATCCATACAGCAGACCTGTGCCTGTCATCCATTTAATTTTAAAATAACTTAAGGTTCTGAAAGGCTTATGCCTTATAATCTAAAGCATTTGGTCCACATGCCAAATACTAAGCAATCTGAAATACATAATAGCTTAGCTTCAGCTTTGTTTGCCCTATTTAATTCATTTTTTGCCTTCAGTAACCAGTGGACAGATGCAATATTTCTGCAGTCTACTTTGGAAATGAAGAACATACTGAAATATTTGAGTAAAGCGAGGCTACTTTCGTTTCCATCATTTGTGCGAGCTTTGTGGTGCCCTCGAAGGATAGTTGGCTTGGATTGCTCAGCCTGAGAACAGAACCAGACTTCCCTCCTAAGCCCCTGGTGTTTTCTTACTGAGTAGAAAGGGTTGCTATCTGAATTTTGACACTGTTGCAGTGCATCCACCTATACTTTCTGGATTGTCATTCTGAAACCACATAAAAGCAGATTTCCATTTGGAACATTTTATGACACATTTCCTCTCCTCTCACCGCTCTTAATTGTTCCGGTTAGAAAGCAATTACTGAAGCATGGATCATGCAAACACACCCGTTCGTTGGTGTAAGTATTTGGGGGAGGGAGGGGGAGAAGGTGTATCTTAAAATGTTAGAAAAGATTTTCTAGACACCAGTGAGTCCAGTGTAAAAGGAAAATGATAAAAATAACAAAGTGCTTGTGGGATCTGCAATTCAAAGAACAGTACGCCAACCAAATTTTAGAATTAGCATCATCAGTCTCTGTGGCTTATCGTGCTGTGAGAGCTGTGGTACAAAACACATCTAGAACAGTTGTGCTCTCATCCCACCCCGGGGAGGAAAGGTAGGTAACGCCATCAAACAGCGGTAGAAAAGGGCACACAGAAATATAAAAGGTGCCAGTAGGTTGAGGTTCGCAGATTCTCCGGTACGTTACTCCCTCATAAATTGTACTTAGTAAATCTGTTCCAATTTTTTCAAAATACTAAAGCCAGTTCTACCAAGTCATCTGAATTTTATACTACTTTAATATTCAAACTTTTATGAGCATCTCGCAGCACACTGGGACCAATTTATTTTATAGGCAAGATAAAAACCCAGCAATATTTGGGTGACGTTATCCAAAGATCATTCTTCTAAATGAACATAAGTACATTTTCTCCTTTTTGTTTCACATGATGGCTGCATTTAAATAGGCTAAATGTACAATTCAGAAAAGAATGGCTGAGTCCTGCTCACCTGGGGGTCGTATCCACATCCATCCAATATTTAAATTGCACACAAAAGCAAAGAAATTAAATATATAAGGGGGGGAAGGAAGTCTTTCTTCCAACAGAATATTTGCCTGGTAACCCGCTATAAGAGAGCGCCTTCTTTTTCCCCCCCAAATCATGCTTAGTTGTTCTACAAGAGTCTTTGAAGATACTTCTATTTTAAATTTTAACACCTGAAGCACAGTTACAAAGATGCCGCTGCGCTCTGGCTGAGCAGCAGCCGTAAGCAGTGGAGGGAGGAGCATCACAGATGTGTGGCTGAAGTTCTCTAAAGCCAAGGCTGCGTGTGTACGCTCTAGTTTAGATCATTTGTAAACAAGGCTAAACGAATTTGGTGTGAAAACGTGAACGAACAGGAATGAAACGTCGTGGCAATTCGTCCATCGTACGGGTTAGACCGCGCGTAGGATGCAGTGATTTTCTCCCTGACAGCCAGGAGCACTGTACGCTGGGGCCTCGTGGTACCTGCTGTGATGGAGCAGGAGCAACCAAAGCCAGAACGGGGAAAGCCAGCCTCTTGCAAAAGTTCAGTGAGATCAGGGCACTTTCGTGTGCAGCACCCATTCAGCTCACAAGGAGAAGGCAGAACAGAATCGCACGTTTCCAGCTAAGCCAGGCATTGGCCAGTGATAAGAAATCTCATAACGGCTGGGAGGAAGAGAACGGGGAAGATGATAGGATGGATCTTCACCTGTCTTTTTCCTGCCCATTACAATATTATTGTAATGTTATTTTCTTTGCTTCAGTTATTTACAGTTATTGGAAGTAAAACCTTTATTGTACTGAGTATATCATGAAATGGAGTCTTACAAAATGGCAGCATAAAATTGACCCGGAGGTGCCGCGCTGCTGAAACTGAACCAGAAAGTGAGATTTTAGAGGTGTTTCTTTTGAGAAGAACTCCAAATCTTGAAGTCTATCAGATGAGAATTGTTGGATTATAAAGCTGAAAAACAGAAACTAATTATCTTCAAAGGGACAGTTGTCAATGAGTCGGGAGGAGAAATTATGATTATGAAAAGCAAATCCTTCATTCGATCCCTCTCCGTCCCTACTGCTTCCCAAGCAGATAACCTAAGCTTTATCCAGCCAGAATCGCTAATGTTCCAAACAGCAAGTCAAATGTCAAAGTCCCAATTAGCATATGGAAAAAATGTCTGTATTTTTTATATCGTTAGTATGATCAGAGTGTGAACACGGGCACGCTGCAGCAGTTAGGTGGGGGTCTTTTCACTGGTCTGGAGTCACAGGAAACCACCTGAGAAATGTCCTGCTCAGGAAGGGACCTTCTCTTCTGGAGCCGGGATCGTGTTTTAGTATAGCCTTTAAAGACCAAGCCATACAAATAAACCCAATACCTCAAATACCTCTCCTGATCACTTTGCAAGGTACATTTCCCATGTTGTCAATTGCACACGCAGGCTCTGGGCATTCTCTCAGTATCTCAAATTGAAAAACTAAAACAATTCCTTGTAAAACACACATACCAGGGGCAGGCTTCACATTCAGGGTGAGCCCCCGCAGCGCAGGCTTTGCGCCATGCACTGGCTCATCAAAACCAAAGGAGACTTTTATTCCAAAAAACAGGATTCTCTTTGGCATTACCATCTCCAGCTACATTATACATTTCAGAAACAATATCAAGGGAATCTCAGTTTGACTGTTGAGACTAGAATGAGAACAGAAGGCATTGTCTGCCCTCCCTACCCTGAAAAAGCCTGGCCAAGTCCAGCTAGTTCCAATCTCAGAGCAAAAAGGCAATTCTCTGCAACAGAAGAACTAGTTTTTGCAAAGGCGACTGCCGTACTGGTGGCTCTGCCGATAATTTCTAAAATGCTAGCAAGCAGAAAACAATCTCCGTAACAGAATCACCTGTAGTTAGGATCGTCTCTCTCCTTCCCAAAACCAAGGCACAGGAACTATGCCTAAATTCACAGCTAAGGGGAAATCTTTTTGATCTTCACAGACACACAGAGTTGCCAGCCGAGAAGAACAGTCGGCGTAGGAGTATCTTCTGAAGAAGTACTTACCCTAAATTCACCACCATAATAAATACAAAGCGTCCTAGGTCTGGAGCATTGCAGTATTTCAGTGATGAAGAGTTATGAGCATGGTTGCCATACCAAAAGGGGCAACGTTATTTATATCCACAGAAGCTGCTTACCCAGCATTAGGTGCGTCAGGGCGTAGTACAACTGCAGGAATTCATCAGGAGGACACCTGAGATTCCTCTCTATTAAAAACAATGAATCTAATATAGACAGTAATTGTCATAGCAACAAATGTTATCTTAAGAGATGGGGGATAAAAGTTCACAGGGAAGCTATGCAAATTAATGAAAAGAAAAATGCATTCATGGTTACTGAATGCACAGAAGCCTGTCTCCAGAAGTCTCTGTGTGTGTCGAAAAATGTCTGGAAGACAGGAGACGATTAGTAGGAAATATGCAACTTTCTCCTCCTTGTATCATTTTCTAAACATCCATTAGCGGCTGTTTTGATTTTATTTTAGAGTCAGAACTGCTTTATCGATTGCAGCCAGCAGCTACAATTCAATAGCAGTCCCAAACATCAAGGTAGTGGTTTTTTTCCAGCAAAGACAATTTCTGAAGTTACATGCAATGAGATGAAGATACGCTACTATTAAGACATCCTGGGCTGAGGTCAGTTGTACGCTGCAGGTACAAATAGCTCATAAATGCAGCTTGCTCCAAAACCAGCTCTGCTGGGTCTACTCAGAACATCCCTTACGCCACCCTCGGGGCGCTGGAAAGCTGTTACGGTCCTCAGAAGCTCCTTGTCTCCTCCGCAGTTTGCCTGGGTGAAACTGTACTCAGGCCTTTGGAAAACCTGGTGAAGAGGCAGGCAGGTCGTGCGACACTGTGTGTCTGACCCCTTCCCCTTACACACAGACAACTCTGGAGACAGGAGAGCGAGCTGGAGTCTAATCCAGTACGATCCGTCCTGCCTAAGTAGGTCAGCAGGGAAGCTTCTGACCATGGTAATGTCTTCCAGTCCCAGCCGCTCTTCTCGCTACAATCAAACCTGACAAATACTTTAGAACCCAACCTCCATGTCCTCTTACTCCTGAGAGCTTGTGTGTTTGTTCTAGAAAGGTAAAACAAGTTTTCTTTAGAAAATACAACTATTTCACTATTTCAGTGGCTTGGAGAGTGTTCAGGAAAGTGCTTAAAAAGTCAGAGGGCATCTGATTACTCACCCTGGGATGTCAGATTGCAAGAACATCCAGACTAGCTCATTCCTAAATGCCCTATTTTAAAATACCATGTTTGACAAAAAGAATCAAAACCAAAATAATTTTATTTTTCTGCTAAAATCGCTCAGACTTAGTCCAGTATTTTCCAAGAACAAGTAGTACATAACATGAAATTTGTTGTGTTGCAAAATCACCTCCCTGTAGTTCAGAAAAAAGCTTTCCACTCTTCCGTATGCTCTTGAGGCAGAAGTTCACACATCGAGTTCCTAACGAGCGAGTCGAACCGTCTCCCCCGCTAACACCCAGCTTCAGCGTTCTGCTTTCCCCCTGCAAAACCAGACCCACTGCCAAGCCCAAGGCAGTGCTGCCCTAAGTGGCTCATTTATGCAGGGAAAGATACTAACAGACAGGACAAAACTTCTTAACCTTCACTGGTTTACTCCAGAGAACTTAATTTTACTGGCGACAGTCCTTCTGGTTATTTAATTGCTCTCATCTTTTCAGAAGCCTGTTCAGCTCAGTGATCTCGTCAGGGCGGCCTGCACCAGAATTGGTTTCAGCAGTTACCGGAGAACTGAATGCAGATGCAACAGCCTCTATTCCTATTCAGTCTTTCATTGTTTGCACAGTAGTAGAAGTCAAATTGTGCACACACATGCGTTTAATTATCTACCATAGCAAGCACCGCTTCGTACAGTGGAGTCCTTTATGTTCACACATGGTCTATATTGCTTGTTCCCAAACATGTAACTTTGCATTTGACTATACCCAAGCATTCACTTATGCTTGATTTATCTGGAGATCCAGATTTGTGTTAAAATCCATCGTTCGCTCTTCCGGCTAAAAAAAACCCAAAACTTGCTAACAACTGATCCTGCATTTCTCCCATGGCAGCAACAGCGATGCTTTATTTAGGACATGGCAAACGGTCACTCTAAGACTGCACCAACTTGATCAAGTTCCCACTCAGAATTGCATCGAGACCTACCCATTTGGAATTTTTAAAATCATTTTTAACATTTGCCACAGCAAATTTGTATCATACCAGTTTAAGCTGTCATACAGTATTATGTCATAAAGTATTACCTAGACCTTACAAAAGTCTAGGGTACGTTGCATCCACAAGCAAGCTTCTCAACTCAAAATGAGATCAAAATAATTTGATAAGTCCTCCATAAATCACTGGAAACTGGTATTAACTGCATTTCTCTCAGGTGCCATTAGCTCTGCGTTTATGTTCTCTGGGATCACCACCACAGCACTACGTTCTGAAAAGGCAAATGGACAGGCTGGTCACTTTGTCCCCTGATTTCACGTAGTCCCAAGGCTCCTCAAGTAGTAGCCCAAGGAGCTTTGGGACAGCTAAAAAAAAAAAACAAAAAAACCATCTCCAATGCTAACTGTAGAAGACTGCTTGATCTGAAGCGTTTGGCCATGGCATTGCTACCTCAACACTCACCCAAATTTCAATGAAACAGCAGCGGTAACTAAAAATACTGCCAGTGGTTACATCCTCTTGTCCCCCCGTTGTCTCGTCAAGGCATATCTGCATGCTTACACTGCTGACGTCATTTACATTACAAGGAAAACACATTTTTATAGTACAATTAAAGCTTGTTCTGAGTAAACGTGCTTGCGCGTGGCATTTCCATGGATGTTTCGAGGCAGGCACTAACTGTGTCATGTGCTGAGCACAATCTCAGCCCTGATTTCCATACGCTGAGGTCACACACCTCCCTCATAAGAGTCACAGCTATAGCACGGGAGGTGGAAGGGAAAGCATAGCTGTTTTACTACTAGATGCATATGTTAAATTTATGTAGTGACACTTTAGGGCAGTGCTGTTAGGATTCCTGCCCTGCTATAAATAAAAGCCTTATTTTGAGGAAATAATAGAATGATTGAATTGGGGTGTAAGAATTGTTCAGGCACCGTAAATAGACAGAGTAGCAGAAACATCCACAATGTTAACTAAATCCTGTCCCCGTACTTCAGACAGTGAGTTGATATCTCTGCTTCAGGGTTTGTATGCATATTTTGAGGAATCCATTTTATTCATGCAAAAATCCACTCTCTACACTGTAAGTTGAAAGAAAGCCCCGTGTGCTCTGAATCTGCAATATTTTAATTGTAAATTTCTACTTCAGCAATCTGCTACCTCCCTGATTCACGTCATTACACTGATGACCTCACAGGGATTCCATTTTACAAGGTGCTCCACGGACAGACCTAACAGAGTCAGGCTTTCTGAGACCCATGTCCCATGGCTGACTGCCTTGGGAAGTCTGGGGGAAGGGAAGGCATCGGGTCCACTTAATGTATTTTCCACCATAGAAAATAATAATTAAGCAAGAACAGAGGTGGCAACTGTCAACTATGGCTGATTTAGGTCCTTCCTAAGCAAAAAAAGTCTGAGAAGAAGGCATGCTGAAGATTTAGTGCAGATAATAACTTCTGGGGTGTGTCAGACCAGATTAGGCAGGCAACAAAATACAGCCATAACTGCATCTTATCAGTTCTGCCATGCTAATGCAAAATGAAAAAAATAAAAAAAAAAAAGGACAGAAGTCCCTGTAGAGTAGGCTGAGGCAAGAGTCACCGAGTACAGGCTTTTCTGAGTGCCCTCTGCTCACCCAGCTCAAAGCTGTCGCGGGTGCTTTGCTCCCCACTGCGGAGGCTTCCATTAGGCATAAAGACATTTCAATAGGGAAGCAAAACAGGGAAGAAAACAGATAAAAAACGACATGACCCGTTTTGTGATAAGATACAGACAATCACTTGAGCAACAATAAGAAGAGAAAGTGCTAGGACTATGTGGAAGAGAAATCCAACCTCCGGGCTGGGAGTAGTGAGCAGCACTCACTACTAGAGTTCTCAGATGGCTCTTGCTGTAGCGGGGTCATCCTCTCTAAGTTGCCTTATACTATATAGGTACAGACACATGTATGTACATATGCATACACGCACACCCTCCCAGAGAGAAGGAGGACTTGGAGAGTGAAAAGAGAACCTGGATTTTGTACAAAGTTCTGGAGGTAAAACTTCCAACAACAGAATAGTTGGAAAGATTTCTTCTTTGTCTATCCCAAGCCTTGCACATGCTGCCCGGTTACAGTTTCTAGAGAATTATTTTATAATCTCGGAATCTGTCCAAAAATCTAGCTGCTGGAGAGCTCTGAACTTTGCAAGAGGGAAGGAGCGTGCAGCCAGGATATAGAAATAACATGTAGAGCTTGTTTTTACCATCCAGAAGAAATTCAAGCTCTCAAATCATGAAATGAGAAGATGAAAGTTACCCAGCTGAAGGTCAGCAGAGGTACAAAAGGAGGAAGGAGGAGTGAACTGAGGAAAAGAGCCTCTCTCACAATGTAGTTTAAATATAAACACACTGTTTTGGTTTGTTAAAACCGAAATTTCATGCTTGACTTGAACTTCGTTTCCTTGATTTATGTTATACCTACCACATGCAGTCACCCTTCACACTGGGACGCTCATGAGCCTTAACGCTCGAGGCTGAGCATTGCTTGTTATTAATTCAAATTTTCTTTGTTCTTTCCACCAGCTCCTACTCCAAAAAGACGGCAAGAAAAAGGTGAGACTAATTTTCAGAGAATTCTTTTGATTTTTACTATCAGTTAATGTTTAATTATGCCATTAAATCAGTCAATTTAAGTGCAGATTACAAACTGTGTTCTGGGAGCAAGCTCATCTTTCAAACAGCTTACTCAATATAGTAGGTTGGTTCAAGTACTTTATTAGACAATACACGTATTGTTAAGTTGCATGTATCAGCTCGTCAGCTCAGGATATTCAGAGACACATTTAACAGTCCCTGCGACAAGAGAAAATACTCTGAATTAAAAGCAAGTCTCCAGAATTTTAAAGTCATAAGATTATTCCCACTACTCTGTAGGCTCCATTTCACTCACAGCAAAGTTATTTCAGATACAGCAGCAGATTTCATTTTTAACAAACAAGCTGCAAATAATTCCTCTCTCTCAAACTGCAAGCCAGGTGGAAAAAGTGAAGTTAATTAGATGCAATATAGAGATTTAAAGAGAATTTTAAAGAGATTTTTCCGCTTTTCAGGGGAAAGAGACTGCAATTCATTTATTCTAGCCAGTACATTCTAGGCAGACATTTACATGTTCAGCTTAAAACTGGCAGTTAAACTGCTCCAATAATGTTCTAGATCATATTAAAAAATCTCTCTGAGGATCAGAAGGACTTCTCACGCAGAGGTTCACTTTGGGCAGGATTTCCCACACCCCTGAACGCCAGGCTGCTCGATCTCCACTACAGGGAATGAAGGAACCTGACTCTGAGCACAAGTCCAGCATTAAATGCCTCTGTAACAGCTTGCCCACAGTGTACAAACCCACTGGTGGTTTAGTGATGCCCTTGCACAATTTCAGCTGCCACAGACAGCTCTGGAAGGTTTACCTGCAGGTTTCTTGCGGCATGCGGGGACACATCTCAGCAGCTCAGAGCATCAGACCAGTGAGGGAGCAGAGGCAAGAAACCATTCAGTAAAGCATGTTTTGTGCTCCCTGCCTGCCTGACGGGTTGGGAGCATCATCCCAGCTACAGCCAATACGAAACACATTCTAGGGCCAGGTTACCGGAGTTGGAACGGGGCGACTGAAGAAGCGTCGCAAGCAGCCCCCAGCCCGCTCTCCAGCAGCTCTGCCCAGTAAGGTGATCCTGCCGTTGAACGGTCACCTTAGTTCAGCCAAGCAGTTGCTGAGAACCCGCATGCCTTAAAGCAATGGCACAGGTAAAGCCTTTAAAAACCCACGGTCACGAAGGGGGGCGATAGGAGCTGTGGGAATACAGACATCGTGCACTCCAGTAAGAAACAGATTCTCCCCTGCTCTCACTTTTGTTGGTTTACAGTGACGGGTGTCCTGCTTTCTTATGTTTTAAAGTGAACTTTATAAAGAAATCTGAAGCATTACAAACACCCTTAGCACAGCTATTTAGAATACGCATATCCACGGGAGGAAAGGCACTTTCACAACTGCAGTTCAGATACATGTAAAGCTGTTTCAAGAAACGCTAAGTCAACTTAGCATCCATAACCGTAGTGTTACACTTCTGCAATTCATTAGTCCTCATGGTTCCATTTCGTAATTAAAATACTTGCAGTTTAAGGCTTTACAATAAAGAATGTGCAGTCCTCAGCAGTGTTTCCACTGCTGGTCTATGGAAAACATATGCATGGAAAATATGTACAGTGCATGTATACGGCCATCTTTGGATAGCTTCAGTGAACATTCAACGCTGTCGGTGAGTTTGAGAACTAGAAAAAACCATCGACCGTTGACTGTACCTTGAGGTTTATCACAAACCCTCTGTTAAATGGAAAGCTTGAACCTTCATAGTTTTTCACATATGGTTGCCATTAACAGGTCATGATTTACAGATTATATTAAGAGCTACAGAACTTGAGTTTTTCCAGTTCTTCTACTTTATCTAAAAATGAATTGGTGTATAAGAAATGTTTGTCTTCACTTAAAAAAAAAAAAAAACCAAACTTTATACTAGAGCAGAATTTTTGCAAAACAAAGTATCTGAGAGTCATGGAAGGTTTCGTACGGGCAGCACAAAAGCAGTAACGTATCCACACCATATGGTACACTTGGAAACAAATCTGAGCACCGGGTATGTTCAAAATAGCAGAAATACAGGCCAGATCAGGAGGGAAACCTCCTTTCCATTTGGGCTGGCAACTTGAGCTTCGCTGGAAAAAGCTTTGGAATGTCAGTTCATTTGCTCACAGGAACCTGCGCTCGATTTCAGCAGCTGCTCACTGGGAACGCGGGCCGAGGACCGGATCCCTCCCAGCAAGGTCCAGCTGCTCCTGCGACTCACGCTGTCGCTTTACAGCTAGGCAAGCAAGAAAATGTCCTTCTTTCAAAGGAACAGAAAGGCAAATGCACAGGCACCTCGGCGGTATCTACACGGTACCCTTCCTGTCCGTCTGGATGGCGAGACGTAGGACTGCACGCAGCCGGCGTTAATAGCGCATGCCTTCACAAGGGTGCAGGCGGTTGTTTTTCCCCCACAGGGACTGCAGAACCCATAAAAGAAGAAAAGACTCAAAGCACGTGCCAGGGAATGTTGCCTTGGGCTGCTCTAGAAGAAGAGATCTTGTAACATGTATAATTTTACTTCTGTATACGGTCACAGATGGGCAGCACTTAACAAAATAGATACCTGTCTCAGGACCAAGAGCACCGGCTCTTACAGTTAAGGCTGCTCCCTTCAAGCACACTTTGTACCTTCGTCTCACATAACCCAGTGGAATTAAAATATCAAAACAGGCCTTCGTCAAAACACGTGCCAGTAGAAAGTGGCTTAGCAGACGGTTACATACACCGTCAGAGCTTTCCTGCCATGAAGAAGGTCTAAAAATCTTGAACCGCGCAGAAATTCACCATCTGAAACGGTTGCTCGAAGTGATAAACCTCTTGTCAGCAGCAGCGGATACCTCAGTAAACACGATGGCGCTGTAGAAGCTCTTTTGATAGCCAAGAAGTAGGCTCAATGAGGGCACGATAAATGCTTTTAAGCAGGTTGTCTCCCATACTGGTGTACTGTGACCGCTTCTGGGAGGAGGCCCAGCCCCCACTGCGTTAGAGGACAATGTGCTTCTCGGGAATTTTTGGAAAATTTAAGTGCAAGAATAGGGAAGGTTTGGTCAATGTGCAGTTTTCAAGCCCTTGGGCTACACAGAGTCAAGAGCCATATAAACTATGAAACATATTCCTAACAGCAAGAATCAAGCAAAACAAATCGCGTTTACCTAAAAAAGGGCAATTTATATAATATTTTAATGTAGTTTCTAAACTGAGGAATGTTTTTCTACTACTCTCCCTGCGCAAGCGTACTTTCCAGAAGTCACCAGGGCTTTAAGAAGCCCTGAAATAGTTGTGTGCCCTGAGGTCAAGCTGCAATGCCGACTGTTCCATGCAGAAACACAGTAAGAGCGGAGCGGTCCGAAGGAGCAGCACTGCATGTCTTCGGCATCTAATGGCTGCAATCAACATTCATTGCTGTCGGTGGGTTTTCGTTTCTATCAACTCACTGATCAATGAATGCAAACTGCGGACCAGCTAGCTGAGAGACTGCGCAGCCACACAGCTCGGGGCGTCCTTCTGGCAGGAGAAGTGACTTAGGATTTTTGCTGAAGCAGCGCTGCATTCCAGTCCTCCCTGCCCGTAACTGCACAGGGCAGGTCCGTGCCTCTGCCCTTGTCTCACCTAAGTAGTTCAGGGCATGTCATCCAGCTGCTTCATGAGCATGGGTGCTCTTTGCCACCTGACAGCCACTGTGAACATTAACATCTCGCAGGGCAGTAAGTTCTAGATAAAATAAGCATTCCTTGTAGAAAAGCAAGACATTATAACAGGGCACAGGCATAGCTTTTTGTCTTGAGGCACGCTGACTGTATGAAGCGTTCCAGGCACCTTCTTTTATGAGAACAGGCTCCTCTTTGATAGTCTAAGAGCTTCTGCAGCAGCACAAGAAAGATCCTGCCCCTCGGAGACTTGCGTGGTGCATTGGACCCTCACGAGTCTGCAAAGTCGGTTTGTCTGCTGAGGGGGTGCTCTAAACACAGGAAAATACATTCACCATCCATCCTTAGCGTAGACTGAGTTAGTCCTTCCTGTCATTTATCAGCTTCAAGAGAAGGGGCTTGCATGCTCAATAATTATAAAGAATGCAAAAAGCTTTCTTTTTAAATATGGAAACCTGATCAACAGCTGTCAGGTGCATTTCTGTACTAGGCTGTACTGTTTACTAAAGCACATTAAAATAGTCCCTTGTATTAGGTATATTTTTGCTGTAAATTTTTTTTTTTTTAAGATTTTATTTATGCAAAGCAAAAAATAGCTTATTGGCTTTTATCAGTAACTTCAGATTTTTTTTTTTACGTACTCCAAATTTGAACATTACATATAATGTCATATGTAAAAAAAAAATTTCTCCAAAAAAAGACCAAAATGCACACAAGACAGCTAACAGGCTACAAGTGAGGAGTGATTTAATGATCAATAGGTAGGTTTTCCAGGAGATTCATTTATATCAACGTTCTAACTAAAGTTCAAGTTAAACCCTCATTTGTGCTGTACAGCTATGGTGTTGGCTCTCAGTAACTTTTTTGACACCTTTTGTCTTCCTAACCTGAAAACCAGCCTCTAGCCACACAGCAAAAGGGATCTGCAAAGGAAACACACACGAACAGTTTCTCCGTGCCTAAAAGCCGAGCTCCTGTCAGAGGTTATACTCCACCAGCACCTCCAGCCAGCCGATCTCCATCCCAGTATTTTCAACCTTCACTTTTAGAAGCTGAAAGATGAGTGAGCTGCTCTTACAGCAGCTCTTCTTCCTGAAATTAAAGCCAAGACAGACCCACGCATATCAGAAAAATACCAGAAGAAATGCAAAAAGAGAAAGCACTTTGGTAGTGACAGATGTTCATCAGGTGTTAGCCCTGGCCACATTTCACCATTCACGTTTCAGCTGCCCACCAAGCTCATTCTTTGTTTTATAGCATGTAAGTGATAGCAACAGAGCCACCTCCATGGGCAGCATCATTGCAGGCCTTCACAGCACACTCACCGTGACACAGCAAAGCCACCCCATTACTACTGAACAAGAACCTTCTCCGCCTGGGAAGGGGTCGCATTTCAGAGGACAGAGGGTGAAAACAGTAGTCTTTCTTCTGTCCCTCTCCCCCCAGATCCCCAAAGTCCCTGTTCCCAAGCCACCTCGTTCTCATCACAGATACTCCTACGGGCTCTCTGCCACGCTGGACTCTGCAGCGTGATGTGGTCCTTGGTCCCTGCTCCGCTGTCAGGTCCTTCTCCCTGCCCCACCGCGCTTCCCTCCTCTGCTTTGGGGCTTGGGGTGCCCCGAGCCCTGCGCAGGTGTCAGAGCTGCTCCATCACTGAAAGACATTGCAGGGCAGAGCAGAGCCAGGGATGTTATTCAAAAGAAGCAGGAAGCTTCCCGGTGGAGCCGAGCCCAGGGAAGGCTTAGCACCCACCAGCTACGCGTACGGGAAGGCACAGAGCCCTGCTGTGCTACTATCGTTTTAAATATCAATTAAAACCTATTTCAGTTTTTTTCCTAGATACCTTAAAAGTTATTTAGATACCTTGTGGTGATCTTACTTAATCTAGGTTGAGAGTTCCATCATGCTTCTAGCACTCGTAAGAAATGCCCCTCTAAAAATCCCCATGCGTAAGGGGGAGAGAACAGCTCATTAACTCAATTTTAGTAAGTGACCCTTTACTCTTTATGGTCCCCTGGTAAATCTCTACTTTCACTATCTGTAAAGTGTAAACCTACACATGAACTTCACTAGGTTATAGGAAATGAAACTTCCTCCTGCACGAGACAAGCTACAGAACACCACTGGGTCCTATGAAGTGATCCACGAGATGACAAAGGACTGAATTGCATGGCTTTGGATAGCCAGGGATAGGAATGGGCGGGGGCAAAGCAGAAAGTCTTCCATGATTTAAGATGCTGCTGCAGAGAGCATTCTTGATTGCCGTGGTAGGCAGGGTAAGCTTCAATTACCGTGGAGAAGATTCAGGTCAGAAAAGCTTAGTGCAGAAGGAAGCCTAGCGAGTGGAGCTGACTGCAGAGCTGCGGGGAGCCTCCTGCTCTGGGGGTGTCCGGGGGGATCAGGCACAGCTGCAAGCAGCACTGCCTTGAGGCAGAGGAGAACCACCTCTGGAACTGTCCTCCAAGTATTTTTTTTTTTTTTAAATGATTTACATGACACATACCCGTGCCCAGGAACGTCACTGTCTCGGGACAGCGCAGTGCAGCCGCTGCGGAGACCCCAGTGCGGCGAAGACAGGAGCCCCTGCCACGCGCCCCACCGCTCCCCAGAACGCCGTGCTCAGCGAGGGGAGCGCAGGGCATGGCCGCACAGGGAGAGTGGACGCTGTTGTGCTCAGCACACGTATCACAGTCAATTCACTGTGCAATAAAGGGTCCAAGCACTTTTCTTAGGCCTTGTTTCCTCCTCCAGTTGTTTAAGGGATTACTTTAAAGCAGCCTGTTCAGACATGCTATGCTGATACCGCACGTTAACCGTCTCCGTCAGCTTGCTGTACAGTTCAAGTCTGAACAATTTACTAATGACTTTTAAACTCCAGTAGGTGAATATTCAAAATAAATCCCTGTTTGTTCTTCTAAAAGACTTAAACTTCTTCAATTTTACACAGGAACAGCTTCACCGAGTTCAGAGTTACAAACTACAGACTGAACTCTTTTCAAGACTGGGGCTTTAGAAAAAGTCTCCCCTGTCCCAGTCTGACAGTGAAGGGCTCTGTTCAGTCACCCATAGCAAGCATTTCCACCGAAACCCTTGGTAAGCATGGTAATTCGATATAGAGAACTTACTACAGTAATATAAAAGTGAACAGCCCGAAAGCATCCCCAAATTGTTTATACATCATGAAAACTGGACAAATTACTCTTTTTTTTATGCAGTTTGACATTTTGCCTTTGAAATTTCAAATTTGTCAGCGTGTTCAGAAGACTCATTCAAAAGTGAGCACACAACTGGGATTATTTCCAGTGGAATCTTATGTGTAATAGAAAGCACTTGCGTGTTATGTTGAACGGACATTGCAGCCTACTGGTTTTCCCTACATACGCCTGTATGGAAATGCAAAGGAGAATACAGAAGTCCTGAGAGAGGTGTTCATCTTTACTGCAAGGAAATGTAAGAAATAATTCACTGCAATTACTCTTGAATAAGACATTTCAGACAAGCAGGAAAAAACTACAGCAAAAGGGCCATCCCCCTGTTTGCTAATGCAGGACAAAAGGCTTAAGCAGACACTCAGGTCTCAAATGCTCCAGATGCACAAAGAAGCCTAAGAATTCAGTTTTCTTCTCCATCATGAAAATCCAAGTTTTGCGCTTTAATCGTTTTGGTAATGAGACAGCAAGGGAAAAAGCTTACTAGGGGAAGACAGGTTAGCAGGCATGTCCATAATTTTTCAAAATCCATGCTTGGGAAGTTTTAGATGTTTCTGGTGCCAACTGTTGGCTCCCTACCAGAGACCAGCGCCCGCAGAACCGCCTGCCGCGGACGTTGGCCGAACCCAGCACATCAGTGCGCCGCCGAGCACCAGCACGTTCAGGGCTGCCGCTGCTACAGAAGCTGGACAGCTGGGGCTGAGAGGTCCGAGAAGTGCCCCAGCAGGAATCGCCAGGGCTCATCTATCAACACCCCGAGGCTCTGGCAGGCCAGCGACGGCTGAACTTGCTGCAGCAGTTTAAGGACGTTGCTGCCCAGCTGTCCGCCCGGCCGGCGGGACCCCGGCAGCCCACCAGCATGCCCACGCCCCGGCTGCTGCAGCTTGACCTGCCCACCAGCACCGAAGGGTTGATCAAAAGACAGGAAGACATCAAAAGAACTCAAGGAGCTCAGTTTATTTAGTTTATCACAAGTTTATGTAAATATCTTCATAGGGAACAGAAGTTTGACAAGCATTTTCAGTTTAGCAAAGGATAACACATGAAAGCTGTACCTAGACAAATTCAGACTAGCAATAATATACAATTATTTAAGGGAAAGAGAGGGTCATTCCGTTCACGTTAGAGAGCCTTGCTTTTAGTATTTGGCAAATACATTAAGATGTGAGAATGCGGTGGAAAATTTAGTTTTAGTACCTTTTAATGCATGAGAGGCCTGAATGCAGTAAATCTGAGCTATGCCAGGCTACAAAGGTTCAACAGAATATTAGCCAAGATATCTTTATAAACTATACATGTGTCTAAGCAGCAATGAAAATTATTCTACATATGCATGCAAATTTATCTGTTTCCATTAAAAGTGATCACCTACATGAAAACCTAGCTAAGTGCCTACAGAAGTGTACTTTATTAATCATCCCACAAATACCTACACATATTTGCAACTCTGAGCCTATTATACATTCATTCCACACAACTGTTCTCATTATAAAGAGGAACCATATATTCCTGTTGTAGAGGAACCACAGTTCTCTGCCTCAAAGCTCTCCAGTAAAAGTAAGCACAAGTCCACCCGCACGATGATGTGTGTGGGAAGGACAGCGCCCTGACTCGGGAAGGCTTTTAGCAGTTCTGAACATCTCAGCATTATTTTGAAAAATAAGCTGTCAGTTTATACTTTGCCACATTTGAAAAATTCAGAGATTTTCCAAGAGTGACATGAAAAGTTGCTTTAAATGAAAAATTCGCACCAAGCTCATCCCGCTATTATGAGCGCAATTGGTTTGCATTTATGCCTGTAACTTCCGAGTCCAACAAGGACTCGTTGCCATCTAGTGGATTATAATCGACAACATGCATTTTGGTCCTCGGACAAAGCAAATACCACTAGATGGAGTATGAAGAAAGAATTCTGAATTCATATTATTTTAGGTGTCCAGCAGCTCAGATTTTCAAAGCCTTAGAAAGTTACAGGCCCAGAATTATGGTGACAGAGGATTTCACCAACTGCTTTCTGTTCCATAAGAAATTCCAGGCTATAGATTTCCAAGTATAATACTGAAAGTAATACTGAAACACTTAGGATAGATACTTTTATGTCAGCATAATTTAGCAGCACCTCAGGTGTTGATATCACTAACACACAGGCATCTACTTTACAGCTTTTACTGATACTCTCTGGTGGCAAAAGATCTTACACAACCTGCATCTTGCTGGTGTAAATGGTGATGTACAGACCCGGGCTATGCTACTTCTGTGAGAAAGGTCAGATATGGAATCCCCACCTCCATGAGTAAGCATTAACTCTAAAACTTCTTTAAGTCTCTACCATGAAGTATGAATTCATACCTTTGGATTATCTCAGAATGAGAAATTCCACCTCATCACATGTGGCAAGAAAAGGGGTACTTACTGCCCATGGAGTTCATAGGAAGGACAGGAGAGGAGGAACTCATCTGCTCCACATCTGTAGCTAATGGGAAAGTGAAAATGAGAAAAGTTGTGATGTGCATGTTACCAAGAAGTCTTTAATTTTGAAAACTTTCATTTACATTTAAATTGAATATGCATATCTTTGATCACCTGAGGAAGAGGCTTTGAGAAGCAGTTTAACAGTGTCATCCTTCCCTCTTTAAGATCTCACACACATGTTGTCTGCAGACCTACTTTTCCGAGCAGTCGTATCAGTCATCTGTAGCTTGCATTGGTTTGCGAATATCAATTCAGAGCAATTTCCAGCACAAAAATTCTGAATTATATCAGCTTTAAACTGTATACAGTATGAACCTGTACACAGAGCATTGCTGTGGAATGAAAGGACACGATCTCCCATCTGTGTCCAGCACACCTTCAGAAGATTCCTGATGGGGAAGGGATCTCTCTTCCTAAGGCACTCAAAATGCTGGCATTAGATCTGGAGCAGTATCGGAAACAAGTGTCTTTAAATATGAGTCACTCCAAAAGCTTTAATTTTCTAACCACAGAAAGAAGAAACGGAACTACCTTCCTGTGTTTTGCCAATGAAAAACCCCAAAGTCAGAGCGTGATCCGAACCAAATGCCAGATGCCCTCTGCATTTTGGGAAGGGTCCACCTTTCCTGGACCCAAACTGGGAAGGGACCATCTTCCAGTCACAGGGTCAGTTTTAACCTAAGATTAGGTAAAACAAAGATACATTCTTTGGGGCTTGATCTCTCTCCAAGAGCCACATTCACTCTTAGCATATCACCACAAATGCCCAAGTCAAACAAACCAGTCTCCACCTCCATCATTTTTATGCTAGTAGATACCACATAATTATATATTATGTAATTCTCATTTGGCTTTAAGACCCAATAAATGCACACTACGAGTTTACATTCCTAACCACAGAATGGAGCCCCAGAAGTGTAACTGCAGCCCATAGCCAGGGTTTGCCATTGGTCCAAACCCTCCATTTCACATTCTTACAATTCCGATTTATTTGGCAGCAGGCAGCTCCCCCAAGACCACTGTTTACACTGGAAAGTGCAAAGTTCTGCTCTAATTAGGCAAACCACAAACAAATGTAAACATTTTAGCAGACCATTTTTACAGACTGTGAGGAGCAGACATAGCACCGCGCTTATGTTAACTTAATCCTCCTGCCGTGCTCTCCTGCCACACCTACAAGCGCTCCGCTTACAGCCTACCCAGCGTTGCTACAGAGCCGGCAGCTTTCGTTTAACACGCTAAATATCCGTGACAAACACAGTGACAGTTCTATTCAGAAATGCCCTGGGTTATTCCGAGCCTAGTCTCCGTTCAATTTTCAAGACATTCACTGCCTAGAACATCTAAACATTTAGAATGTCACTCGGCTCTTCCTTGCAGTCCTTGCACCGGCGTTCAGAAAACTGCATGCCACATGCCGTACTGCGGCTCTTGACACACTCGGGAGGACCTTTCTCAGGTCTCTGATCTGCTTACAGAAGAAAACTGATTTTGCATCTTCCTATTTTCTACTTTATTACTATAATCTTCCTCATGTGGGAACCGCTAACCCTTTGAAAGAGCTAGCAGGTCGTACACTAGATACGCTTTTATAATTAAAAAAGATGCTTCATATGCACTACAGCAGTTAAAAATACCTGGAAAGGGTTTTGTATTTTTTCCTATTTAAAGCTACATATGCTCTCACATATAGCTAAAATAACCTGAAAAGTAAGTGCCGCGTTAAAAGTTATTGTATTCTTCTGAGTGGTAAGATCTAGCCCACATAAATATCAATATCGAGCACAACTCGGCTTTCAGAAAGGTTGAAGTAACAGATTAGCAGATGGTCATTTAAAGGTTACCTGCTGCTCTCTGGCAGAAAGAGGTCAGCTGCCCTACAAGCCAGCCAGATGGCGAGGAGCAGGCTCCGAGCGGCCAGCAGCAGCCTGCACCGCTTCAGAAGCGCTTGTGCGGGTAACAGTCACTTAGGGCAGTAAGCTACACCTGCAAACATCTGGAATAGTTTATCAAGTATCGTTCAAAAAGCAACCAAATAATGCGTGTGCCTTCTGAAGAGAAATTTGTGAGCAGTAGCCATTTAGAGAGATCCAGTGCAAGGTTTTCAAGTCCTGTAATTTTAGATCTTTCACTATAATGCCGTGTTCAAGGTTATAAAAAGTGTAACAATATTTCCTAGCTGTAGTCGGAAAGGATAATTCCTAATCACTATTTCCGATACGTTCACCAAGGCTAACCCTGCAGTTGCAGCTGTCCAGTTGTTCACGTCTGAAGTTAGAACTGCCTCAGTGTCCTGTCACGCGCTGCCGTAAACCAAGGGGTGCTGTGCCCAGCAGCTGGCCGAGGGCCCGCAGACCGTGCGAACCTGGAACATGGCAAGTCTGCGATATCGGACGAGTAGGAACACCTCAGCGTTTCTGTTCTCGTGCTACTGGCAGAGGGGTACTCAATCTGTTAATCTCAAAATCATACTTCAAAAATAAAGTATATAAATGCAAGTACTTAGCTTACAACTTGCCTCGAGTAAGTGGATTTTAAAGTTTCTCTCATCCATGTAAATTAATATTTAAAAAATCAAATAACTTTATGAAACACGGCAGTGCTGTTTTGTTCTCTTGTCAATGCCCCTCACCCTCCCCTCCCGCCCTTTTCATTTTCGTAATTAGATGCAACACATTAAGCTCCTCAAAACAATTCAGCTAAGAGGAGATATGGATTAACAACCAGCTAAGATTTTGGAAACTGGTTTGCTCTAAAAGATGAAAAGGACAAAAGTCTGCTCAGCTATGAAGAACAGCTGCTGCCAATACAACTATTTACCCTCTGACCTCTCCTCTGCCCAGTAAGTGAACAGTGCCAATTGTTTTCTTGTATTATATACTGTTTACAAGCCCTGAGTGACATGAAAGGAATTAATAATTTAGCTCACGGAGCTGATGACCTTTATTGGGGTACCCCTATTTGCTGAGCAGAAATCAGAGCAAAAAGCTCCCTTGAAGCCACAGGGTTTCTTTAAGAGTTTTCACTTTACAGCCTAATTGGCCACCATAACATAAATCAATTATTTCTCCTGTTTTAAGCAACAATGCTACCTATTCTCAACCACTCGATTTCTAACTTCCCTTGTATCAAGCCAGGCCTTGTTCTTTGACTTTTACAACTGTATAGTAAACACCATGGCAAGGACAGCTTGGAGAACTTCGCAGGATTGGGAACATTTGGGAATACTAGCAAAAAGAGGTTATGCTATTTTGAACTTCTCTTGACCTTTGACTGCCCTTGTCCCTGTTTATGCTAATTGAAGGGGTATATGGGCTACTCCTAGAAATGACCTTAGCCTGAACCTGTGACATAGCATTGGACTTTGAAGATACTGCTGCATGAGTTTTGGTACCCCCTCCCCAAAGGTTGCCATCTTACATACAGGAAGAGTAGAGCAGGTAAAACATGGTACCCTGCACAAACACACAGATACCCAAGATCAGAATAAGCAGAACGTGCTGATTCAGCAAGTTGCATCATCTTCCGCTGCCTCTGACCAGCTGCTAGCCTGGTGAAGATCAATCACACACGGATCTGTTTGGTAAAAACACAGCAGTGCTTGTGGGGCTGCAAACGGAAGGATGTTGGCATAGCAAAATCTCAGTAGGTCGGATAACATTTTAGTAAAGACTTTCTGAAATATGCATGCTAAAAACAGGAATTCTGATCTCGGGAAAAATGCAGATAGTGTAACCTCAAATTATAGACTTCTTCCTCCCAGAGCAGAAACCGAGGCATCAGAAGTTCCAGGTTAGAGACAGTACACCACCCTTAAGGCCCCTCAGTAGAATTATACTTGTATTATCATTGAATAATTCAGGTTGGAAGGCATTCTCTGGAGCTCACCTAGTTGAACCTTGCACTGGAAGCAGACCTAGCTTCAAGGCTGGATCAGCTTGGTCAGTGGTCTGCTCACTTAAGCTCTGAAGGTCTCCAAGGATGGAGACTCCATGGCCTATCTGGAGACCTGTTCCAGTGCTGCATCACCTCCACTAAGATTTTATCCCCTTCCCCAAAACATTCAATAGGAACTTCCTTTGTTGCAACTCATGACCATTGCATTGGCCTTTTGCCACATACCTTTGAAGAGTCTGGCTCCAGTTTTTCCTACAGCCCTTTTAAAGAACTGGAAGACTGCCAGTTAATCCCCACTTAGCCTCCTCCTCAAGCTAAACAAATGCAATTCCTTTAGCCTGTCCACATCTGTCACGCCTTCCAGCCCCCAGCAGGCTTGCTTCAATTCAACCTCTCTTCTGCTGGGAGGCCCAGAACCGCACAGAGTATTCCAGATGTGCCTCTGCCATGTCCCAGAGAAGAATGAACACCTCCCTCAAGCTGCCGGCTACGCACCAGCCAGCATGCAACAAGCCGTCATCACCACAAGCACACCCTACTGACTCACACTCATGAGGTCCACCAGGACCCCGGGTCCTTTCTGCAGAGCTGCTCCCCAGCCTGCACTGTTGCGTGGGGTTATTACATTCTAGATGCACGGCTTGACATTTGTGTCTCTTTAACTTTGAAGTTTCAATCAGCCCTTTCCCTCCAGGTTACCGAGGTCCTTCTGAATAGCAGCTGCGCCCTCCAAAGTATCAATATGGTGCATCTGCAAGTCTGATGCGTGTATTCTGTCCCATCATCCAGACGGTTGATGAAATTGCTAAATGGCCCCAATATTGACTCCCAAGGACCACCACTGAATAACTAGCCACCAGTTAGTCTTTGAACTCTTGACTGCTACCCTTTGAATCAGATAGCATGGTTAGCTTTTCAGCCATGGTTTCCTTGCAGTGCAGTTTGGCTACAAGGATGATATGGGAGATGCCATCAAAACCCTTGGTTAAGGTTAATGACAGATTGTTCTCTTCCCATTCAGGGATCCAATCATTGCATCACAGAAGGAATGAGGTTGGGCAGGCATGATCTCCCCTTGGTAAACCCATGGCAAATGTTCCCGGTTACCTTCCTGTCCCCTTCAAGAGCTTGGAAACACCTTTCAGGAAGATTTGCTCCATACTCTTTCCAGGGACTGAGATGAGGCTGACCAGCCTGCAGTTCCCCAGATCGGCTACTACTCACCAGGGTCAAGCTAAAGGTGATTCATTATCCCTTATCAGCTAAATTTTACTGTACAGAGACATTCCTCCCCTTTCCCCTACATTGGGTAGGGCTTCTTGTCTCACCTCAACACTGAAAACACATGCTGTTTGGGAAGAGAAGTGGCAAGTAAGGTCACCTCATAACAAATATTTTGCATTATTTTCATTAACATGGAAAACAATCACACCTCCTGCCTAACATAACTGAAAGGAAACATTCACAGCAGCTTAATGTTCCACATACTCTAAGAGCTATACCTGCACTGTATCCCTCGATGAACACTATACAGACATTGTTATTTTAAACGCCTGTTTACATTCCAGTAAAATTCTGCCGGGATGGTATCTGATTTATTGATGCCATCAAAAGTCACGGGATTCCTGAAATGCCTCCTAAGACAGGGAAATCAAAGCAGAAAGGAGCTGCATGTTGCTGTGGTATCAGCTTTACCACGTAACGTTATGGACTAGGTTTCCAGAAGCCTTCTGTGTTTTCTGAAACAGAGCGCCGTCCCCCTCTTGAGAGGTGACCACTACTGCTTCACGGGGGGATTTAGCAGGCTCTGCTGCAAAATGGGGCGGTGCAGATGGAAGCGCTCTGAGCCACCCCTTGGTAACAGCACGGTACGTTAGGGCTGCGCTCAGCCAACTGTGGCAGCCAACTCATTCCTCTAGAGGTTCATAGAAATTTTGCGTCTTATTCTAGATTTTTAGGCTACAAAAGCGGAAAACTTAGTACATGGCCAAGAAGCAATGCTTTTTAGAAAAATAATTATGATCAAGAAAGCCTCCAGGCATGCCCTAAATGAGAAGTGACATTCAGTCACTCAGTGCAAGCCACCAGAAGAGCTCCGTGAGGTGCACCAGGTATTCATTTAAAGGGGACTGAAACTACATTAATGAAGCCTAAAAACAGGTCTTACTAAAACATCTAGTTTCTTTGCCTGTAAATTGAGATTCATGCTAATCTTTCTCCACAGATCAGTATCAAAGTGTTTTACAATCTTTTGGCGATGTTTCCTTTCATTTTCCAAGCATTTCATTCAGAACCAAAACTACATGTTCTGAAATACCAAACAGTTCCTGAAGAAGCCAGGCTTTTAAGCATTGAGGCAGATCATCAGTACAGCAGTGTACAGTCCCCTTCAATTATCACAGAAAAACAAAGATTTCAGAATATAGCATTTCCCTTATTCACAACGCTCCTCTGTTTTTAAAAGGCACTATATTCTGACTTGAGGACAAAAAAGCCTACAAAATAAAGTAATAACCAATAGTAAAAGTTATATTCAGTTGAAACTGTATTCTTAATTTGAATTCATAGCTTCAGTTTGCAGTCTGAATATTTATATTGGGTCTCTTCTTTAGGAACTTCTTACTGTCCAGGATATTCTCTCTGCAGCTGTAATTCAGTGTAATTACTCTCAATCTTTTTGATAAGCTGAAAAAGCCAAGACTATCAGGCTGCCTCAATCTTTTTGGGCAATTCCCAATATTTCAAGCTATCAGCACCAGGGTTGTACGCAGCATTACAGTGTCAGCATTCCAATGCAGCACAGCCAGTATTAGAGAAGCAGTAAACATAAGACCTACTTTCAGTTTCCAAAGGACCACATTAGTGCTTTTTGCTACTGCATTGCAATAACAGGCACTTACTCATAAATTCCTCTACTTGTTTCACAGCCAGTGCTGCTCAGCACACAGTGCCCCATTCCACACACATGCTGTCTTGTCCCTAGACATGACATTTTGCATCATCTATACCTGGTGAACAGGATATTGCCTACCAGGCAGCCCAAACTACTCCAATATTGAAAGATCAATTGCATAATCTTTCTGTAAATCTGTGGAAGTTCTTTATTTACTTTTTGATCACTGATAAAGTGATGGTCAAGACAAGGCCATCACTACTATAGCGAAACCCACCTATTGAGTCCACTTGAATTACCTACATTAAAACACAGAATTGACTGATATTATGCAAGAGCAGAGATGCCACTGGTATTTAAGAGTTAACACCAACCCAGATTAATACTCATCTACTGATAAATAATAGCACATTATGACATACAGAATATGCCAGAAATCATGCTGCAGAGTCGCCAGTGCTCCCAGAGGTGAGCGGTTCTAGGTGTCAGGCTAGAAACACTACTGTAAATGGACCTTTTCACCTTCACAAAGCAGGTAATGTGCCCTTTTAATTCAGCAGCTAGTGCACAAATGCCACTGACGAACTGGGATCCTGTTGATGCAGACATGTGATGAGTCTGAAAATAGCTTTTTTCCCTAACCTCAAGGTTAATTAATTTAACAGCATTTATCTTCAAATTTTAATTAGTGGAGATAATATTACAGTTTCTAACTCTAACGGACTTCAGCCGTACACTGCCAATGCCTACTAGGGCTTGGCTCACTGCACTAGCCTGGAGATGAGAAGACTAACTAGTGGATGAATCGTGCTCTGTGGAGGATCTCGACAGAATCCTAGAATGTGAAAAATAGGTGTAAGCACTACACATCGAAACAAGTTTCCTCATTGTTACCACACGTACACAGAAGGACTGAATCATCCAAATCAACAACTGAATGTATGATAGACATTAAAACAGCATTAGAGGGAAGAAGCTTTACAACTGCCTAGGTACAGTACATTCCTATAACGCTCAGTTATGAAATGAGATGGTTGGGTTTCAGCAAATATGCCATTGTTGGCATTCTGTGTTTGAATCTACACGTCTTATGGTTCAGCACATGGAGGTGACGTATTTTAGAAGTACGATATATTCTGTACTGTATGAATCGATCACCAGAGCTGTAGCTCTCCCTGCACATCACCTGAGGACCAAATCAATGAATGAGCTTCACGTTTAATTTGTCAGCATGGGTATAGCTGTGGCTGTTGCTCTTTCATTCTTGCAAGGTCTTCATTTCCCACAGGCCACCTGGAAGTGTTGCGGCTCACGGTGATGACTGCTATAAATGCCCTGTCCTTCAGGGGCAGAGGGATCAACCCAGAGTTCGCCATGCCGCAGGGATGCCCGGTGCCCAGGCGGGCACGTCCAGGCTGGGGCCGATGCTGCAGCGTGAGCAGGCACTCTGCTTTGCAGCAGACACGGGACAGTGCTGTGCACCACCGCTCACCCGAGCTCCCAGCAGCCAGGCCAGCACACGCCCTAGAATTCCTCCTGAAAACAGGTATAAAAATGGCTGGTACACTGCAGCTTCAGTTACCTGGACCCAGAGAGCAGTCACAGCTCGCCATGACTATAATGCCTGCTATGGAATCTGAGATTTTTATGCCCTGTAAAAATGTTTTCCTTCCACTCTTGATTCAAGCATCTTGCCCTCATGAAAGTCAGTGATCTACAGCCTTCCAGTCTCACTGAGTACTTCCCTTTCAGCCCTACCAATGCCAGTATCTTGGGTTTTGTTGGAGTGAAAAGCTTACACTCAGCACTTGGCCTCCCAGGGACAGGGATTACATACAGGCAAGAACCAAGGGAAATTTGATTCTTTCTCCCCACCTACCTCTCTGCCTACCGTCTACCATGTTTGCAAACCGCATTAGCTCCTGCTGCTTGCAATTCCAGAAACACTCCCCTTTCTTTGGGGCTCATTCCAGACACATCTGTCTACTGCCATAATCTCATTTTGGAGGATGACACATCTCTTATTAGCTTTTAATTGTGGCAACACACATCTAAGTATCTTAAAAAGCACATCAGAAACTGACAGGTAGAAAATATACTTCAGGACAGAAGCATCATTCCTAACATTTGGATACTTCTGCATGTTTATCTCCACTAGTACTAGGAAATGACCTTAAATACAGGAAAAATACCTCCATTTTTAAAGACATAAGCTCCCATTCTTCTTCATGGGAAAAGAATTTTGGAGTGAATTTAGTATATGCTGTTGCTCTGAGGTGTAATCTGAAGTTTTAATTCTAGTTTAATCTAACTTTGTAAAAATAATACAGGAGTTCACGTTTTACATTGCCTTTTCATGGAAACCTGCCAATTTTTGCTTTTTTTATCTCAGGTTTTAAGACATACGATTACAAGTTTTATAATTCTAAAGTAGTTTATATATATTGCTAAGGGAAATCTATCTATATGCTTCCTTTTGAGGCTGAGTAATCTACTAGGGCAGCAAACAAAAATGTTTAAAGGTCAGTATTGTATACATTTTTCAAAACCAGGGTAAAATTCAGTAGCTGGGATTTACCACTCAGGTTTTTTTATGCAGCAGCAAAAATGCAGCTTAAAGGAATTAGCTTGTCAGTAAATCGTCCCCCACTGCACTGACAGCTGGAGAGGCAAAGCGTATCAGTATCTCCCCTTCTGCAAACACACAACTCACTCACCATCCGCTTCAGGGAAGCGAGACCCCGCTCGCGAGCGGGCTGCCATCCCCTGGGTGCAGCCTTCGCCCACCCCTCCCCGGACAGCCTGCACTGCTCCCCAGCCATCTCCCCCGGTCCCCCCCGACACCCAGCGCCCCGCTGGGCAGCGCACCCATGGCAGCCGCCCTCCCGCTGCTCCCCAACAGCAAGCAGGAGCACGTACTCACAGCAAGAGATCGCAGCCAGGCCCGAAGCTGGGGAGTACACACTTCATCAGTGAGCCCCTTAAAAACAAGCCGTCGCCAAAGCCGAGGAGCTCCTGCTTGCGCTCTCACCTGAAAGCCTCGACATGCTAAAGCACAAAACAAGCGCTACAGAAAGCCAGTGATTTCAATGGGCAGCAAATCAAATTAAAAGCCAGGCAACATCTCATTTGAGGGGCAATTCAGGCTGATGCTAGTCTTGTGTGTGGGTGAGGAAAGAGATTCAGTACTTCATTTTATCTGCTGGGGATCCACGTGAGCCTCCCAGCTACCTGACCTGTAGCATGCTCAGCTGCAAAGCTTCTCAGTGCAGGGAGAGTGCACTTCAGCTGATTAAAAGCATGTTAATATTTGTTGTGACTAAAGTTGTACCTTAATTTTTAATCCCTCCAGTAAGAACCGTCAAGGGCTCGTATTCCTGTTGCTCTGCAGGTGGACGTTGCAGCACCCAGAGAGCACAACAGTCCTCAAAGGCATCACTCAGTGCTATCCTTAGGACTACGCCCTCTCTACAAGGCCATGGCATTAACGGGACATGACCCACAGGTCAGTCTTTGAGGCTTCACACAGCCAGCCAAGGCAGGACAAGACACAGGCATGGCAATTTACTATACACATACCCTCAAGAATATATAGTCATACTTTATTTCTCAACAGTATTCTCAGCTTTAAACAAAGAACAGAACAAGTCTCTGCAGACAACTGGTATCTCCACTGAATTAATAAAAAGACTTTTAAAAAAACCCTGGAAACAAAGCAGCAGATAAGCGCCCAGCAGCTCTGCCAGCTTCCAGCAGTGATTTAGCCTCCCCTCGCTTACTTCGCTCCTGCGGCGCTTGCCAAGCTTGCGCTGCGAGGCGGACGGCTCCCGCGCTCCCTTTGCGAGGCTCCGCAGGGCAGAAGCCCACCGCAGCCCACATTTGTTCTGATATTATTTCTCTGGCAACTGCTCAGCAACACTTGACATCTTCATACTTACGAACCAGGGTCTCTCGAGTTCTCGCCTCGTATGTTAGTTAGAAATTAATCACTAAAAATCAGAGTAAGAGCACTCCCACCTAGGCACTCCCCGCTGTTCATCACTGTCACGTTTCACAGATGGCCACGTTCTGCTTGGCCAGCAGCGTGGGGTAAGGCTTGTCATTTGAGCACGAGCCTACGGCACCCCCACCCCAACCACAAACCGTGTCCGAGCTTGAAAACATCTTACTCTACTAAAGAAAAAAAAATAATCCCAGTGTGACCTGAATAAGATGAGCGGCTCTAACACTGCCCTGGTGCTCTGGAGAGGGCAAGCCTGGACCTACAGCAGGAGCTTCCAGCACACTTAAGTCAGCTTCACTAAGCTTTCACTAAGATTAGTTTTTGCAAACCTTCCATTTTTAAGCTATCAATACCAAAGTGGATACAAGCCTCCTAGATATAGGAGAAAGACAGATGTATACATTATGGCTTGCCTCTACCAGTTTATCATTTTATGAGCTACAGGGTGTTACCCTCCTTACTGACAGGTAGGACAACTTTTATGAAAGTTTCAAAGTCCGTAATAATTAAGGGTCTACCCAAAAAGCAATAGCTCAAAAAGACTCTAACAAACAAGGTTTCAACATCATTTTAGACCAGACCAGCGCTGAACTAAGAAAATCAACCAAAGATACCACCAGCTCCATAATAAAGCTGGAGACCTGGAACAGTACACTTTCAGAACAACAGCCCACAGTGACGATACTCCTGACAGTAGAGGTGAAGCTGTTTAAATTCATATACTTGCAGGATGACAAGTAACTATCTTCACTGACTACGAAAAAAGGTTTTTTAAGAACAGGTATTAAATATCCAGCTGGGTTTCTCATTAAGTAGGGCAAGCCAAACCTAAATTTCCAAGCAGCTAGGTGTGAGCATGCAGTTTTATTCTCTGCCTATTTCTACATATAGCCCTTTTTCCTTTTAAGGGACTTGTGACCATTCCACATGGCCACTTTGTGCCTCAACCGCATTCTGATCATTTCTAATCAGCGTTCATCCACGGCTGCCGTGGAACCTTTCACCCAAGAGCACAGTACACCATTGTACCCACCCTCTTTTGCAATGGAGAAGAGTCCTAAATTTACTTCAAGACAGCTTTAGATTCAAGGTCATTTCAAAGCTTTTAATTACTAACCAGGATTTTGAGATTTTCTTCAGTATTTAAGAGCAATCTTCATTATTAACCAATACGCACATGCATTGCAGAAAAGCCATTCTTAAGGCAACCGTAGCAGATCTTGCTGTCTCACCTCTGGCACCTGCCAGCTACATCTTGTTATGTGCTTAGACTTGCTATGCCTAAAACCACCCCAGCATTTCCTTTAAAGATGCGCATTAAACACCAGGGTTTGACAAACTTAAAGTCAAAGAGTATTTCTGAGGCCCTGTTTCTCAAGCTTTAAGGGTTAGAAATGCTCCTTCTTGGCAGATATAGGATGCACTGGAAGAGTAACTTATTCCTAAGGTGTTTTTCAGAAGACAGCCATATGCCAGGAAAATGTACTTAGTGTTTGACACAAGTCACTAAAGCTTTGACTCTTCTTTTCCACGAGGACAGCCCAGAGGAGGCTGGCGCTCCCCCCAGCCCCACAGGCAGTGCCTGGTGAGGCAGGCTGCCCATGGTTAAAGCCAGGCTGGGGCTCCTGCTCTGCGGTCCCCAGGCACTGGGGACCCCGAGAAGCCTCTGCCCCCCGTGCCCACCCTCCGCCATGCCCCGAGGGGCGGCAGCCGCCACCCCAGCTCTCTCGGCCAGAGGCAAACCCCTGCAACAGAGGGGGCACACAAAAGGCTCTTGCCACAGAGGCTTTTGGCCTCCCACCACCGGGGAAAAACTGGTACTTTACACCAACAAACATACTCAGGAAAGTGCTAGACCTTTTAAATTTATGACATTTACTTCAAATTTCTGTAGCTATTGGAACAGAAAGGAAAAACAGACACAAGACTCTAACCACACGGCCAAGTCTGTGTCAAACCCTCCGACTACGCACATGAAAGCGGCGAGCAGCAGCAGAAGCAGCACCCAGAAACACCCCCGCCAGCCAGCCGCCGACCCAGGGCTAGCACTGCCGCCGCGATCACCCGCGCTCCCCGCGGGCATCGGCAGAGCAACGCTAAGCCAGAGCTCAGTCGGGCCATTAGCTCGATGCCTCCTACTTCCTACGAGGCATGCAAGAAATGTTTTACTGGTGAAGGAATTCTAGCAATCTACTTGCCAATTTTTTACCATAAGTATTACAGCATTTCTTATGTAACAGCTGTTGCAGAGGTTTCCACAGGAAGAACAAAGTTATAAACAACTCTTGTTCCAATTTATAGCATCTTACTAGAAAATAAGATTTCAAATAACCCCTACCCACTTGCTACAATAAGGTTTCCTACAGATGTTGACAACTACTGTTTACTTATTATTGGGCAACCTATTTTTTTAAACAGAGATTGAAAGAGGGCAAGCATCCAGAGCTGCATTTCTCCCCCGGTATCAGTTTGCAATACAAGCTATTTTAAACTTAAGTTGTTTCATGAAGAAAGTGCAAAATTTTAAAATTCTGATCCTCTAGAGAAAAATACCGTGCTGCTGTACTTGCCGCTTACAGAACACAGAGGTTTGGGAACAGGAGATGAAACCTTCACCTACAGAAAGGTAAAGAAAAAAGTCTCAAAGCAAAGCATAGCTCAACTTCATCACTAGAAACAAAACCTTTAGTTCAAGCTTAGGTTGCCTATACAACATTAAACCCTTTTCTTCACCGATTGTCTTTTACAAAAGACTGAGTCCTTTATACCGAGGGTGTAAGTTACTACTTGTGAATACGCACAAACACAACACTTTTACTCTTTCAACATGAAGGAACATTTCTGGTAGGGCCAGCGATCCCTGTTTCCCACATTGTGTGATTGATTACGCTCTACCCCTTAGAAGAGTTGATTGGTTTCCTGGTGCCAGGAAAATGATTGATGAATATTTCAAGACATGGGCCTCTCTTCCCGCTGGGTGTCCTTTTCACATGTCTCCAATGGGCCTGGGGATTTTTTTTTCAGGACTAGGAAGTGTCATTTTTATGGATATCATCCTGTGATAGGGACAGTTGACTGAGCAGAGGCGCTATGTGAATCAAAGTGAAATACTAAAGGTCAGCACAAGTGTTAAGGTGACAGACCCATACAGTACACATCAGGTAAGCAGCAAAATAGAAGTGGGCAAAGAAAAGCTTCACAAAGCCAGCAAGCAAAGCAGGAGGCACTGAGTAACCGCTGTCAGCTTGCTACGGTGAATTGGTAGTAGCGAGCTATTACCAGCACCAAATGTATGTTTCCTCAGTTTTCTTTCATTTTGTAAAACACTGCAACGGGACCATCAGATCAATTCTGGTGGGAGCTTGGCTTTCTCTTTAGACACACACACTTTCAAGAAAAAACAAATGTTAAAGCTCAGAAGAGCATTCTGGCTGGCAAGCACCAACTAAGAATTTCTAGTGAAGCAGCAGTGATGAGGCTAAACTATGATTCCCAGTTTGCACATTGGGTCGGTGTCAGAATTTTATGACCCCTCAAACCCACCTCCAAGCATCTTATAGTTAGCACAGACTGTTCATTTAAAATGAGATTATTTAATTAGTAGAATACCAGCTAGTTTTTATGGGTGTTCAAGAAAGTTGATTAATCTGACACCACAAAAAACCAACCCAGATCAGTGTTTCGTCACAAGACTGCAAGCTGCAGGAGGGGATCGCAAAACCAGAGCTCTACCACAGCAGCTGTAACTTCAACCAGTTCATATAATACTACCAGGATAAGCTCTTCCTGCTACCAGTTCTGGCTTTGCTGCTGCATAGAGAAGACTCAAGCCTTCAAGACCATTATAGGGGTGCTTTAAGGAAATTGTCAGTGTGCTGACAAACTGGTATGGAGCGGCAGCAGTAAGGTACAGCTCAGTTGTGCCAGTCAGGAAGAAAGCACCCTACCCAGCCCCCACCAAAGAACACCACCTCGACAGAGCCTGCTTGGAATAAGCTAGATGCTAAAGCCTGGGTTTGGAATTAATCCAGCCCCCAAAAATACCTTTGGTGTATATAAGCACACAGAAGTTCGACAAATCTGGCTGCTCCCACAAATAAGGTACAGTCATATGCAGAGATCAAAACCAAAATCTTTCAGTACCCAAACCGATCAGTCAACACAGGCTAAGCAAAGCAACCCCAGCTCCCGCTGAACTGACACCCTGACCTAACTCTGGGAAAAGCCTATCTTAAATCAAGCCCCGAGCTTACTTTCTACTGCAAATTAAGCCAAGATCTCAGCTGGACTGCTACCCACCTTAAGCCAAAGCCCCAGTAACAGAGAATGCCGTATTACATCAAGTCATTTGCAGGTAAGAATAATCACTGCTTGTGTTCCACAGAAAGGGCATTTCTTTACAGCTGCTGATAGAACAGGCACAGGATAGAGTCTTCTGGCAAAAACACACCCAAAACATCTAAAGTAACAATAAACTTGGGAATAATTGTTAGCAAGTATTGCCAAACAACATAAAAAGTCAAGTTACAGCTGTGAGACTGAATGAAGAGATTTTTGGAGGACAAGTTGGTGTTTGGCAGAACTTTCAAAGACCAGAAGTTTTTCAAATTTTTTTTACTACAACCATGACAGCCATCATTTAATCACTTGGCTTCATGATCTGAGGGCTCCAGAGCAACTCCCACAGATAAACCCTGTGCTTCTCAGTCATGCCAGAGTTGGCATCAACTAAGTAGAATAAACCCTAACATTTATAGGAGCACTGCGCTCATTTACAGTTTCAGGAAATACACCCGCTAACTGGTTAATTAACAGTACAGAGAACCCACCACGCTAACCTGAGCACAACGTACACCTTTAGAAACATGTACCACCGCTGAAATTTGTCCCTCCTGCTGGAAGAGCTGATGTGGTTTTATACAGCAAGAGAATTTTCAGGTTTAGTCCCAAGGGCTTCACAATTCCAGATTATATTTCCATGAAAAATATTTAAGGTTTCCATCAAGTTTCAGCTCAGAGGTATGTCCAGACAAGGACATCACAGCAGTTTGTAGCCAGCCTGGCGTTATGGCCTTGGTGAATTTATCGGGGTTTTTCCTGACGCATCCACAAAGAGAAAAAGGGCTTAAAAAAATTAATCCTTCACACAGACCAGACATTTCTCTGTTTGAATTTCACCACCTGTACAAGCCTATAACTGGTATGATTAGGCAACGGGAGGCAGACGTGTAACTTATGCTCTCTGAAGGACACGGGGTCCACCCTTTGTAAATGAAGCCTCCTTATCAAAGAGCTGGAGTAGAATTAAGATACTCCAGACATATACTGCTTTCAAGATAAGTTATGGGTAATCATTTACCAATAAAGAACTTCACTGAAGCTTGCCTGTCAGTGGTATATTTTCTCTTTCTAACAAAACCTGTACAGAATCATTTTTATCAACATATAAATCTGGAAGTCTTCTAATTAGGTAATTAGAACTGTAATAATTAACACTAAAACAAAACCTCGAAGGGTCCTCTTGTCCCCCAGCTTCCCTTTCTCAACGAACTCTGCAAAGTGATAACCACTCTGGCTTGAAGGCTAAAAAAAGGAAAGGATCAAAAGGCTAGTTTAATACAGCTGGAGGGAAAGAATGCATTTCAGCTCACCAGCAACCATCTGATGAAACCCTGGGCCAATTCTTTATGTAAATGACTTAATTAGAATTACCAGATTCCACTGCTGAAGGCTTTATTTAAATAGGCAGTTTATCAACAGGATAAACTCTGCTCTCATTCTCAGAGAATGCTAGTGTAAATGCATTTGTTCAAAGCTACCACCACATAAGAGTTGAACAGTAATTTACTGAAGTACTTGCACATTCGCCCTCACCAAAAAAGAGATATTACAAACAACTTGCCAGAGACAGGACAGAAAGATGACTATTGCTTCTCAACAGTCAAGAAATAGCCTCCTAGATGGAAAAGTTTCCCCATTTTCTATAATATGGTATCTTTTTACTCTTTTATAGCAAAGCAGGGAAAAAACCAATTGCTGTAGTGTCACATCACACACTGCATCTGCAGAACATACATTGCTAGTCCTGTTTTTAGTACAAAGAGGCATGCATAAACCCATTTTCCTGATTAATGATCTACAGAAGCCATCAATACCAAATTCCAGCTTTACACCAAGAGGTATTTTTCCATCTCATCACCAAATCAAATCATAAAAGGGATTAAGTTCTTCCTTAGTTACAAGTCTTTCATTTCCCATCATAGACCCAAGCCCAGAATTTTATTATTTATTATAATCTATTGTTATTTACAAAAGCGAGAGCCATCCACATTCAGCAAGCCAATATCAAGTCAAAATAACACTGTAGCTTCTTGTTTATTCAGAGACATTTGACTTTAGCAGCATTGCCAGTCGACAACTAAATTTGTTTTTCCTCCTAAATCTTCAAAGAAATGTTTATAGCAAGTAAACTAAGACCTTACTATATCAATGAAATAGTCTTTGTTAAGCAAAGTCTTATCTCATCAGATGCAAAGCAACCAAGCATAGAGAACCACTAAACACGTCAGCGTGTGCCAGTAAAGTTTGAGCACGCTGTGGAAGAGGGAAGGGATGCAAGGAATGGGGTTTTTCTTTGAAAACTTCACATTATCTGCGCTCTTACAACTATCCTCTTCTCTCTGGTAAGAGGTTCATCCAGATTAATACTCTACCTATGTGAAACTGGGATAATTTTAAGGCAACACAAAATTCAAGTAGTTTCCTGACACTTAAATCTGTTTTCCAAGACCATACTACACAGAATGTCCAAAGTTACCTTAATTCTAGATAACCTGCTTTACCGCTATTTTTGTTAAAACATAAAAGAATTAAAACTGGGTAAAAGCCATCATGTTTCATTCACAGAGGAAAAAGATGCCAACTGAAGCTATAGGGAAACTGGCCTTAAATGGGACCTTCTTGAGAAATAATTGCCAGTAGTACAGAAAAAATGAATGCCCTAATGAAATTATTTCTAAAAATAATTCATTTTACTCCCTGCCATTGATTTGTTCGACGACAAAAATACGTTCCTTACATGGAAGGGGATGTACTCAAATTGGTAAGGAAAACCATCATCTTGTCTTCTAAGAATGTTAAATGCCCCATCAAATAATGAGGCTGTAATTTACCATAACTGCTGAACTGAAATCACGTAACTGCATTTCAAAGTTATTCTGAGGCTTCTTTCACTGAAGATGCCAATAAACTTGTGACCGTTTACTCGGGGTTAACACAGAAGCCACGTGCAGAGCTTAAGTTCATTAATGATTTTAACATAGCCACCAAGAATATAATCCTACTTTTATATAGATATAACTTTCTCTTCTGTGTATCTATATATATGTCATAAAATTTTAACCGTTTCCATAAAGAGTGAAGTACTTCAAGGTATCAAAAGTGCGGCAAATCTTCCCCCAAACCAGGAAACATTAAAGACACTTCATTTTCCATTACTATTTGCAGATATTTTATAAGCCAACAAAGTAACGAGCCACTCTCTTCTGCTCCTCCCCCAGCTGCTGTAGGCTTTAGAAAGACTGAAGGTCAAGCAATGTCTCAACACCGTGCCAGTATTTCACATTTTTTAAGGCAAAGTAGTAAAAAGTTGTTACATCATCCATTCAAAAGACTAACTGCAGCCACAGGTACAGCGTCTATCACTTGACCTCGCTACGCAAGACACAACTAACTCTTAAAACTGATGTCCTGAATCAAGAGATGTTCACCCAAAAAGCCACATTTCCCAGGGAAAAAAAGAGTTGATGCAGACAAAGTGTTAATATTGTTGCACGAAAGGAACAGATGCTTCCCAAATTAAATCAAAAAGTTCAAGAACTATTAAGGATGAAAAGTATCATCTAATTAAAAGAGGAATTAAGTTTCCAGTAACCTCAGAAAGGGACGCAGTTCTAAGTTACATTTCAGGCTAATTATAGAAATACCCATTTCTGTAATTGCCAGATCCGTGTATGTTTTGGTAGCGCTTGTATCTAGCGAATGCCAGCGGTGCTGCCTGATAAGAAGCCTCTTTTGTCTGAGCAAGTCCTTTGTAGAAAAGGGTACCGTAAGATGGTAAAATGCAATTGTAAACCATAAAAATTGGCAGGGACATTCAAGTGCAGATGCGGTATCTGCATACTGGAAGTGTAAAAGCGTCCCAAATGGTGCCTATAAACGCCGCAAGCAGCGGCGGGAGGAGCAGGGGCAGGAGGAGCAGCACACCCACCCACCCAGCGCCGCGGCAGCCCCCCGCGCCCCGGGGTCAGCGGGAGGGACGGGCCCGGCAGCGCCGGAGGCAGCACGGCCCCGAGCAAGGCTGCGCCTCCCGCCGGGACCGGCGGCCGCGACGGAGCGCCGGGACGCGGCAACCGGCGAGGTCTCGCCGCGCCACCGCCGCCCGACCCGCGGGACTGAGCGCTTCGAAGGGGGAAACCCCCCCCCCCCCCCCCCCCGGAGGTCAGGGGGGAAGCGGGTACGCGCGCAGGAGACGGCCCGGCTGCGGCTGGAGCCGCTCCCAGCGGAGCCCCCCGCCGCCCCCCGGGCGGGTCCCGCCGCACCGAGCGGCGGGCAGCGCGCGCGGGCCGGCGCGGCCCTTTGTTGTCCCCCCACCACCACCGCGGAAAGTTGCCGCCGCCGCGACCCCCCACCCGCGGCCCCGGCGGGCCGGCCGAGCCGCCGCAGCCCCTGTTACCGCCGGCACCGCCGCCGCACCGGCCCGGGCTCCGCCGCACCGCCCGCCCGCCCCGGCCCCGAGGGGCGCCCGCGGCCGGGCCGGCCCCGCGCTCCACTCACCGTTGCGGGGCGGCCCCTTGGCGGCGGCGCGGGGCTCCGGGAGCTCTGCGGGCGGCTCCAGCTCCATGGCGGCGCCGGGGCCGCGCCGGGCCGGGGCGCGGCGGCTCTCAGGGGCCCCGGCGGCCGCGCTGCCCCATGGCCGCTCCGGGCGCTGCTGACAGCCAGAGCCGCCGCTGCGGGCGCCGCGCTCGGGCCGGGCCGGGCCGGGCCGCCCCGCCCTCCCGCGGGGCACGACGGGAACGGTAGTCCGCCCGCGCCGCCCGGATGTACCCGCCGGGCCGTCACGCCCACCCCGCCCGGCCACGCCCACCCCGACCACGCCCAGCCCGCCCCGTCCCCGCGCCCCGGTGGGGGCCGCGCCCGGCTCCCCCCTGCCTCGTCCGAGCCGGTGCACCGGGACCCGCCGGGCGCTAGAGGGCACCCGCCGCCCGGGCCCGGGCACCGCGGCACCGGGCGGCCTCGGGGGGGACCGGAGGGACCCGCCCGGGGCACCCGCCCCGACGGAGCGGGGGATCGGCCAGCCCGGGGAAGGGGCGCGGTACCGGACCGCCCCGTCCGGGACAGCAGCCACCCTCAGTAGGGGAAAAGCCCGGACGGCCCCGGGGCGGGCACCGGACACTCCGCCCCCGCGGCGCCGCTCCCGGGGCCGGTGCTGCCGCCGGGACGGGGCGGGGCGCGGCGGGGCGGGGCAGGCGGGCGGCTCCTCCCCGCCGCCGGGCCGGGCCGGGCGGAGCGGGCGCTCGGTGCGGGCGCTCGGCGCCGCTCTCGCCATGCGGGCGCTGCTGCTCCCGGCGCTGCTGCTCCCGGCGCTGCTGCTCCCGGCGCTGGCCGCCGCGCGCGGCGCCGCCACGGTAAGCACCGGCCGGGCTGGGACCGGGACCGGGACCGGGACGGGGACCGGGAGTGCGCCCACCCGCCGCGCCCCCGCGGGTGGCGGGAGCGGGTGGGCGCAGCCTCCCCTCCCCGCGGGCCGGCGCCGTTGGCGCGGGCGGTGCCGGTCCGGAGGGGTCCCAAAGCGGAGCGGGCGGCGGCGCGTCCTGGCGGTGCCCCCCACCATCCCCCCGCCGCCGCCTCCGGTCGCACCGACACGGGCGGGGCCGGCAGCCAGAGGAGCGGGCGGTGGGGGGCCCGATCACCCCGGCACCGGGCTGGCGCTGGCACCGCAACCTGCACCGGGGACGGAGGACCGGCGGTGTCCCTGGGCCAGGGCTCCCTGCTCCGACAGGCGGAGACGGTGTTTTCGCGCAGGAGCAGGCTCTGGGGCAGCGCTGCCCCGGCGAGCCTTCCTCCACCGGCACTCCGGGCCGGGCCTGTACCCCCGGGGGAGCCGCCATAGCCCCCCTGCGCCGTGTCCGGAGCGTGGGACGGTCCCAGGGAAAGGCCGGTGCGGTTTCGGTGCTGGTGCTCCCTTCGCTGCGGGGGTTTCGGCGGAGGGAATGTTTTGGGCTGCGAGTGCACTTGGTGGGTTGGACGGTGCCCAAACCCCGGCGCTGCGGTGATGAGCTCTGCAATTAGCGTCTCCGAGCCAGAAGGAACAGCCCGGACAAGACTTTCCCCGAGGAGATGAGAAGGGTGCGGGAGCGGGACGCGGCAGCGCGTGGGAGCCTGGCTCTCGTGTGGATCTGGGAGCCCTTGGTTCTATCCCTCCCCGCAGCTGCGGTCCCACCGGGCCAGTGCCTGGACATCGGGACCCAGCACAGAGGGAAGGTGGTGGGGGCAGCCCCTGGGGAGGAACGGTGCTGATGCCAGGATCACCAACATGTTTAAAAAGCCAAGATTTTCCAAGTCATTTGGTGGAACAAGATGAAAACAGCTGATGTTGGCAATGGTTGGATTGGGAGTGGTGTCCGGGGAGCCCTGTGCTGGGGATCCCAGCAGGGTTTCAGGGTGATGCTGGGATCTGGCGCACATGGACCTGTGCTGTCGCCTCCTCCATCCCTCCTTCTGTGCAGGTGCTGCCTGCTGTGCTTGAAGGTGTTTTTTCAGTTCTTGCCGTTCGGATGAGATCCCGTCGGTGGGCACTCGTGTGCCACACAAGCGCTTCGCATGGTTGTGTCCCCGTGACCGACATGGGACGCCCGAGCAGTGCTGGCGCCTGGGGCCTGGCTGCCATCAGCCATACCAGGCTCTGCCAGCCCCGCTCTGCCTCGGCTCCCTGTGGTGCAGAACGTGTTTAAAGCATTGTGCCAAGCCGGGGAGGAGGAGGAGGAGAAGGGTGACATGGTTTCCCCTCCCATGACGGGGACATGCCTTCCAGCAGCTGTGCAAGAGGCGTGCAGCACGGCAGCATGCTTATCAACACAGCATGTTTTCCTCCAAGACGAGTCCTCTGGCAACAATCAAAGGACGGCTTAAAAGCTGGCCAAGGTTCATTGTCAAAGGTCCCGCGCTCTCGAAATAATGGCACAAACTCTGTGCTTATCTGGATGCTCTTGCAAGAGGTCCCAGAAACTAGGCAGCGCTGGGAAAATTACCTAGCTCGTAAAACTGGGAGTGAGGAGATCCTCAGCAAAGTGCAGGGATGCTCTCCCACGCCAGCTGTGGGTACGCAGACCCACCGCAGAGCTGGGACCTGGCTCCGGAGGAGGGCCAGCACCCGCCTGCCTGCACCTTGGGCCACGGTCTGCAGTGAGTGGGGGGGATTCAGGGGGAGAACCACCTGGACACCCTGCAGCAGCCCCCACAAAGGTTACTGGGGGAGCTTTTAGATCTTGTCACTGAGCAGCTGGTGCAGCATGCCGGCCTTTGGCCGGGGCTGCCTCATGCCCCCACGTCCCGACCCACCCACATGCCATCGGGGAGCAGGTCCGATGCGCGCCGGGGGCATGGGCTGTCCCGAAGGGTCGCGGCACAGCTGGGTGCAGGCTGGTGGAGGACACCCGGGTCACCCTGCAGCCGAGGCACCGAGGCAGGGTGACCCTCGCGGAATGGACCGCGTGGGGACCTTTTTTTTTAAAGACTTCCTTGTTTATAGCCTTTTCTGTATAAATAGAACATACGGTTCCTGTTTAAGGAAGCCGTTTAAAAGGCAGAACAAGGTTTAATGTTACTACCCCGCGTGAAGGCAGGCAGCAGCCCCAGCTGTTGCGCAGCGAGGCATGCACAGCACCCGGGAAGGGGCAGCCAGCCTCCCCCTGTCCCCCAGTGCCCACTCGCACCTCGACCCGAGGTGAGCAGATTTTTCTGTTGCTGAGCGGCCGCAAGACGAAAGCGGCTGCCGGGCCGCTGGCTGCTTGCCCAGCTGGCCACCCGCGAGGCTGCGCCCTGCCATGGCCGGGGGCCGTTTGCCGGGACGCAGAAGGGAAATGGCTTGAACCGGGAGGTCTTGGGGAAAGAGGTTGCCCCTTCGTGCCGCAGGGGAGCCTCTATTTGCCAGGCCCGCTGTTTACTGCGTGGTGTAAACAGCCGCTGGTCGGGCTGCTCCGGGTGTATTTGCTGCGCACGGCTCCAGCCTGCTCGCACCCCACCTCGGCGGGACACGCAAGGCCTCCGCGCCGGCCGTGCCTCCCGCCGCAGCCCTGCCAAGGGCAGTGGGAGGGAACGCGCAGCCCACGGCTGTCTGCTCCCACGGGAACAAGCTTCCAGCATAGGCAGCTGCAGCCCTTCCCTGCGGAAGGTGCTGACAGCGGGCGGGATCGGAGCGCGTCTCCGGGTGTCGGGCTGTGCTGTGGTGGTGGTTGCCACACCTGTGGTTGGTGATCGGGGTGGTGGTGGGAATGGGGGACCCCGGCCAGGTGCTCCCGCGCCAGGACCTCATGCAGGGTTCCCACAGGGATGTGTGTGCAAACCGGCACCTCGAGCAGGGCTCCCACAGGGATGCGTGTGCGCACCGGGACGTCGCGCAGGGCTGCGCACATGGAAGGACAGAGCTCGTGGCGAGGACAGCAGTCCAGCTTGGGGGCCAGGGAGCTGCCCCGGGTGTGTGCGGACGGGCCGGCAGCTCGCCGCAGGGCTGTGAATCATCATGCCTGTTTGCACAAGCGCCGGCATTGCCATGGGGAGGTCAGGGGGCCCAGGGAGGTACAAGAGCCCAGAGAGGTGGTGTTTGGGGAGGGGGTCGTGCTCCCTGCCCCACTGCTCCCCACCGAGAGCTTGATTAGATCCTGTTGGATTTACAGCCCTCCAGGCCGCCTGGTGTTTTCCTCCCAGCCAGCAGGACCTTCGTTTCCCTTTGAAAGAGAGAGGCTTTTTTGAAATGCAAAACGCAGGAGGTTTTGCTGTGTCTTTAGGAAGGGAAGCCCCTGCCCTGGCTGTGGGGAGCTGGGGGTCCCCGCTGGGTGGGCAGCACCCAGGGAAAGCCACTGCCCGGGTGCCGCCAGCGTGTCAGCCCAGTTGGGTGCGGGAAGGATGGCGCCTGCGCGGCCGTGGGTGCTGCCCACAGGCAGGACATGGGTCCTCTGGGCCTCTGCCCTTTCCCACGCCGCGCTGTGCTCCAGGGGAGGATGGGAGAGACAGAGCTAAACTCATTTCCCAGCTCTGCCACCGCTCTGTTCCCAGGGAGAGTCAGAGTCCCTGCGGGCAGAGCTCTGTCCCTCCGGGGTCACTGCGCTGCCTCTCCCCTTTCGCCCACCCTCCCGGGTGCTTGGAGCAGGCACGGCCCTGCACATGGGGCACCCAGCGTGGCCTGGCCATGCCCCCTGCCAACCCAGACGTCCCCCATGGGTGTGCAGCCGGTGGCAGGGGGTGAGAGGGACGATGCACCCTGTCCCGCCAGGCAGGCTGAGCCACAGCCTTGTTCCCGAGCACAACGGGGAGGGGGGAGAACGGTTCCTTATCTGCAGAAACCAGCTGAAAAGCACCCTGGGGTCTGTAGCGTGAGTCAGGGCCATGTGTGGAAACAAGGGAGTCCTTGAGTGTGTGCCTCGGGCCATTGCGGGAGTCTGGAGCGGCCGAGCTTGCCCCTGGTGTCTGCGTGTCACCATGAACAACGGACCCTGTGTGGGCTTGGGGCTGTGGGCGCAGGGGGACAGAGGCACTTCTGGGTCTTTTCGCCACTGTCGCTGCTCACTTGGGTCTTGCTGGAGGCTGGGAAACAGCTACAGAAATGGGGCCAAAGTACCTGGGGCACAACATGCTCTGGTGGCCGTGGAGCAAGCGGCAGCCTGGGTTTTTTCACCCAGGTGCAGGGCGGTGGGACAGGGTGCTCTGGGCCAGGCAATGCCCCACGCTCTTTGGGGCATGGCCGGGAGCCCCAGGGGTGGTGGGAGACCTTTGGGCCTGCAGCAGAGAGGGAGTCAGCTGTGATGGCTTGTTGGGTTTGGGGACACCAGGCTCACCAGCCACCCCACCACTGCATGTCCCCACAGGCGCTGGGCGAGACGGACCAGGTCCGGATGACCTCGGAGGGCTCCGACTGCCGCTGCAAGTGCATCCTGCGGCCGCTCAGCAAGGATGCCTGCAGCCGCGTCAGGAGTGGCAGCATGCGGGTGGAGGACTTCTACACGGTGGAGACGGTGAGCTCTGGGGCCGACTGCAAGTGCTCCTGCACCGCCCCCCCCTCCTCGCTCAACCCCTGCGAGAATGAGTGGAAGATGGAGAAGCTGAAGAAGCAGGCACCCGAGCTTTTCAAGGTATCTGCAGGCATGGCAGGACTGGGGACTGGGGGCCAAAAACCCCCTCCCCACACGCAGTAGCCCACAGTCCCAATCCCTGCCCTGGACAGGGTCCATAGGGCGATGGAGCAGTGCAGTTCCTGCGCTCCAGCTGTAAGCGGGGACGGGGATGTGTGGGGGCATCCACATGTGCAGCCCTGCCCCATGCCCCGTGCCCCAGCCCTGCTCTCCCTCTGCAGCTGCAGTCCATGGTGGACCTGCTGGAGGGAACACTTTACAGCATGGACCTGATGAAGGTGCACTCCTACATCAGCAAGGTGGTGGCGCAGATGAATACGCTGGAGGAGGTGAGTGGGCTCTGGCGGGCGCCGTCCCCATGGTGTGCCCTGTCCGGCTGCTCGGGTCTGCCTGGGGGTACCGTGGGTTCCCCGAGCAGGGTTCCACACCTCTCCTCTCCTGCAGACCATCAAGACTAACCTCAGCAGGGAGAATGACTTCATGAAGGAGAGCGTCCTGCGCCTCACTGACCAGATGAAACGTTACGAGAACTACTCCGACATCATGATCAGCATCAAGAAGGAGATCTCGAACCTGGGCTACCAGCTGCTGCAGAAGGACGCTGCCGCCGTCCCCGAGAGCAAGGCACAGGTACCCCCCAGGGCCCCAACCCCTCGCAGGCATGGCTGATGCTGCTGGGCTTCTCCTGCCGTGGGGCAGAGCCGAGCTCCCCCAGGCTTGCGGCGGGTGCTGGCAGCTCCCATGAGCGCATTGGGGTGCACCACGCTGGCAGCCTGTGCCCACTGTCCGAACAGCAGTGGGAGGGGAGGGGCTCTGACCAGGCTGTGCCCCCCAGGACACGGCAGGTGGCCGAGAGAAGGAGATGGGACGGTACCCCAGCACCCGCAAGGCTCTGGGGGACAGGGGACCCCCCCGAGCACCCAAGGAGAAGCAGCTGAAGCCCGAAAAGCCCAAAAAGGATAATGCGAAGGCCAGAGGAGGGTCGCAGCCTACGCCCAAGCCCAAGCCATTGCCGCACCAGCAAACCGTGGTCCGGGGCATCACTTACTACAAGGCTGGGCATGCGGGGGTGGCGGAGGGGCCAGCTGGCAGCCGCGGTGAGTCCCTGGGATGGGGCAGGGGTGCGGGGAGCTGGGGGGCACCCTCCTGCCATGGTGCTGCTTGGCAGAGCAGAGGGCCAGGGGCTGCCCCCGCCATTGCACCGGCCCCCCGGCTTGTCCCCCTGCAGAGAACCCTGTGAGGGGGGTGGCTGTGCCGGAGCGGCAGGAGAAGAGGGGCCATCCACCCCCTCCAGCCGAGGGGACCTCAGCCCAAGCCGTCATGCGGGCAGAGACCACTGTGCCCAGCACTACGGCTGCACCCAGCACCGCCCCCGTGCCTCGCACCACTGCCCGCAGCCCCCTCACCACCGTCCTCGGGCAGGGGGCTGACAGCACCGGGGGCCCTGAAGCACCAAACAGAGGTGGGTGAGCAAGGGGGGCTGGGAGGGGGCACCCACCCTGGTGGTCCCAGCACCCGCCCTGGTGGTCCCATGGCCAGGATGGGCCAGCAATAGCCCTGCCACAGCAAAGGGCTTCCCGGCCCCGGCGGGGGTAGGCTGACTGGGGCAGGAGTAAGGCTTCCTCCTCCTCCTCGATACCCAGTCAAGGAGGTGGAGTGCGAAGGCACCATCGAGTCGGTGGAGCCACCCACGGAGCACCATAGCTACGGGCGCAACGAGGGGGCCTGGATGAAGGACCCAGCGGCCAAGGATGACCGCATCTACGTCACCAACTACTACTACGGCAACAGCCTGGTGGAGTTCAGGAGCCTTGACAACTTCAAGCAGGGTGAGGGCTGGCGGCTGAGCGGGCGCAGGGGCCCCGGCTCCTCCCGGGTGGGTGCCCAGCACCATGCAACGCCAGCTGTGCCAGGCCCTGGGGTGGTGGGCAGCTGATGGGGACCCGCGCTGGGGAGCACCCATGGGGCAGCGAGGGGGACACAAGTCCCCTGCTGCTGCTGGCATGCTGGGGCGATCATGCATGGGACCCCAATGCTGCGAGGGGTCCCAACGCCTCTCCTGCTCGCTTGCAGGCCGCTGGAGCAACCTCTACAAGCTGCCCTACAACTGGATTGGCACTGGGCACGTGGTGTACCGGGGGGCCTTTTACTACAACCGCGCCTTCACCAAGAACATCATCAAGTACGACCTGAAGGAGCGGTATGTGGCGGGCTGGGCGCTGCTCCACGACGTGGTGTACGAGGACACGACGCCCTGGAAGTGGAGGGGCCACTCAGACATTGACTTCGCCGTGGACGAGAGCGGGCTCTGGGTCATCTACCCCTCCATGGACTACGACTACTCGCAGCAGGAGGTGATCGTTCTGAGCCGACTTGACCCCGGGGACCTCTCGGTGCGCAGGGAGACCACCTGGAAGACGGGGCTAAAACGCAATGCCTACGGGAACTGCTTCATCATCTGCGGCATCCTCTACGCTGTGGACACCTACAGCCAGAAGGAAGGGCAGATCTCCTACGCCTTCGACACGCACACGGACACGGAGGCAGAGCTCCGGCTGCCCTTCCTCAACCAGTACGCCTTCACCACGCAGGTTGACTACAACCCCAAGGAGAAGGTGCTTTACGCCTGGGACAACGGCCACCAGATGACGTACGGGCTCCGCTTCGTGGTCTGAGCACCCGGCCGGGTCCCAGCCGCACCCCTGCGCCCACTTTCCGCCGTGTCCAGCCAGGGTGCCCCGACGCAGCCGGGCCCCAGCACCCCATCTGGGCCAGGGCTGCGGCAAGAGCCCGGCTTCCACCCCACAGCCCTCCCCACCCACCGTGCCCCGGTCACCTGCACCGTGCCTGCTGCACTGCAGGGCAGGGGGTACAGGTAAGCACAGCCCCCGCAGCAGACACCCCCATGACAACGTGGCCTGTGGGGCTGCCCCACAGCTGGCAGCTTGGCCGGCATTGCCTTCCCGGGGACACGGGAGAGGAGCCCAGCACCGCGTCCCCGTGGCACCGGGAGGCAGCCGGGTCTGTGCCGCCGGCAACATGGCAGCACCCGCTCTGCACCACCGCACTGAGCACCCGCTCGCGCTGCACCCAGCCTGAGCACCGATCCCCACCCCGCTGCACCCCGCGTGACCGCACGCTTACCGTAACCACCAGCTGCCACGGTGCGAGTGCCTTAAGAGCCTGGTGCCGGCTGCCTGGGTGCTGTGCCCTCGCCTGCCCCGAGCTGCCGCCGGGCGGGCAGGGACACCTCGCTGCCGGGGCAGGAGGAGCAGCTGCCGATTGCTCTTTTAGGAAATGTGATTAAGATGCCTTTGCTTTTGCCGCTCATTAGCTTATTATTTAAATGCATTCACTGGAGCCGCGCGGAGTCCCCTCTCCTGGCAGTGGGCGCAGAGCAGCCTGCCTGCAGCACCGGGGTGTCCTGCCTGCACGCCTGCCTGCACCCAGCACCAGGCAAGGGGGAGGCAGGCACGGCTGGGGAGCCCACGGCCCGCCTGCTCTCCCACTAAGGCAGGGCGAGGGGCTGGGAACACTTGGCTTGGTTTTGGTCATTTTAGACATGAACAGTATTAAAAAAAAAATAACATGCGAAACGGCTGTGTGCGCTGTTGTTTCTCCCGAGGCCGCGCAGGGATGAGCGGACAGGATGGGTCCCGTGGCCACGTGTGCCCAGGGATTGCTGGCACACACGGCCGCTGTTCATTGCACATCTGGCTGGCACGGCTCATTGCAACACTCCCCCAGCCGAGCCTGGGGAGGGCACCCCGCATCCCCTTGGCAGCCCCCAGAGGTGCCACGGCTGCACCCGTGGGCCCCAGGCTGGGCAGCACAGAGGCGGACGAGTCCTGGGGGAACAGGCCCTGCTGGGTCCTGGGGAAAAAGGGGATTTGGCATTTCCAGGTCTGAGCTGCAGCCTGTGCAGCAGCAGCCAGGAGCTGAGCCCTGCTCTCAGGGAGAGTGGGAAAGGGAGAGGAGAGCAGCTGAGCGTGGGCATGGCAGGAGCAGCTGCCCTGACTCTGCTGCAAAATTTGGCAAGCGTGGAGCTGCTGGGGGGCCCCGAGGGGTGAGAGCAGCCCCCGTGGCCCAGCCCCTTCCCGCTCCTGTCCATATGTGCCAGGGCAGCCACCCCTCAGCACCATGACCCCTGCACACTGGCCACGTGTCCCGGCGGGCTGTGGCCAGGCTCCTCATGCCGCGGAGCTGTCACCGGGCAGCTGAGCCTGGTGTGCCTGGATGCCGTCATGGCCGAAATGCTTCCTACTGCAGAGACCCAAAGCCAGTGCCGGGCATGGGGCAGCCTGGCATCCCCTTCCCTGGCCCCACGCTGCACCCAGGACCAGGTCCTGCTCCGGCTCACGAAGGCACCAACCGTCCCTGGCCTGGCACCGAACCCCCTGCACTGGCAGTGTGGTGCATCCCTCGCTTGGCTGCAAGCCCCCACCACGAGAAAGGAGCGGGCTGACTTTTTTTCCCCCCTGGCTGGGTCCCTGCCAGGCTTTTATCTAGCGATCCCCAGCAAATCCCTGTCCAAACAATACGGATTTCTGACATTTTTTTGTGGTAAAGTAAACTCCCAGCACATCTCTAATTCCAGGGCTTTGTTGTTCTTCAGTGGGGGCTGCCGTGGCTCTGCGGTGCCTCGCTGTGCTGGGCTGGGCTGTGGGACGCCCCTCTGCTCCCCTCGGGAAGAAAACACAGGGAAGGGAGTAATTAAACCCACGTGGCTGGAGGGCAACGTCACCTAATTGCAGCTGTGGGGCTTCCAGCAAAGGCACCCCTCTGAGAGCACGCTCCTCGCTGCCGCTAACACCATGATAACGAGAAGCTTTAATTATGCCCACATGACAGACATTTCATTAAATATGTTCTCCCCCCGACGGCTGCTTGGCCTTGTCCCCAAAACCTGCAGCCACGTGCACCGACTCGGCCAGGCTCTGCAGCCCTGTCCTGCTGCAGCCTGGGAGCAGCTGGGGAGGGGGTGGCACAGGGCGATTCGGGGCATCACGGAGGGATGCGGGGTGATGCAGAGCGATGTGGGGCAATGTGGGGCAGTGCAGGACAGTGAGCCAGCGGCAGTCTGCAGCCTCGAGAGGGTTTCTCAGCAATGCGGGGCCATGCAACAGCATCACAGGCTGTAAAAGCTCCAGCACTGTAAAAGCTGGGGCGCGGGCACTGTGAAAGCAGCCCCCAGCTCCCCACCAACAAAACACCAGCAGTGAGCAAAAACAAAGGGGCTTTTGTTTCCCGGTGGGGTTATTGTGCTGGGTCCTTGGGGCTTCTCGGACCCCACACCGCTCCACCCTTTTTTCTTAGTCTAAAGTCACCCTGATCCTCTTTCTCTGCTATTATATGTCAGGGTATCACACCTCAGGTCGGGTCCACGGAGATGCTGCCGAGTGCCTGCTCCGACGCTCCCCACCTGCAGCCCGACCAGCCCATGCCACGGCAGCGCTGCTGCCCGGGCAGCTGGACTCAGCACTCTGGGACACGTGGAAACCTCTCTCACCCCTGCTGCTGCCCGCAGGGACGTGTGTCAGATGTGCATGTGGCGGGGGAGCTCCAGCCCCAGCAGCCCAGCTGGTCCTGGTCCTGCTCTGGCTCCTGGCCATGGTCCAGTCCATGGTCCCTGATGCCTGGTCCTGGTCTCTGGTCTTTGGTCCCAGGTTCTGCTCCCGGACCTGGTCCGAGTCCCAGTCCCAGGCTGGACAAGGCAGGCTAGGGGAGACAGGGGTCCCTGAGCAGGACATGGTGCGGGGACGTGTGGACGGGGACAGGATGGGCTCCCGCCGCGCCGGGCGCTGCTGACTTCCAGACATTCCTCCTGTGCGTGGCCGGCACCACCTCGGCTCGTAACGTGATTAAAAGATTAAAATCTCTCAGTTCAGCAGCAAGCAGCAAATGAAGCTTGAGGCAGGGATGCTGAGGGGCTGCGGAGCCTGAGGCCCCCGTGACAGCGACGCAGCGCCTGGGGAAGGGTGGCTGAGGCCATCCAGGCAGGTGGCTGCTGGCACCACAGCCCTCCCTCCAAAAACACCCTCCCACGGGCACCGCAGGCTCCTCGGTCAAGCTGGGCAGTGAAGCCCTAATTCCCCCCAGCTGCTCCCTTCTCAGTTACCAGCCAGGGCTGGTTGGTTTGTGGTGGTTTTGCCTCATTCCCAGCCCCACTGACCAGGCTGGCTGTCCCACTCGTCCCGCTCATCCTGCCGTATTGCCACGGGGCTGGCACAGTGCACAGCCGACTCGGGGCCGCAGGGGAGCCCCGGGGGGTGGCCAGCATTTGGGCAGGCAGGATGCACAGTAGGTAGAGCACAGCACCAGTCCTGCTCCAGGTGAAATCCTGGCCAGAGCCCAGCCCTGGCCACAGCCTACTGGCACCCACTGAGGAGGATCACTCCCCATCTTGCACCAAAAACCTCAGTCCTTGTTCCACCTTGGGTGCTGGGTGCCCCCAGCCCTGGGTACCGGGAGCCTCAGCTGGTGCAGATGAATCACCCCTGGCTGCAGTTTGCTCCCACGGAGGGCCCTGTGCCCACACCCATCCTGGCACGTGAGACATGCTGTCACTTGCCCATGGCCACGCAGCGCTTCCCTGGGCACAGAGAGCAGAGAGCCACCTGCCCGGGGGCAGCAGGACCAGGACCAGCTGCCTGCAGAGCATCTGATGGGGGAACTGGGCCCTTCCCTCCATTCTTATCTCTGTCCGGAGGCCGCTGACCCGGGGAATGAGGCGATGTGTGTCTGGCAGCAGGTGGAAGCGAGTCCTGGGGCTGTGCCCACATTGCAAACATGCACCAAAGCCAGAGCCAGCAGCACCGAGCGTCACAGCGATCTATTTTTATTGCCTTCCCTGACCCTTCCCTCTGCATGGTCCCTGCTGCCGGCAGGCCTGGGCACATCCCTGGCAGTGCAGGGAGGGGAAGCATTTCCCACTGTGCCTCTCCCTCCCACTCCCCAGGGATTAGCCCTGGCTCCTGGCACTCTGGCAGCGCAGCAGGATGGTGCTGGCACGGCTCTGTCCACACACTGTTCCAGGGCATCCCTGCCCTCTGCATCCCTGAGCCGTGGTTTGCAGGGCAAGGCCTCGCTGGGATGGACACATTCCTGCTGAGACCCACCAGCTCATTGCGCCCAGGGCCTGCAGGGAGCTGGGGAGGACACGGATGGCGAGGCTCCCCTGGAAAGCGTGTGGGTGCCCAGCATTAGACCTGCTCCAGTGCTTCCTGTTGGCCGGGGCTGTGCTGGCAGCAGGGAGCTGTTTCTCTTGTAACCGTGATGAAGCTGCGGCTGGAAGCACGGCGGGGGCTCAGGATGCGAGAGTTGACCAACACAAACAATGCTGGTCGGGCGAGCAGCAGGCGCTGCCGGCTCCTCATTCACCTTCCCAGCACCCTGGGGCTGCCAGAAACGGTGCAGCGGGGAACCTGAGGCATGAACCCACCCCTGGGACCAGGGGGCCTCCATGTCCCTCTCTCCAGGATGGGGCAGGAGCAGCACAGACCCGCTGCTCCCAGCAGGGACCTGCTGCAGCAGAGGAGGAGGGTGGAAGGGGCAGCGTGCCTGGTGCAGAGGCAGCACCCACCTGCCCCCATCGCCTCCCTTCTCTGGGCCACACAGGGCACCGTCCTGCCCTGCACCAAAACCAGATCATCCCCAGGGCCAGCGAAAGATTCACAGGGGGCTGCAACTGAGTCATTGCCAGGGGAGGCAGCACAGCCTGGCAGGGTGCATGGCCAGGGGCGACCCGGCCGCTGCTCTGCCTGGATCCCTCCTGGCACAGCTTTCCGGGCACGGCCAGACTCAGGCCAGGTGCTCAACAGGGGACTGTGCCTGGGACACGGTGCCCAGCCATGCCAGCAGCCTTTCGGCAGGTCCCCAGGTCCTCCCCGGGGAGCAGGAAGCTCAGTGCCAGTGCCACAGCCCTCATGCTGCGCCCTCATCCTATCGGCCACCCGCGCTGGGGTGCGTTTGGTAGGAGAACATTGGTGCTGCTGGGGGCCCTGGTTGATCTCTGGAGAGCTGCAGGGCGATGTGGGGCCGTAGGGTGACTTGGGGCCGTGGGTGCCAAGGCTGCCGACCTTGAGCGGCAGCAGGAAAGGGCTGGGTGGCAGGAGGCGCAGCGGCCGGAGGGAAGGGAGGGGAGCCATGGGCTTTGGCGGTGCCGCCTCTGACTCACTCACCAGTGGAAACAGAAATCTGTTCCCAGGCTTGCCGCCACCACCTCCAAACTGCCCCTACCCCCCGTGGCACAGCATGGCGTGGCAGCCCCACAGGATGGTGGGGTGCACTCTGCAAACACCCCTTCCCCGGCAGCACCCCACGGTACAGCACGGGGGTAAGGAGAGGGCTGCCCATGGGCTGCCCTCATGGCTGGGCTCTGCTTGACACTACACAGGGGCTTTCTCCACCACCCTGCAGATGTGCAGCTGGGCTGGCAGGGAGTCAGGATCCCCTGCATGCAGCAACCCCCTATCTCCTGGGAGCCACCTTTGTCTGGGAGCCCCCAGGATGGCAGGAGCAGGGCCCCGCGGGGCAGCGCCTGCATCCAGACACTGCCCGTATTCATGGGAGCAGCGGGACCGGGGCGGCGCGGGGACAAGTCCTCCCCCAGCCCAGCCAACAAAGCGGGCATTCAGGGCAGGGAGCGGGTGGCTGCCCCGGGCAGACCTGGGCCACCCCTGCGGCCAGGGGGACAAACCATCTCCCTGCCAGGCCGGGCGCTCACAACACGGGGCTTGTTGTCAGCCAGATGTGCCAGACACGCTGCTTGCACGCAGCCGCGAGGGGCTGCCTCTGCCCCGGCACGCGGACGGGAGTGGGCAGCGTGGCACAGCTGACGGCATCTGGACATGCCCTGGGTGGTCGCTCCCAAGCTCCCTGTACCACCCTGCACAGCACCTTGCGTGTCCCGCCACATGCCGCTCCCTGCACACCCCGCGGCACGCCGAAATCGGGGTCAGCCCTCGGTGCTAGCGCTCAGGAGAGCTGCTAAGGAGCCGTCCCGGAGGAGGGAGGTGACAGGAGCAATGCCAGGAGCATTAAAAGAGCTGCGGTTTGAGTCCATCGCAGCAAACACTGGCCAAGAGAGGTGAAGCTGGGCTTTGCCACCCAGACCTTGCACAACTCGCATCTGCCTCTGCCCTCGCTGCAGCTCCCTGCTTCTCCCAGGGCCCCTGCCCCTGCTCAACCTGCAGAATTGGGTCCAGGAGCGGGTCCTGCCAGCTCCTAGAGACACCAACTGCGCTTAGCCAGTGCCTGCTGTGCCAGCGGGTCAGGGAGAGAAACATCTGGTCCTGCTGAACACTTTCCAGGGCGTGCAGCCAGGGCTCCCTTCACAGTGGCATCAGCCCTGGGCTGTGCCCCACAGTCAGCTGGCAGCTGTTCCTCCTTCCTCATCCCCACCCTGGAAATTATTTATTTGCTGAAGAACAGCTTTCCCTGGGAAGTCTGCTCTAATGCTGAGGGACATCTTCAGTTTCAAGGAAAAAATAAACAGTTTAAGCCTCGGAGGCCCTGATGCTCTGCAAACACTGGTGGTAAACCCAGGGCCAGCGTCGGCAGCTGCACGGGGTCAGCGCAGGAGAGCAGCGGGGTTCTGCAGGAATGGGGCTCAGAGCACCCCCGTCACGCCCAGGCAGTGCCGTGCCGGAGGAGACGAGCCCACGCTGCCTGTGGTGCTGTCTGGTCCCAGCGAAGGCAGAGCAGCCCTGGGGTGCTCCAGGGGGGTTGCCTTTTACTGGGGGCTCCCCCTCCCTGCCATGTTCGGGCCAGGGTGACGCCACGGCCATACAGATACCCCCCCACATGCCCCCCCAGCGCAGCCAGCACCACCGAGCCAGGGCAGCAGGCTGTGGGCCAGCACATTTGCCTTAGTTTTCTGCTCTTAGTTGTTTTGCTTCCCCCCTGCCAACACATTCGCAGACAGTTTTCAGCCGGCTGTTTTGCAGCAGCAGCTTCTGCCAGGGAGCTGGGACCACGAGGCCATCCTCGGGCTGGCAGGTAAAGCAGGAACTGGCACAGACCCTGCGGAGCTGGCGACACAGGCCAGGCCAGGCATCAGCCTTGCTCTCACAGCAGTAACACGTGCCTTCTCCACCCGCGCCCTGGAGGAAGCATGCGCTAGAGCCCATCACCTCACCTCCGCGTCCATTCAGACAATCAGTATGTTGTCCCCAACAATGTGAAGGGCTTCTTGTCCGTGGGATGTCTGCTGTAACAGCACAGGGTAATTCTGATGAAAGGGCTGGACTGGTTGGCTTTGCCACCCTGCTGTGGGTGGATGGAGTAATTCAGCCCCAGGATTCAGTGTGGTGCCAGAAACCCATTTACCTCCTTAAATACCTGGTGTGGACTGCGCACAAACCGAAGCTTGAGCTGTCCTCCTGTATCGACTCCCGCTTCAGCGTGGGGACGGCATCTGGGCGCAGTCCCGGCTTCCCAGCCGAGGATCTGGCAGGTCACCTACTCCCCCTCCCGACAGCAGAGCGCTGCGCCAGAGTCCCCTCTCCCGAGGGCGCAGTTCTGCACTTGGCACGGCCGCCCGCTGTGCAGGAGGCAGAAGCAAAGCGTGCCCTTGGCAGCAAACGCTGCGCCCCAGCACCGCGCCGCAGGACGGGCTCAGGTGGCACCGAGCTGAGCGCCCTCTGCTTTGTTCTCCATTCACAAGGGTGCAAAGCTCTGAAAATACAGCAGATTGTCACTGAACCCCTCATTAGACACTTGAGAAGTTGTACAAACTGACTTACCTTCCGAGGTAGCCTTGCTCTGAGCAGGCAGCTGCACTACAGACCTCCAGTGGAGCCTTCCAACCTGAATTTCTCTGTCTTTGTAACTGCCTTGTAGAACTGTAGACACACAAATAACAGCAAACCCTGCCCCGGTTGTGACTTCGGGCTGTTCAGAGGTGTCAGTTTCAAGCTGCTATTCATTTTGCCTCTGCAGTTTGGGCACAGGTTTAGTCTTCTCCAGGCACGATGATGCTATCTAAATCTGCGACTTCACTGTGGATGTTCAGTGCCTTGTAATCAGTTTGGGTTTATTTTCCTTTTTGCCCCTCGTTACTGGCTGGTAAATGGCACGTTAGTGATCTGTGCTGGTTGGATCTTTCAGAGAGAAGATCCTCTCTAGGCAGCGCTGCCGCTCTCACGGTAGGGGGGGAAGGTGACGGCCATTTCACCCAAAGCGTGCTCTGATGTTGTCACCAGGGGTTCTGCAGGACATCTACCTTCTTCCCATCTTCATTGCCAAGCGGACACACAGCTCACACTGCCCAGGAGCAGACTCTGGAAGGCCATCAGGGAAACGCTACCTGTGTTTGCTTTTCCGCGTCAGGAATGCTGCCAAGAGCCATCAGGCTCCCCTCGGATGCGCTGCCGGAGCAGCACGTGGGTACACAACACCTCTCCAGAAGGGAAGCCCAAACGCAGCCTGCCCCAGCCTGCCCGATTCCCAGCACAGGAGACCAGCCTCTCCCTCACCTCCTTCAGGAATCAGGCTCCTGGGATGGGGGCACGCAGACCTGGGACCCTCGCAGCAGATCCCTTCTGGAGGGCCACGCGTGCTGGGTGAGAAGCACGTGCTTCTCCAGGAGCGGCTCGCTGCCGGCCATTCAGCAACGGTAACGCAAAGCGTTTTGTAACCCAGCCTGCCTCTGCGGTAACACGAACCCGAGCCAAAGGAGCTGGTTCCCACACGCAACGCTCCATCTGACGGCACGCTTCAGCAGCCTGGACCCACGCAGAGCGGGGCTCAGAGCTGTGCCAGGCCGGGTCTCCTCCGCTGCCAAACGTATCGTGTTCGGGCCCACACGAAGCTCCTAACAAAGCATCACAGCTGGTATGAGCATCACTGTAAAGCTATCCCTCATAACAGCTCATATATGGGAAAGTCACTTTACCACACATAATTAGACCTCTCTCTGGTTAAAACTTGTTTGAGGCTTAAAGTGCCTTCAGCTCTACGCTAAATTCAGTGAGCAGAATTAAGACTTTTTCCTATGTAGAATCTGGATCCAATCTAAGGGCTCCTTAATGGGTAGAGAATTTTTCGTGTTGGACTGGATTAGCTGCACTAACACAAACCATGACTGCTGCATCACTAGCGCTCGAGCAGCACCACGTAACTCTTCCTTACATCAGAACCAAAAAAGGCCTTTGGAATCGCAGCTCCATCTCCCGAGTTCCAAAGAACTCCATGGGGGACAGAAAGGCAAAACCATTTAACCAGTTCAGTGCTTCGCAGGTGAAAGCGGGGAACTGTGAGTCCCAGCCGTGCCTTCAAACATTCTAGTTTGGCTTTTCTCAAGTCCAGATTCCTGATTTCATTTGACCTCAGTCAGAATTCACACGCACACAAAATCACCTCTTGGTCTGAAACTACCATATCCCCCATGTTTTCCTAACATTTAAATGGAACTGAGCTTCCCCTCCTCCCATCCCGCAGCGTGTCATGCTGGATGCCAACACCAGCCTGGCCGGACTATTCTCATCCAAGAGATGCCCGTGGCCACTAGAAAGATGACCCCATGGCCCTCCAGGGGTGAGCACAGTGCCAGCCCGCAGACCTCGCTGCGGGCAGCATGGCAGCTTGTGCGGGTTACTGCACGCAAGCACCCCTGCCGCCGGCCCCCCGCGCAGCCGGGCACCGACAGACCAAACGTCCGGCACCCGAAACGCACCTCTGCTGACAGGGGACCTTGGGTGGTGCCTTTGCCCTCACCCAGAGCCTCCTCTTGCTGCCAGGAGCTGTCTGCAGAGATAAAACCAGCTGCAAGTGGGAACAAATCTGGAGGATGACGCCAGAACCCAGCTTCCTGACGGACACTGAAGAGGTTCTGCGGGAGGGAGGCTGCAGCAGCCCGCCAGCCACCCCCGGCCACAGCTCCAGGCTGTGGTGGGCAGCGCAGTGCCGGCCGCGCCAGGCAGCTCAGCCAGGCAAACCGCTACCCACGGCACCCGCCTGAGCCGGGGGCGGACGGGGGTTAACTGGTGTACAACTAATTGCGCACAGATCCAAAACAAGCCCTGACAGAATTGTTCACTTTCAGTGAAGTCCACTAGAACTCCTCAGCAACTTATTTCATCTCTGTAATGCTTAAACACGGGCACAAGACATAAACTTTAAACATTTACTCTTAAGCTACCAAAGCGATGCAGACCGCCTCGCTGTAAACATTTGTGTAATGTTTCCATTTTACACTCTCAAGTTAAGTATTTTTCACACGTTCACGTTCACAGACCTCCACTCATCTACCTGTTCTTCAAAGAGAAGAATAATCCTAAACCGCAAGTTACATCAGTATTTTCATTAGCAGTAGAAGTTCAAATAAACTTTCTGTGAACCCTCTGGTTTTCTCTTCATACAGCCAGTGACTTTTTTATCCCACCGCTACTAAAAAAAACACCAGTGACAGCTTCCAAACAAAATTCTCTTTAATGGGACACACTCAGCCAATATAATTAAGAGCTTTCTGCACGCTGCAGTTTATGCCTTGATGGCATATTTCCGGACAGGGTACAAACGTTCTTTTCGCTGCTGTTTTTTGGTCTTCAGATTTTCTTCATGCTTATTTAATCTGCGTCGCATGGCACGAGTCTTCTTCGGCCGCAGATCAAGAGGCTTATACTTTTTGCCCTATTTGCAAAAACACACAAGTTGAGTTTGAGACACTGCAAGGCAGCAATTGGGTGCACGAGCTCAGAGAGCGCGGAGTTCCTCGTAAGACCAACATCAGCAGCAATGCTTTTTTTTTTTTAATTGGGACTATTGTTACAGTCTAGAAGTTTGAGAGAACTTCTCTCCACTGGGAAACATGAGCCAATCCCAACTTTTGTACCAGTCACACTAGCTTTGACTCAGATTTAAGAAATGCTTAATCTTACAAGCCCAGGTTATCCAACACCTGTTCGAGAGTCCTTTTTGCCCCCCATGTATAAAATTCAAACTCCAAGAAGTAATATTGTAAAAATTATAGAAACATTTTACTGAGATAAAGAATTCCTTGGTCACCTGTAACATGACTAAAATTTAGGAGAGTATCTGCATTTCCAGAAGCTGCATCTTCTAGAAAGCGCAGTACGCCCCAGGGAAGCAATGCTGCCCAGAAGGCTGGCAAAAGCAGCTTTACACTGAGCTTAGAGAATTCAGGGTAGTCTTGCAGTAATATTTAAAAAGGAACCATGACTAGAGAACTTTAAAACTGAACATAAATAAGGATTTCTTCCTTGAATTTTAAGCTTTTAAGTAACAATCTATGAAATTAGTTCCTGCCTCCAAACTACGTATTTGAAAGCAGTAAGAGGAAAAAAAAAAAGACTACTATGCAAAACGTTTGGACTTACCTTGTAAAACTTCCTCAAGTTCTCCTTCTGGGTCTGATTGATAACAGTCAGGACTCTGGCAATGGATTTGCGTACCACACGTCTTCACGTGAGAAAAAACACAAAGCATGTCTCAGAACATACTAAAAGACAATTACTGTAGGTTTAAAACCCAGTATGCAGAGACCGTGTACGTGCTACAACCAAGTAACTCACATGATACCGTGTTATGGCAAAACACTAATAGCTTCCGGCACAGCTCGGCTTAACGCCTCTGAGCGGAGGCACAAACCGACTTTCGAGCCTAGGAATATTTGTCCTTCTTTCGTACCACATTTTTCCCCTCGTTTCACAGTACGAAGGACCCACAGGCTGCGAAAGCGCCTCCCCAGCCCCTGCTCGGGCCCGGGCCGAGCCCCTCCGCGGCCTCCCCTCGCCCCCACACCGCGGGCCAGGCCCCACTTACATCTTGGAGAGCTTGGAGGCGGCCCCGCCGGTCACCTTGGCCACGCGAAGCTGCGACAGCTCCACCTTCAGATCGTCCAGCTGCTTCAGCAGCTCCTCCTTCTTCTTCCCCCGCAGATCTCGGGCCTTGATCTTGGCCTGCGGGCGGCGGAGAGGCCGTCAGCCCCGCTCCCGGGCCCCCGTCGCGCCGCCCGCCCGGCAGCGGCCTTCCCCAGCCCGCCGCCCCGCGGCCTCCCGCCGCCCGCCCTCATCCCACTCCCCCCCCCCATCACGGCGACGGTGACGCCGGGCCGGCAGCGCGTGACGGCGGCGCGTCGGGCTCGGTGGCGCGTCGGGGCGGCCGGCAGCCCGGTGCCCGCCCGGATGCCGCCGGATTGCCCCGGGAGATGCCGCAAAGGGCTCACCATGATGGCGGCACCGGCGCGGCGCGCAGCGGAAAGGGTGGCAGTGGGGCGGGGACAGGGGGTGGTGCCGGCCGGAGCCTACCAATACGCGATAGGCGGCGGGGGAGAGCCCGTGCGCTGCGCACCGCGCGCCACCCCCGCGGGCAGCGCGGTGGTACCGGCCGCGGGCCCTGACAGGGGCGGCGGGAGGCGGCGGGGCAGCGCCGCCGGCCCCGGGGCAGCGGCCCCTCGGGAGCGGGCCGCTCCGCTGCGACAGCTCGGCGCTGCTGCTGCTGCTGCTGTTTCCCCTGCTGCTGCTGCTGCTGTTTCCCCTGCTGCTGCTGCTGCCGCCGCCGCCGCCGTCGTCCCCGGCTCGTCTTCAGCCGCTGGAGCCCTGTCAGAGCGGAGCCGGTGTTCTCGCGCTGGCCGAGGTGCGGCACTCCTACCCCGGCAGCGATGGGGACGTGACGGCGGGCGGGGCGGGAGCGTGACTGGGGCAGGGGCACGGCCGCGCGCGAAGTGGCCGGGCAGGACAGACGGACGGACGGAGAGACACAGACGGGTGGAGGGAGGTGGCCGGGCCAGGCCTCCCCGCACGGTGGCGCCGCCTCCCGCCGTATCCAGGCACCCGCGCCGTGCCTCACCGGCCCCGCGCGGGAGGGCGGGGGCTCCCGATTGACGTCCCGCGCCGTCAATCAGAAGGCCGTCTCGTCGTTTGCCCGGGCGCTCTCCCAATAGGAGCGGGCGGGGGCGGGGCGAGGCCGGCCCGGACTAGCGTGAGGCGGCAGCCGCACTCGGCGCAGCCGGAGCCCCCGCCGCGGCGGCGCTGGCGGCTTTGCTTGGGAGCTGGCGGGGGCGGCGCGGATGGTGAGAGGAGCCGCCCGGCAGCGCGTGCCCCGCACCGGTCCGGTCTCCAGGTGCGGGGGGCGGAGCGGCGACGGGGCGGGCGGGCGCGGGCGGGGCGGCGCGGGCGGGCGGGAGCGGCGGCGGCGGCTGCGGGCGCCTCGGGGCAGGCCCGGCGGCGGCGCGCCCCTCACCGCTGTCTCGCCCCCGCAGAGCTCCAGGCCCGGCGGAGAAGCCCTGCCGCAAGCGGAGGCCCAGGTAAGGCGGGAGCGGGCGGCCCGGCAGGTGCGGGCGGGGGCGGCCGGGGCTGTGCGGAGCATCCCCTCCCGGCGGCGGGGCCGGCTGCGCGCCGCTGTTAGGCGCTCCCGAAACGAGCCGCGACCCCGCTGGGGGTCCGTGTTCTGTGCCGGGGCTGAGGGACGGCGATGGCGGGGGCGGCTGGCCAGGCCCTGCGCCCGGAGCCGCTCTGGTCGCCGTCTCCGCCGTTAACGGGGAAGAGAAACACGATGTGACACGTTTTCTGTTTAGGCCTTGGTCCGCAACGTAACCGCGATCGTTACGAAAACGGCCCCTTCTTTATTAACTTCTCTGTTCTTTATGTTACCTTGCCTCTCGCCACCCTGCCTCTCCCAGGTGGGGAGGCTCTGGGTGTTTCGCGTGCCTTTGGCAGGTAGTTGCTGCGTTTCTGCATCAGCAAACGAATCCTTTTGGATGAAATACCGCTGGATTTTACGAGAGCTGCCTGTGCAGTGCTGGATATCCAAATCGCAAGTTAGACGGAATCGGCATGGATTTGGTCTGGTTTTAAACTCTTACCTCAGCAACTCCCTCTTCACCAAATTCTTGTTTTGCACTGAGAAATGCTTTGGACAATAGGCGATGTGAAATGGCCTTGGGGATAGAAGCTGAATGATTGTTAGGTTGTGTCATCCCCCCAGATTTCTTTCCCGTTAGTGGCTATAAAGATGTCAGTAACCAAAGGCTGCCACAGAGAAAACGTTCAGGATCAAGACTGCAGGTTTCCAGAGTCTGGGTCTAATCTCACACCACAGAATAGGACCTGTTTTTGTTACAGTCTGAGTTATACTTCTGTAATTTAATAACCAGGCTCCAAGCTTGCTTGCTTAAGCTACCTCTCAGCTAAGCAATCCTAGTCTTCCAACCTGCAAAATGGATACCTTATTATAAAAAATAGCTAGTTTTGCCAGAGCGGTTGAAATGCAATCCATAATTCTCAGTATTTCGTCTAAGCTAATGCAAAGCAGCACTGCTGGATCATATGATGACTAAAATATTAGTATAAGTGAGTCTCCCAGCATGCATTATGCTCTCCCACCATTCCTGCAAGCAACAGAACCACGGTGTTGGTAGCAGACTTCAGAAATCATAGAAGATCACCCTGGTCTGGATCTTGCTGTGGAAGTTTGCGGATGCGGTTACTGCCCGGTGTATCTCCTCGCCTTGCGTGACCCCTGTTGTGTAACGGTTGTAACTTCCCTCGCTCAGACTGTTGAGGGGGCGATTAAGAGCATGACACCTGGCTGTAGGTCATGTTCTCAGAAAAAAAGATGCTTTGTTTTCAAATCAGATAAGTCAGTCTCTTTTAAGACGCTTTGGTAAACTGGATCACGATTTGTGTTAAACGGAAGAAACAATGTGTCACTTAATGAGAAGCAAAACACATAATTCTCCAACCATTCTGGGCTGCAAGAATAATACAGGCAGCACACACAAACGTGATAGCCAGGTTCTTTGCCTCAGAAAATACAAAATCCATTCACAGAAACTGTATGGAGAGAAGAAATGGTTTGCTGTGCTACAAAGGAGATTGTGATCATTGTTTTATCTTGAAATACAGGTACCACACAGCATCAAAATTCAATTGACAATCCAAGTCCCTTACAAACATTGGAAGATTTTATCACAAAGGTGACTAGTTGGGCTAAGCTTTGCATGCAAGAATGATACAGACAGCAGCACTGTGTTCTGTGCTCACCATGTACAGTTGAGAGACTAGATCTACAAGTGATAAAATGCTGAAAGTCCTTAGCAGTGGGAGGAATACGTAGCTTGCCTGTATTGTTATTCATTTCTCTGTTATTTGGTGGAGAGAGGTAATAAAAATGGAGAACAACAATTCAAAATGTCACAAGCTTATAACCTGAGTCAGTTCTGCATTGAAATTAAATCATGTTGTCCGTAATGTTGCACCGAAGGCACGGTTTTATGAAGGTGGGAGGATGGGGGCTGTAGCTCTCCCTCCTCTGCTGCCAGCGCCGCTCCCGTCACATGACGCGACTGCACAGTCCTCCGCTCGCACTGCAGCTGCGCTCGCCCTGGTGTGTGCCAGTCAGATTTCGCCCCTTTTTGCATCACTTTTATTCTGGTTTAGCTCTGCTGGCTTTAAATGGACTTGTTGATAAACTGCCGCAGTATAAATGGATAATGGGGATTCATTTCATCATCTGGCCACGTTACTTGGGCTTATCTTCCATTCTGCTTGGTGCGCTTTGCGCAAAGAAGGAGGAGTTCTGGTGTGAAAGTCTATTCTGAGGTGATGTTACTGCTTAAATAGCTAAAATGTAACTGTATTTTAAATAAAAAAACCCACCAACCCCCTAAAGCATGATACAGCTATCAGAGTCTTATCAGTTGGTGTCTTTTTTCACAGAACTTATAATATTATTTTTTTCATAGAAACGTTCAGTTGAAGCAATTTTTGTAGAAGGAAAACCAGGACCTGTACATGCAAGTTTCATATTAATTTTCTTTGATATTCTTGTGTAAGGTCATTCTGCAGGCTTGGCTTTTGAGGCTGAGTTGCTGTCTTTAAGCACGTAAGCTCTTCTAGGTATGTAGTTTTTAAACAGGCTAGAAACAGAGGCATGGAATGGGGTATGTGTTGCAGCAGAAGGAAGCAGTTTAAAGGAGTGGACCAAATTGTGTGTGGGAGCTGCATGGAGGGTCAAATGGAGGTCTGTTTCTGTAAAGTATGTAAGTTAGTTGCCAGCACAAATATTACCTAGCAGTTTACATGTGCTGAGAGAGCGCAGAACAGCCCTGCAGCGGGAATAGACCAGAATAACCATCAATCTGGTTCCCTGAGGATGTCAGTCAAGAAAGGAAGTGTGCGATGCCAAAAAGCCTGGATGGAGCAGCAGGTTTAGAGGACTCACCGTTTGAAGTATTTTTAATCATTGCTATTATTATAATGGAACACAGACTAGAAGCTGAATTTTTTAGATATAATTAAAGCAGAAGTCAGCAGAGGGATTTCTCTGCTGTGTGGCAGAGGAACGGTCCAGGAGCAGTTCCTGCTCAGAAGGGTGAATTCCCCGAGTGATGATACTCTCCATGCAGTTCCTGAGCTTGCTGCCAGCTTACTGCCGAACATCGGTTCGGAGAGAAGGAGTGAAGGGAGCTGATCAAAAAGCTTTCCCTCGCTTGTACTGCATCCTCTTTTGTCAGAGTAAGGTTCCAGTTGGAAGGCAGCCATTGACACCTTGGCTGAGAATGTTAACAAGATACAGAGTGTGATGATAACTGCCCTTCAGATCAGACGCTGGTCTGAACTGCTGTTTGGGCCATCTAGTAAATAATTTGACTTGCAGGAAAGGAGTCTCCTAACTGTCCGTATCATGTTAACATTGAGCTACATTGTATAGCAACCGTTCAGTTTAGAATTGAGTGTACACCAAAGAGTTAAAACATCAGTCGTTTTCTGAGTAAAGAAAGAAAAAAATTCTATCCTGTAACTCGGATGCTTTTTAGGAACTTGGCCGCTCTAGATGCGAGAGGCATGTGCTTTTCCACCCTGCTTTAGGTGATGGCTTAGTTCAAGGGGGCCCAGATTTGGCTCAGTCAACAGTTGTGTTGGCGCCTTGCCATTGAATGTGCATAAAATGGAGCTGCCTGCAGTTCCCTCCTCACTCTAACATGGAGGGGCAGCCCAGAGAGACCTGAGGCTCCGGTATGCCTTGCTGTAGGTTGACTTGGCTATGGGAGTTAGGCAGGGATGTGCGATCCCTGCAGCATAAACTATTGTATTGTGGCTGGATCGTTGCTTTTGAGTCCCTGAGTTGTAATTTGGTGTCTTGTCATAACTAATGCATTTCAACCCTTGTGCCTGTGCTTCCAAAATCTTTCTCCCTTCTCACAGTGGCTTTATGTGCTTTTCCAGATGTACGAGGTTCATATCTCATTTGCAGACTCTTCCTATGATTTTCTGTCTTACGTGCATTGCCACAAAATCAAGATAAAACACAACTGGCATTTTAGCTGCTCCAAGTACATTGTGTGTAAATAAACCACTAAATAGTTTAGCTTGTGAAATATAAATACACACAGCTCAGCCTGCTGCAGCTGATGGTGTTTTTCTATCTCCCTCCTTCCCCTCCCACCCCTGCCAAGAGTAGGCTAGCCTGGTGTTCTTTTTTCTATTGCTCTTTCATACAATGCAAATGACTACAAAGTACCACGTAGGTGGTATGCAGGCACCACTACAGATTCATGATTTGAATTTGGATGCAAGGAAACACTTGCATCCTCTTCCACATTGCATCTGAACCATCTTCTGAGGATTCCTGGACTCCGATGACCCAGAAACTCTGCCTCCATCTGACTTTGAGCATGAGCTCATCTTTAGTAGCAAACTAGTTAAGTCAGTAGAAGAGCAGAGGCCCAACTGTGATGACATTTTTAGCCTTTGCCCTTTGTTCATCCTATACACAAAAGGTCATGAACTGCAGTGAAAGAGGGATCACAGAGGGCGCAGAACTGACAAAGGTGAGACAAATTGCCAGTGGCAGAAACATAAAGAGGAGAAGCAAAAGTTTTGTGTTATGAAGGTAATTGTAAAAGGCCACGTGCACCCCATGGTGATATCATGTCTCTTGTATTTAAAGCGAGTCCACCCATAGCGAATTTAGAAGAGTCTGCTGGTAAGGTGTGGCTTAGATGATCTCAATGTAGAAGGCAGTCAGGGACAACACTCTGTTTCCATGGTACGATGCTACTGAGCAGCTCCGCCTTCTGGGGGAGAAGATGTCAAAGCTGCAGTTCTGCATACACACAGGTGTGCTTTTAGCAATAAAAGGATTTTTAAAGACTTGTAAAACAAATGAAAAGTCTGATTCCACGGACTAAGCGCACACTTGAAGCTAAAATAATAGGGCTGAGGCTACATACTGGATATTCAAACTCAGTTGACTCAGAATGGAGTCCAGTTTGTGGCGTTGGCTGTTTCCCTACAGGAAGTCTTGAGACTGTTCCTGCAGAGATGTGAAAGGCAATGCAGAGGTGGCGGCTCACGTTAACTCTGGGGTCTTAATACAAGACAATGTTTGCAGGTCTTCTGGTCTGATATGCTGAGGAATGAACTACACACTCGTGGAAGTATTAAACTTTCAGTTTGCAGTAATAAAATTCTTGGGTGACTCTGTGTGCCTGCTGTCTGCCACTTCCACTCGCTATAGCAGTGTGCATCTGGAGAATTGTGCGTGCGTGGTTTTATCTTGTTTTCTTACATATCCCTGTCCCTCTCCTTTCCCCTTTTTAGGAAATAAAGTTTATGCATAGTCAGGCTTTCTCTTTTTTCTTCTTCTCCAAGCAGCTTCTAAATCACTCGTCCAATGTAACCAGTGTTGCTGTAGGGAGAAGGGTCCTGAAGATTATCTAGCCAGTAATGTTCACAAAACTCAAAGGAAGTTGAAGGAGAGGGACGTTTAGTGCATCCATGAAAGGGAAGGACAGACAGAGGAGAGTTGTTAGGTTTTGTAGGAGCATTCTGGCCAGCCAGTCAGTGTGTGCGGAGCTCTGGCACAGCTGCAGCAGTTCCCTTTGCTGGGTGGGAGAGCCAGGCGTATGGTGATGGAAAGGGAGGTTATGGAGGGAAGGATCAACAGGGCCACACACAGGTCGATGTGGGACCAGGCTTCCTCCATCTGTAAAAGAGAGAACGACCGTTTGTGCACAAATGTGTGGGCTGGTGTCACAGGCTCAGCTGGGTTTGTATGCTTTTATAATTTTTTAAAATGCCTTCCCTCTTGCTTAATCTTTAAAGATAGTACTACCTCTGCAAGTTAGCTGTAAAATTGGTGTATTTTAGTAGGAAAAATACTTTTTTGGTAAATTCCCAATTGGAGTAGAACTGCATTTGCAGGTGGTTTTCCATCAGCCACACTGTCATTTGTTTATAAAATAGAGGTTTTTCACCCTCCTAGTTCATGCTGCATTGCTCCTTACTGCCCTTTTGAAATAAGCAAACATCCAGGCAGAGATCAGCTAAATAAAATAGCTCTGTGTTTCTCTTAAGTTATATTGTAAATTGCTTTTTATCGTTGTGTTCAAACAAAAAATGTCTCCAAAGCCTGGGCTCTGCCCAGGTCCTTTTCCTTGTGTATTTTGTGTGCGTGTTTATATAACAGTGAGCATAGCTGCTACAGAAACAATCTAATGGTTCTTTAAGCTAGACCTGGGTATTGCTGTCCTCCTGGACTACAAACCCTGCCAGGAGGCTGGGAGTGGTCTCTCAGCCTGCTCTTGGATGCCTCCTGCAGCATCCAAGTGAGCTACTGTAAAAGGAGCTTGGTATGTCGGGAAGAGCTGCAGCCCCTGCAGTGCTGACGTGCCCTGAGGTGAACAGTAGCCGGGGATGAGAAATATCTGTGTGTGGTTCCAATTTTTACTTAAAAACCTTGGACTAATCAAGAAATCCTTTCTTTTCCCCTTCATATATTTTATGAAGAAATGGTCCGATATGTAACTGCTCTTTGCTGTTCCCTCTGAAGTACTGACTCCAGCAGTCTGTGAAGCTTTTGGGGTGCGTATGCCCATATGTATGAGGGGTTATTTATTTATTTCAGTGTTTTGTGACTAGACCTGAGCGGTGTCTCAGGAACTTTGGGACAGTGGTTATTGATAGTGAATTAGGTGTTCTGGCAAGAGGAATGAATTTGGGTTGTAATTAATTTTGCATTGTCTGAGGCTCTGTCAGGACTGGCACTCTGAGCAGATTACATGGAAACGCACAGATGGTTTTCCCAAAACGTGCAGTTTAGCTTTGAAAGAAAACATGAGAGGCGAGTGTGCTAATCTGTAGAAGAAAAGGAGAGGCAAGTAGAGAGCAAAGGTAGACATCTTGCTTGATGAAGGCAAGATCAGATGTTTCTTGGTGGAGATTTGAGACATGATGGTACCAGGCTTCGGGTATGAATGATGAAAAGCTTAGTTTTACCTGTGCCATTAATTTGTGGATACGAAATAGATACCAACTGGGCATCTGGCTTTATATCCCGTCCCCTTTTGGCAATGGTGCTGTGGGAGATGTGTCAGGAAGAAAAGTGAAAAGAGCTGATCTTTTTGACTTAAGGTTTGAGACCTTTAAAATCCTGATAGTTCAGAATGTGTTTTCCACCATTGGTTTCTGTGGAGAGCAGTTCTAATAACGTCTCAGTTGGGGAAATTCCTGTAACAAGATAGATGTAGAAATTGTGCTTGCTTTTGCTTTTTGATTACCACTTGCATCTCTAAGGAGTGGGAAGCATTTGAAAAGCAGAGTTTATATATGTGTTGTGATTTCCTGATTAAAATGATAAAACTGTCCATGAAGCTGTGAATCAGGATGCAGCCATCACCTCTATCATTAGTTCACTTGTCTAAGCATATACTTTCTGCCCAACTCCAGAATTGTAATATTAATCAGAGCCTCACCTGCAACCCCCAAGCCAATTGTATTTGATGCAAGCCATGGAACCCCAGATCAGCAAGAGTTTAGGACTTACAGTCGATATGGCAGTTTACTGTTCTGTATTAGTCTGTCACAGAAAGTTCTGATTCTCAGGCAAATGGTTAATCAATATAGTCAACCCACCCTAGTTGACTGCTTGGTTTCAAGTTTGCTGTCTTCAGGTTGGTGGGTGAAAAAATAAAGAGCATTTCTTTTAAAAAAGAGAATGGGGTTCCTCTCCTTCCTATCCCTATCCCCAACATTGACCTTCCTGGATTGTCCTGTTAGATTTGCGTCCGCTGTCCTCTTCCGAAGGTTGTGTACAGGTTATTTAAGGGATGGAGCTGCAGGCTCAGTAATCAAAATGGCTAGAGCCTAAAATAAAATACAGATTCTCATTCTAATTTTAGCCAAGAAGCTTCACTGGGTCACATTGATCAGTTCTGTGCATTGTAATAAATTTGTTCCTGTGCTTAGTGTGAATGTTTAACATCCAAGCTTTGTCTTTGGAAGGCTGGAATGCCACAGTGTGTGAAGTCACCTGTTAAACGGCATGAGTGGCGTGTTCTGATTTTTGGAAGAGCTGCTTCTGAAACATGCGCTTGTGCCTATACTTACAAAATCATGTGATTTTTTCTGAAAGTGATAGTTTAAAGTATAAATGTCTAAAAGTTTAAGACTAAATTCTTCTGGTTTTAAAGACAGACCGGTTATATATCATGTATGTGAAGTATCTGTATTCTGTACTGATTGTGTTCAGAACTACTGACTCTGATATCCTTGGTAAAATACCAGACGCAACAAATGTGCCACCAAAGTCTTTGTAATGAGATTGTTTGCCTCTAGTAGTACAGGATGAGAGCTGATGCTGATGCTCTAGTGAGAAGAGAGTTGTTCTTTCAATTGACCATTTAGGTGAAGTAGACAAAGCACTGCTAATAGGTTCTCACAGCTTTTATCCTCTAAATACTCATGTGGTGAGGCTGTCCAGGTTGACTGGAAGGCAGGAGACACTCACAACTCCACAAGCGAGCAGAAGAGATCACTTTAAAAAATACGGAAGGTTTGTACAGATGCTCTGTTGAGAGGTTAAGGTGCCGCGTCCAGCCAACTCTGCTATGCAGCTCTAGGAAACTGCTCCTGATTCTGCTTGTCCTTACTCAATAGAGTTTATACGCTCCTAACTTCTGCCTGTACAGTATGCCATACAGTTATAGTATCCCTAAATTTTCTGTGGAGAGAGGTTTTATTTGCTTGTAAGCGTCAGGTGTGAAGTTATGACCGCCCTCTTCTACCAGGGAGCTGAATGGCAGGTTATAGTGATCCTGGCTAAGGAATAAACCTGGCTAAGGAGATGTGCCTGTGATACAGTCATTGAACATCTATGCATGACTTCTGTTTGCAGCTTGATTTCCTTGAATCAGAGTACTCTTCCACTGTTCACAAAGCGTGCCTTGCTTTACAGGCCTGAGTCCCAGAATAGGGCCAGTAGGGAGTCCATAGCATTGACTTCAGCGCTCTTTTTCCCTTCCAGCTGAGCCTGGAAAACCTTAGCCAAAAGACGGCAAACCACAGGGAAGTGGAAACGTGTGTGATGTAAGTGACACATAACTTTAAAAATACTGGCTAGCATCATGAAACTTTCATCCGTTTCCCATATCCCTTCTCCTGCTGCCTTTCAGCTTCAACTGCTTTGCACAGTCTTGCCATCTTTGGGGATGCTCCTCTACCCTGGGTGCTGCAATGGGATGAATTTGTAAAATCTATTAATGTATTGTACTAAGCAAACCTGGAATTGTGTGTTCGGAGAGCATGTTGGAAAGAACCTGGCACGCGAAGTGCGATGCTTGGCTAGCACAATTTTTCTGCCTTGTATGGCCTGAGGAGTTGGCAGAATCTTTGAGACAATAAGTTCTGCTGGAAGTGACCATTTATTTTAAGTCCTTTAAACTAATGTTCCTGTGTCTCCTTTTGCAGACTCTGGAGATCTTTTTTTTTAACATGTGCTACTTGAGAAAAAAGAAAATAATTGTCATGCAAAACAGCCCAGCAGTTTCTTTTGCATGAAAGAGAGCAAAAGGCATCAAACGCAAGAACAAAAAATAAAGTAGGTGTTATTTCTGGTATAGCTGGGCTGTCAAAACTGGGAGAACTGTGTGTTTGCAGAAGAGGAGGACAGAGCTGTGCGGTTACTTCTAGTATCAAAGAGGAGGAGTGGTCCATGTTGCATTTTATTTATATTTACTACTAGTTGCATTTTATTTATTTTTTTCATTGGAGCTCAGCATGCCCTGGGGAAAGGGCGATGTCAGTAGCTATATTCCTCCCTTTGCTGTGCCCACTTGCTGTTTCTAATAATAATTCTTTCTCCTGTCTGTAATGCTGCTGCATTACAACACAGCCTTTAGTGCAGGGAAGACCTCCTCCTTTCCTGAGCTGCTCGTGATAGTAGTTCTTTCTTTGTACAGCACCAAATACTGCCCCCTCTGGAGCATGATAAGCCAAAACCAGTGCATGAGATAACTAATTTTTTCTTCTCTGTCAGCTGGAAGAGCCAGCTTCACCTACCATTTAACAGCTCCTGTTGTCCTTTTTCTTTCCATCTTCCCTTCACATCTTTCCCTCATATTCAGGCATGTGCTGTGGCTGAGTGAAACCAGGGTTTAAACTGCAGCGGCACATGTCTCATGTCTGTAAGCAAAGTGCTCCTTTGAATCTGAGATCTGTAGAAAAATTACCTTCTGGCAGCTTTTCTAAAGATACCTCACAGAGGGAAATTGTTATGTTGTTATGCTTATTACTACTGTGCTTAATTCTTCACGCTTTTATTTCTTTCTTGGTTGAACCCCTTATTTCTTTTCCTGATTATCTTCTCCTAGAAGGAAGACTCTGTTTGCCTGTGATGTGATTTAGTCTGAATATTTTTATAATGTATTTTCTGTATGGTGTTATTTTACAATCCTCATTAAGAATATTTTGACATGTAATGAGTAAGAAACCAGTCCATTCTTGAGCAGGGCTCATGCTTTTCAAGTGTAACCTTTACGGATTTTGAGTAGGACTTTCTACCATACCATGTACAGGTATAAATACACTGGACAGTTTAGAAGTACTCCTGTTTTCTGGGTGCAGTACGCGGCAGAACCAGAACATCCCCTTAACTGTCCTGCAGGAGAGTGAAACGATTGCATCCATTGTCACTGACCAAAGCTGATTATTTGTAGCATACTCGTTCAGTCATGCCAGAGGTGCTGGGTCTGTTGTGTCAATTCTCTCCCGCAGGCACTTCTACTTACATCTTCAGGTCATTAAGAGCAGAGGTAGTTTTATAATTGTGTGGGTAACTAAGGTTTCATTTTTCATTCTACTTTTAACTATGATTTAGCTGTTTTATTATAAAATAACCCAGGAACAAAGAGGGCGCATTGAGGATTCTGTGTTTAATTTATTATGTACTAATGAAATAGCTTTTCATAAGCACCCAGAGTCTTCTCCATTCATTCTGCTGTCTTCTGGTCACCTCCCTCTAAAGGCCTCAGTAGAAAATGAGATAAATTTTTGCATCTGTCTTACTGTTCAGGTGCTTACGGTTGAGTGAGAGAAGTACCATCAAAATGCTTGACAAACAGTGAGGTTAGGCTAAGTGAGTACCATCACAATGTTTGACAGTGAAGTTAAGCCAAGCGTGCTTGAAAAGCTGCAGATGTAATTTTTAGAGACCACAATACAGGGCAGTTCGAGTTCCTCAAGAATTCTGTTCAAAGCCTGTTTCAGAATAAGCATTAAATGTCTAATTCAAAGCGCGCTCATGGAGGTGTGCATTGAGTGTTTTATTCTGGGTCCAACATGCAAGTCTTTCTTTTTTATCATATGAAATACAGATGGCAATCCGCATTAGAACCAGGTAGAAGGCAGGTTTGGAATGCTGAAGGGTAGTGATGTTTTCACGGCAGGAACTATTGTGAGTTTTTTTAATTTACCACTGTTAGCTGTATTTCAGTCTTTTTGCATCACTGTTCTATTGCTGAGTATTGGTTTTAATGGAAACTAAAATAATGAACAAACTTACAGGTTTTAGCAGAAGGTCTGCAAACATTTTGCCATTCACAACACAATGATTTCCCCACTTCTTCCACCTGGCCTCCTCGGTCACTCCGCACTCCCCGGTTAGAGCTGCAGTACCCTAATGATGTCAGTACCTATCCTTGTTTTAAGCCACAGTTTTGGCCGTGTTCAGCAGTAGTGCTTTACAGTGTCAGATGCTGATACTAGCTGGTTTTCGTTTTGACCTGTCCTGTTTCTCACCATCATTGCCAACCGCTGCTGGTTGTGCCAGGATGATAACAGTCCCTGGAACACTGAGAGCACCCGACGTTAGTGATGGTCATCATTGCCTTAAACAATATAAATTATAGGGGTGATAATATGCAATGGAACTGTTACATTTTCAACACAATCTATTTTTTATTGTCTTTGCCAAGTTCATGGGACATACAGTTGTATCGGAAGTCTTTTATTGTAGTAGAACATTGCCTGGCAGGCAGGTCCTCTATACATAAAACCCAAAGTTGCTTCTTGCAAATGAACCTGAATTTTTTGTAAGATTCTAATTTTAAAGGACGCAGGATTTTGTTGCTTCCCCTCTGAACTAATAATCTCTTGCATATTCTAATTAATTTTTTCTTCTCGCATCCCTTCTTTTCATACTTGTGCTTCTCTATGTTGTGGGGTTTTTTTTTGTTGGTTGGTTTGGGGTTTTTTTGTTTCTTTGTGGTTTTTGTGGTTTGTTTTTTTTTTTTAGGTAGGTTGTTTTTTCTTTAGGTCTCTGCTTTTTGTGCTTTTGGCCGCTTTGCTTTAAAGTGGAACTTGATCAGCATTTATTGATATTTTGATCTCTAAAGCAATACAAGCTAAATCTTTGATGTATGAATATGCATGTTGATGTATGTGGTTTTTAAGATTTCAGCTTACTCAGTTGCAGAGTGAAGATATAATTTTGCAGGTACTGTAGTGTCACATCTTCTGTGAGGAATGGTCCATTTTACCAGTAGGGATTCTTTCTTGGAGATACATTTGAGTGACTGAGACTTGCTTCCATTTCCTCTCTTTCAAAAGGTAAAACCCTGCCTGTTCTAGAAAGCGTGCTCCTTCTCTGTGCTTCTGCATGTAAGTCTCTGCCTCTTACTCCTCACCCCAGCTACATAATACCACATTTTAGCCTAAACTCAGGCTACTGATTGCCTTAAACCATCTGTGTGTCTTGATTGCAACATACATTTTTTTCTTTTCGGAACCTGCGAATAAAGGAAAAACTGCATGTCCTAGCGGAGTGCTCATTTTTCAGGTCTCTGTGGAATGTCAGAATGTGGTTTGTTTCCGAGGTGCCTTCACCAGCAGCCTCTGATAAGAAAGCAGGTTGTTCCCTCTGCTTTCAGCAGCTTCTTTCCGTGAGCAGAAAAGGTGCTTTTGCCCTCTGCTTCAGGAACCTCTCCTCTCTCCTCTCTCCTCTCTCCTCTCTCCTCTCTCCTCTCTCCTCTCTCCTCTCTCCTCTCTCCTCTCTCCTCTCTCCTCTCTCCTCTCTCCTCTCTCCTCTCTCCTCTCTCCTCTCTCCTCTCTCCTCTCTCCTCTCTCTTCTCTCCCCTCCCCTCCCCATTTTTTTTCTCCTTTCTCTGCAACAGCTATTTTTTCTGCCTTCTGACACCTTTCAGATCAGCAGGCAGTGAATTTTCTAGCGTGTCTTCTGTTGATTGCATAAATGGCCCTCGGTGCAGTGGGTCCAGCGGGCTCCCTCAGCGTGCGAATTGCAGTCGGTATTACTTGCCCATGCCAGGGCTACCGCAGGTTCAGTTGGCCAGTGTTAGCAGTGGTTGGGGTAGGTGGATAGTATAGTTTAAGGGTAGCATGAAATGAAATTTACTTCACCATTGAATAAAAGATATACAGACTGTATGAAACATACTTTGCAATTTAAGCAAGCTCCTCAATTTTTCAAAACGTATCTGAAGCTGCTCTGGAGTGCCTGGTCTACCACAGTGGAGTGCTGCAGAATCCAAGGGCCTCGCCGCAGGATTTAGGTCACCCTTGCTGCGGAGCACACAGGACCTGGGGTATTGTCCCTCTCCCTGAAATTCCTGAATCACCTCATGGCTGCTTCTGACATCTGTTTTTAGCTCTCACTGTTCCCTTCAATTTCACATGGTGGTGCTTTAAGTACTCAGTGTTGTTTGTTTGATGCTGCGTGAATGTAAATGTTTAGAGATTTCAGACACAGCCTGGTACTTCACAATATTCATGTCCTGCTTGCTAGGCTCATGCCAACGGCTTTTGACATCTGGTTGGTATGTTCTGAACTCTCTGTCTGGCACCCACATTGCAGTTACCTGACAATAAACAGATGCTTCCTACCTTTGTCTGGAACTCTTCAACAAGTGGTTTGTGCAGTGCAGCCCATGTCCTTGCACTAGTACTCTAGTGCACTGTCAGGTGGGTGTATAAAAGACAAGGGAACGTGTGCTGCATCTTGTCTAAACCGGGAAATCATGAAACGGCTTGGTTGGCAGGATATGCTCACTGACTGAGCCCCAAAAGCTGGGGGGAGCTGCCAATTTCTTCTGCATTTGATAGGCATGAAATGTTTGTTCAGAAAAGCATTTCTGAAGCCAACGTGGATATTCCTGACAATTGATGAAAGTTGCTTCTGGGTACTTTCCAATGACTGCAAGGAGTTAGCTTTGCCATTTCCTGGCTTGAATTGGGACTTGTAGGTAATTGTTTATGCAAATAGCATCCAAACAGAGCATCTGCACAAATGGAAACTTGTTGCTTAACAAAAGTGGTTACCAGAACCGGTAGAGAAGTTGCTGAAAGTAAAAGCTCTGCATTTGCCCACTTAGAGGTGTGCTTATCTTGCACTAAAATTCTTAGCACAGAAGTGCCAAAGGCCTGGCAGCCATTTTCAGAGGAGCACGTTTTGTTGCTGCTGCTGAGAAATGTATAGCTCACCTTTGGATGATCAAAAAGATAATTTTATATCTATGTATATTTCAAGTAGGATTTTAAAAGCCAGTCTGCCTTTTTAGGCTTTCATATTCCCTTATTTGCTCAATACTAGGATTATGTATGTTACACCTTTGGTTTTTGTTCAGGTGATTACTGCACGGTATGACATTTTGGTCATATGAATAGTAAAAATAGATCTGCAGGTATAATTGTGGCCAGTGCAAGCCATGGAATGAAACAGTCATGAGGAAGTAGAGAAGAAGCAGGGTATTTTTCAGCATTCTGTCCAAAATTGCTATGCTTTAGCAATAGGAACCAGTGAGCTACGGTTTTCAGCAGTTACATAAGAAAATGAAATGTAAACAGAACTGAGGCTAGTCTCTCTAAATACAGCTGCAGGATAAACACCTCTGCAGAATGGCAAATTTAGAGAGGATTTCTTTGTCCAAGTGTGAAACCCAAGTACTGTTTGTGTTACAGTTCTTTTGTTGGCAGTTTTGTGTTTGTGAATACAGTCCTCCAAGTTATTTTATGATTCTTGTACCACTTTTATTTTAATTTTGCTGTTAACTAGTGCATTGTGCAACAATTAGTCCTACACTTTGATTCTCAGTTGTTATTTTTAATAAGCCTTGAGAAGAGTAACCTGTGGAGAGTTGCATGCTCTTTGTTACCATCCCCATGGATCTGTACATGCATCTGATCTGGATGAGTTCATAGTAAAGCTCAATTTTTTGAGTAATATGGCTATTTTCTTCTTCATAGGACTGAGTTTGCCCTAAAAGAAATCATGTCATCAGGAGGAGCTGAAGATGATATTCCTCAAGCAGAGAGGAAAACAGTGACAGACTTTTGCTACTTATTGGATAAATCTAAACAGCTATTCAATGGCTTAAGGTTAGTGCATTTTTGACAGTATTCCTTCAGAAAGTATTGGAACATAGGCTTTAGTATGTGAGTGATGCTCAAGTCAGTTGTACAATGAACGTTTTGAACTCAACCCCAGTAAGTTTGTTTAGGAGAGAACAATATGCACCTATGTATGGGTGGTTTTGGACCATGTAATAATGCCTGTAGGAGTAGGGGTTCATGCATTGCTTCTGAGACAGTAGGGAAGAAACTGTGAGAAAGGTGAGCCAAGCTTCTCGATCATGTCAGTTAACAGTAAACTAGAAGTTGGAAATGCTGTGAAATTGATAGAATTTGAACTGAAATGTTACGTATGAAGTACACAATTAAGGGCGAGTTGTGGCTGTATACAGACAACTGCATGCAAGTCCAAAACCCCACAGCCTCTGCACCAAAAAAAAAAAAAAAAAAGGGATGAGAAGGATTGGCCTAGGTGGGTGGAAAGGCATGGGGGGAATGTTTTTTGGGAAGAAATTTAGGAAGTGATAAAGAGCAGCACCCAAATTATAGCCTGAATGTGTCTGGTGAAACAAATACTTAATCTGAACTGTGGAGAAAGGTAAAGTCTGCATTTATCTACAAAACCTCTGCAATGGCATCTAGAAAGTCTAGCTGTTTTATCAGCGCCATTAAGAAGGGGAATGAGAGTAAGGGGAGTTCAAGGAAAATAGTTCACATTTGGACAGTGATACAGGCATCCTGTGTATGTCAGTATATGCTGAGTTAAAGATTATGTATTCAAGAGCTGTTTCATTTCTAAGCTTTGCTGTAGTGTCTCTTAAGCAACATGGTTTTTAGCTCATATCTTGTTGGCAGTTCAATGTCTTACTGGTCTGAGTAATACTGTATGTTTGGGCCCATATAGCTTGCTGTTATTCAAACACAGATGGTTAGCAAAGATGTTTTTAATTCCTTCCCCCCACTCCCCCTGCTATTGATAATCCTTTCATGTGCTTTAGAAGTTGATTACCAAATCCAAAACAAACAGTTTGTGCTCCAAAATCTGAATGGTAAATGGGCAGTAGAGACAAGGAGCTCTTGGTGATTGCATTCGGCACCCCATGAAACAGGGTCTAAAGCAAAAGGACCGAGATCTTGAGGACAGGATTTCCAGGGCCATAAATGCCATTACATCGGCTTTCTGAATCAGCTTGCTTGAAGTTTTGGCCTGAGTCACAATTAATACAGTTCATGTCTGGATGTGTGATGCTCAAGTTCAGATCACAATGGTGGCAGAGCACCTACAGCCACCCTGTCTTTTCCTTTGGGCATGGAGAAAGTTAGTACTTATATCAGATTTCCAGATGAGATATGTAGTTTCCATGTGTATCCATGGTACTTTGCCAAAGAGAAACCTTCTTATCTAGCTACATGAAAAGAAAATGGAAAATACCTTTGGATGGAATTTGGGCAATAAAAATAAAGAGATGGGCCTCAGCAGTCACCTCTGCTGTGTGAAAATAAGAAGTACCGGAACAGGAACCTGCCTCTGTCCTTACTGTAACTTGATGCAGTAAATGTAGTTGCTTCTTGCACTGGACTTGACCGCCATTTCACTTATAAGGCCTGTGATTCCTGTAGGCATAATGGCTGGATAAAGCAGCATTATAATTTTCAGATATCTCCTCTGTTGGTGCTTGTTCTCTTCTGGGTAGTTCACCTGGAAATAACTTGGCAAGTATCCTAATTCTTAGTCCAGTTGCTTGCTTTTCCATCTAGCAGAACAAATGCGTTTGATGCATGCGTGCCTGCCTGCCGCCTTCTGTTTGATGATGATGATGGCCTTTGCTGTGTTTTATGCCATTCTCTTGTCCCTACATCTTTCATGGAAAAGAAGTGATGGGGGAGGGAGAGGAGAGCAATGATTTCCTTCCGCAAACCTCCTCTGGGCACTTCAGCTACAGGGAACTGAGCCTATAGCTGTGTTGGCAGCGGCTTAGCTGTTGCTGCTGCCAAAAATGCAAGGGCTCAGCCTGCCACGTCTTTGTTTCAGTAGCATTTCCTTCCTCTCTTCCCAATACAGATGCCAAATACAGCATTTGAGGAAAATATATGATGGTCTGCCAAGGTTGCTGCTCCAAAGTATACTTCATGCTCACACTACCCCCGATACCATCTTTTTGTGGCTACGCCTGCTAGAGTAACTTAGAGGGGAGGCTGTCTTTCTAATGGCTGCACCCACTTTCTGAACACCCTGGGCTATAAGTTATAAACCCCTGTTAATGAAGTATGTTCCAATCGCTCTCTTCTCTCCTTTCCCCACTCCCACTTGCCTTTTTCCAGGAAAAGGCGGGAAAGAAGGACCATGTTAGGAAGCAGTTTTTCATGGTCTACTGTCAGCCATTATTATTTTCTTTTTAACGTTAAAAAGTGCTTAAACATGTTCAGTATCACAGAGAAGCTTGAAACTTGGAGAAACTTTCTACATGTATCATACTAGCCCAGATTATAAGGTCTTACGGCTCATTGTGCAGGCTGCAAGAATCACAACTGCTGTCCTTTCATGGAAAGAGGTGATAGTGTTTAACCATTTATTTTGTAGACTTCTAGTAAGATGCAAGCTGAACCTCTTAGTTCTGTTCCGCACTGCCGCTGCTGCTGATGTAGAATAAACAGGACCCTGTTAGCTTCAGGTAGTGCTGCAGGCTGTACCCTGTCTGGTACTGGGAAAGGACTGGCTTCTCACACCGATGCCATCAGTGAGGCAAGTTACTGTGCGTGCTACTGGTGTGCTTGCTGTCTTTGTGGGTCATTAGAGGCGATAGGGAAGCTACGCCACAATGCCGTTACCCGCTGCTGCCTAGGTTCTGGGAATAGGAGCCTGTAATTACTACAAGCCTATGAACATAAAAAGGAAATTGTCTTTTTTATCACCTGTCAAAACTGTGAATGTATTTAAAGCTCCGAATGTTAAACTTACAGTTATTGTAACTTTCCATTTTGAAGCATACTGCTGAGTCCCTAGGACTTTCTCAACATCTTCATGCTGTCCCTGTGTGACAACTTCCATGTGGTGCTGGCCAAACAAACCTCAGCACCTTTAATTGGTTTTCAGCCAGTATTATCTGGCTTCTGCCAACAGCATGGCTGAAATGAACTACTGACAGAAAATGAATTATGACTACCTAAGTAGTGCTGGACTTTGCTGAGACTATACAGCAAGAATTGGATAAAATTCTGGACTGGCAATGGAATTTATGCACCAGCCACTCTAGTGTGGCAAGGGAACCAGTCTTCTGGGCCCACTGTTGAGAAACCCATCCTTTTTGAACATCTGAGTTTGTCTTCATGTCCAGTTTGGAATATTTTAAAAGCCAAGAAATTGGAAACAGTCTCCAGTTGTTAGAGGCTATTGTAATGAAGTGTGTAACTGTCTTCCTTGTCTGGATAAAACTGTCCTAAATCAAAGCGTCCCCATTCCCTCCTCTGCGTGTGGGTTGCTTCTTGCTGCCACTTCCTCCCTCGTGTAAAGCAGATGGTGATCAGTAACAGCATGAGCGAGTACCCCTACCACCGCCTGTCCTCTACCCAGCATCCACAGCCAGGCACGCCGCAGGAAGATGAGGCTGTTGCCTTTTTCTCTCCATATTGCTCTAGTATCCTTCTGTAGATCTGGAAGTAGCAAAATATCTTACTGTAACATAGGTCTTTTGATCTCAGGTTGGGTGTGTAATTGCTTCTGGATCATAGAATCATTAAGGTTGGAAAAGACCTCTAGGATCATCAAGTCCAACCATCAACCATCAGGGATCATATATTCCCTCTGTCTCCTTCAGTGGGAGGAGCTGTATTGATAATCCACTCTGCAATCAACAGAGTCTTTAGTATTCTTTTGGGCTATTTCTCACCAAATAACGCAGATCCTCTGATCTGATTAAAGAAAAAAAAAAATCTGCACTAAATGTTCTCTTTTGCTTACGCATCCGTTTTCTCACGGCAAAATTTCTTGATACATGAGAGCAACACGCACGATGCTCAGAACACAAAACAGTAAATGGATAGCAGCGATGGCAGCTTTTGTCTGCAAAAATCTGGTGAAACCACGTAATGTATTGTCATAAATGAAGTTTTATTACAGCCATGTCAGAATACTATCAAAAGAACAAGTGCTACTGTCTGTTTCCATGGAGATCTTTCCTGTTCCCTGGGGAGCCGAGGAATCGCGTGGTATTGTGCAGCTATGCCAGCTGCAATTAGGCAAGCACGCTGCTTGAGAAATATGCGTGTGGACACCCAGCAGTGACCGTGGACAGCAACGGCCAAACACGTGTACACTGCGCTAGCACAGGCTTTTCAAAATGCCACTAATTTTCATATATTCAAAACTAATGTGCATCGAGTTGAACTAGGCTTTATATGAATGCTTAGGCCCATACAGAGGAGGGTACAGCATTGAGGGAGTGACAGGGGTGTGCAAGGGAGGATGACGGGAGGTGTAAGGAGCATATTAGCTTACTGATGAGGGATATGTGCATAACCGTGGTCAGCAAATAGTTACCTGCTTATGTCTTAATTTGTGCACATACCTACTTCTTGGTGTTTGAGAGAAGGGTGTGCTTTCTTGCTTCCTCATGTTAAATCTTTGCTCAAATGTCCTAAGCAACTTGGCCTAGAAAGCCCAATTTACTAAGGGTAGTGTTCTTTGAGTCAACTTGCTAATTCAGCCATTCTTTAAGTTAGTGCTGGGGAACTCTGATGATTTTTTTTTTTTAATTATCAATTTTAGTGTTGTTTTGTATTTGTATTCACTTTTTTTTTTTTTTTTTAACATTGAAACTTGTGATGTGCTAAGTAAATTTAATGCTACCTCTGGCTATAGCAAAGCCTTAATGTATATTTGGACAGTTTCTTAACTTCTTTTGTTTAGCTAAAAGTTTACATCTGTTATAGCACTAGAAAGTGGTGAATCATTTGCTGCAGTAAATGCTTTAAATTTGCATGTGTTTGTATAAAGCTGTGTTTGGATGAAGATGTTTGTGCCCTGAAGGACGTGTGTATACTCCTGTTTACCCCTCGCTACACTAAAGTATGTTCCAAGATACTGAGCAGCCAACTGAAAGTTTGAGGGGATTTTTTCCCCCCTTCCTTGTAAAATCCTGCCCAGATTCTTTGGCATCTTCACAGAATAGCAGCAGCAAGTACTGGAATGGTTTTCCAGGCTGGTAAGAGTCATAGCTGATAACGGATTCATTTTACATGTAGTAACTAAGCTAGGTCCCCTCAAGCTGTGTGGGAAGTACAGTTGGCTGATGAGCAAAGGCATATTAATTTCCTTTTCTACCTAGGGTGCTGTTAAAGCAATTACAGTTAGCAGAAATGTGCCAGTACGCTGCTCTGGAAATCCTAGTGTACTGCTTTTCTTGTCTTACTCCTCCAGAAGACATGGCACAGTTTCCAAAAGGTGCTTCCCTCAGTCTCGACCTCCCAGGCTTGGAAGTGGAATATGCTGCTTTGCTGTGCCTGCCTGCTGAGGCTGAGGTGTTGGATGGTGCATTAACCAGCACAGTGCTTCAAGAGAGCATTTCCTGAAGAAATCATTCTTGAATCAAATGAAAGATAATGCTGTCTTGAAAAAGCTGTTTCCTTTCCATGTAGAGTCGTACACCTCCTTTGAATCAGCTTTGGTATAGATTTGTAGGCAACATGTGCTCAGTGAGACGGCGGTTTTTTGGTCTTCTCTGTTGCATGTGTTCCAAGATTCAAGTAACTCTCACGTGACGGCCTTCTGTTAGGTTTGAGCGCACAACCTTTAAAGCTAAAATTCTTAGGACTATATTGTAGTTATGGGGTGGGGTTGGAGGGAATTATATCACAGCATGGTAATCAAGTCGAGGTATGAAAGCAGAACTGAAGTGGATTGACTAACCCACCTTACAGTGCTGGAGACTGATATGAAAAAACCAGAAGGTCTCAGGTTCTGATGTACTCCTGACTCAGAGTTAGAGGGTGACAAATGTCGTGGTGATGATGTAACATGACCCAGTGAACATTGGCTCTGAGCATCCATATGCTTGCTTGACCTGGTGACATTTGGACACCTGATTTATGTGTGATGTTACAGGGTCTCTTTCTGAAACACAGTGAACAGCCTCATCCTTTTGAAAAAAGATCATTTCCTTAATGAGTAGCAGGAAATACTACCAGTCTAAATGAACTAATTTCCATTAGATTATTCTGCTTGCTTTTGGGTTGGGTTTTTTTTTTTACTATGATATTTTAAGGGTCCAATTTAGCTTTCTGTGCATATAAATATAAAATGACTTCTCTTTTAGCAAGATGTTAAGGTGTTTTCAATCACCTGTTGAAAAATGCATGTAGGAACAAGGTCATTTCCTGTTTGGGGTGACCGTTTGTAGGCTTGTTCTTAGGATGCTGTTGAGAACCTGGTATTACTGAAGAACCTTGATAAAGGCATGTTTACAGGGGTTAGAGAGCATGGATTCCTTTTTGCCCTTCAGGCTGTATTTGTCCATAAATATCAATGTTTTTGCGCATACCCAATCACTTGACCCATGTTAACTCGCTCATGGAGAGCACTGCTTCCATCTGCTGCTCTTCTCTGTGTTGGAGTGGCCATTCCAGAATCCCAGGCACATCTGGAGAGAACAGGCTCATGTGTACAGAGTGCCACATGTTCATAATAAATACCATAAAAATACACTGTAAATATACCATATGTTTCATAACTAACTTAAAAGAGAGTGTTCACCTGTATAACTGATGGATGCTGTTGGACAGAACTCAACCTTGTTGAATCTTTTGGGGAGGGAGAATCAGGCTTTTGTAAAGGGCCTGCTGTGCAGGGGGACTGTTTGTCAGCCTGACTTGTAGCTGGACAAGCACTCTCAGGTAGGATATTAAGGACTGGATATTGTCTGGCAATAGACACTAGAGTAACTAGAATAATTCTGCCATTCTTTGAATAAGTGATTGAAATACAGTTCCTGCATTTGAAGGACGAGTTACTGTCTTAGTAGGAAAAGTTATGGTTAAGCTGCACACCTTCAGTATGATGTTATAGTGGTGTACTTTTTGTATGGACCCGGCAGAGCTGAGGCAGTTTGAGACATTGGCTCTCTGTGTCCCCGAACAGTGACTAAATGTAGGCAATCACTCAGAAATTTGCAAAATGCATGGGACTTTTATTAACACCGGTAACTTCAATCCTTTTGCATTTGAAAAGTGACTAGAGAATTTGTCGGAAAGTAGGAAGCAGTAACTAGGAGGCAGCGCTGAGGAATTTCTTCCTTCTCCCAATACGTGCTGCTTTCTCATCTATATGCCTAGGCAGTCTTTCTTGTATATGTGTTAAATGAACATGCTCTCTGGCTTGTGGCACGTTTTTGGGAATACTATGGTCAGATCTTCATATATGTGCTTCCTACAAGCTAAACAGGGCTTCTCTGCAGATTCCAGTAACGACAGGTTTTGACAAACTACAGGAACGATGGTTCTTGTAGTTCCGGGTGCAGGCAGAGCAGGCAGAGTTATAAAGCATTTCAGGCCAGTTCTGACCAAAGCTATTCTGCCATTGACACAAATACGCTGCTGTCACGCTGGGCTGACTGGAAGCTACTCCCTAACTCTGCATTTGTCACTTGTCTGTTGCAGGGATTTACCTCAGTATGGGCAAAAGCAGTGGCAATCCTATTTTGGGCGAACATTTGACGTTTACACCAAACTCTGGAAGTTTCAACAGCAACATCGGTAAGGGAATGTTGTAGGCAGACACGTTCTGTGCATTTAAGTGCAACTTTCATCTCTGGTATGCCTAGGGGCCCCAGTTGAGATTGAGATTTCACTGTGTTATTCAAGCATGAAGGGAGGGAATAGTCACTTCCTGTAGCGAATTAAAATATTGCAGCGTTTTCAGTGTGACTTTTTCAACAAAATCTTTTGCTCTACTTGAATGCTTGTTGCTTTAATGTATTACCAAGGAGAAGCTGGGATGATGGCTTCTGCAATGCAGAACCCATCTGGAATGGTGTGAAGCGTCTTGCTGCAGCGTGGGCTCTGATCTGTCACACCTTACGTCGGCTGCATAGTCTGAGTGTTCTGGGAAGTTGTGACCTTTTGTTGTGTGTATTTTGTGCAACATGCTTATGTCTAGCTCTCGCAAGTTTAAGCAAGATAAATGGTCCTTGTTCTGGTGTGTGAATGCAGTGCTGTTGGCTCTGTGAGGGACTGCTACTGGGAATGCCACACCAGTAATGAAAGCTGAATTTGGCCCTACAGTGGCTCTTTGTCTTGTCTGGTGTGATGTTCTGAGAAATTCTGGAATGCCTTTTAATCTTTCTTTTCTCTCTTGCGAAATAGACAAGTATTGGACAATCGGTATGGGTTGAAGCGGTGGCAAATTGGGGAAATTGCTTCCAAGATTGGGCAGCTCTATTACCATTATTAGTAAGTAAGCACAGAAAAGGATTCGGAAGGGGAATGCAGTGTTAGCGGCAGCTCCATGCCAAACATCTGGATACTCAGTCAGGAGAAATGAATGTATCAGTTGAGTCATGATGCCTGTTTCTGAATGAGAAGGCCCTTGGGACTGCATGAGGGTGCTGCAGAAGAAGGCACCCATCAGCCTGATACCGCGCTGCTAGTCACGTTGATACTGCCTGAGGACTTACCTCCTACCTCAAAAGCATCTCTAAGCCTTCCATGTGTGCTGCATTTGACTCTTGTGCAGAAGTGTGATTAACAAGTTTGGGAGCTTAACGTTCCTTTAAACTTTTCAATTAACCTGTCACCTGTACATATGGGCACAAGATGGGCAGATTTGATTGTTATCCAAAATGGAATCCAAGCTCTGAAATCTGTCTTCTCAGCAGGCACAAAGGATGAGAGTCTGGCTTTCATACAATGTTACTTGAGGAGGGAGTTTTGCCATTGATGCACAAGATGGTTGAGGGGGCAGGAAGGGAGGGTTTGGCATGGATTTCCATCTGAAGCGGTGAGCTAATCTGGTTCTTCCTCCGCAGCTTGCGCACTTCAGAAACCAGCTATCTCAATGAAGCTTTCTCCTTCTATTCAGCAATTAGGCAGAGGTCATACTACTCCCAAGTCAACAAAGAAGACAGGTATGTCTGAAAGAATGCCCTCATTTTTTCAAGACTGGAATGGTGTATGAAAGCAGCAAATAACTATGAACTGTAGGAGCATAACTGGGATAAAATCAGTGTTGTTGGAGGAAGTTTCTTTTAATCATCCTGCTGTGATTAAAAACCTCAGTATAAATAAGAACTCTGCTGTCTATCTGGAGGAATATTCTATTATCTGGTCCTGGCTAGAAAGCTATTAGCCCCAGAGTTTTGTCATTTTGAGTCCTGAGCAGTATCAGCTCTGGAACCAGGTGTGCTGTGAGGGGAAGATAGGTCAGTTGGGCTGAAGGAGAGGAAGCTGTTTGATTCTAATCAGACTTTCCAGGGGAGCATCAGTTAGTACTGCAGTACAACAGCCCTCTGTAACTGACTGGGAGAGGGTCCAAGAACTTCAGGAGGCATAACGTCTTCCTTTTAAGACACTATACTGAGAAAGGTACACTCAAAGCAGGCTGTGTTGTGGCAGTGCAGAAAATGTGCTGCCTGCCAAGAACATAGATATAAATAAGAATAGGTAGAGAGCTCAGTTCTGGATCCTGATCTTACATTCTAGCCAGTAAGCCTGGGTTCCCTCATCAAAGTAAGAAGAAATGATCTGAAGTCATCATCAAGATAAGGAGCTTCCTGCCAAGCATTCAAGGATCTCTGGACATCTCTAGTCTTGCTAATGTGTCTAAACGCACCTGTGTGCCATAAAAAGACGAAAGTTTCCCTGCTCTGTTCTGATACCTGTTGATCCTATTATCTTCCTTAAAAATCTCTCAATTTCAGTCTTAGTGCTTGAACTGTTTCAGAGAAGGTAGGATTGACCAAGCATGTTTCTAGATGCTGTCAGAAGATTTTAGAAATGGATGAGTAATTATGGGCTATGCTGACTTACAGATCTCAGGTTGTCCCAGGTGGGTGAACTCTGAGCCAGCTGTGACTAACGTCTGATGCAGTGGGGTCAGATATTGCCCCCACTGGGGGCAAACTGGTCAAAAGGCTTGAAGAGCTAGCTATTGTATCTGACTCCTGTGCCTGTTCTCATGTAAGGAGACTGTGAGGAAGGGGGAGGCTGTGGCGTTCTTGATGTGTATTTTACGTCCCTGTACTCAGATTTAAATAAACCTCTAAGCAGCCAGGCAGCTATTGATATCCACCTGAATTCAGTTAGAACTCCTAATCTGCAGAGTGTTCAGCCTTGCTCTAGTCTTAAACTCCTCCTCTCCCATACCCCTGTTGCCTGCCTATGTTCTATTTTAATCTCAAATTTGGCTGTGGTGTTTTTGTTGTTTTAGGCCTGAATTAGTGGTTAAGAAGCTGCGTTACTATGCAAGGTTTATAGTGGTTTGTCTCTTGCTCAACAAAATGGATGTTGTAAAGGACCTTGTAAAGGTATGTTAAAAGGAGGATAAAAGTGCTAAGGGGTGGGAGGTTGCTGGTTATTTGGTGTTTTTCTCCTCATTAAGGAATCCATAATGTAGTGTATTTCAGTTGAAATATCACTCATTAGATCGATCATGTTAGCTGCTGCTGCAGCAGAGTTTTTCTTCCCCCCCATTTAATTGATTATGCCGTTGGATGCCACAGAAGGAAGGAATAACATGGCTAGATCTAAGGAAAGATTCAGTAAGATGTGAACATTTGGCTAGAGAAAAACTTTACAAATTTATGTAGTTAGTTAGGAATAAACTGCAAGATGCATGCTATTCATCTGAAAGTGTGGGGATCATCTGATAACTCTGAGTACATCTTCATTCTTGTAGTAGATTTAAGACATTGGAGGAATCTCCCCCAGCAACTCTTTGTGACACACTGTTGCTTAGAAAGCTAGTGTCTCCTACCTTGATGTTGAGCTTATTTCTCCTCCCTTGTAAACTGCTATTCCTCTGTTCCATGTCTAGAACACATCCTGAATACATTTTGCACCTTCCAGAGACCCATCAAAATTAAACCTTGCTAAATGATGTAGCTATTACTATGAAATTGGAGAGGCTGGATCTGCATATGCCTCTGCTGTGGGAGTAAAGCACTGAAAGCCCATAAACACAAGTCTTTAGGGACAACAAATAGAGTACAGGCCGATGTTGATCGTTGCTTTTCCGGTATATCTGACATCCAGCGTAGTGAGTATCTTCTGTGAATCAGACATTTCATAATGACACTTGAAGCTCAAATGATTTGATATCATTGTTTGAACACCAAGTAAAAAAGCTTCCAATAGCTGCAGCCTGGATAGGGAGGTACCCTTTAACTACAACAAACAAACAGCATGCTTCTCCTGACAGCATATGCTTCCCAAACCCCTCTAACAACCTTGCTGCAAGCAGCTTCTGGTATTGACAGTTTTGTGTAGGTTGCATTACTGTCTTTGTGTCTGAGCTTTCTTGAACTGCTAGCCTAGCTTAGTAGCAGCTAAAAAAGCCCCATATCATTCACTTTCTCTATGTATTTAAAGTTACTTGTAAGCTGAAATTTGAGTCTTTGGTATCCATGGCTTATGGTAATAACCAGCAACATAGCTGTATGTGAGTGGGATAGTTATACTTAACTCCAGATCTTCTTTGCATTTGGACCTACTTAAAAGACACTTTGCATTGCCAAAACTCAGTGTAACACTGGCATTCTGTCTCCTGAGAGAGCGCGTTTTGGCTGGTGTGGTAGTCATAAGTGTGCTGCATATGTTCTCAAGTTATTTTTTTTATTATTATTATTCTTAAAGGCCGGCATAGCTAACTGCAAATTGTAAAGCTACTGACCGCCTGTTAATCTCTCAGTTTAAGAAATGACTGTGTCTGTCTAAACTTTTCACATCAGGAGCTGTCAGATGAAATTGAAGACTACACTCATCGTTTTAATACTGAAGATCAGGTGGAGTGGAACCTGGTTCTTCAGGAGGTGGCAGCATTTATTGAGGTGAGAATACCATTCCCTTTCAACTTGTTCACTTTTCTGACTTGTTCGCTGAGGTGTTCCTGTATCACCACCTCTCTGTGGTTAGCAGGTGTGCCACGTGCAGGGACAGTATTCCTCTCCAATCTAATCATTGAAATGTGTTCACAGTAGCGTAGCAGTGACAGCCAGTAAAGTGTCTGAAGACTCAGACCTGGTCATGTAATGCACTGAAGACAGAAGCATGAAGCTGAGATATGCTTGGTCACCTTATCGGCTTTGCTCTTGGTGTTCAGAAAATGGTGGAATTGAAAGCACAGCAGTTACCATGGTCAATATTTTGGAGAGACTGCCAGCTCTAGTTCTGTTATTGTGGAAACCGATCCAATTTGCTGATGTTTTGATTGTGTTTCAAAGTGTACTTTGAAGGACTGATCTATTACCCTGGCAATGTGTAAGCAGTGTAGGATGGAAAATACGGTGTAATCGTGGCAGTTAACCAATCGGCTTTTAGCGTAGTTGTAATGTGATCAACATCTAAAGTTTGTTAAAAGGAAAATAAGTTTGTTTATTCTGTCAAATGAGACAGTGCTCTACCTTCTTCCTTTTGAACGGGTATTTATTTAAATACTGCCAGAGTGGATGGCAGCATTATCATTCACTCATCTCTGTTGCTATTTACGTCTGGGAAAGGAAGGTGAATTAAAATAGTGCAGGATTCTTCTGTATTGTAGGAATGTTTAGCTTATCCTGTGTGAATTTGTAAGGTTGTTGATGACGTTGGGTTCCTCAGGTATAGAGAAGCTGAAGCAGAGTTCATGTCATTTGAGGAAGTATGGTTTTCTGTTCCCGTACTTGTACCATGTATTTGCCTGCAGTCCCTAAGAGCTGTTGCTTTTCCAGGGGGTGAGATATTATTCTGCAGCCTGCAAACAAATATACAAATATATGTATGGCAAATTAATTTTAAAAATCTGCCTCAGTTATGAAATGTTCACTGTAGAGTGAGAAAACCTTTGGACTTCTCTCTGACTACAGATCTGTATGTTTTCTTGAATTCCTGATTTATTCTGGTTGCTTTTTTAGGCAGACCCAGTAATGGTTCTAAATGATGACAACACCATTGTAATCACCTCTAACAGGCTTTCTGAAACGGGAGCTCCGTTGCTGGAGCAGGGAATGATAGTGGGACAGCTTGCTCTTGCAGATGCGCTGATTATTGGAAACTGCAACAACCAGGTAAAAGAAATTCCGGGGGCTTGGGTTTGTATCTTGGAGTGCAGGGTCCTTCCCCCTTTGACATCCCTTCTGATCATACAACAGAGATTCCAATAGAGGTGAACATTAAAATATTTTGATTGTGATGTTTGCAATGGCAGCAAGAAGAGGTTCTCAGAAATAAAGCTAAAAATGAAATGTTAGATATTAGACTTATATTAGATGTTGTGCTGACCTCTTACTGCTTATGCTCATCGTGTCAATTAAGTAGATACAATTGATTTTCATATAGTGGATTGTTCTTAACATTCAGGCGTGAGAGGCCTCTGGGGTATGTCTAGAAGAAGCTTGACTGAGGCTTTCACGTGACATACTCCAGCTTTCTGCAGCTTCAGTTGCTGCAGGGGTTTTCAAAAGACATTCAAGATCTTGTTTTTTAGATGATGATGATAGTGAAGTTTTACAGACTTTATGACTTCTCTGTGAGCTCTTTTTTCAGGTAAGCAAGGGAGTTGTATCTAAACTACAGTTTGCGTATCTTTTCAGATTTTGTCTAAATTCATAGTACATAATGGTTTCAGCGCTTGATTTGTGAACACCCCAGAAAAGTCTGTGATTTGTAAAGTAGAGGACTACACTGCTGTGAACTGGCCTGGTAGACCAGTAATAGGCTTTGTCCTCTGTGAGCTCTTCTAAAAGTCATTCACGGGTCTTTAGAGATTCAGAGATGACACTGACAGATCCCTGAGAGACAGAAAATGGTCCACCTGGTGTGCGCTTGAATCTCTTATGTGGATAATACCAAAGAAATAGTGTTTAATCTGTATCTGGCGGAGTAAACTGTTTGACTCTTTCGCAGGTCAAGTTCAGTGAATTAACAATTGATATGTTCCGAATGCTGCAAGCACTGGAAAGGGAACCAATGAATTTAGCTTCACAAATGAACAAACCTGGAATGCAGGTAAGTTCCATTGCGGTGACAAACCCGGCAGCAGATCTTAACTGGGATTGGTTTGTTTGCTTTGTTGTACATGGTGTGCTCTTTCAGTGTTGTCACTGTGCAGAGGAGGTTGGTAAAGCTGGAGTAACTGGCATACTAGAAGTTAGCAAAGAGTGGCTCAAACCTGTGGAGTTTGATCCAAGTAATGTGTCTTCCTCCCCTGCTTTTTTTTTTTTTCTCCTTAGCAAACCTTCAACAGTGAAAAACTAGCAGAAACAAGTATTTGGGCATTATTTCACAAATAGTGCCCATTGGTGTAGCCAAGGTACTCCTGAAGGGCACTCACGCCTCTCCTTGTCCTATACACTCACCCCTGCCTTTGTGCTCACTCTGACAGTCACGCAGCCAGATAAGTTCATCAGCTTGCTAAGTCATCTGAAAGTTAAACATCCCCTTCAGAGAAAGCATTAAAAATATTTTATCTGGAGGCGAAAGGAAATACCTAGATTTTCATTTACTTAATTGAGTTGAGGAGTGATTTTTTTCCCTCTTTTCCTGGGTGATGCTTTAGAGAGTGAGAAAGATTTAGGTAACAAATTTAAGTGAGGGATAATATGAAGTTTTGGTTCAAATACTCCGGATCTTGGTTTGCCGTGTAGTAGGAAATGCAGCATGGGCAGACCATTTGTGTGGGAAGTATGTTGAAGGTGAACATTCTAATAAACAGAAATCTAGAGGGTTATGGAACTGCTTTGGTAATATACGGTTGTTGGGGTTTTGTGTTGTGTTTTGTTTGTTTGTTTTTTTAACAGGAGTCAACGGAGAAACCAGCCAGGCGGGAAAACCCCCATAAATATCTACTTTATAAACCAACTTTTAGCCAGCTATATACATTTTTAGCAGCGTCATTCAAGGTTTGTGAAATTGGTAAATTTATTTGTAATAGAAAAATATCCAGAATGGTATGTGACACTGAATAAAATGCGGTTGAGATAATGAAACCTTTTTGTTCTTCTTAACACATTCAATATGATCTTCAGAGAGGATGGAAATATTATAGATACATGTAATTTTTATAGTAAAGGCTGTTGACTGCTGTGAAGGGAAAGAAAATAATTCATTTAAAGACAGAAACCCAGATTGCTGTCATACAGAAGTTGTGATACCATTGCTAAAATACGGCCACCTTCAAAGTGAAGCTTGAACAACTCCTGTGCAAACCGTCTTCGTACTGGCTGCCCTGTATCGAGTGGTGCATGGCAGTGCTAAGGAAAGCCTTAAATAATGTGATGTAATAGTCGCATGTAATTTAATCTTATCCAGTAATTTTATTTGTGTGTGTGTATGTACTCACATATATACAGACATTTTTGTTTATGTATACAGGCACATACATAACAATGTTTCCTATATAAAGTATATCTATTTCCTATATATATAAAATATAGGAAATATTTCTTGAGATAAGAGATCTGGAGAACAGAAAAAATGTAATAGTATTCTTCTACTTCATGTTGTGCCAAACACAATCCAAAATCAGGGAAGTATGTCAAGAAACCGTTGCTCGTAAGCACTGTGTACCTTGTAGGTCTCCAGTTCTGTATGCCGTTTGAATTCTGTCTCTCCCCTGCACGTGCTATGTTTTTATCTGCCTGTCTTACTTTGTTACCCATCACTCTCTTCCATGTAAGTAATCTATACATTTGTAGACTTTTTAAAATACAGTTCCTATGCTTATTATAATTTAATAAAGTTGCTGGGTGCACTATGCTTAATTATGACCATACAAGTCAGCAACTTAAGATTTAGTAGTAAAACCAGAATATGAATCCTATGAAGAAGGAAGTTTCAGTTTGTTTCAAGAAACAGCTGTAAAGCAACAGCTGGTGAGGTGAAGGAGGTGCATCCTTACTACTTGGAATTTTGGGTGCCTGCATGCTCAGCCTTTTGCAGAAATCAAAAGCATCTGTTTCCTCACGCAGACAGCCCATTAGGAAGGTGGGAAATAGATTCTTTTTACAGGTCTGTACAGAAACCTGGATGTGTCGTGCTTGTTGTCCAGCTGAGAAGGGTCAGGGGGAAGAGGCAGATGTTGCAGACTCTGAGGTATTTGGAAACAAAGAACTTCCTTTAGGATCCTCAGTCTCCATGTCCTGGAAAGCCTCAGATCTGGCTAGATAGTAAGAGTGTCTATGTGGAAGCAGATGCTTTTTTAGTGCTGCTTCAACCTCTAATATCAGCCTAGAGGTCTGTGTGGAAAAAAGTATGAACGGATCACCAGTTTACACTTGTGCCTGTGTACTCAGCTATCTGAAGGTGTGTATGTGGTGGGGAAGGGTATATACGCTGCAAAGAAGAGTGAAGGGAAGCCAGAAGTAGGAGTAGCACAGTCTTAAATGACAATGTTTATATCAATGTGACGATTGAATATTGAAATAAACTTACACATTTCTTCCCTTGCCACTCTTCTCTTTATTTGAATTTCAGGAGCTGCCTGCAAACAGTGTACTGCTGATATACTTGTCTGCCACGGGCGTGTTTCCATCAGGTCGTTCGGATAGTGAAGGTACAATAAAGGAATGCTCCCTGTCATGAACAGGGCTTGAATTCTCTGTATGTTCCAGGACAAGTGACCAAGAAAGATGTCACAAAGCTCCTTTTAAAAGACAAGTCAATTTTATTCTCCTGTCTGCTTAGTAAGATAGCCTTTTTTTCCCCCAAACAATAGTTAATTCCCTGTGCTTTAAGTAGTGTGCGCTAACCCGAGACAGGTTTGATGCATCTGAAGTATTAAAAGCTTCACCAAGTTTGAGGACCACATGGCTCAATTGATGCATCAGTGTAAAGTTAATAAAACGGCTAAATGGCACTTTGTGATTCTTTCCAATCTCCAGTGCGATGAGAACATATGGTCAGGAGACGGGTGGTAAAAGGGCTGAAGCGTCTGCAGGGACAGTTCTATTTGCACGCTTGTTAACCTGACAATTCAAGCCCTTCTCATGATTTTTGACAATTCCCCTCACCTCATCCTCCTGTTCTTTGCAACCTAGCAGAATATTTGGATGCAGCTGCAATCTAAAAGCTGAAAACGGTTTGGCTGAAGTAGACGCAGTCAAAAGATCTGTTTATATAATTTAAGGAAAAAATAAAAGAAAAGGAAAAAGTTTTTAACATCCTAAATATTGTACATGCCTCATCTGTTTGAGACTTGCATTCCTTTATAAGATGCATGCCGTGTCCATCCCAATGCATGATTTACAGAGCTCTCAAAATGTTAAAGGAAAAAAAAATCCCTGTCAGCTTTGGATTGTGGCAGTGATTTTTTTAAAATGCTTTTAACATTTTACTTTTTGCTGCAACCTGGTGATAGGTTCTAACTAAACCGTGGTCTTTAAAGCCTGTGTTATGTCCATTTCACTGCATGTATTCTTTCAGCTCAGTACCTTGCTGTAGAGGCATCTCAGCTCTGTCATCTGAAGAGCTGCATGGTCAGACTTCAGTTTTCATTAAATGAACCCCATTACAACTGCATCCTTTTAATAAGGTAGTGTAGTCTGCACAGACCAAAAAGTTCTACCTTTATTAAAAGGGAGAGCAGCTGCAAGTTGCACTGTTAGTGCCTGTAAGCCATTTGTGTTTGACAGCTCACATGAGACATTTGTAACAGTGCTAAATTAATGTATGTTCTGTTCCTAATTTTCTATTCCCAAACCTTCCCTTAAAATGGAAAGGTGTCTTATGTATCCAAACCTGAAACAGTTGTGTTTGGTGGCCAAATATGAGTCAACCAACTCTGCAAATGCATAACAGAATGAGGAATTCCTGATACTTTATTTTTCTAATGTTAGTGACATTTCATACCCATATCAATGGCAGAAATATCTCCTGGTATCTCTAGCACTTTTTTTGTGTAGGATTTGATATTTTTCAAGGCCATTACTTTCACTTTTGCTCTCCATCAGACAGTTAGGTGGGTAGCTCGATTGTGCAAACTTAGCAGAATATTCCTTTAGCTTACTGTAGGAACACATGTCCAGGCTGTGTGCATTTAAAAACTGATTTCTGTGTTTGAAATAATAAAAAAATAAGCCTTTGCTGCAGATTTGAAACTTGGTTAAAATTGTTTTGTCCTTTCTAGGGGTATTGAAAGCATATTCATTCTCTGAGCTCTCTCTTCTCCCCTTTGCAGTGTTATAACTGCAGATGATAGTTATATGTATTCTGAGAGGCCACAGGGGTTTTGATTGATTGAGCCTCATTTTTTGATCAAAGTCTGAACCTAGAAGAGGCTAGCTCTTGTAGTAATTTTACAAAGGTATTAATTTACCTGGATGAAATGTGTAATGAGTTTTAATCTTTTTGCTATGTAGTGTAATGAGAACCAATATCTGGATCTCTTGGATTATGTTTGTGGATAAATCGTGAATAAATAAATTAAAAGTTACAAAGTTGCATTGCTTGCTTCTATTTGATACATGCTGAAACTACTAAAAACGCATAAAATGGAATATGTAGTTAGTAAAGCCACCACATTCCTCCATCCCCTCCTTACAACTACAGTAGTTCAGATTCACTTAGTTTTCTGGGATTTGTGGTTGCTTCCTCCCTTTCATGCAGTCATTAAATCTGTAACAGAGGTGAGTTACCTCTGCTAATTTCAGCTTCCTTTTGCCATGTGTAGGTCCGTATGATTTTGGTGGTGTTCTGACAAACAGTAACCGGGACATTATAAATGGGGATGCTATCCACAAGCGAAACCAGTCTTACAAGGAGATGCACTGGTAAGTTTCATGAGGGTGACAACTGCAAATTCAGAAGAATCTGTCTTTAATAGAGAAAATGCATCAAAGCCTCTTGAATTCAAACTCTTTGGCGCAGGACACTGTAATGTAGATTGGCTTGAATCTGAACAGTTAGAAATGAATATGCAACTCTAAATGATGATTTAAGCACTCCAGGGTATTACTGTGACTTAACGTAAATTCTTAATTACTGGAAAACTTCAAGTTAATGGTGGATGACTTTTCAAGCAGATAAACATCTCTTGTTGGGAAAGAACTAATAAGAAGTCCAATAGCTCATGTTACTAATAAGTCCAAAACACCAAATTAGTTTTGCAGTTATTCTCTGGAGATGAATCTGAGGACTGGGACATGAGGAATGTGCTTGCTTTTTGTCTGGACAGGGGCAGCTGTGTGTCTGAGAAACTTGTGCAGTGTAACAGCTTTGCAGCCATTCTAGTGCCCTGAAGCATCCCTTTCTCTTTTCAGTCTTCACCCTGGAGATCTCTACCCCTTCACAAGAAAGCCCCTGTTTATCATCGTGGACTCCTCAAACAGCGTCGCCTATAAGGTAAGGCTCTTGAAGGCAGCTACTCGTATGGTAGGATACAGTGTCAACACCTAGTTAGCTTACACTTTTAACAGGCTATTTTTTTAAACAGTTTGTATTTAGTCTTTCTTTTCTTTTGAGGTTGTGCATGCTAGTCAGGATCTGATCCTATGAATAGGAACAAGAAGCAGAAGCACATGAACAGCCGCTCATTGGAAAGTAATAAATCCTCCTGGAGGGAAAAAAGGTTCAAGATTTCCAAGGTCTCTGGTGGGAGGTTTATTTTTGTTATATACCAAAGACAAATCTTGGTGTGTGTGCGTGGGGGAGGGAGATAACTAATCTGCCTTTTTTTTTTCCAGTCATCCAACACTCAGTTGCTTTTAAGCAACCGAAAGGAGTCAAAGCATTGAGCCTGCTCTTATAAAACACGGGGTGTCTGTGTCTGAAAAGTGTCTGAACCAAGGAAATAACAAGACTCAAATTAGCATCCAGTGTTACTGTAGAGTGGTATATGCTCGGACAATGAGCCTCCTTCCTAGGGGTCTGTGGACTTACAGTAGAGTTACTCCATGCCAAATCACCTTTGGGGATCTGCGATTCGGGTAATACAGAAGCAGGCGTGTTCAATCTCAGCTGCCAGTTGCATCTGGATAACATTACGACATTCATTTCATTCATGAATGGGATATTAAGAATGTGCTCTATCTGGGGAAAGTGCCACTTTTTTACATCTTCCTTTTTATAGCTCCATTATTTGCAGTGAGAAGAGTGAACGTTCACAGCTGCACTTCAGAGGAGGAATAGGGACGTCTAGTGGCCAGACGAACTTGTTCCTTGTTCAGTATCCACACTTTGTGTTATTTGTTTTAAAGGCATTTGTTGGCCGACGAGAGGTACTAAATCAGTGATGGGTATGACTCAGACGAGTTCTGTATTGAGCCAGGGAACTTTTACCTGACAACCTTAATGATCTGGCTTCTCTGTAGGGTTTTTGGTTTTTGAATTGTAGTGTATTTCAAAGGGCTTTTTAGATCCTACTGCATTTAACTTCACCACACTGGATTTCAGTGCAGATCTGCTTTTTATGAAATTTCCTTCCCCATTTAAAGGGAGGGAAATACAATTAGAATGGTTTATTTGTCTTTCTGAGAAAATGAGGATTTGGTAGGGATTTCCTCCGCTCTTTCCTGACATTTGTTCCAGTATAACAACGGGGGTTTGGTTTTGTTTCAGGGTAAAATATGAGGCTTGGGTTTGGGGTTTGTTTTCTTGTGTGGGTTTGGTTTTCCTACCCCCTTCCTCTCTAGTAGAATTGCTGAAAGATGTCAAGTGGATCAGCTTTGTAAGAGAGAGTAAGGGATTCCTGGTGACCCTTAAATCAAATACAGCTCTGGACATAACCAGCGTTTTGTGGACAGCTTAGAGCAAAGGGTCTTTTTGAGGTGATGGTTTCCCACATGTAGATTTGTAGCTCTTGTAAAAATAACTGTCAAGTGTTCACAGTAGAATTTGCTTTTTGTATTACATTTACACTTGATAATTGAATTGCCTTTAGATTTTGTGGGCACACAGTAAGCAAACCTTGTAATTTCCATTTAGTTTCTTTTCCTTGTTCTGCAGCAAACTGACCATCGGTAGTCTAAAATACCCCACACAGAGCAGCTGGTATGAGAGAAGTCCGACTCTGCCTGTATGTAAGGAGTGTAGAAATGTGAGTTTTAGAAGTATTTCAGGACAGGATTATGGAAGTGGCTGCTAGGAGCTCTGACCCAGCTCAGAATTCTGTGGGCACAATTGCGAGGAATCTAAAAAGAGAATGAGGAAAAAAAAGCATGGACCCCTATTTAAAAAAGTATATTCAGCATTCACCTTCACAATCTATTGCCATTGAAGCTAGGCAGATAGATGCGGCGGGGTGGGTTTAGGCATTTCATTTACTTTTCAAGTGAAGGTAGATGGCAGAGCTCTCAATCTCAGTATTTTCTAGCCCTTGTAAATTCTTGTCTGTCGTTGTTCTGTGTGTGCTTACGTGCTTGGTTCCTCGTCACCAGGATATACTGGTAGTGCTGTCCTGTGACTCTCCTCTGGGTGTGTCATGAGGTGCTTTGTAGACTCGAGCACGGGCACAAACAAAGGTTCTGTGCAATTGTGTGCGAAGTTGAAGTCACTGTACTGACTTTTTTCCACATGGCTGCTCTGATCTTTTCTGATAGGACAGTAGCTATCCTGACATTTAAATGTCACTGCTAGCAATACTGGCAGCAACAGCAACTGCTCACACATCTTTTTCTGCAAGCCATTTCTGCTCTCCTGCACACATTCTCATCCTCTCCCTCTCTCTGGAGGGCTGAAATGGTGATGATTGAAAGTAAGTCCTGCCAGGAAGTGACTTGCCAGTTTGTCAAATCAGCGGCACTTGAACAGCTTCCTCCCCTATATATTTAGCCGAAAGTGGAAGCTAACTGCAAATATCGAGCGTATCTACTTAAAGCCATGAATCTTTTTTTTTAACACTTCCATTTAAATATAGACGGCTGTGTTCTTGAAGGTTACCACTGTATATATGGATGAAATAATACTCTAAAATAAATATCTTCTTGCAGCTGTGGTTGTCTAAGATTATGGTCAAATGCAAAGTTTTTAAAAAACAAAACCAAACCTAAAACTCTGGCCAGTAAGAATGCAAGGCCTTTGTCGGTGATGTGGTATAAGTACGCAGCTTAGTAAAGCTTACATGTGAGGCGACTTCTTTTGGAGATGCCGAGTTCTTTTTTGGAAAGAGGTGTATACAAGATGCATTTTAAAAGGCAGCAAAGTTTCTGTTGGAAAACTTGAATACTGAAGTAAAAAAAAAAGTCAGCTTTGAAACAAAAATGTTTTTTGCCCTTTTTGGAGTTGTCTATGCACCAAAAGGTACAGCATTCCTTACCCAGAGCTGCTACCAACATCCAGGCGGCAGGGCAGGGTTTTTCTGGTGCACCTTGTGGTCCTTTACTCCGAGCCATGGCTGTAACATGCTCCTGTTCCTTTGTTGTGTGTACACCTACAGCATTTTCCTGTGGAGATCAGGAGCGGAGGTGCTGGTGGTGAGTGAATCCTGGGCCATTGTAGGCAGTCGTGTCTGGGCAGGAGCTCAGGCAGGTACCTGGAAGCTTGAGTGTCTTCTCCTCCTGGGTCTGTAGCTGAGATGTAGTGACTGGTGTGAGCAGCTGTCTTCCAGAGCATTAAACCGTGTAGTTTCTCCTCTTTGCAGGACTTAATAGCTATGTTGACTTACTCTCTGCTGGGACAGAGTCCAAAATGATCTCAGATACTGTCAGTAAGTAATGCCTTTCCTGAGATACATGAGTGACCCTTGGTTTTGCTTTATAGCTGTAGGCAGTGTTTAATTGCGTTGTCATTTTTCTGATGGAGTGTGTGGAAAGTCTGCTCTGGTCTCTAACTGGGTGATACAAGATAGAATTCGACATGTGAATCTGCTCCTGCATACAGAGCATTCATGTTACTTGAGAACATGTAACCTGCTGGTGTGTATTCAGTTCAAACGGGCAATGTCTGGGGTGGCTCCTGGTGTTCTAAATGTTTCTTTCTAGTACAGTTTTACTAATTACTGGGTTGGCCTGCAGTTACTGTCTTCATGGTAATAGTCTTTGTTTCTTCATTAGAGATCAAACCTTAGTATCAAGCATTATAAATCTCCCTTGGGCTCTTAAAGAAATAGAAGGGGTTTAGGACTAGTCAGCACTCTGTCAGATATGGGAAATGTTTTATTTTGACTAGACTAGATTACTGTCTTTAGTATTTAGCAGACTTAGATTAAATTAATTCAGTGTAACTAATTTAATTGAAATATACTGCCTGGAAGGGAAAGTTCCATTTGAATTAGGCAGAAGCCAGAAGGAATTTAAAAATTAGCTTTTGATGATTCTGCACAAGCAAATCCTTCTGGTGATGTATACCTCACACTCGTAACCTGCCAATTTTAAGAATATAATCTGCAGACATGTGCGTTGCACTTATGTGCTCTGGGTGCACGGTTTGGATATGTGCTCTGATAGGATAAAACCTGATCATTTACATTTTCTGTGGCTTTGCAAGCCTTCAGTTTTAAGAATGCTGTTTTGGTGAGACATATGACAGCTAATGAGGTTGTGTAAGTAAAGTTTTTTTCCTTGGTGATCACTATTACCAATCAGTATGCCTACCAGACAGATGCACGGCAGGACCGTTACCAGGTAAATGTTGGTGAAACTGGACAACGGCGTCATTTGAGGTTTCTGGAGAAATTCTTGTGCAACAGGACACTGAGGCAATATTTAAGGTGCTGGTGGAAGGTGCATGAAGAGAGTATTGTAAAATGAGGGTTCAGCAGAGCAGATGTTAAGATCATGACATACTTGGCTTTAAAGGAAGCTTATTTTAAAATTTATCTTCACTGTTCTTCTGTTTCATCAGAAATAGTTACTCCTGCTAGAGAAAAAAAGGGGAGAAAAATTACATTGACCGGATAGTTCAGTTGGCATTGAGGACAGATGCTAGACCTATTTTGACCTGAAAGCCAATGGCTTTCATTTTTATTGCAGAACATGATTTTTTTCAAGTAATGTATTCCTACTGAAAGTCATATTTCCATGAAATTAGTGTCTGGTAGTGGTAGCAGTGAAATGAGAGAATTATAATTCCTTTAAAATGTAATGGGTTATATCCTTCCTGTGCTGTGACCTGTGAGTAAGTCAATGTGTCAGCCTTACTGCCAGTGCTTAACGGTGTGACGGGCATTAGTGTGTTCTCTGTCATTAATAGTCTTTGTTCGTACTCTTAACCTGCTGAATATTCAAAAGCAAAGTGACCATGAATACTTTGCTTTCTTATCTGTTACAGAATTTCACAAACTTATTTGGACAGCCATTGGTGTGCTTGCTTTCTCCAACAGCATATCCAAAAGCATTACAAGGTATGTGTAGTGTTGCATTTCCTAACAATTTGCAGTTGCACCATGTATCTGTCCCAAACAAATATAACTTAGATTCTTCAGGAGAAGATAGCTTTTCATCACTATGATTAATGTTCCCTGCAGTAGTGTGATAACGTTTAGTTACTGTTTATGGCAAGTAATTTATTCTAACAATGATGATATTGCTACAGATAGCTTCAACAAGTGCCAGGAGGCAAAGTCTCTCCTACACAAAGACTCAGAAAATCGCCAGCCTGTGCTGGGACGACTATGATGATGATGACGATGATGATGATGATGGGGGGGTGGGGGGGGGCGCTGGACTAGATGACCTTTAAAGGTCCCTCCCAACCTAAACCATTCTATGATTCTATAATGATGATTTTTATTAGCATTTTGGGTAGCTTTATTAGTCCCAGAAAGCGAGCAGAGTCAGTTAAGGTATCAGCTTTGAAATGCCAGCTGTAGAGCAAAACCTTCTCAGATCTTGTTCTGATTTCGGAGGGTAAGTTAAGGAAGACTATTGGCCTTGTATGCCCTGAGGAGGTGTGTTTATCACAGGAACAGGCAGTGAAACGTTATATCCTTCCATCCTTGTGACCACTATAAATCATTGGAGACTTTCTCATTGAAATTTGCCACATTAAGGTTATTACCCATCTCAAAGACAAGTACAAAGATCTAGCTTAAGCCACATAGAATGATGTTAGGCAAGTATTATGAGAGAATGTGCAAGAAGTGGAAGCTTCTCATTTGTTTTGAAACTGTTCCTGTTATTTAGCTGAAACTTATGTAGAAAATAAATACTGTAATAATGAACCCTGTTTAAACAGAAACTCTGAAAAATAGGACTGTATAAAAATACTGGACGCTTATATTTTGTTCATGGACCAGTTGGGAAAGTCCTGCTGTGGTTCTGAGGGGGTGCTGGACTGGGCACCCCAGCACCATGCAGAGACTTCTTGGCTGAACCTAACTGAGCCCCTGCTTAGCGTGGCATTATAGCGTGTGTGCTGCATGCCCGAGTCCTGAGAAATAAAAAGCAAATGCACCAAACCAAGTCAGTAATCCTTGCTGATGAGGAAGTGGCTTTAGTGTTTGGGCACATGATCTTACGGGCATTGCCTTTCTTTTTAACTTCCCAGTTGATGGAGATGAAGCTTGGGCCTCTGTGTATCACGGAGTTCAGTGTTCAAACAATCAATGGCTTTAGCATATTGTGATGCCCAACCAAAGGGCAACTATGTAGACTTTGGGGGGGTGTATAGGTTCAACTGCCTGGTTTTTTGAAGGGAATATGAATGTCCATGCTTAATACCTCTCTTTAGGTTTTATAATCAGTGACTTCCATCGGTTGTTTCAGTTTTGACTTTTGTGTTCAAGTTACGTGCTCAAAATGAAGATCTTGGTCTCCCACAATTAATGAGAAAATCTCATTTCTCTCAGTGTTAATGCACATCTCCAGTAAGCGTTTATTGCTAGTCGTTGCGTCATCTTGAGAACAGATCTGCCACAAGAGGAGAGACGATATAGCTAACAAAAAGCAGTAGTTCCGCTGTTACAGAATTTAGTGGGTGAGCGACTTCATTCTGTGGCAGGGACAGCTTTTCTGTTTCATGTGCCGAACGTATCTCTTTGTCTATGGATTTTTTTTTTCTTTTTTTAGATCAGTCTCAGCGGGGTAGCCTCTTCACACTCTTTCTGAACAATCCTTTAATGGCATTCCTATTTGTCTCTGGATTATCAAGCATGCGCAGAGGACTGTGGGAGAAGTGTCAAGATTACCTTAGAAAAATCAACCGAGACATTGCCCAGCTGCTGACCCACTCCCGATCCATAGGTACGTGCCTAAAGATGCACAGCTGAACCTCAGCATGCTGCTTAAGCAGACGCTGTCTTTTACTGCTCAGCCGTTCCACGGGGCAGAATAGTGAATAGGAGAATGCACAAGAATTCATAGTGGTTTCCCTCAAGTCTCTTTTCTTTTCTTCTGTTTTTGTGTTTTGGGTTTTTTTGTTTGTTTGGTTGGGATTTTTTTTTAAGCCTTTCTAAACTGAGTTGTCTTTGCCTTCTCTACAGATCAGTCCTTCCTTCAATTTTTTGGGGATGAGTTTCTTCGCTTGCTTCTAACAAGATTTATCTTCTGTTCGGCTACTATGAGGATGCACAAAATTTTCCGGGTATGCAGTCGAGTTTCCCGCATTTGGGGAAATCTCCCTTTGTGAGAACAACAGTCCAGTGCATATAGAACTGCACTGCCTCAGGATGGAAGGGTCTTAGGGCTAGGCATATCACTGTGACTTCAGAAAGATAACTGATGCTCACATGCTAACGCTTACAGCTTGTATTGAATCTGTGCCTTTTTATCTCTCTAATGGCATGAAGCCTTTGACTTGCTGAAGCCTTATTCCTCAACATAAATAGCAGACACACTCTGATTCATTTATTTCTCTCTGAACAGCCTTGTCGGCTAGAAAAAACCCTTTTAATAATTCAAGATTATTATTTCTACACAACTAAAAAGGTTGTGGAGAAATACAAGGACAAGAATGTAAGAGGAAGTGGGGAGGAGTGGAACGTTATCGCTAGAATGTATTCTAGCGTGAATGGATTTTGAAAAGTCTTTGAAGTGTAAATGAATAAACTAAACGGAAGATGGTATTTTCTCTCCCTGTTGGTTAATGCTGTGCCAACAGTGAAGTCTGCTTCTGGATCTACACCATTTTATATATGTGAGTGTTGGCATATAAACTGCCTGCTCCATTTTAAACATTACAGAAAAAAATGGAAGTTGAAGCAGAGAAATACACTGAAATTTTGTCTAACTGCAGAGAGCTAGTAGCTTTCCAAGCCTAAATTAGTTACCGAGGCTTCTCTGATATTGGGGGAAAGAAGCAGGTCTTCCTTTAGTGGACGTAGATTTGCCCCAGTGTCTTAGATACTCGTTTTAGGATGAGATGAATCTCCTACTGGAGATGCTTACACGTCTATAATTTCCAGAAATTAACTCCATCCTAGCAGGTAAGTATATGTGAAGTCTTTTTGTCTTTTTTGGATGGGTTTTTTTTCTTTTTTTTTTTTTTTTTGGCAAGGCTTCTGTGAACATATTATTAACCCTCTTAGATGAATGGGCATTTGTGTGGCCACTATGACCATTTCTGGTCAATGGAAAGAGAAAACTGAAAATGCTGGAATATTTTCTCTCTCTGTGGCATGCTAAACAGGTTAGGATACCTCTTAAACAAAATTAGCCTTTTGCAATCTTCTTCACAAAGGGTATAAAAATAAATGAATGTCTGATTCTTTTTTTTCACTGTCATCTAGCAGGAGACTCGAAATTATCCAGAATCTTATCCTCAGCTGCCGAGAGATGAAACGGTGGAGAACCCTCACCTCCAAAAGCACATTTTGGAGCTGGCTTCCATACTGGATGTTAGGAATGTTTTCCTGGAAAACACCCTCGATGACTATTAAGAGAAACTGTCTTACTGCAAAGGGGTTTCCCTGGCCACAGATTTTGAATGGTGCAGTTTTATAATGTGAAAAATCATAAAAGGAAGTACTTGATTTTATTTTTAAATTTAGGACCATTATTTTAAAAAGTAATAATAAACAGCTGTTAGTTTAGCTGTTCCATTCTGTATGGGGTCAATTTTATAAGCCGAAGTTTTCATGTCTTTTAAATGCTAAACTAAAGAATCACTAGAGGTTTATTTGTGGTCTTGTGGCTATCAACCACATTTCCAACAGCTGATCCTAAGCATAGAAGTATTATTGGTTACCTTTAGCCCACATTTGTGGAAATCCTTTATTTTTATACAATTTTAAGAAATTGGAAAAAAATCAATAGAAAAACAATATTTTATCCCCAAAGAGTCTGGATTTGAAATGGTAAAGATGGAACCACACAGTGCGGACCAACAATAGCAATAAAACAGAGTCCTTCATAACAAATATATTTTTTCAGTCTTAGGCAAGTAAGTAGACGAAACTGTGGACAGTGAAGTTGCATTTGGAGCAGTGGGTTCGAAGTGAAGTTGTAAAGTTACTTAATGCTCCCTACAAATTTGACACAGCAATTTTATAGATGAACTTTGTACTGCTGGCCAAGGAGACAATTTCCACTCTGCCTGATTGGGTAGGTGGTTAGCAGATTAACAAATTACAAAACTAAGAAAGCTAGCCTCCATCTCTCACTGTAATATGGGTCATCTTGCCATTTGTATTGCTGCCACAATTTTCCAGGAGGAGAGGGCATTCTTCATTTGGAGGTACTAGACAGAAATTCTTACATTTCCAACAGGTGTTATCCCTCCTTTCCATGTGTGGATGGAACGTATGGCTCCTGCAGGGTTACCAGTCCCTGATAGGAGCCAAAAGAATGTCCCATACAGTGCTGAATACGAGTCCTTCCTCTCACTCATTTGTCTGGACCCCTGTGCCCTAGGGGAGATGCTGGTGCTCCCCTGGCAGGTTAAACAAAGCGGGTGCTGCCATAAAGCCCTGCTAGTGTTCTGCATGCCCACCATCGCCTCTCAGTCCTATCTTAGAAGCAGTAAAACTGAGGGGCTGTAATTGCGTTTGGGAGCACTGTAGGCTCCCTCAGCCTATAATGCTCCTTCAGCCCACAGTGCTCGGTCTGGCTATGTTAAGGAGTACAGTGGCCTGTGTAAAGGCTCTTGCTGGAGAAGGCTCTTCTGACTCCTGGGAAAAGGGCTTGCTGACTCATTTGGACTGTACTGCCTTCCTTGCTGAGCTAGGGGACCTCTTGCAACTCCTGACAGCAGAGGTGTGAGCAAGGAGAAGGAACTGAAAATATTTAAAATTTAAAAGTCAGTTTTCACTGTTCCATGGGCTACTAGAAAAGTATTGAAAGGACAAGTCTGATCAATGTTTTTCTGTTGAATCCCAGCAATGCCTCTGTTTTCAGGTGAAAAAAATGCAGAACTCGGTGACTACCTAGTCCTTGGCTACCTACACGGTAGGCCTGTTTGCAGTGCCGTCATACAAGGTACAATCTAGTCAGCCGGAATAGTGAAGGGCAGCAGATCAGCACTGATGGACCCCGGTCAGCTGAGGAGAGCACGGTGCGGAACGGCAAGAATTGCTGGAGAGCACCTGGGAAGTTAGCGTGAAGGTTCTTTGTAGCTGGGCTGAAGCTTCTGCCATGTTCTTTGATTTCCCAAGTGTAAAAAATTCTGTGAATGCTAGTGTTTGTTCTAAGCTGTCCTGAAGCTGGTGTATTGAGCCCCCCACCACATGGTGCTGCTCTTCTTTGGACTATGGCAGGACTTTGTTACCTGAGATGTGGAGTTTATTTTAACGAGTGTGTGTTTGTGTGTGTGCATGTGTGTTCTAGGCGTTTGTGTGTATATGTACAATACACATACATCTACTGGCTGGTGTAAATTGTAAATATGTATATATGTATAGGTACTTGTATATGTATTAAAAATAATGAAACAGTACAATGTCTATATACAAAATTTATATATACACACATACGCCATTTTGGGTGCATTCCACAAGGTGTTGCAGATCATTTGTAGTTGTAGTAAAGGTTATGGCTCTTCTGCCATTGTAATTCGCTGTTTCCAGGGTCTTGCACTTGGACCTTGAACAAGTAATTCATAACTGATGTCAGGTACAGGAGGCCTTAGCCAGGGGAATGCGTACTGCTGTATGTACAAGAGTTATAGGGTTCATGGATTCTTAACTGTGAAGCTGATGATCTGCCTTTCCTTTTGGTAGGAGGTCCCCAGTTATTAAAACATGGGATTGTATGTAAAAGCTAAAGATAATGAAAGTCTTCAATGCAGCAGCAAGTGAGAGACAGGTTGTCTGTTACCCTGCCTGCTGCTCCCCCACCAGCAGTGTTCAACTTGCGTGGAAAAGGGGAATTTAGTTTTCCCCTTGCTGACTTCCAACCAAATGCTTTTGTTTTGCTTTAGCTTTTGCTTTGACGAAGCTATTCTCATTTTGGTTCTGTATATCTGGAAAAGAGTATGCTATTTCTAAGCACAGGAGTGATGATGATTCCATTAGTGTGGGCTGGTGAACCTCTGTGGGACGTTGCTTGTTAACTGACTGGGAAAGCCTTGGCGGACCCAGTCTTCATTTTAGCTGGGCTGAAGCGATGAGGCCTTGCTTGTGATCTGAGAGGCTTCTAATCCACTTTGCAGCCCAAAGAAGGGGTTCTGTGTGCTTGTTACCAAGGTAGATCTGATCAGAGGAGATGGCACTTTCTTAAAAGCAACACAAGAACCCTGGAGAAGCTAGAATGTAGGAGGAGAATGTAAGGCCTTGAAAGTTAGTTCAGAAGCTGAACTTATCAGCAATCAGTGTCCAAGTCAATAATTCCTTCTTGAGGTCCCTCATTCTCTTCTTACCTACTGATCTGTGGTTCGGAAGGTACGCTGCTGCTAGGGAAATTCAAAGATAAAGATGTCACTCCTGTTGTGTTGGTAGGAGTACAGAACTGTACTTTGTATGCGAAAGGCTGATACCGTCTGTCTGCTCTAGCTGTAGATCAGATGAGTATCAGCCCCTCCCTTCCCACCCAAACTGCATTCAAGGTGAAAATATTGATATTTTCCCCTACAAGTAAAAGCTTGTCTTGTTTGAACTTACTAAGTCCTTCTAAACTTGTGCTACTGTGTGCCGTGTGCTATGGTCTTGGTACCTTCTTAATGTATGCTTGTATGTACTGAAGAAAATTTGGTTTATGTATCTAGCAGTCCTCACTGTGGAAGCAACACAAAGACTGAACCGTTTTTAAGTGAGAACAAATCCTTTTCTTCTCTGACCTAATGCCTTCCCTCTAGTCTTGCTCTCCCCTTCTCCATGTATCTTTATTGCTTATGTTAGCGGAGAAGACTTTCCACCACCAGGCAATACTGAATTGCAGAGGAGAGGAGAATGTGACCTGGGCTGAATACATCCTTACTGGACTCCTTCTGCCTAGCTCCCTACTTACTGCGTGTGGTATGCTCCCGTTAATCCTGACCCCACAGCGGGCACCTCTATTTGTACTCCTCTTAAACTGGCTTTAGACCACCTAGCCAAAGTTACTGCTGTTGCCTTTTGGTTTCTCCCCTTTGACTTCTCAAAATAACAGTAAGAGGGGAATACAGGGTTATGAGTCTAATGCTCTGGTTTTTAATCACTCCCAGGATGCGATGTGCCATTTAGCTTCATGCGCAGCCTAAATGGGGCACCAGCTTCTGTGAGCTGGGCACACTGACCTTGCTCCCTGGAGTGCTTTCCTGGGAAGTTTCAGGGTGGATTGTTTGCATAGTTCATCAAAATAATACTTGTCAAGTCATGACTTACTAAACCCCTCCAGACTATTCCCCAGGGAGATGTGCAGAGTTGTCTTTTAAGGTTCATAGGAAATAGATGGGGGGGGGGGACAGGAAACCAGGCTTCAGATAATCATCTTCCAAAGCTACAACTTCAGTAGCTCTGGTCAGGTTTCTTCTCTAAGGACAGGATGAAAGCACCGCTCCAAGATTCATCCCTGGCATGCTGTTGTGAAGCACCTCCCCTGCCCCGCCGCCTTCCTTGTGCTGTAACTCCACGCCGTGCTTCAAGTCTGCTTTTTCCTGAAAGCTAAAAACCTTGGTATTTTTGTCTTGAAGCTTCTTTTGTAAAAGCTTTATTTATGTTAGATTCTTCCGTAACTGTTCTGACTACAGGTCACCAATGTACAGCCCTCGTTTAGTCCTGCCCGTTCCTCATTAGGTGGCTGCTTAGTGCCGGCAGCCCGTCTGTGGTTGCTGCTGCTCCTGGGCCTGAGGGAGCTCCGCGGGCAGTTACAGCAAGAGTCATCTTACAAACAAAGGGGGAAAAAAACCAAGACAAAAGAGCTGAAAGCTGCTCCCTGCAACTCGGTAACATCAGACTAGCTGCAGCCAGCCTCCGTGAGGGATACGGGTGCAGAGGACAGCGGCAAGGATCTCCAGAGCAGAGAGGTTATATGTTCCTGAGGCGGCTCTCTGACATTTTTAATATCTTTGACTTTCAGAGCAGCACTGTTTCTGTGACCAAATGTATTGCAAGTGCTTTGAAGAGCTGGATGCCTACAAATAGAGCAGGGCAGGAGCACATCAGATACATGTATCTGCGTTATGTTTAGGAGTAAAGTAAGCTACTTTCCCCCCCCTCCAAACTACTATTCTGCCGAGACAGAGGAGATCTAGTTCAAGATTTCTGAATTTAGCAGATCTTTTGGGGGATTAAGGAATGTCTCTGCATTCCTTTTGACTTACTGATGTGCCAGCTGCCCAGATATACGCATAAACGTTTTGCTCTTAAAGATCCTGTTTGATTCGCGTCCAGGGCACACTTCAATGCAACTTGCTGGCCCAGAGGAGCCCCCTGAGCAGCGCCCATCGCACCACACCTAATAGCAGCAGCCGTTCCTTCAAGAATAAGAGCCTATTGTGAGTATCTGCCCCACTGACTTTGTGGATTTCTTTCGGCAGGTGTTTATTGTCACTTCTCAGCTCGAAGTGACTTGGTAGGAGCAGGATGCCGTGTCACGCGGGCTAAAAAGCACAGGTTGCTCCTGCCTCGGCCAAGGCTCAGCGAAAAGGATGAGAGAAACGCAGGTGGGCGAGCGAGGGGGCTCTGGAAACGCAGAGGAGCTCTGCCTCAGGCGGTCTGGCTGCCTTTGGCCTCTCCGAGAATCAGATTATTTATTACCAAAAGTAATTTTATAGTGAGTTGGTTTAATGTTATTTCACAGCCATGTGCCTGTATATCGTATTTTGGTAAAAACAAATATTTTACTTAAAATAGAGATATATGAATAAAATTTTTTTTTGAGCAAATACTTTTTTTTTTTTTTCAATGGATACCATAAACTGTTGTGCCGTTGTTCTTGGTGTCTCCGGGAGGAAAAGAAGGACGTTTGTGTTACCGCTGGAAATCTCGGGGAAGAGCGACAGCCGCGATGCAGAGGAGAACCGCTCTCAGTCCACCTCAGCTCCAAGCCCCCTCCTTCCCCCCGCGGTTGGTGCTGGCAATAAAGCCGAGGCGAAGGCGCGCTTGCTGCCGCCCCTCAGTGCCCCGGGGGGGGTCCGTGCGCGGCTGTGCCGCCGCGGCTCCCCGCCCCTTCCCTCAGAGGTGGCCGTTGTCAGGCCCCTCCCCCCCCGCTCCTGTCCGAGGAGCTCTGCGTTAACGAACTGCGGTGACTGCTCGCGCCGCGGCGCGTGCGGTGGGGGGGAAAGGGGAGTGTGTCCCCACCGCGCCTGCGCACCGGCCCGCGCTGCTTCCGGGCCGCGCCGCGCTTCCGGGTCAGCGTCGCCGGGGGAAGCGGCGGCGGCCCCGGGGTCCCGGCGGCGAGGCCAGGCCATGGGCGGTGAGGGGCGGTGGCGGGGCCGGGGAACCGGGGGGTAGCGGGGCCGCGGGCTGCGGGTAAGCGGCGGCGGCGGCGGCGGCGGCGGGTCCCCCGGCTGCCTCAGAGCAGGGCAGCCGCCGCCGCGGACCGGCCTGGCGGGGCCCGGTCTGGCGGGGGAGGAGGGGGACGGGCAGCCCCGAGCTTCCCTCGCCCTTGAGGCGGGGGCCGGGCCGCCCACCGCTCCCGCAACGGCCGCCGGCTCCTGCCCGCCCCGGCGGGACCAGCCGTGCCACCGAGCGCTGTCACGGCTTGCGGTCGCTTGGGTTTGGGGTTTTAGTTTGCTCGAGTGACTCTTTTTAGCGTATTCTAACAGGTGTGATATTAAAAGGCACTTAGTTATCTCTTAATGTTTAATGCCGGGAGAAATTTTTAGCGTGCAAACCATATCTCTTTAATTTGCAGGTACTGTTAGTCTACGGAGGCTTTAATGGAACTAGAAATGCAATAAAACTGAGTGGATGCAGCACAAAATTAAATGTTGGCATCTGGAAGCTTTAAACAGAGTGTCAGTATATTAACCGTATTGGGGGTAGTGGCTTTTCAAAGTACCTGGCTATTTCAGTGCTGTAGGGCAGTAAAATGTTTGCAAAACTGAAGAAGAAGATAGCAGAAGAGGCAGCGATTGCTCCCAGACCAGGAGGAGCTGCCAGGATACCCAGGTCTGTCAGTAAGGAGTCGATTACATCCGTGGGAGCAGACTCCGGAGATGACTTTGTAAGTTACACCTTGCTTGGAACTTTGGCTTCTCTTATGACGTTTTTGTTACGGCTTTACAGACTGGTTTAAGTCTAGTATATGAGTTGAACACGTATTGCGGCGTCTTTGTATGCCTTAATGCAGAATTAATTATTAGCTTGAATAAACTTAAATGCCAAGAGAAAACATTTGTAGGTCAGCAATAGTAGTTACTAGGAGGTGTATATCCCCATATAAACACGAGTTACAAAGCTATCTTAGTACAGAATGTTGTTAAACAGATGTAAAATATTGAATAAAGTTCTAGTAACGTGCGAGATACCTATTTATAAAATAAATGACTGAAGCAGTAGGAAAGCAGACTCGACACCGGTTAGCGGTGATCTTGCTGTGGACCTGTGCTCACCTCTTGGCTTCCTGGGGCTCTTCCCACTCGAGCATATCGTTTATGCAACGTGTGTTCAGTTTTGCTCTACTCAAAACTATTGTAGTTCCTCCAATGTCTGGTTTAAACTCTCCTTCATTATAAAGCGTTGTTTAAGCCAGCTGTATAATTCCAGGAGCGTATGGGTTAAACGAAACCTCTGGTACCTCTGCCCCTTGATGGCTATTGTATTTTTCAAAACCCGGATTAAGACACAGTGTCACGCCACTGCTGGAGCCAACAGTACCCACTGTATTGCAGAAGTTGCTTTGTGATTCTGTTTTGCTCCCTGCAAAATGGAGAAGTTACTTACCCGCTTGAATTTTAGTTCACTCTTTCTGAAGCTCAGCTGAAATTCCAGTTCTGTTAAGCAGAAAGCTGGAACTCCCAATAATTAAATACATTTTATGATGGAACAGTATTGGTCTTGTGTTTTTCTGAGATTTTTTTGCACTTAAATTCTCACATAGAAATTTCATTTATCATCTTGTGAGTTTACAGAACAGAAAACAGATAATGATGGTAGCTGAAGTCTTGAGTGGCTTTCAGAAAACCTCCAAGAATTAGTTGTTTCAGCAATATTTGTTTAACTGCTCTTAATATTGATTTTTATGAAGCAAAAATAACCATGGAGAATCATAAGCCAGCTATGCAGTGCATTGCATGGAGAGACGGCTGCGTTAGTGCTTAAGCAAGCTTATCCCATGTGAAAGGCGTTACTGTTTCTTTTCCACTTACTTAGTTTTCCAAAAGAGCTTGGCTTTGACGCATCCTGAAACCTGGACTGTAGAGCCCTGCAGCTGTTCTGTTTTGCCGCGTCCTCAGTGGTCAGTTTGAACAAATAGTTTTCAGCTATAGCTTCTCTTAAAAGCATGGTATTTCATGGAGCAGGCCAGCATTGTGCAGCTGACGATTTAAGCCTGTACTGTTTTTCTTCAGCATTTTTCACACGTTCTGCTGTGCTAGTGCAGCTTTCCCCTTTATGTGCAAAACTGAAGCATTATTCCTAGGTGGGATAGTGTTTATTATCATAGAGTTAGTATGTGGCAGGATGACTTTTTGTAAATTTTGTAAGTTACAAGAGTGTTGGTTTTCTACCAAGGCTTCTGACGGAAGCAGCTCTAGAGAGGATCTCTCATCCCAGTTGTTCAGAAGAAATGAACAAATAAGAAAACTGGAGGTCAAGCTATCCGGTATGTGTCTGGATACATATAAAACCCTATTACTTTAGAAAATATTTTCCTTTGAACTTAAGTGTTTTAATTTATTAAGAGTACATGGGTTTTGGCTTTTTTGAAAATTGATTTGTAACAGCCCTGTTGGTTGTCATCTAGGTAGCACCCACTGTAACTGGTGTTTTATAAAGATGACTGACTCTTCTGCTGATTTCATGACACATGTGATTCTTTTGAACAGTTGGGATAGCTTTCTGTCCCCATGCCTCAAATAATGTCTGTCCCCACTTTTACTTTACTTGCTCTGTGTATGTAATGGTTTGTTTCTCTTAGGATCTAGGCTTCCTGATGTTGACAGTAACACAGTCCTATCCTAAAAGAAGTGAACTTTGAAATGAAGAAAAAGCAATGGGTTCAACATAAAACAGTCTTGAGGCTTTTTTTCTTTCCAAGATAATACCTTGTTCTATAAAGTAAGGGCTCTGCTCTGACACTGCTTTCCATCGCTGTTGTATGGAGCGGATCAGAGACTAGGCTAAACTCTGTTATGTCGCTGCTTCTCAAAGCTCATAGAAGGCCCAGGAAAATAAGGAGAGGTTACAGCCAGCTCCGGATTATTTTAATTTATTCAGGAGACTTGTCAGGCTCCTGTTCTGTTCAAGAAAAATACTGGATTCAAAGGTGATTTCCCACTGCAATTTGAAAGGGCAAAGCATTCACCTGTTTGCGTAAGGTACACTTAGCAGTGCTGGTTGGGGCTTAGTACGAGAGAGGGAGGCTCTTGGTATCAGAGACTCGTGTGAGCAGCCCGATCAGTGAGTAAATCCTGTTTCTCATTATACATAAACTTCTCCAAGGTGTGTTTTGTTTTGTTTTTTAAGTCTGCCTGCCTTGTCAGTTCTGCTCGGTAGGCCTGGCAGCGGTAAGAGTGCGAGCTTGTTAGCTGGGCGGGAGCACCAGTCAGAGCTCGGCGCCAGAAATACTGTGTGACTGGAACGACGAGCAGCATGGAACAGGGACGCCGGTGTCTGTGAATTGCCCCATCCTCGCATCCTCCAAAGAGAGAGACTGTTCCTAAACAGAGTTAAATAAATCACTGTTCTTGAACGAAGTGGAAAGTGGGGATAGTCCTTCATTCTCTGGTACTGCTGTCTTCAGCGTAACTAGCGTGCCTAGGACAGGGCCTCCTGTTTGTACCAACCATTTACCCATGGGGCAGTGCAGAACTATTTGCTTGTGTTCATTGTTGTGGTTGCCCAAGTTTTCCTTGGCAGGAATGATTTTCTGGTTGAGAAAATCATCGTCATTTTCCACTCATCCTTTTTTCTTTTTTTTCTTTCTTTTTCTTTTTTTACCTTAAATTTCCTCCCCCAATGTCTGTTCATTCCCGGTCTGTGCTCCTGCCTCCTCACACAAGATTATGCTGATCAGATCCGAAATTTGCAGAAGATAAAAGAGAAGCTTGAAAATGCATTAGAAAAGCATCAGGATTGTACGTACTTCTTTTTCCTTTCTTATTTCTAAGCTGAAAACTGTTATGGTTGGAAGGAAACGTGTTTGGTGTACAGATGTTTTAATCTTTGCTTTTGAACTGTGCACCTCTAGGTTGCAAAGAAATAGAATGTAAGTTCTTGCTTTAATTACAGTATAAAAAGTAGCAGTAGCGTGTTGGCCGTTGAGCAAAGTTGTTCTTATACTCCTTTCGCCAAATTTGGGGCTTATGTGCAGGAGAGGCTTTTCTGAAGCCTATAGCTTTGTTATCATCCTGCGGGGAGCAGAACTGCTGTCTTCTGTTATTTCTGGCGTTTGTCCAACGTGCGAGCAGTGTGAGGTTGTAGGTGGCACGGCGTTAGTGCTAGAGTCAAGATGGGGCTTATTATTTGCAGACGAAGCTCTTTAAAGTTATAAATAACTTAAAGAAAATTGAGAAGCGATTTTAAAAGATGAGTTTTTAATACATCTGGGTGTTCTCTGTTGATAGCCTCCATGAAGAAGTTTCAGGAGCAGAACGAAGCTCACCAGGCCAGTCGAGCCAAGATGGCTGAAGGAATGGCTTTGGCCTTAGAAAAAAAGGACCAGGTAACAGCTTGAACAACTCAACTTCTGACTGTGGAGATTTGAGTGCATGACCTTGATGCTTTAAGCAGATGTTGCCATTAATTAAAAGAGTTGCTCTGCATTGCATTTGCTAATCGTGCCAACATTGAGGAAAGAAGGGATTATTAAGTTAAAATGCCAGAAATGGTGCAGGAGTTGTCCTTGTGCTGACTGTTCCTGCTCTTTTTAAAAAGAGCCCACAACAATTTCTGACAAAAGGTTAAGCTTGCACTTGGTAAGATTCAATTGCAGGAGACCTGTTGACGCTTTTAGTTTATTTTATTTGTGTAAAGCTTATGTATTCAGGTAGCATAAGTGATTCCTCAGCCTTTACATATTAAAACATTAGCTGTTACTTTTCTTTTGCTGATTATTTTTTTAATCATTACCACAACTTAGTATCTCTGTTAACAATACAAAATCTTCTCCTCTTTTAACGATAATTGCTGTCCTTGAAAGTCTAAAAGTTTATTTTGTTCCCCCTCCCCCCTCTGCTTTCTTTCTTGTTCAGGAGTGGATGGAAAAACTGGGTCAAGTTGAAAAGGTAATTAACCTTTGGGATTTTGGGAATGGGGGGGTTGTGCGTATGTATTTGCAAACACCAGCCTGCACGCTTCCTACAGCTCAGCTCTGTTCAGCCCTTTTTATCATTTCATCTTCATTCAGTGGGGAAGTAAAGAATGATGGGTTACGATGAGAAAGATGGACTTCTGTAAGGTGGAATAATAGTTTCGTTTATTACAGAGGTGGCAGATGAGGTGCAGGAGGTGGTAGTGACTTTGTCTGAGGCCTTGCAGTAGGTCATCTGTCTTGTGAAATAAATGAAACTATTTGGTAGGGATTTTTTAAATACAAGATTTCAGTCTTGTAGTTGTCCCAGCTGTTTAGTCTATTTTAAAGTACATCTGATTATGAAGACCTTAAACATGCTACTGTTTGCTGTCCATTTTTAAGAGTTCTGTTGGGTGATAGTTGGCTGCGTTGTAATGAATATGGATTTTTTTTGAGATTTTTGAAGCTTGGTAATTTACTCCGCATTGCCTACTGCAACGTGAATGTGGAAGAGCTGCTAGTTCTACGTGTAGCACTATCAGCCTTACGGCTGCAAGACAAGATTCCTTTCCCAGAGAGTTTAACTAAACTCCCATTGACTTGGAATGAGTATACAGATATTCTTGGATTCCTTTTGTTTTTGTTGGTTTATCAGGAAAAAAAAAAGCTTGAAATACAGTTACAAGAAATGAGGGAGCAGAGTTTGAACCTTTTTCAAAAAAGAGATGAAATCGATGAACTGGAGGGCTTTCAGCAGCAGGAAATTGCCAAAGTTAAACACATGGTAAGATTATTTTACACCTTTTCTTTTTCCTCTTTCCTAAAATTTCCATTAGAATACCAAGTTAGTGGTAGCACTGCATTGATTTTTAAATTTTTCTTTTTAGCCTGAAAGCTTATATACAGTCTTGGTCAGTGTCAAAATCCTAACAGTAGGTACATGCGTACAATATTACATAGTTTATTTCAGCAGTGACTTTTCTGGGAGTTATTATTTGATTTAATTCAGTTCATAACTTAATAAAAAAGGCAAATTACAATGAGAAGACTTTATCAGTATTACCAGGTTATCTGTATTGCCAAAGATAACGTTCTAATATTCAGCTTTTGAAAAAGGAAGATTCTCTGAGCAAAACAGAGCAGGAGCTAGAGGCGTGCACTCGAGAGCTAACCCACACTAAAGCAGTGCTTCAGGATAAAAGCAACGAGTCATCAGGCCTAAGGAGAGATCTTCAAATGTTGCAGCAGCAGTTCCTGGAGCTTGAGGCGCAGAGGTACGTATGTGGTGTCCGTGAGGAGCGGTGTATACGTTTCCCCTATACTTCTACTTCATCCCCAGCTCTTTCTGGAAGAGTTTATATATGTAGTGAGCTTCTGGTCTGCTCATGTGGATGTAAATGCCAAGTTTGTGTTTCTTTTCAAGCCAATTAAAGTAATATTCGTTTAGGGTTTTGTAAGCTTTTTATGACGTCTTTTTTTCATAGTTTGAATGCTTAACTGTCACTTTTTGGGAAAATGTGTAATCAAGCCATGGCTGGTTTTAGGGCAAGAAAAATCTTGTTGATGTTGCCTAGTCCATTTTCATAAGCAGCAGAATTATCTGCTAAAGATTATTTTTTCCTGGAACAGTATGTCACTTTTTTTTATTCTCTTTCTGTGAAGAGATGAACTAATGACAGCTGAGACAAATGCAGAAAATAAGATCACTGCTCTGAAGTTAAGAGAACAGGAGCTACAAACTGTCATTCAGCAGCTTTCTGTAGACTTGCAAAATGTAAGTTTGAGTTAAGTGAGATTTGATTCAAAGAGCTCCTTGTCTGCAGAAGTTAGATTAGATATCAGTTATGTGTTTTTGGAAACCTAAATTTCAAAGCAAGTAATTTCTCAAATTTTTTAGGCTCAAGTTGCTGGTTCTGGTTATGAGAAGAGACTGGAAATGTTACAGGTGGAACATGAATCTCTGAAGGTGGAATATGAACAACACAAGCAAAAGGTTAAGTGTTTTCAGATGCTTCTGCTGTTGGCCGGTGTAAAGGTGTTGACTTGGGTAATGCACTGTGAGTTTGAAATTGGTGTCTAGAAGGCGTTTTAGGATGATACTGTCTTTTCAAATAGAACTTTTCTCTTTCTAATGGCGCTTTTTAAAGTCAAGCCACAACGGATTAGATGAAAGCTTTGCTACAAAAAAGATTCTGTGATTTCTTGTTCTCACAGATGACTCTTGAATTTGCTGAGAGAAATAAACTTACTGAACAGCTGCAGGAAAAAGTGTCTTCCTTGGAAAAGAAGCTAGAAAGAAATCTTTCAGGGGATGAACATGTGCAGGAGTTACTCAAGGAGGTAATGATACATTTATAGACTGCTTAAAAGTGCAATCTGAGTGAGATTTTTTTAGGACATCCATTACTTATCACACATGGTAAGAATATATGATGATGATGTAATGCAGGCACATTTGCCCCTTCGGGTTGTATTGGCACACTGTCTGCTGGACAGACTGTGGGTGACTGCACTGAGCCTGTTTATGTCGGTACTGCACAGGTGTCTCTACTGGTCTGTCTGCATTGGCTGTTTAAGCAATGCACCTGGCTGCTTAGAAGCAAAAGAGCAGCTTTTTAACATGCCCACAGGAGGCAGAACAACTAGAGTTGTATTGGTTAATCCTTACAGAGAGCAGTGCACGCTTTTCCTTGTTCTTTGTCTTCTGTTGTCATGACTTACAAAGCATTGGGACAGGGAGGGGAACTGGTTTTGCTCGTAGGTGTACAAACAGAATGTTGTACGTTGGAAGCTTGAGCCTCAGGAGTGTTAAGAAACAGCTACAAGCAAAGAACTTTGCTTTGGTCACTGCCCTTTCTCTTTACTTCTTGATCTCTTTCTCGAGCACTGGTGCTCATATTCAGAATCAGCTTGGAGCAATGGTTCCCCACCTGGGTCCTGGGAAGACCAGGGGAGGTGTGCTTTTCCTTGGTCAGGCTTGCCTACAAGACACATCAGCTTGATGTTGCTATGATAAAAGAACTTGGCTTAGTAAAACTGAAGCCAGTTGGAAGTCCATGTAGAGGTAGTAAAGCATTTTGTAAAGTAAATACCATAACTACCAAGTTTTACCTTCGTTGTTGGTGTATTTGCTGTGATGCAGGAGAAATTAAGCCTTCAAAATTTTTTTTTAATCCCTTAAACTTGGCCTGGGTTAGAAAATTATGACCTGGCTGCTGATTAGAATTTACGTCTGGATCATGACAGGATGCCAATGAAATTCCAATTCTTAACTAATGATCTCATCCTCAGGGCAACATGATCTGCAGAGGCAGTAGCATCAAAGTTGCTAGTTCCCAAGAGCAAAGCTGTATGGCACATCAAAATAACTGTTACGCTTTAGTTTGACCTTATTAATGAAAGAAAAAGGAAAATCTTAATTAAAAAAACCTTATCTCTTTGTCCATCCTTCCGTCTGTTCTTCATCTCATTGTAATCTTCAGAAAGCTACTCTTGAGCAGAAACTGGGTGAAACCAGGCAGCAGCTACTGACAGACAGAACACATCACACGGATACCGTGAGCTGTTTGGAAACACAGGTAAGTTGGTTCCTGCCCCGCCCTGCAAATTCCCACTGTTTCCAGCATCCTTATGCCCTGTGCCTCCCCTCCTCACTGCACTTGTGCCCTCAGCCAAAGGTGAGACCACAGCGTCACACGTAGCTTTGAAAAGAGAGTTTGATCAATGTCTCTGGTCATCTCCCCACCTTCAGTGGCGGAGAAGGGCCTAGAGGTTATGAAGTTAGAGATTTCATGCATATCTTCTCTGTTCTAAGAAACAAATGGCTGAAGCGCAAGCATTGCTGGGCGGTAGTGGTGTGGTGAAGAGTGTTTAAAAGCAGCATGTGTCAAGTAGGCACTCCCTCTGAACTGCGTGGTTTCGTGGTTTTAATGTTTACCTTCCGCTACTGGGTCATCCCACATTTCGTACATCTTTTCTAGTAACATAGATGCCAATGGATAAGGAATTCAATGTATGGTTGTATTTTAGAATAAAGAACTGGAACAAAAACTACAGATTGCAACAGAAGCATTGAAAAAGAGCAAAGAAGCAGCTGCTGACCAGGATCTGAGGATCCAGAAGCTGGTGAGTATGCTGCATGATGTTTTGCTGACCAGTAGCAAATCAGCCTTCAGCATCCCCAGAGAGACTTATTCCTCTGTGTTTGTCTGTTACTCAAACATTTTCTTTCTGTCTCTTAAACTATTTCTGTTACGTGAGTACATGACACTGCTGCCGAAGGAGTACTGTTGCTTCATTTTCAGTGTGTGTCACACGGAATGATGACTGATTCTTGTCAGAGCTTCAAAATGTTATTAACATAGCATTCTTTCTCTTAAGCAAACTGATCTAGAGGATGAAAGAAGTAAACTACAGCAACAGATTTTAAGTGAGAAACAGCAGTATGATGAGAAAGTTACTGGGCTGGAGTCTCAAATTGCTGCTCTTGAAACAGCTTGGGAATTTGATAAAACAGCTGCTCAGCACAAGATCGTAAGTACAGAAACTGTTCAGTGGGCCATGTGAGTGTCCTAACAGGGCTTGAAGACCTTGCATGTTGTCTGGATGTTCTTACTCAGTGCTCTTAGCTTTGTAATAGGAGATCTCATACCTTGAGAAATAAAATATGAACAAAGCATTTGATGCATTTAATTGTTTAAACGAAGCATTAGAATACTTGTGCTTGGTATTTAAGCAAGGTTTATTTTACAGAGCCAGTTGGAAAAGGAAAATGAAAATCTTAATGGAAGCAGAGAAGAGTATGAGAGTTCTTTAAAAAAACAAAAGTCTGAATTGAACAGGCTACAGGTAAGGGCTTAATTGGTTAGTAACATTGGTTAAATACAGAGCTGAATTTTTGAGAAACAGTTAATCGCAAAGTGTATTACATTCTCAGCACTTGGAGCCTCGTTACATTCAGGTTGCATGCACATACAGCTGTAAGTCATCTTTTGATACTCAGGAGAAATGCATTCGAGGAGCATTACAAATGGCTGATCCTCTTCTGAAACAGAATGCTTGGATCTGCCTAAATCGGGCAGAAATAATACGTTCCCATATTGTCAGGCATGAAGAGCTTTTAAATCCTGTTAGCAGTAATGAATACAGAATAAATAGTTCAACATCGAGTTCCATTTATAGCATTCAAAAGAAAAGTTAAAGACTTGAGTTGGTCAGGTATTTACAGCTTATGCTCAGTCTTTTGACTGTAACTTTAGATTGTTGAAAGTTTTTTCTGTAGCTACTCTTGGGTGCGCAATTGGAATAAAGATCAGTTGTAGGAAGGAGCTGCTACTTTGTAATAGAGGCTTTTGCTAAAAGATCTGTTTGGCTTCTGTGTTGCTCTTAAATGTGCAGATAGCAGCAATGCACTGAAACAAAACGGTAATTCTTATGTGGAAGCGTAAATCGTGTGTTAGAACACCCGTAAATTCTAGCTGCTAATGGATTTGAGTTCAAAGATGAGAGACTGACAACTTCAGTTGCCTCGAGTATCCTCTGAATTACTTTTGGTTTGCAGAATGAATTGAGCAGCAGAGAAACTGTCAGCGTGGAAATTGCCAAAGCATTGGAAGAAACACGAAAACAAAGAGAGGAGTTGCAACAGCAGGTTGGTTAATACCGACAATCTCAAATGTGTTTGCATGCTCCCCACCGTGCTCAGACTAGACTAGATTTGGACCTTATTATCATAAAAGTCAGGAACATTAATTAGAATCATATCCTCAGCATGCAGGACAGCAGTGGTTGCCTCAGTAAATTTGAAGCTTAAGGGTGTCTGTGTAAAAACCTGCAAAAAAATGTGATCAACTTCGGTGAGTTTTTCCAGTGGAAAAATGTAAAATGTTGCTGACTGCAAAGTTGAGGATATTTGTAAGTCTGTAGGCTCAAGAGCAAGTTGTGGCAGTTCAGTGTGAACAGCTAAGGTGAAGACCAGGCAGTAGCAAGTGAATAAGTTTGCTCAGAATGAAGGTGCCTGATATTTCAGAGCCCTGGAAGTCTGTACAGTGGTGGGCATAGTCCCGGGGGCCAGCTGTCCTGAGCCATTGACTACTGGGCAGTTTGTTTTAAAGAAACCTATTCATTCTGCTGTTTCTTTCAGTGGTTATATCACATCTTTGTCCCTCTGAAGCACAGCAGTTCTAAAATAGTAAATTTCCTCGCAGGAGGAGGTTGTATCCAGTAACCACACGTAAATTCTAGGTGGTCTTGTTTTACTCTTCTTTCATTAAAAATGGTCATGGTGGATAATGTGATCTTGTGCTTGCTTAAGCTGGGAACTGCCAGCTGAGCAAGTTTGACTGAATTTAGTCCCATCTTTTGGTTTCTTTATTCTTCTGGAACTGCTGTAGATCTGTGCTTGCTCAGTCCAGCTGTGTGTAAAAGGGGTATAAGGCGATCTCTGGTTTTGCTCAGCGGCTGTTTCGCAGCTGCCACCTGCTGGTTCTGAGGCAATCTGTAACCATAGCACAAAGTTTATCAGAAATGAAGCGTGGTTAGGTCTTACAGCACATTGACTTCAGTGCGTTTTAATAAGGTCAGCATTGTAGAGGTGACGCCTTCTGTGAGTCTCTGGATAGATCACAGACACCCACACTGTATTACCTGTAACACTAATGCTGCACAAACCACTTTTTCAAGATGTTGTATTGCCTAGCACAGAGCTCGGGCAGTCCCTGCCAGTTGTAGATACAGCCACTGCCTTTGGCACTGATACAAGAATTCTTCTCCAGTCCTGCCCACAAAAAAAAAAAAATAAATTTCTGAACCTCTGAGGTATGTTGAAATCTTTCAGTGCCCTCTTCTGGTTTTATATCTTTAATGACTTTGTCTGCTTTGAAGGTTTCGCATCTGGCTTCCTTAATAAAGGAAAAGGACCAGCTGATTGATGAAAAATGTGGTATGCTGCTAAAACAGAAGGAAGAACTAAACCAACTCAGTCAAGGTTAGACCAAACAAGTCTACTGTATCCCAGTCAGCTTTATCTAAGTACAGTCTCTAGTTTTGGGCTTGCCTGATAGATTTGAATAATTCTAGATTTCCATATTTAATCTATTAGAACTTTTAAACCCTTGTATTCTTCAGTAACAATTGGACAGTCTCTCAATGGAGTCCTTAGAAACAAACCCACTTTTTTAAAATCAAAGTCTTATGTTCATACAGCTCAGAATAACAAATCTTGCTGTACTTGTAAATGATTATTTTGCACAAAACACGCAATGAATGGTACAGATCAAAACCTGCTACTTCATCGCACCACTTTAAAAACTGCACTTGAAAGACTATTTACATTCTTAAAACGCAGCTTCAAACCGATACTCCACAGTCATACTAACAAAGGAAATGCAGTCGCCTCCATTCAGTTGCTAACCCCACCGTGTTTCTCTTGTGTGATGCCAATATTGAGAAACAGAACGAAGCTGTAGCCTCTTGATGCACCGTTCCGTTGGGGCGCCATGTGTGGTAGCCATCTGTGCCAGCTAGTCCTCTGTGCTCGCAGCTCAGCCCCAGCCGTTCCTGTGCGGTCACAGCACAAGTCAGGCAGGCTTTTGATGGCAGTCTTTTAGAGCAGGAGTAATTGATAATTATAATTGATATTTAAAGTCACTCTGACTTTCAGACAGTTAGGGTGCTCCGGAGGAAAAAAACATTAATGTGAGCTTGGGTGGCTTAAATTCCATTGTCTCTGTCTGTATGACAGAGCAAGGCAAAAAGGTTACAATTTACTGTCACTGTAACTTGCTTTGTTTAAGAAAAATAATCAGAAACTCCTGTTTGATTCAGTAGGCTGATACTAAGCAGGTCTCTCCTTTCTCAGATCATGAAGCTGTCTTGCTGCAAATGCATCAGCTGCAATCTGACATAGAAGCAAGTAATAACCGAGCAGTGGAGAAAGAAGAAACGGCAAGAAAGGAAATCGATGAACTGAAGTTACAGATTCAGGAGTGCCTGTTGGCCAGAGAACATGAGAAAAATGTGAGTGCAGTTGCAAATCTGATCTGTTCAGACTTCTCAGGAAAATAAGCAGGTGTGCAAGAGACACCAGTTCTGTCATGCCTGGTGATACATGCTTGGAGCTGTTCACTCGGGCGACTTGCTCACGACCTGAAACACCAGCAGCGTAGACCACCATTATTTGTTGTTCCCTGTCTTCCTAAAGAAAGCTCTGTCCTGTCAGATCTGTGACTGGTTTATGAAAGACAACCCTTTATTTTATTTGACTCATAAAATGTCTTGAGAGCACCATTATGAAAGCAATGAGACAGAGACCCAAAAGCCATAGGCAGGTCAGTGAGAGATGTAGCCAACTAGATTGCCACTAATGCGTTCTGGTTTAAAAAAGCAACCACCGCTACTCTGCATCAAAAAAAACTCTAGCATTCTCCCTGTGGAGTGTTCGTGGGCTGCAGATGTCATGATGTCTCTGCAATTCACTCTTTGTTTTTATAGGTTTCAGAACTAGAGGAATCATCGAGAGCCTTGAACAACAAGCATTTACATTCCAACCGTGTGGTGGAACAGAATGGAGAGGTAGCAGCTGCCGACATCATTCAACTTCAGAAGGATAACAGAGAGCTGGAACAGCAAATTGCTGAGAAAAACAAGGTGAACTGAAACAGCAAAACAGCTGTTAGTCTTTCCCCTTTCAATTAGGAAGCCTAATAATTGGTGCTGCCTGTGCTGCAGCCTTAGAAGGTCAGGCTTACCAAAATACAAGATCCAATTTGAATCCAATATTCTGTGAGCAAATTTTTTTCCTCTTTTGGATTGTACAAGGATCTAGCAACAGTGGATAAAGACTGCCACCAGGAATCCTTACCTGTTTTAGAGGAACGAAGCACCACATGATACTGTTTACAGCTTTCCTGCAGAGCCCTTTTGTGTGAATTCAGTTCACTTCCACTGTGTTTTCACATGAGAGCCCAAGTATCCCGTCACATGCCTGCTAATGTGTGCAGCTGGAAAGGCAAGACATTGAGGTTGCTTCTTCAAAGCTGCCAACGTTGTTTAATGATCGCTTCAATCGTTACACTTGTTTGTCATGGGTTTTTTCAGATATCTGCGAGTCAAAATGTGTCCTGACAGTGAATACTGTATTAATGCTGTCCATTGCTCTGCTTACAGATGATAAAGCAGCTACAGCAAAGAATGACAGAACTCAAGAAAACTCTCCAGAAAGAGTTGGTAAGGGTTGCGTTTGTTCGAGACTGAACACTGGCACTTAGTGACAGTTACTTGCACTACTAATTCCAAAAGCTTGACTGCTAGCTGGAGCATAGTTTTTTTTACTAGGGATGCCTGCAGTTTCCTTGTGTTTGCAGGGAGACCGGTGAGCCCTTAAATTAAGGAAGCACATTATCCTCGATCATTTATTGAATGGGTGGTGTGCCAGGTAGCCATTACCACTCGGCTCTTGCAACAGAGAATTTTAGCTACAGAAGACCTGTGTTTGGTAATCTTGGGCATTTAACGCGCTTCTGTAGAGTGAGTAACTGAGGTTTGATCGCTGCTGAGCTGCCATTCAGCTAAGTTTTACCATGGGAGTGATATCTGCCCCTGGGTAAGCTCCCCTTTAATCCCTCTTATCATAGTTTTCCTCTCCAAGAAAAAAATTCTTCTATTTAAAAGCTCTGTTAATTTTTTTTTAAAAATATTCTGATGTTGTTTTTGTTCTGAGCTTGAAAATTGTTTTGGAGAAAGCCCACCTTTGAAAGGCACGGAGCAGGTTAGTGATAAAATAAAATTATCAGGTGACAGTTCCTACCAAGGAGCCAGTTCCATGCTGGTTTGGGTAACGTACATGTAATGCTAACAGCAACCAGCTTCTCTCCTAGAGTCCAGGGAGGGGTGAAGACACTTCTCTGCTGTGATCCCATGAAGGATGGGAAGCTTGTCCTGTTGATGCCTGGGTTGTACCCACCTTGTGGATACAAGCCCTCTGTGTTAGATGTCTTGGACCCAGATCGTCTCCCAGTGTCTGCAATGTAGTTCTCTTTTTCTTTTTTTTTTTTAGAAAATAAGGCCTGACAGTGAGGTACCTGAAGTACGTGAAAAAGCAAACTCTGAAGTGCCTAATGCTTCTGTGACTGTCACAAACAACTCCGATTTAAATGACTCAAGGGAGATAAACTTTGAATACCTTAAACACGTTGTACTAAAATTCATGTCCTGCCGGGAATCTGAGGTAAAGATGTACGCTTACCTTCTCTTTTGAAGTCTGTCTTTCTCTAGAAAACTGCCACCTGTTACCTGCTAAGGACACTTCTATGCGAGTTCTGTACTTTTACAGTTTTAATGTTGTTGACTGAGCACAATGAAGCAAAATAGCTAACGGTATGTGTGGAAGTACAGATTATTATGAACTAAATGAAAGGGAAATGTGAAATTTTAAGAGGTTGTTATGTCTGGAAGTTAAAGATCTGAAGCTACATGACATTCCCTCTGCACTACTCTAAAAGCACATGGAGTATGCAATTAGGGTGGTTGTACATTTAAGACAGACAACAACAACAACAACAAAAAAAACAAAGAAAAGGATATAAACAACTTGCTGTTGGTCTGTAAGGGATAATTCCTTGGAGCTCCTTTGCATTCTCTGCAAGGCGTCAAAGATGCTGAAGGTAAAAGTCATGCCAACAATACGCTTGGCTTAATTGCCAGTTAGTGGGTAAGATCAAGAAATGATTGTGCGACTCCACGGTATCCTGAGCGCTTGACTCTCTCTAACTCTGCTCGGTATTTCCCATTTAGAATATCAGTACTATAGAGTTAATGTACTTAAGTGTATATTTAAACCGGCATGATTCTTCCCGGCCTACATACTGGTTCGATCAACTTTTCAAAGCTGAAGAAAACTAGGACACTACAGGAGGCAAGCTTTTCCTCTCTTCTCGAACTAACGAGGCTCCCTGATTGTCTTCTTTCCCCGAAATATGCAAACCATTGTTATAGAACAGAAAGCCAGGAGACACAGAAGAAATAAGATACAGGCCATCCTGGTCTATTGGAACTGGGGGTAACGGAAGGCTGCTGGTCTGCTCTTTGCAGCTCTGACTAGAAAGTCTGTGGGCAAACCTACAGAAAAGCTGTGCTGTACCATAGTCCAGACGGCAGAGCCTGAGAGCATCCTAAGTAACGAAATACCGTGGTTTCTTTCAGGCATTCCATCTAATTAAAGCTGTATCTGTGTTACTGAATTTTTCTCAAGAGGAAGAAAACATGCTTAAAGAAACTTTGGAGTACAAGGTAAGGGTTCTGCCCCACTTGTAGTCTCTAACGGGACTCCCAGCAGACAGAATGAAAATTCTTAGATGCTGGGAGATGATAAAAAGTACCTTTTCCAAACGTTAGTTACAATAATAAATGTAATGTGTTATTAAAATGTTAGCGAATCACGTACGTACATGTTGGAAATTGTCCGTTTCAGTGGGGGAAATAGCAACTCCCCAGTGCTTCAGAGAGTAACAGCAGAGTTTGCCCAGCAGACTCGGTCCGTGGAGGGAAGCTAGAGGCTCCTTGCTAGCGTGCAGTCAAATGTTTAAAAGCAGGAAGCAGAGTTCTTGGTTTGTCGTTTCAGCATTGGGCTTAGACACGTAGATCTGTTTCTCCTTTCCATTGCATAAAATGAGATCTCCTGCGTGTCCCTGGCTCTGTGGTTATTAGTGAGTGTTCATAAATGAGTGCTGCCTCGGTTCCTTCGTGTCCTGCTCTGCCCGCTTGCTAAGCTGGACGTGTTAAGTCTACGTACGATTGCAGCTGAGGGAGGTTTCCTTGCCATCCTGTTCAGGGAACAGTTTAATACTAGATTGAGTAAAGGTACTGTGTTTAAATGGCTGTATATGTGTAATTATTTTGAAAGAACCTTCAGTCAGTAAGTGTAACCTTCAGTCATCTTCACTTGTGGAAAATGGATGCTGTTTCTTCCAGATTTGATTGTGTGAAACTATCAGTGTGAAGTCTGCAGCATTCCATTTTATAAGTAGTTATTTCCACCAAGCGATGGGGAGATGCCTATGTTACATATTCTTTCTTTTTCAAATCTTCAGCTTCTTAAAAGTGTGAACCTAGCATAACGTTTATTGTGCTTTCCTGTCCTAGATGTCATGGTTTGGGTCAAAGCCATCTCCTAAAGGCAGTATCCGGCCGTCTATCTCAAGCCCAAGGACGCTGTGGCCTTAAGGGAACCTGAAAATGGGCAGTCAGCATCTAGCCACTTTTTTCTGTGAAAAGAACGCTGGACACACTAATTCAGGTGTGTCCTTAATCACTGTCATTGCAGTATTTTGTACAAGAACTTCTGACACTGTTTACAAAACTAATACCGTGCAAGGAGAAATTTTCACTACAAACTGAAACACCTCTGGGTTGGATTTGGGACCATTGCCTTGATGGTCTCTTAATGGAAGTCAGCTCCTTGCGCTCATCGGGCTTGTTTTCTTGGCACCAAAGGGTATCGGTGACCTCACTAACACTGGTGCTGGCAGTTCAAGCTTCTAACGCGCGCGGCTGTTACGATGGTGATCCCAGCTGCTGTTACGGAGGGCTAGAGTTGAGCAACTCTAGGCACAGTAAAGCTTCCTTGTCTCGCCATGGAAAGCAAGCAATGAAACAAAAAATGTTGGCAGTACTGCATTGATTTGGTGACAGTTTGAAACGCCTTTCAAAAGACAGGAGCGGGAGCTTTAACCAAAAAAGAAATCTGCCTTGCCTTGTTATACTGACATAACTAATAGTTGCATTTTTTCATATCACTGTGTAATTTAAGGTGCGTATATCCTGGCCTGCAGTCCTGAAGGCTGCATGTTGATGATGATTATTTAAGTTGAGGGCACAACTTTAGAGTTGTCTGATTTTACTTTTCTTAAAGAAAAATAATATTTAAAATGGTCTTAATTATAGTACCTAATACTCAGTCGCCTTTAAAACTAATCTGTTAGCCTGTACTATAGGTTGTTAGCGTTGGGAAGAAGGGGTAGTAAACCATTTTAAATTTTTAAATCTGAATTCCAGGTATTGAGAATGCCCATGAGAAGACCTTTTATTTAAAAAAAAAAAAAAAAAAAAATTTAAAAAAACCACCCTAGTGACAAAGGATGAAGAATATTGGTACTAAACACACTGATTTTTATTTTTTTCTTCCAAGCCTGCTAGCAACAAATCTTCATAACCAGTATCTGCCTCTTTGGTTGTGGTTTTCTGTACTTCAAATACTGATGCTTAAAAACTGTTCTGAACCTGTAGTGGGCTGTTAACTGTGTCCTAACTACACGGTAAAAGAAACGCTGCTCGTGAGCTTTTTGGTTTTGAGGGCAAAATTCAACTCTTAATGACTAAGTCGTGGTTCCAGCAGTTTGCTTTCCTTCCCCCTTAAGAAAAGGCGACCAACGTGGCACTTGCCTCACAGAGCGGAAGCACAATTTTGCCCATAGTTGTTAACACCAGTGTGAAATCTAGATGAAAATAGGAAGCAGCAGCTAAGCTGGGCTTCTAAAAAATGAGACACATTTTCAAAAAAAACTGCATATGTACGGCATTCGATGAGCAGGCTGCAATTCTGGTAATTCTCTTACGATGAGGTTTTTGTTACTTACAATACTATTATTAAATATATTCAAGAAAACTCAACCTGTCCTTTAGTGGAGATAGAGCCACTGTTCAGGTTTTCAGCTGTGCTTTGCTAACGGGCCTGAATGACCTTGGTGGTGGCAGTCGAGATGCAGCGCACTAGGAGTTACAGCACACAAGCTGCTCCCTGCTTCCACGCGCACTCGTGCTGCGGTAGAGACGGAGGTATCCGTCCACGTGAGGTCAGGTACCGGAGCGGTAAATGCGCTGCAGATCTACACCCTGGCTGGCCTCCCCAGCTGTTGTCAATCAGCCAACTCCCAGAGGCAGGTACCCACAGTAGCTATTACCTTGGCACAAGTGCCACTCCTCAGTTAAGAGCCAAGTTGTATTCATTTAAAGTTAAGAAAACCAACAGGAATTTTTCATACACTAAAGCTTGTCCAAACGCAGTCTTCAGTAACCTGATCCGTGGCACGTACCCATAGCACGGTGAGGTTCAGCGGTAGAGTACAACTCTTACACGAAAACAGACAAACAGTGGGTTTATATCAATTGCTTCTGTGCTGAAACAAAGCAGGAGCAGGATAAACTCCGTTGGTTCTGGGAAGACTTTATTCTAAAAGGTCTTTTTCTGTAGAAGATCCCTTTGCCCTGGCCTGTTTCTGTGGGACCCGAGACCAGGGGACAGGATTCCCCGACTCACGCCAAAGCCTGAACAACTAATTGGTTTATGTTGATCCTGGCTTGAAAGGTTACTGCTGAACAGCAAGAAAGGCAGTACAGGCAGCCTAGAATAAAGAGTGACAACATAAAATCTTAGCTCATGTATTCAATGACACAACTTCAGTTTAAGATCCCAGGATGAACTTACCGTAAGAATTAGTTCTTAAGTGTTGAATTTTCTTTAGCTATCAGAGCAAGAATGGTGTGTATACATATATTTAAAAGCTAATGCACTTTCCCTTGTATAAAAACAGTGGTATACATAATCCTTTCTATGGCCATTGGATTTCTTTCCTTCTATGCTGTAAATATGGATTATATTATGAAACACTATGAAATTTGTGGTGCAATACATTTTGGATCAAAACCCTAATCTTGATTTCTTTCTCTTTATAGTTCTGGTTATCTCCACTGGGATGCTATAGCTATTTAAAACAGAATTTTAAAGCATGAAACAAAACCACCCTCTGCCCAGGGTAAGAATGGCTGTGCCAGCCACGGAATTTCTCATAGGGAGTTAGGCCAGGAATGAGGCGGAGTGCTCCTGCCTCCGGAACTCGTCTCTCACCAGGGACAGCTGCTGCTGTGCTTCTGGCAGCTGATAAAAACAAAGGCTGAATGGAGCGGGGCCTCCCTGAGCAGCCGCTTCGCTCGGAGTACGCTCGTTTGTGCCAGAAGGAAGGCTCCCTCCTGGCAGGTGACCCTGCCGGGCTCACGGCGCGCTGCCAGCCGAGCCCCCGCGGGACGCCGTACACCCCAGCGCTCCTGCCGCGGGTGCTGTACCTGGTGGTGGAGACAGCAAGGGCTTGAGTTGTGTCCGCCTCTGTGGCCAAATCAAGGATAAAACATGTGCGTGCTGATTCAAAGAAAGCAGATCATTTTGCTATTAAGACCTTCAGAATGTGAGGATGCTCTAATACACAAGTGAGTTCTGAAGCATTTTCAGACTTTCTAGGATGGACAATAATATAAAAATCAAACCACGGGTGATTAGGCATTGTATTTAGTGCATCTTAGAAGCCTTAATTGGAACAGGTGAGCTTGGTCTCGCCCCAGAGCCAGCATAGTTGGGTTTGAGGACAAATTCTGTAAATAGTTGGGAGTTAAGAGCATCCAAAGGTGGCGCTTAGCTTAGAACCGGTATATCGCTGGCCTGCTTTTGAATAAGCGTCACACTTACTATTAAGCGAAAAATAAATTGCTTAACTCATGTGATCCAAGAACTTTACTGGTGCAGCAGGCACTTTACAATGAAACCAACCCCCCAGTCCAAGCAGTCCTTCGACTGTACGTACAAAGCGGCCATTCTAACACGTGCTTCTCCCCTAAGCTGTCAGGATCTTGCGCCTGCCAGGGGGACAGCTACCTCTGAAATAAGCAGCGCACACAGGATCCCTTATCACCACACTTCGATAAAGCAGCATCTGAAAAATACTGGTTTGCTTACAGTAATAGGAGGCAGGAGTGTGCCTTCTCTCTGCCTTTCAAAAAAGGGAGCAGGAGAATGTCTTGGCTCCTGTGTTTGATAGTCGGAGTACGCAGGAATATCTTTACTCTTCCCCCACCTTCAGGGTTGAAAGCATTCCCAGAGGAGGTCGCGGTAGTGTTTCAGCAGATCGCAATCTCTAATAAAGATGGAACAGTGTCATCTCAGCTGATTCCTTCCTTCTGAGTCCAAAACTGAGCATCGTCTTGGTTCAAGTTAATAGTCCTTTAAACAGTCTTTCTTGCTGTGAGAACTCTTACTATGGACCCAAGTCCACCTACTGCTAATGCCTGTGGGGATGGGAGAGAGGTGTTAGAGTCACCGCGTCACATGCAAAACCCATCTTAAACGAACAAACAATTACACATTCAATGTCAGACAAGTGTATGGCGCTTCCCCAAAAACTTCTCACACACAGGCACTTTGGGCTCTTCCGCCTCATTCCGCCCTTTTTTGCTCTCAAGTCTTTACAACTGTTAATTGGGGAAAATCTATTTGCTTTCTCTAGTACATGCAGGCATTAAACACTTCTAAAGTAATTTCATTTACGTTCTAAACTGTATCACGTTTCCTGCGTGGCCTCGCGGCTGGCGGGGTCGCTCAGTACAAAGCGGGCGGGTCCCAGCGCGCTCACGCAGCCCCCGGCCACAGCGCGACTGTCCGCGCTGGCTGCTACCCCTGGAGCGGGAAACACCGTCCTCGCGTTGTTCCACCTCTTGGTGCCTCTGCCCTGCTGGCGCCTTCACCCTCCTGCGGCCGCAAGGCCTATGTTCGCACACTGACTCCTCTCTGCTGCGTGTTCTTGGGCCAGCAGGTAAAAGGCTAACGGGGGAGCTCAGACCTGAACTCGGAGCCTTGCTTGGGCGGATCTTGGGAAGTTTGTGGCTCACTTCCCCTCTGTAAATACAGGCAAGAGTGATCTTTGGCTGAAATTATAGCAGTACAGCTATAGTAAGATTCTATAACTGTACCCCATGACGCAAGAGCCAAGGGACTGAAGGGCAGACAAAACCAAATACAGTCATTTACTAACCCATGTACCACTAAATCTGAGGGAAAATTACATTCTCCAAAATCTAACAAACCATCCTTTGGACCTAGAGAAGGATACCCGTGTTGCACGTCATCGACGACGTGGTGTTTCACCTCCCATATCCCTCAACGGGAAAGGAGGAAGGGCTCGCTTCAGTTTCATTTGCATCCCTCAGCATAAATAACTTATCCTTCTAAAGTCTAGAAGATGATGGATGTGATTATGAGAAAATAAAGCTGACAGCTTGAAATGAGGTGTGTTTGCATAGTTCCGATACAGCCCAGCGGGTGCTGCAGCGTACGAAGTGAGAACAACGACGAGCCGCCTCGCTCTCGTTAGGAAACATGAGAGCGAAGCGCCCGCTCGGAGCAGGACCTGCATGCGCTGTACTCGAGTGAGCGCTCCCGAGTTACCAGACCTGACACACACGGGGAGGGCAGATGGGTACTGCTACCGAGCAGCTGACTCCTCTCTGAGCAAGCCACACGTCGTACCGGTGGTGCCAAAAAGCAGCACGCAAGCAAGGCTTTAAACCCTGCCCAGCCTACTTCAGACCTGCCTCATTCCTTTCAAAGCAAAGAGGACGAGGTGCTTTACATGTGCCTACATGCTCTGCACTGTCACCTTTCCAGTCAGGGTGGTGTTGTGCAACGCCGCACGCCGGGAGCACCCACCCATGGTTACCCGAAAACAGCCTCCAGTGGGAACAACAGGGAAAAAAAAAAAGAAAAAAAAAAACAAGCAGAAACATGTTCTTTGCTGTAGTGAGAAACTCTGTCCTCCTCCCCTGTCAGGGTTCTGCAGAGCCAGTGACAGCTGCTAATGGCTGGACACGCTCCACGCAGGTTCTGCCTTTACGCGTCAGAGGAAAACACCCGACTTTGTGAAAGCTGCCACAGCGCGGGCGGTGCAGGGAGCGGCAGCGTTCCTAGCGATCAGTTTTCCTGGGAGGAGCACTGACAGCCCACGCTGCGGCTAAAACCCCTGCGGTTGGGGAAGACGTCCCTGGGGTTCCTGCCTGGGGCAGCTGCTTCGCGTCCCTCATCCCGGCATGGCGAGGGAACGTTCCGTGCGTCCTACCCTCTGCAACAGTCGCCTCACAGAATTGTGAGAAGACCCCTCCGGATCCCAGTGGAATCTTTCTGGAGGTCTCAAAAGCCTCTCCTGTGCAAAGCAAACAGTTTTGCTGAAGGTTGTTGCTGAGCTGTGGCGCGTGTGCGGGTAGCAGCGCTCAGCCGATGAAAGCGGCCAGACCTAAGCCAGCCTGAGCCCCCCTTGGCCGAATGCTCGGCTCCAAAGGAACGCTCCCAGCCACACCAACCACCCACATCTCCCTCCCGGCCCCTTCTCCTCGTTAGATGCAGAAGGCAGTGCGGTGCTTCCTCCGGTAGACGCTGCCTGCCACGAGCCTCACCTCTCCCCCCGGCCAAGGGGAAGCTTTGACGTACCGACAAAGGCTTAACAAGTCCAAGCTCAAAGAGACCAAAGGTAGAAGGAAATGCCAGTTACTGTGCTGTCGGGGACGAGCCCCCTGCTGTCACCGGCTTCTCTTGCGGGGGCTCTGGCGAAGGCACTGACAAGGACCCTGCGGAGCACAGCTGAGCCAAGAGCACCAAACACATACCTTTTCATGCCACTGAAGTAATATTGCACTGCTATTTTCTGTTGGCTTTTCAAATCCTTTATAAATGTACTTCATTAACAAGTCAACGCCATTTCTGTCTAAAGAATTCACCGCTTCTTCTATTTCACTGCTTTTAAAAGAGGTGAGGACTTTTAGCATGGTTCCCTGAGCCTGTTCCTGCAAAGACAAGGAAAGGAGGATAACGTGAGAAGCGGCCAAGCTGGCGATGACCCCAACGCTTGCGTTCGACCCGGCGCGCTGAGAGGACGCCGATGGCTGCCGTGTTTCTGTCACCAGGCGGGCGAGAGTGTTCCCACACCAGGTTTCAAGGAGCGAGGGGAAGGAAGGGGGCGAGGGGAAGGAAGGGGCAAACACCAGGGGATCGCCTGCGCGGGACACACGGCGTGTCGCTGGGCACCGGCGCCGGGTGGCCGCGTCTCGGGGGGGTCCCTGTGGCGCTTCAAAGCCCCCCGGTGTCCCACCGCCGAGCCCCCCACCCCGCCGAGCCAAGCCTCCCGCCCCGCTCACCTTGGCCGCCGCACCCCGGGCGCCCGGCGGGGAGCCGCGCAGGGCGGCGTGGAAGGCCCGCAGCGCCTCCCCTCTGCGGCGCGGGGTCAAGGACTCAAACGGCTCCGGTAGCGGCCCCAGTGCCGCCGACGGGGTGCGGGGGTTTTAAAAACGCGGCGGCTCCACGGGCCGCCCCCCGCCCCGCCACCGCCCCGCCCGCCCGCCCTGGCGAGTCCCACCGAGGTCCGGCCACGGGCGAGGCGGGAGGCGGCGGGGGGTGTCCCGGTCCCAGTCCCGCCCGCCCGGCCCCAAAGGATACTGCCTGAGCAGCGCCTCCACCTCGGGGCCGGCGTCGGGCTCGGCCGCCGCCGCCTCCTCGGGCTCCTCCACGAAGCGGTTCTCGTCATACTGGTCGATGTCGAGGCGGCGGAAGCGGGAGGACAGGGTGCTCCGCGCCATGCCGCCGCGCCGGGCCCGCCGCGCGCCCCCAGGACCGGCGCCGGAACCACCGCCCCGGAACCGGAACCACCGCCCCGGAAACCCCGCCCCGCGGAACCGGAAACACCGCACCGCCCCTAGGCTGGGCTCAGCTAGGCACGGCTTTATCAAACACACACGGCCTCTGAAAAAAACCAGAACGATGATTTTTAATGTACAAACGCAGCCGGTCGGACCGGAGCCCCGGACGCCGGCGCCAGCCGGGGCGGCCCTTCGGCCACTTTTATTTATATCCACTTAAAACACGCTACGACGGGGAGGGCTCGGTTCTGCCCCGCAGCCTGGGCCCGGCCTGGGGCGGCAGCGCGCGGCGCGGGGGACTTTGCTGCTGAAATTCCTCACCGAACACAAAACTGCACGAACAGCCCGGGACGGAGCCGCTTCCCGGGCATCGCCGAGGTTAAAGGGAAGAGGTTTCCTCTAAACCCAAAATATGTAAAAACGACATGCAGCAGTATGAATTTCAAGGACAAATTACAAATACCCTGAAATGAATCTAGGGCGGGGGAGTGGGGAAAAAAGGAACTCGCTACAGACACAATACACAATAAATTTAGATAATTTAAAAATAAAAAAGGCAAGAGGCAGCATTTCAGCAGCAAAGTGCTCAATAAAAAGTATATTGTAAAGGGGCAGTACAGGGGGAGAGGGAGGCAGCAGGCGGGGACAGGCCTCAGAGGAAATACGGTGTGGTTGTTCTAGGAGGAATTACACGTTCTGAATCTGGAACTGCACGGAATAACTTTGGTTCTCTCGTATTTACATCTTTAAAGACCATGATTGACGCAATATTTCCACAGCGGTAGCAGTAATTCGGAGCAGACCATACCGTTACCAATTTCTCATCGAACATGAATTTATAGCCTTCATGAACTAGCTGGTGCGCTCTGCAGATGAGTTTTAAGTTGTTGATGTGAACAAACTGTGAAGGAAAGAAATGGAGGGTCAGTTTTCCCTAAGCAGCCACACGCGGCAGCCGGCAGGGCAGCCCTGCGCAGCCACAGCCCTGACCCTGCGGAGGAGTCACGGAGAAGCTTTTTCACACAGTGCGCTGAGAAAAAAAAACTCCTTGGGTTTTGAGACTGAGCAGGGACAAACACCCATGAAATAGAGGTGACGGCTGCGATGGCCAAGCCCCTGCTGTCGGCAAGGCTCAGCTCTTCCTGCGCCTGCCGCCCCACGGCCACAGAGACAGCGCGTGGGACGAGCGCGGCTAGTTTGGGAAGGTCAGCGAGCGTCAGCCCTGAGACATCTGTGCGCTGCCTTCCAAAGTAACAAAAATTAACTCGAGAATGGTTAATAAAAATGGGGGTTTTTTCCTCCCAAATCCTTAGAAAAGCATTCTACACAAACCGTGGTAAGCCTCACTGCATTATACTTTTTCAAAGCAACACCAGTACCATCACATCTGGCAGTTGTATTTATGCTTTTAGGTTCAAATAGCTCATTTTTTCAAGCTGGCTCGAGCGAGCCTCCTCCTCCACCACGACTTACTCCCAGTGGTCTCACACAGAAAGTTCATCATCTAACAGCACCCTTGTCTATTCATCACTCGGGGAAATATGAAACTTGTAGCTGAACGCTCCAATTTACATCGTACCTGCAACGACCTTACGTCGCACACAATAGCATCATTACCTCATTTGTCACCTTTGCACCGAAGAGCCAGCCTGCTCCTCGCGGACTGATTGCCCACGTATCAACATCTTCTGGGTCAGACCAAACGAGGTCGCAGAAGGCGCCTTTGTGAGGAATTTCTTGATTACGTTCAATGGTTCGAATCTGATCGAGTGTCTTGATGTCTGGAGAGAGGCCGCCGTGCACACAGAGAATCTGCTCATCTATTAACTGGAGGAAAAAGAGACACACGTGCAAAAAACTCAGTATTTTAATCCAGCCCAGAATGCTACCGGCGCGACCCTTACAGGTCACTAACTCCAGCCGTCACATTTAGATAATCTACTTGTATTTTTGTAACGTGGTGTTTACACTTACAGCTGCTATTGTGAGCATGTCGAAGACTTTGGTACAGTATCTCCAAGCATTAGCATTTCCGTATTTGGTTTGGCACTCGTCTGTTAAACAGAGAAATTTTTTTCTTCTTAATGGGTCAGAAGCAATTCAGGCAATAAGGTCAGAGGTGAACACTCAGAGCAGAACTCAAAAGTCAGGTGTATAATAAAAACCCTATCAGGAGCACGGGTCGGCGGAAGCGCTCGGCTCTCCTGCTGGCCCGGCCCAGCTGCAGACGGGACCAGGGAACCTCTTGGACCTCGCTTACCGAGCAACGCAGTGCAGAGCGCACAGGGTCTGCTGCAACACACCCAGCGATGCTTCCGCTGCTGGCCATGGCTGGGAGCTGCCCCTTGGCTAGGCCAGCCCTGGCCTTAAATCAGCAAATTTCATGCAGGAGAATTGAGGCAGAAAGCGTGAACCAACCAGGGCTGGTGGAAGATATTCTCACCAGCAACGGGAGTTACAGCGGCTCTGTTTACAGCTACAGGAACGCGGCAACAAACCTGAGGGGCCGGTGCTTCTTAAGCAACCTGTGAAAGTTTATACTCGCTCCTGTTGACACATTATCCCAAAGAAAGTACGTCACAGACATTAATCTTTGCGGCCAGCGTTAAGATACTTTCCAGGATTTCCTGAGGTTTTATCAAAGCTTCACACAACAACAAAGAAGTCTCCAAGCAATTTAATTCCCTCTGTTTTTCAAACAGTTGATCTGTTGTTTATTTCTTGCCGGTGGCATTTTCCCAGACTCTCACTGTTGACAATAAATGGCTTCCACAGCAAACTCCATGCATGATACTGATTTTTAGTTGTACTGAAACTTAAGGGCCATTACAGTAACATCATGAGTTTGTGTCAAATCTCTCATTACCAGACCCCAAAGCACATTCTGTATAAATATGTGCTCCTTCTCGGTCTCTAAAATTGAATGTGGCACCAAAAAACAAACAGAAAACCCAGATGCTGGTGGTAAAAAGCAACAAGATGAGCACTAAAACATGTTCTACTTCACAAACACAATGATCACATTAACAAATTATAACACTCAAGTTCTGCTGAGCCCACTTCCCATCCAGTCCCAGGAAAGCCCCAGGTAAGTGCCGCATTCAGAACAGCTTTCCCGACGGAAAGACGCCATACTCGTTTATTACGCGTGAGCCCCCATTCAGAAATCATTTGGATAAAGACTTACCGTAAAATCCATACACTTGTGTTATCTGCCTGCTTTCATGATTGCCTCGTAACAGTGTGATACGATCAGGCCACTTAGCTTTTAGTGCAAGAAGGTAAGTGAAAGTCTCAAGGCTATAATAACCTCTATCTACAAAGTCACCCTGCAAGTCAAAAAAATATTCGTAAATGGACAGTCAAATGGAAAACTGCAAAGTGATACATCTGTTCTAAATTTCTCGCAGCGCATAATGAAAACTAATGGCAAAGTGAAGCCAGGACCTGCTGGGATCTACGAGAACATGTTCTTTGGCCACTGGGTGTTTCAGGTTTGAGCTGGCACACTGTCCTTAAGCCACCGCGCTCGTCCAGAGCTGCCCTGACACACAACCCGACGGACCCTCTGCACACTGCTCGCTGAGGCGGGATGCTGCTGCCCCACCGGCACAGCTCCGCTTGACAGGCATCGCACTCCTCCCTTCCTGTGTCACCTCATACCACGCAGCTCATACTTTATTCAGCAAAATAAAACCCGTACACAGTAACCAAACAGCAAAAGCAAATGCAACACTCACAGACAAGGTCTGAAACTCGGTGAGTGTATCAGGATTTAAACTTTAAGCTCCTTTTTTAAACACCTGCCAAGAGACGGGAGAACCCAGCATGCACATACCATGAAGATGTAGTTGGTGTCGGGGACCTGACCACCGGTCCTGAACAGCTCACAGAGGTCGTAGAACTGTGGAGGGAAGCCGATGCCTGAGGGCTGTGGCCACTGGTGGGCACCGGCCCCGGGGGCTGTGCTGTGCTGCGCAGCTCTGCGGGGCACGGCATGGTGCTGGGGGCTGCACCGGCTGGGCTGGGCCAGGCAGGTTTGGGGCTGGGTAAGACTGGACTGGGCTGGACCGTGCAGAACTGGGCTAGACTAGAACGGGCAGGGCTGGACTGAACTGGGCAGGGCTAGACTGGGGCTGGGCTGGGTCAGCGGTCCAGTGCAGCCCGACGACGGGGCCGCCCGCCCGTTACCTGCCCGTGGATGTCCCCGCAGACGGTGACGGGCGTGGAGACGGGCTGGACGTTGGACTCCTCCAGCAGCAGGTCGCACACGTAGTCGCAGAGGCGCTGCGGGAGAAGAGCGGGTGGGTACCAGCCCCGACCCCCCGACCCCCGCCCCGACCCCCCGTCCCGCCCCGGCCCCCGCCCCGCGGGCCGCGGCCGCACCTTGAGGTCGTTCTCGGGCAGGTACTTGCAGAGCCGCGCGATCTCGACGTACTTGTCCAGGTCCAGCGGCGCCATCTTGGGACGGCGGCTCGGGGCCGGAAGCGGAGCCCGGCACTTCCGGGGAGCGGCGCGGGCCGCCGACGCCAGCGGAAGCCGGGGGCACTTCCGGCGGGGGCGGGCCGGAAGACGGCAGCCGCCGCTTCCGCCCGGTGCCCGCGCCCCGCCCCGCCATGGGGCCGCCGGCGCTGCCGCTGCTGGGTCCGGGGCACCGCCCGCGGCCGGGCAAGTGGTGAGTGGGACGGGACGGGACGGGACGGGACCGGACCGGACCGGACCGGACCCGACCCGACCCCTCCCGGCTCCGTCACGGCTGAGCCCCCCACACCCCCTGCCGCTTCCCGCAGGTACCGGCTGTCGCCGCGCGGTGACCGGCCCCGCGGGCGCGTGGGCCACGGCTGCCTCTTCCTGCCGGGCGGCGGTACCGGCCGCGTCCTTCTGCTGGGCGGCGCCGACCCCGCCGGCGCCTTCGCGGACGCCCACTTCGTGGAGCTGGGTGAGGGCCGGGCGGGGGGAGCGGGGGGAGCGGGGAGCCGCCGGGCCGTCGCCGACCGCTCCCCCCGTGCCCGCAGGCGAGCTCCGCTGGGCCCCGGCCGGCTGGAGCGGGCTGCGGCCCCGCTACGAACATGCCACCTTCCTGCCCGCCGCCGCCCCTCCGCGCCTCTGGGTGTTCGGCGGCGCCCACCCGGCGGGGAACCGGAGCTGCGTCCAGGTGCTGGACCCGGGTGAGTGTCCGAGGACCCGCCCGCCCCGGAGGCTGCCCGGAGGGCGGCCCCGTCGCTTGGGGCTCCCCGCAAGTTCGGTCTTGGCGCTCGCCCCACCGTGTCCCGGGGAGCGGGTGCGAAGCCGGCTCCAGGATCCGTGGGGGACGTGGGCACACGGGACAGGACAGCCCAAAGCCGCTGCCAGCTCCGTTGCCGTGGCCATCCCTGGGCAGGGGAGCAGAGCGTGTTTTCTGTACCACGGTGATTACTTTGTTATTCAAATGTCTTAATTAGAAATAGGAACCTGGGAGACCCCTGAAGTCCGTGGTGTTCAGCCGCTGCCTAGGACGTTCCACACATCCTCAGCAGCCGTAGGAGACTGTCTGTATGTGTTTGGAGGGGGAGAACAAGGAGCAGAACCCGTTACGGACCAGCGGCTTCACGTGTTTGACACAGGTATCTCGGGGGCGTCAAGGGCTCTTACGCCCAATGAAGGGATCCATCCTCTGTTGAACGGGAACTCTGCGTTTCAGATTCACTCAGAGGTGTGGAAATGTGGGGCCCCTGCTTTGGCTACAAGTCTAAATGGATTGGTGGATGTTCCTCGCTGCTGACACGCACTTATCTTTATGTAGTTACTCAGAATTTGGGCCAAAACAGCAGCATAAAGGGCCTGGGGTGAGGAATGCTGTGGGAGATGGGAGTGGTTTGTCACAGCTGCCCACCAGCTGACTCCTTTCCATGGCAGCATCATCTTGTGCCGCTCGTGTCCTGACAGCGTTGTCTGTTCATTCTTACGGCCCTGCATGCCACAGAAGGGGTTTGCCTCCAGTTCGAATGAATCTGTCCTGCTGCTGGGTGACCCAGACAGCACACAGAGCTCTGTCAGGGGCTCGCCTGCGCTTTATCCTACGGCATTAACTCTTCTCTGATCCCACGGGAGGTGCCTCCTCAGGAAGCCTCAGCGGGGTGCCGGGATCACCGGTTCATAGAGCTTTGAGAGCTTTCTCCCTAATGCACTTGTCCTCCTGGTTTTAGCCACCTTGACCTGGTCCCAGCCAGACACTCGTGGTGATCCCCCCTCTCCTCGGCATGGGCATGTCATGGTTGCAGTCGGGACCAAACTCCTCATACATGGAGGTTTAGCTGGTGATATTTTTTACAATGATCTGTTCTGCATTGATATAAGTAAGTACGGATATAGGTACCGCAGAGCGATAGCTGCTGTGTGATGTGTTTTGACTCTGGGGTACCTTTTTTCTAAAAGATCAGTTCTTACGTTCTTAAAAATATTACTGTATTTGTTTAAAACAACAAAACTTGTGGGTTTCTTTTAAACCATAACTGTAGACATGTTCTTTTCCTCCCAACAGATGACATGACGTGGGTTAAGATAGCAGCCACCGGCGATGTCCCAGGAGGACGGGCATCCCACTCATCGGCTGTGTTTAAAGACCACTTGTATATCTTTGGCGGAATAGGTCCGGACGGGACACTAGATACGACGTACAGGTACCACACAGGTAGGGAGACTTATCTCGGCTGCGTCACGGTACATGCCTGGCTGTCGGGAGATGCGTTGTCCCCTCAGCTCCTGGGCTTCACCCTGCTGGCAGTCAGTGTCATTGCGCCGGAGTTACACCGGCACAAGGCTGAATGCTGAAACGCTCATCAGTGTTGAAAACTAGCCCGGTGAATGATGTCACTGTCCCAGCACACTTTTTAAGCCTGTGAAGCTACATTTGAAGATGTTAACATGTATCTTTGCACTGCAGAGAAGCAGCAGTGGGTGCTCCTGCAGTTCGATTCCCCCCTGCCCGCGGGGAGGCTGGACCACGCCATGTGCGTCATTCCCTGGCGGGTTGGCAGGAGCAGAGAGAGCGGAGGTGTCACCAGGGAGGAGTCAACCGAGTCGGGGGGTGACAAAGCCGGCCCCCTCCAGAAGAGTGAAGGGGAGGAGGAGGGTGCTGAAGACACCATTGTGCACCTACTGTTAATATTTGGTGGGATGGACATGCAGGGGGAAATATACAGGGACTGCCTCGTCAGCCTGATCGAGTAGCAGAGCTGCGGTCCTGCACAGCACCAGCCTTTTTGACTCAGTTTTTATAGTGCTGTCAGATTAAGTTAATTCTTTTTTTCCAATAAAGAAATTCTTACCCCCAAACAGATGGCACTGTGCTATGGCACCCCGCTGCAGTGTGGGTGCTGTGCGTACGCAGTCCTGCTGACAGTGGGTGCAGCGTTCCCGGGGAGGGGGCTGTGCTGCAGAGCAGCTTCGGCCCTGACACGTGAGCGCAGGCTGCTGGAGCATGAGCACCTGCAAGGATTTAGTCTGTCTCAGGACAGCTTTCTGCGGGGAGACGCTCACATAGCTGGCTACAGAAACACTTCTAGCTGCCAAGCCAGTGTTACCTGGAAACAGCCTTTGGGAGGATGATTGGAGTTGTAGCATTCACTATTTTGAAAAATGAGTGAATGAAAATCGAGGTGGGGGGGGGAACAAACACAAAAAACATGGAGTCACAGACTGCGGGGGCTGGAAGGGCCCTCTGGAGCTCATCCCGTCCCACCCCCTGCGTGAGCAGGCACACCCAGAGCAGGGGCACAGGGCCGCGTCCAGGCGGGGGGTGAATGTCTCCAGGGAAGGGACCCCACAGCCTCTCTGGGCAGCCTGTGCCCCTGCTCTGGCACCCGCACAGCAAAGGGGTTTGTCCTCATGTTCAGGTGGAACTTCCCGTGTTCCAACTTGTGCCTGTTGCCCCTTGGCCTGTTGTTGGGCACCACTGAAAAGAGTCTGGTCCCATCCTCCTGACACCCACCCTTCAGATATTTATAAGCATTGATAAGGTCCCCCCTCAGCCTTCCCTTCTCCACGCTGAACAGACCCAGGTCTTTCAGCCTTTCCTCATAAGGGAGATGCTCCAGCCCCTGGTCACCTTGGTAGCTCTCAGCTGGACTCACTTAAGCAGTTCCGTGTCCTACCTGAACTGGAGGGCACAAACTGTTCCCCTACACCAGGGTAAAGGGGAAGTACTAAGTGGTTTTAAGGTGGTTATTAGAGCAGGCACCACAAAAGCTCCTTCTGTGCTCAGCTCAGTTTATCTAATCCCAAGATTGGACAAGGGGCATGGCTAAATCACCTGAGTGCCAGTTAGGCTTTTTTACAGAACACTTAAGGTTTAGACTAGTTTTCAGGCTCCAGAAAACTGGTCTGTTGTCTCATGTGAGACTAATAAAGCTCCTAAAAATAGTTTTACAAGCACAGGAAGTGGTACTTGTAGTTAAGCAAGGCTGCTTTTGCATCATCACCAGTGCAGGCAGCTCTGCTGCAGCAAGCAGTGCCCAGGCTCTCGCAGAGCCACACGAGCGAGTAGAGCACACACCCTTCAGCGGTGTTTGAGGCTGACTAACCCCCTTCCTTGTGACAGTCCGTTACACCATGAGCCTCACCACAGTTCTAACCACACTTCAGCAGGGGGGTGTAGTGCTTGTCAGGAGTTCCCACGTGACTGAGGGTGAGAGATGCCCAGCTTATGGAGCTGTTTGCACCACCGCTCCCCATTGCACGAGGGGTGCATGTGCCTGTCAGCACCAACAGCCAGAGACCACCTTCCCTCAGCAAGGCTCACTGGCACCAGTGGCAGCCCCAGGGCAGGGAAAAGCTCGCGGTCTGCAAAGCCCTCAGTGCCAGCACCGTTACAGCTTTCAAACCCCTCAGGATGTCCCTGTGCAGCCCTTCCCACACTAGGAAAACCCAGGGCTCCCTTCCCCAGCAGCCAGGGGGCAGCCAGGCCTGGGGAGGCATGCAGCTCACCAGAGGGCAGGGCTGTTCCCTTCACACGTGGAAGGCTGACCTCAGAGGGGTACCATACCACTGGTCGCTCCAACTCCTTCCACATGGGCCTAAGCCTAGTTAGAACTAGTGCTGCAACTGGGTAATGGGAAACAAAGCTAGAACAAAGTCCAGTGTAAATAACAAATTTATTGTGGTCACTTCAGGTAGAAAAGTTCTACACCAAATCCACATGACCGAGTTGTTAAATAGCACACTTCCACTGCCAGTACTTCTAAACCCCTTTCGCATTTACAGTCCCCCCCACTACCCTTCCCTCCCCAGACATCGAGCAACTGCTAACGAAAAGCAGCATACAGCCACGTCGGGCTAGCGTTTCCAGCTCCACTCACGAGTGAAGATTCAAAGTTACATTCCAAATTAAGAGTTCAATATTTTAAACAAGTGTTCCTGAGTCCAATATATACACACACACCATCCGGAGATGCCAGTATCTACAATTCATCCTTCTCTGCTGCTTCCTCTTCCCCGGGGGGAGGGCCCGCGCTGCCATAGAGCTTGCTAACTATTGGCTGAACAACTTCCTCCAGCTCCTTCTTTTTCGCTTTGAAGTCTTCGATGTCCGCATCCTGATGGCTTTCAAGCCACTCAATCTTTTCCTCTACTGCTTTCTCTATTGTTTCTTTGTCTTCAGATGACAGTTTGCCACCCAGCTTCTCCTTGTCCCCAATCTGATTCTTCAGAGAATAGGCGTAGCTTTCCAGCTCATTCCGGGCATCAATGCGTTCTTTAAGCTTCTTGTCTTCCTCGGCAAACTTCTCAGCATCATTAACCATCCTCTCAATCTCTTCTGGCGTCAGCCGATTCTGATCGTTTGTAATCGTGATCTTGTTTTTGTTCCCAGTGCCCTTGTCTTCAGCTGTGACGCGGAGGATTCCGTTCACATCTATTTCAAAGGTAACTTCAATCTGGGGGACGCCACGAGGGGCTGGAGGGATTCCAGTGAGATCGAAAGTTCCCAGGAGGTGATTATCCTTGGTGAGGGGACGCTCACCTGCAAGACAATTAGATAAGGTTCCTTTCTTCCCCAGATGTGGTTTGTACTTTGTAGAAACACGAGCTACACACTTTTACAAAGTAAGGTTTTCATTTCAACCTGACATCTGTCCAAGCACCTCCTGCAGCATCACCTCTTGCCAAGGAGCCCTTTGGAACAGAGCCAGGAGAAAACACACACTTGAAAAAGATCTAAGCAGCAGCTTTTGATGCAGGTCAAGAAGCCTGATAAGAGCTGCTTCAGAGAGCTGGCACTGTTACCAAGCCCTTCTCCATACAGAGACACCTGCAACTGTCCGGAAACACCTACAGCCTTTGCGTAAGGCAGTGGCAAGTATTAAAGCCCTACAGATTCCAGCTGCCAGCCTGGACCTCCACAGGGTACGCTTACCTTCATAGACCTTGATCGTCACAGTTGGCTGATTGTCAGAAGCTGTGGAGAAGATCTGAGACTTCTTTGTGGGAACAACAGTGTTTCTTGGGATCAGTTTAGTCATTACACCTCCGACGGTCTCAATGCCAAGTGTCAGAGGACAGACATCGAGCAACACCAAGTCACCTGTAACAGATCAAGGGCAAGACTGACATGACTTCAGCCTGAAAGAACACAGCATCTCATCACTGCCAACAGGATCCTCAGGTCTCAGAGGCACAGGACTTCTAAAGGATGGGAAAAGAAGTGCTACTACACTTGTCAATAACTAATACCCACTAGTCAGAGTCAGTGCTCTCAAACTGAGAGTGAAGGTGTCATTACCTGTGTCTTGGTCCCCAGAGAGAACGCCAGCCTGGACAGCTGCCCCATAGGCTACAGCCTCATCCGGGTTAATGCCACGAGAAGGCTCCTTCCCATTGAAGAACTCCTTAACCAGCTGCTGTATTTTGGGAATGCGAGTAGACCCACCAACAAGAACAATCTCATCGATGTCAGACTTCTTCAGGTCAGAATCTTCCAGGACTTTCTGAACAGGCTTCATTGTTGAACGGAACAGGTCCTAGAAGACCAAGAAGGCCCAGGACTGTAAGACTGTATTCCCACATGCCCAGCCTCTGAATTACATGGCTGTAGGGGACAAAGGGCAACCTCCATTGAGGAGGAACTGCCTTATGACCAGCCTTGATGAGACCTCAGCTGCCACTAACACACACACAGCCCCAGCTACCCCAGCAATGAGCAGCTGCCTGCTTTGCGGTGCAAGCACAAAGTTATTTATACCCCACGGGGCAGCACCACAGCGTGATACGCTGCTTGCCCACAAGTCTCCAATCTAGAGCCGAGGCAATGTAACTCTACCTTTCTGAACTTACCATGTTCAGCTCCTCAAACTTGGCACGAGTAAGTGTCTCCGAGAAATCCTCTCCTTCAAAGAAGGATTCTATTTCAATTCTAGCCTGGTGCTGAGATGACAAGGCTCGCTTTGCTTTCTCCACTTCCCGTCTTAGCTTCTGCACAGCTCTGTTATCCTTCCTAACATCTTTCCCAGTTTTCTTCTTGTAGAGCTTTATGAAGTGCTCCATAACACGTTGGTCAAAGTCTTCCCCACCCAGGTGCGTGTCGCCATTAGTAGCCACAACTTCAAAGACTCCATTGTCAATTGTGAGGAGGGAGACATCAAAAGTTCCACCACCCAAGTCGAACACGAGGATGTTCTTCTCACCCTCTCTCTTGTCCAATCCATAAGCAATGGCAGCAGCCGTTCTGTAACAGAGACCAGCCTGTTCAGAAAACTGGGACTGCCACCCCACACCTCCCCAGCGGGCAGGAAAGGTTAGGCTACTTACGGCTCATTAATAATTCTCATCACATTCAACCCAGCAATTGTCCCAGCATCTTTTGTAGCCTGACGCTGAGCATCATTAAAGTAGGCTGGCACAGTAACAACAGCATGGGTAACCTGCATAAGGGGTAGGAAATACAATTTTGTTACAGAAAAAAAGCACATAGCTTGTAAATAACCATAGCAACACTGGTAACAAGTATGCCATTGTTCTTTACAGAGAAGTTAAAAACCCACCATCAGCTGAGCCCATTCAGCTGGGCTGCCTAAGGGGCCAGCAGCACTGCAAAGGGTGTAGGACTGCAAGGCTAGCCCACACATTCAGGCCACCCATCTTTAGTTTTGTAAAGCTGCTGCTTTACATTCTCACTAGTAGCACTCATGAACTTACTTTCTTGCCTAAGTAAGCCTCTGCTGTCTCCTTCATCTTTGTCAGGACCATAGCAGAAATTTCTTCAGGAGCAAATGTTTTTGTCTGTCCACCTCCAACATCGACTTGAATATGGGGCTTGGCTTTCTTTTCAACAACCTGAGAAGAACAACATATACTGTCTTTTTCCAACAGTTAACAGAATTATGCCCACTTATCTCAGTGTTTCTTTCTCTCTTAAGATTAAGCAAGCCTCTGTAAGAGACACAAGGTGAACACTAGGTCACACAAAGAACTGTTGCCTATACACCACAGCACCCTAGCCCTCCGCAGGGTTGCTCTAAAGGGTGCCATGATGCAGCAGCCTCTCAGAAAGGCCTTCTGCCTTTCCCAGAGAAGAGGAAGGCAGACAGCACCTGCAGCCCACTCCACTGAGCAGACACGCAGGCCCCCCCCGCCGCCCAGCCCTCTGCACTCAGGGCCCACCTTGAAGGGCAGGTACTTGATGTCCTGCTGCACGGAAGGGTCGTTCCAGGTGCGGCCGATGAGCCGCTTGGCATCGAACACCGTGTTCTCGGGGTTGGACGTAAGCTGGTTCTTGGCAGCATCCCCGATCAAGCGCTCCCCCTCGGGCGTGAACGCCACGTAGGACGGCGTGATGCGGTTACCCTGGTCGTTGGCGATGATTTCCACGCGGCCATTCTTGAAAACGCCCACGCTGCGGGGCAGCGGAGCATTCAGGCGGCGCTGGGGCCCACACCCCCGTTTCCGCTCCTCCCTCCACCCCCCTCCCCGGGCCCCACAGACCGCTTCCCCAAACACACCCCCCGCCACCCGGGGGCCCACGGGCCCAGCCCCACCACCAGTACCCGGGGGCCCACGGACCCAGCCGCCCCCATCCCGGAGGCCCACGGGCCCAGCCGCCCCCCCTCCCCACGCACCAGGAGTAGGTGGTGCCGAGGTCGATGCCCACCACCGTGCCCACGTCCTCCTTTTTCTCCTCGTCCTCCGCTCGCGCGGCGCCCAGCAGCAGCAGCGCCAACAGGAGGTGCTTCATGCCGACCGCTCGCCCGCGCCGCCCTGCCGAGAAACCGCCCGTCACAAAATGGAGGCGCCACGTGCGCGGCCGCCGCCCGCCCCCTCCACACCAGACCCCCCGCCACGTCCCGCATCGCCGGTCCGGCCCTTACCGCTGCCGTTACGCTGCGACAAGGACCGCTCCGCGCCCCCCCAAACTGCTGCTGAGCACCCAGGCCGCGCCGCCCGCCCTTATATACCTTCCGTTACTCCTTCGTGGAGGCTCGCCATTGGCTGAGGAGCCCTCGCTGGAGCCTCTCCATTGGTTGGCTGCTACTAAGCTGGCCTTCCTCCATTGGTGAGAATCAGGCGGTCCCTCTGACATGCCTGGCGCGCCCCGCTCCGGCCACTCCATTGGTTCACCCTGCCGGCGTCGCGGACCTATCAACAGAGAAGCGTGAGCCAAGCGGAGCCATCCCATTGGCTGGGGGCGGCCGTCATGGCGAGGGCAGGGTAGGCGCCGGGGGGACGTTCTGGAAGTTTCCATGGTTACCGACCCCGGCCGGGCTGGGACCCGCCATGGTGGCGGTTTGGCCATGGCGCCCCGTCACCCCGCCCGCCTCGGGGCGCCCCGGCTTCGCAGCGTCCCCGGCCCCCCGGAGGGAGGTGCGGTGAGGCGGGGACCGTGCGGCGGCCCCGGGGCTGGGCCCTGGCGGGGCGGACACGGGCCTCGGCAGACGAGCGGGGCCTGGCCCAGCTGGGCCGTCTGAGCCCGCGGGGAGGGCCCATCAGTCAGCCCCGGCCCCGAGCGGCCCCGGGCGCCGAGCAGCCCCGGCCCTGAGCAGCCACGCAGGCGCTGGGCACAAGTGGTAACATGGGCGGCCAGCCCTGAGGAGACGCAGGTGTCTGCACAGGCGCCTCAGGATGTGGCCCCCACCCAAGGCCTGTTGTTGGGCAAGCGCCCGGTGCTTCGCGCCAGCCCCAGCCAGGGAGCAGGCAGGTCTCAGGGGAGGCCCTCACCTCCTGAACCGTGATGTCACCATGTGGTCACTCAGATGTAACTTGCTACAGTGTTACATCAGCCCTGTGGCTGCTTGGGGTGGGAAACTTCACGGGAAGGTGATGGCACAGTCCTTAGGAGTATTGATCCACCCAGATCGTCCCTGTGTTAGGTAGGGAACTGGCCTGGGGCATCTCTGTCAGCCACTGGCTTATGCGCCTGCACATCATGCATATCTATGTTATCTACCTGCTTATATTTAAAATTGCATTTTAGTGTAAAAGTTACAACTACAGAACTCCAGATTAAAATGAACATTTTGCGTGATTAAGGAGCAACATAAGTTGAGAAACCAAAAGCTGTTCATTCATCTTTGGTTCTAGAGAGTGTCCAGAGGAGGGCCATGAAGTTTGTGAAAGATTTAGAGGGGAAGCCGTGCAAGGAGTGGCTGAAGTCCCTTGGTTTGTTCAGCCTGGAGAGGAGGAGGCTGAGGGCAGCCCTCATGCTGCTCTGCAGCTCCCTCCCAAGGGGAGGAGGGGGGGCAGGGCTGGTCTCTGCTCTCTGGTGACCAACGCCAGGACCCGAGGGAACGGCAGGGAGATGTGCCGGGGGAGGGTTAGGCTGGGCATTAGGAGAAGGTTCTTCCCCCAGAGGGTGGTAGAGCCCTGGAAGAGGCTCCCCAGGGAGGCATCACGGCACCAGCCTGGTGATATTCCAGAAGCACTTGGCCAAGGCTCTCAGAGACCTGATGTGAATTTGGGGTTGTCCTGTGCAGGGACAGGAGTTGGACTCAATGATCCTTGTGGGTCCCTTCCAGCTCAGGGCATTCTATGATTCTATGATACGAGGTCTGAAATCTAACAAAAATAATTCCAGGAAATTGCCATATAAAAAAAGCAGTTGCAAACCAAGAGGGACACCGCTGTCTTCAGGCAGCATTCTGGGAGTGTGACTTTTAAATAAAAGTTACTTCTTGTGCCAGCCGGGCCTGGCCCAGCTGCCAGGATTTCTTACCATTATGAAGTGAGACCTTGTCAAAAGACTTTGTTGGTATTCAACACACACCTGGACATGCCTTTTTTATCTTGATAATGTTTTTTCTAGTTTGAAGTATATTTTATGTCCTTTGTATCTCTTTATGGTTCTCATTTTTTAAATTAATTGTATCTGCATTGCACTCACATTGATGTGGTTTTCTCCTTTTAAAAATCCTGAGGTGTCTGATGGAAATGACTGAGCTTAGTCCTTGGAAGGGAGTTTACCTCCTACTGTAGCAATATGTCCTGAGACCTGTAAATAATGTATGCATTTTATTTATTCTTAGGAAACTTTGTGCAGATGGGGGGGGGTGTAGTTTCATACTTCTACGCCCTGGGCTTGTTTTTCTCAGTTCTCCAGGGGGAGTGCTGTGGTAAATACAGCCGACGTTCTGCATTACTGTTGGGAGTACAGCGTGACTGCTGGCTGTATGGTACCAGGCGTAGCAGTTTGCTGGTGCGTTGTGTGTTTGGGCTTGATGAACCTTCTTTTGTTCTATTTCAGTTTGCCATAGTTGTCTCAAAAATGTTATTTGGATATTAAAAATTCAATTACATAAGACATTCTCTTTTGTCAGAGAAGAGAATTCAGGGCAGTAACTGTGTCAGTTAAGAAAAAGGCAGAGATAGCACATTTTGGAGAGTGAGAGGTACAAAGTGTAAATGTTTGGCTTTTTTTTGAGTTGCCACTTGGGAAGAGCTTTGCAGATAACTTGGGCATAAAAAGCAAGCGGCAGTGGTGGCCCTCGAAGCATCCTTTTCCCACTGAAATCGCCATCAAGCCCAGATGCCGTGCCCTTCTTCACCAAGTGCCTGGGAACTCGCCTATCCTGGGGGGCTAGCGGCACCGGGTGACGTTTGGAGCCTCAGCCGATGCCTAACGCTGCAGGCTGTGACTAGGCATCCCTCGCCAACGGAGCTGTGCAGACCGAGGCTGCAAATGGTACTTACAACGGTCTTTTTTTTTCCCCCTTGGACAACAGGCTTCTTAAATCATCTGTTGGGACAAATACTGATGTAATAAATTATGTTCTGCTATTCAGTTTGCCCTGGTATTTCTACAGGGCATAATATTTGGCTTAAGCGTGTTACGAGGAGCAGTCACACGCGGTGTTGGACTCTGTCCCCGTCCCTGCAGATCACTCGCGCTGTGACCTTAGCGCCTTCTTCCGTCAGCCTGAGCCTCTCGTTTTCGGCTGTGCGGTTCTCCCAAGCCCCACCACCTGTCAGCGATGGCTGTACATTTCCCGAGAATCTCGAAAAGAGGGGCAAAGTGAAATTTATTCTGTGGCTGTGTTGCGTTAATCATGTCTTAGGTCAAAGTTACTTACGATGAAGCAATCGCTGTTTTCTAGGCTGGATTGCTCCACACGGAGCCGTTCTGTTGCGCCTGGCGTAGCTGCCTGTTAACAACTTTCGCCGGGCTTTTTGACCGGAACGGCCGGCGTTTTGGGGTCTTACTGCTCGTAAAGCACCTGGGGATGACACGCGGCGTATACATGAATCGCTCTTCCCTCCAGGCTCCCCCCTCGCAGCCAGTCCCCCCGAAAACGGGCGGGCGGGCACGGGCTAAATGAAGAAAGGCGCTATTTAAAACTAAAACACACCGGCGGGGGGGCATCGTCGCCGCGGGGCGGGGCAGGCCGGGCCGGCGGCGGCGGGGCTCGGCCCCCAGCGCGGCCGAGGGACTACATGTCCCAGGAGCGCGGCCGGCGCTCCCGCCCGCCGCCTGCGCAGTGCCGCGCCGCGCCGCGCCTGCCTCGGGGCCGCAGCGGGAGCCGGGCGGCGGCGGGCCGGGGCGCTGGCCGGGCCGGGACGCGCTCGCACCCCCCTCCCCGCTCCTCCGCGGCACCGCTCGGCGCCGTGCCCCCGCCCCGCCACCGCGCTGCTCCCAGGAGGAGGAGGAGGAGGAGGAGGAGGAGGAGGAGGGCGGCCGGCGGGGAGGAAGGCGAGGCCGGGCCGGGGCCTGACCGAACCCTCTGGTTCTTCAGGGAAGCGAGGGGGCAGGCGGGAGGTGCGGCGGGGGCAGCGCTCCGGGGGACCGAGCCGAGGGCAGGTAGGCTGCGTGTGTGGGTCTCCGACCCCGCGGAGGGCGCTTTGCCCGGGGCCCGGCGCGGGGGGCAGAGGCGCGGGGTCTGCGGGGGGAAGGCTGTGACCCGGCGCCAGCCACGTTGGCCCCACGCTTTCCCCCAGCGCTCGTCTGTGCCTTTTCTGGCTCCGCCAGCCGGCCCCGGCCGCAGCCAGCCCTACCTGCCGTGTCAGCGCCTCCGAACCTGCGGTTCTTGAGGTTTGCGGAGGTCTTCGGGGAGGCGAAGGACTCGGCGGCCGGGGCCCTGCTCTGCTCGCCGCCGCCGTGGGAGCGGGCAGCGAGTCGCTCCCGGGGCCGCTCGGCGCGAGCGTCGCTACCGTCTCGCCTTTATGGCTTTTGTCTTATGCAGGTCTAAAACCCATAACTTGACGAGTATCGTAACTTCCCTTTTTCGCTACTAACAGACCCTCGACGCCGAAGAACTTGGCCGATCTGTCTTTTTTTCTTGCAAAGTCATGATACTGTCCTCCGAAGGAAGAGAGCCATTGCGATTAAGCGCTCCAGCCGAGCATGTGACACTACGCTTAGCGATAGGTAGAGTGCTGTTTTGGGAACGATGCGGTTGACTAACAAGTAGAAACTGCAGTTTGAAGGTGTTGGGGGGGAAACGGCACGGACAGTATGCGAAATCTGAAATACTGCGCTTCTATAAAAGCAGCAGGATGGCGGTTTTAGGGAGCGGACTTATACACCGCTGCCGCCAAAATATTGCGGATGCTCCACACGAGGATTTTGGTGTGAGATTTGTCAGGTCCTGGAGAATATACTCGGTCATTAGTAGGAGCTACCCTTTGTGGTGGACGGCGGACGGGACGTTTCCCGGGGAGGGAGGGAGCTGCCCTCGAGAGAAGGGGCTGGGAGCAGGTCGTTTTTGCTAGTTTGAGCGGCTTTGAGTTCTGCACTTCTGACTAAAAGTGGATTAGTGTGACCCCTTATGCAAGGGGAACTCCTCTTTCTGGCATCACAACCGACCCGAGTAGATTTTAGCATGGTTATAGGCATTTCTTGATTTTATGCAACACAGTAATACAGTAATTGATCCTTCAGTAGCCGGCTGATCCTGTGCATTACTGATAAGTTCTGTTAAGGGGCGTGAGAAATGACGTGCTCCTTGCACACAAACCTTACTGGATAGACAGCATGTTTAGTGCGAGCTACAGAGCAGCCAATGGGCAGAAACAAACTTGAGGTATGAGTTTCCTATTAATATTGATTAGATAGTTGAACTCTAGCAAACTGAAATGCATTTTGTGTGTTGTATGCGTGTTTTGAGATGGTGGGTATTGTAACGTGAGAGTTCAGCAGATAACTCCTAGGTCATGGTGAGATATCTTACTGAAGAATGGATATTTTTTTTAGCTCAACTTGGGAGGTAGGCTGTTAGCTTATATAAAGAAGTAAGGCTTGTTAGTTATTCCTATAAATATTAATGAAGAAAGAGGTACTTCATCTGGGGTGAATTAGCATAGAAGCTATTCAAGCTTGCTTAGGAATTATTTTTCAGTAAGACGGAGTGATTTCAGGTTTGCCTTGCCCTGCCCTGCCTATGTTAGATCTGCCCAAACTTGCTTTGGAAGCAGTCCTTGCTTTGGAGCCTTGCATAGCAAGGCTCAGGAGGAGCAAATAACCCTGAGCAGGAAACCCTGGAGAAGGAAGAAGAATCTGGTGTACTAGCAGCATTTACTACTTTGCTTAATCTCTTTTCTGCCAGCCAAATTGCAGAAATACTCACAGAGATGTCGCTTGTTCCTGTATGCTGCAGTACAAAACCACGTGCTTTGTAAGTTGGAGTTGGGTACCTAAAGATTAAATGCAGTGTTTTCCAGGACTTTTAAAGGTAGGGAGCAACCTATGTCCTTCGTTCATCAAAGGCATAGACTGTGTTGGGCTCTGAACAAACTTACGTCACGCTGACAGCCGGGCAAAACATCCTAGGTGCTGTCGGGCCTTGCACTCTTTGTGGCTGGTACAGTGGAGCATTGTGAAGTGAAATTGTTTGAATTGTTGTGCTAAGTTCTCTTACCGCGTCACAGCCTCTAGTAGGTTACTAAGTGGTCTTGAAGTAACTGACAGAAAATTGAAGTGTTTTTATATCTGAATGAAATTGCAAGGATTGAAAAATAATTTGCACATAGCAGGAGCTGTTTAGTATCTGTCTCTTCAGCCACAGCAGAGTGTTGGATATCTAAATTTTCTAAACTGCCTTCTTTATAAAATTGCGTACAGACATCTGTTATTTCAAAGTGTGGTGCGTGGTGGTCATAAACCAGGTAACTGGATAATTATGGACACCTTTTTGTTTATGAGAAACCAATACGGTAATCGGACAAACGGCGTTCTGGAATTAGTACCAGCTGAAGCTGCCGCCGCTCGCTCTGCTCTAACGCTGCCTTCTGTGGTGTGTTACCAAATACGTAAGTGTGGCTAATTGCTTCTAAAGCTGTTGTCCCCAGTGCTGGCGTGGAGTGAACGTTGTATAGCCTGGGAAGGTCAGAGAATGCAACTGTTGTCTCTTCCCTTTATGATCGCTATGAAAAAGGTTTTTGGAGGGGAGCAGTGTGTGTCATGTAGGTGTGTTAGCAGTACGATAGTTTCTTCTTTTAAGACAAGCTGTGTTAATAATACCAGTATCTGAAGAGAGTAATAGCGTGTGCATCTTGCTCAACTAGGTTTTTTGGTTTTTCTTTATTATGTTGCAAGCTTTCTTCAGAGCCTCTCTGAAGCCTGCTTAAGTATTGTGTGGATTAAACTACCTGCTTTATACCTCTAGTGTTCTCAAACGTCTGCCAGAAACTAAAGGTGAAGACAGGGTTTGCGCTGTTGCTCGCTAAACTTGTGTGACTTCAGAATAATTAATTTTTAAAAACTGGTAAATGGGAACGAACAAAGCATTCATCTTCAGAGAGGTGTATTTCAGTAGCAATCAAATAAGTTTAATTTTCATGGAGGATTATAAAGACAGGGAAGCTGCTGATCCCTTTCCCATGTACACAGGGTAAGAGCCGATGTTGTGCAGTTGACTTCGTCCAGATCCACAGGAAAATCCTGTAGATTCTTGTAGTTCTTGACAAAGCAGTGGTATGCATTGACCTGCTGCAGTTCAGTTCCAATGGAGTTCTTCTCTTGCCTTTGTTATTCCTGGTGTTCTACAGTAGAGACAGATAAGACAGACACATGGTGGTGGCCAGTTGATAGGATATTATCAAGTAGTCATGGGACCAGTGTATGAGAAGCGCAGGTGCATGTAACGGTAGTCTTCGGAGCCTTTTGTTTTGGGCCTGAAGTTCACAGTGGCAATTAGTTTAAAAGAAAAAAATGCACAGGGGTGTGCAACTTCTCACTGTTACTCAGTGCTTTAGTAGTGTCTCTGTTTAAGGGCTGTGATGCTGTATCATGACAAGATGCCCAAACCGTTTGTATGTTAGGGGGTAACTCACTCTATGAGTGTGTGTGAGGACCGTGTGTTGTCTTTTTTTTTTCAGGTGGCATCACAAATAATACACTATCGTTTTGCAGTATTCTGACCTTTTCTACTGTTTTGTTGTTCTTTTTGCCAGACAAGCCGATTATATGCATGTGTATTAGGACTTTGCACTGTGTGGGAGACTTTTTTTCTTTCTGAATATTAATTTATTTTATTTTTAATTGTCTGAGCTCCAGAAAAGGTTTCTAGCACTTTAACTGCTATTTTGATAATCATAACTTACCAGAAGAAGTATATTGTTTCCAGGTCACCTTTTGTCTCTCTTGCTGACTGGGCTTTTGGAATTTGCTCCCACCTGTGGGCCAGGGGAGAAAAGAGCAGCCTTTCCTCAGAGGCTGAAAGCTGTCAGAGTGCTTAGTCCATCCCTGATGCTGCAAACGTCTTCTCTAGTTAAAAAAAAAAAAAAAAAGACACTGAGTGGAACAGTGAGAGAAACAACTTTATGTGTAAGTATATGAGACACCTCAGAAGTGATTTAATCAGCTTGTCTACTGCTAAAGGTGTTTGTAATGAGTGACACAAAAATGGGAGCTTGTTTTGAAATTTAGTGAGGCAGAGGCATAGGAACGCAGGGGAAGTCAACAGGCTGATCGTACGGGGTAGCCCATGTGGGCTCCCCGTCGTGCCCCAAAACTTGCTTTCAGGCAGGAGAGCCACTTGGACTAACTTTCTCTCCAGAAAAGTGGAGACCTTAAAATGGAAAGTGTCAGCTAAAACTGTTAAGGTTTGATAAACTATGAACATCTCTTTAAGTACAGCCTCACGGCAGAAACCTGAAAAGACAGAAGATATTTCTGCAGATCTCGTGTATATATATTTTTATGGATGCTACTTACTTTGCCTGGCTGATATCAGTAGCTCATAGCCTAGTAACCAGTTACTACTGTGTTTGTAGGCAGTATCAAGTTTAATGCTACTTTTTTTTTTTGTGAGTCCTAAAGTTCTGGGACTAAAAATAAATTTGTTGCAAGAAGTGGTTATTTGTTTCTCAGAGAACTTTGGCAGTAATGTCAGTGCTTCTTTTTCTAATAACTTCTCTGAGACTGTCCTAGTTAAAAACATCTAAATAATTGTGTCCTTGAAGTTCCTTGCTTAGTCTCATCTTCGGATGCATGAGCTGTAACCACTGGTTAGCATGACTGGGAATTTTTTTGTTTGGGTTTTTTTGAGGTTTGGGGTTTTTTTTCTGTTTGGTTTTGGTTTCTTTTTTTTTTTTTTTTGAGAGCGAGCTTTATACACGGTTGTCTGTATTTGCTACGAATTACTTTTAAACCATCAGGTATAATAAGGTTGTGATTTTTTATAAATAAAGGCTTGTGAAAGCATCTCTTTTTGTGTCTGCTAGGATTTTGGTTGTGAGGTTAAAACTACAGATGGAAGAACTTTGTTACACACAGAAGGAGCAGTGAGGGTTGTCAGTGCGCCTTGGTAGCAAGCTTTCTCCACATTCTGGAAAAAACCCAACAAATGTAAAACCTGTACCTAATTAGGGAGCTAATCTGTATTCTTCCGAGAGGATCACCTCCTGCTATGCCGAGCGGTGAACCGCAGATCTTTAAAACACTAAAGGGGGAGAGCATTAGGCCAGTGCATGGTACATTATTGGTAGTTTCTCAAGCATGGACTAAATGGTCTTGTGAAGCAAGGCTCCTCCGGAGTCACCGCAGGTTGCGGGAAGTACATTTTTCGTTTAACGGTAGCATTGGCTTTGAAGGGTTCGTCACCAGATCCCTTGACAGCTCTGACATGTATCTATGACCAATATATATGACAGATAGCTGTTAAAGATTATATCTGGATCACATCCTTTTTCTTCCCAAATTAGCTAGTATGGCTGTTACTTCTGGTGGGAAGGAAGACATAAAGCAGTTAATCATTAATTCCATGGAAACGTAATCTGATCTGCATGATTCTACTCCTTCAACATTAATGCAGTTGATGGTTGTTTTACTTCCATAGAGTTAATTTTTAGATGGATTAGCTCCTTGAACTTGTTGTGAATGGTTTACCTAACTCTTAAATGGTAGCTGAGATGTCTTCTAATTATGAAGTTAGAGCTGATGTTACATTGAGACGTAACAGTAGTTTGTGTAGCGTTTTGTCCCTGATGTGCTATGAAAGCCTACAGTTGTTTCAGTTCTTCTCCCTTTAAAACAACATTTTTGGATTGTGGCCCAAAGAAATATTCTTCTGAATTGAAATATTTGAGGATTTTTTTTTTTAATGAACTCTACTGTTGAGCAGAGTCTCCAGACTTATTTCCAACTTCTGCCTGATCTGGGTATTGATACTCCTTGATTATTTTTTTCTTATTACAAATATATTATGATTTGCAATTTTTTAGCAGAAAAGACCAATATTGGAAGCTTGGTGCTTCTTATGCGTAGGTAGAGAGAGGGCATTTGCTTTGACAGGCCAGAGGTAACCACACCCAAGCACTTGGATAGTGCTGTGTTATGTGGGCATGCTTTAGGACAAAATAATACGTGCACAAATCTTTTTGCCTGTTTGCCAGGCAGTGGGTCGGAATCGGGCTCCATTTCCCTGAGCCTGTGTCACCTAAACTGTAGTAGTGGCCACATCTCTCCAGGTAATGGCCAGCTCCTTACCTTGTGCATTGGCAGTGTGGTGCAGGAGTGTTGTAGTGCCGTACCGTATCACTATTTCAGTTCATGAGTTACTTGAAAATACCATTTGCCTCTATGCAAGTGTCCCTGATGTGCTGACATGACAAGGGGTCAATGAAATTGGCAATTAGGAAACCGTGCATTAAGAAAGAGTGACTTGGTCACTAAGTGGTGGGTTGTGTATTTGAGAGATCATTATTAATTTGCTAACATGGGAAGGGCACAGTAGTATTTACTGCTCAGTGTAAGTTTATGACCTGCTTATCACTTCATCGGGGCCAACAGAACTTGTTCCCCAAGTGTTGGAATTCACCTGTTTCATTTTCTTTCTTTCAGTGAGTGCTGCATAACCTGCTCGCTGCTCAAGATGGTGAAGCTGGATATACACACTCTGGCTCATCACCTCAAGCAGGAACGACTGTATGTAAACTCAGAAAAGCAACTTATTCAGAGGCTCAATGCCGATGTGTTGAAGACAGCTGAAAAGCTGTACCGCACAGCATGGATTTCCAAGCAGCAAAGGATTAACTTGGACAGACTGATCATAACAAGGTGACTTGGGGAGGGGTGGGAGTGGTCCTGGGGAGAACAGGCTCCTAAACTGCTGTGAATTGCAGCAAATCCATCGGATTTTTCACTTTGTATGTGGAGTCCTTTGCTGTACTAATCATGGAAATAGTAAGGTTTTAAAATAACTCTCAGCTAGGGAATCTGACTCACCTGAAACTTGCCTGTTTGCTGTTTAGGCTACCTTTTTTTAAAATGTGTGTGTTTTGCTCCTGTTAATAGATAGGAACAAGCTCTCCTTATTCCTGAATTTGCAAATCATTTGTATTACCTATATGGAAAGGCTTTTTCCCTTGGTGGTAGTCTTGTTAATAGACCGACCATGTGTCATCTTTTATGAAGTTTGTTTGCTTAAGCGTTACTTAAACTGTTTCAATGTTTTTCTTTAAAGTGCTGAAGCCTCTCCCGCTGAATGTTGCCAGCATGCTAAAATCTTGGAGGACACACAGTTTGTGGATGGATATAAGCAGTTGGGATTTCAGGAGACTGCTTATGGAGAATTCCTAAACAGATTAAGAGAGAACCCTAGGCTTATTGCATCCTGTCTGGTTGCTGGAGAGAAGCTCAACCAGGACAACACTCAGAGTGTCATTCACACAGTCTTTACATCCATTTATGGCAATTGCATCATGCAGGAGGATGAGAGCTACCTCCTCCAGGTCCTCCGTTACTTGATTGAATTTGAACTCAAGGAAAGCGACAACCCTAGGCGGCTGTTGAGACGAGGCACCTGTGCGTTCAGCATCTTATTCAAACTTTTCTCTGAAGGACTCTTTTCTGCAAAACTCTTTCTTACTGCAACTTTACATGAGCCAATCATGCAGCTTCTGGTTGAAGATGAAGACCACCTGGAAACTGATCCAAACAAGCTAATTGAGAGATTCTCCCCAGTACAACAGGAAAAGTTATTTGGAGAGAAAGGCACAGAAAAGTTCAAGCAAAGAGTCCAAGAGATGGTTGACTCCAATGAGGCCAAGCTGGTGACCCTGGTGAACAAATTCATTGGCTATCTCAAACAAAATACCTACTGTTTTCCTCACAGCTTGAGATGGATTGTGTCACAAATGTACAAAACGCTCTCGTGCGTGGACAGGCTGGAGGTTGGGGAGGTCAGAGCAATGTGCACAGATCTTCTTCTCGCATGTTTCATCTGCCCTGCGATTGTTAACCCAGAACAGTATGGGATAATCTCTGATGCTCCTATAAATGAGGTGGCAAGATTTAATTTGATGCAGGTATGATTCACTTTAAAATAGTCCTTAAAAAAAAAATATATATGAGAAATGTTCTTGGCCTTTTCTTTCCACTAGAACTGGTGTTACTACAGTAAGGTACTGTCCCTCCTGCCTATGAGAAGAATGCTAACAAAATATTTGTGTTATCGTTGCTGAAAAGGCATGCTCTAGAGTTCATCTATTTGCTTAAAAAACTGGCTTAAAAATGATAGCATGTGTTCCTCTCTCTTTTAGAAGAGTTGCAAATGTACTTTATAAAAGCTGTTATAAGGGATGGAAGCTAAAGTGCAGAAGCGACTATAAGATTAATGCTGGATTGTGTGTAAATGGATGTTGTGCCATTCTTGCTAATGTTAAATATTATGTCAGGTATTGCACAAGATAATGAAATATTTTGCTGAAAAAGCCTTCTTGTCCAGCAGTAATGACCACTGTTTCTGATGGGTGGCCATCTGTTTCATTAGACCTTAGAGTATTCCCCAGCCCTCGTGACAAATTTTTGTCTTTGGGCAAATACTTGGGCAATTTAATGATGGTATGTAGAGGTGTAGTCTGAAAGTATTAAGCAACACTTGTCTGACTGAGGATATTCCCTACACCAGTAACAAAACCTACTTTTTCATGTTGTCTATAAACTGGACAGGGAGCAGTTCTCACAGTATAATCATTCCAGTGGGCTTTGCTCAGCCCTTACTTGAACCAGGGCCTTGCCAGTGTTTTTCTAAAATACATTAGGAATCCTCTCCTGTGTCACTGCTTGTGTGTTGTAGCAGAGCTTGCAGCTGGCGACTCTTTAAAATCGAGAGTTGTTTTACAATTTGAGATTAATAAGGAGTATATGCTCTGAAACAAGGGTTAGCCTTCTTGCTTCCCCCCCGCCCCCCCAACATATTCTTAGTAAAATATACACAGCCTTTTAAAATGTCTAGGTTTAAGATGACCTAGATTCAACTCTCAGTTCTGACGTGTTGTAAAAACAAAACATACTTTGTTCTTGGGAAGGGGGGAAGTATGGGTGCTTGTAGCATACTGTGTGTGCAGATTTTCTTGTTAAATGCAATGACTGCTTTTTTTCTAAAGCTTCTTGCATTTTTTCTGCCCTGAAAATGAGCACAAGACTGTGTCCACTCAATCAGAAGTATTTCTCAGAGTATCAAATGAAAAAAAATATAGAATGGAGGAGTTTTCTTAACTATTTTTTATAGTTGGGTCCATCATGATGTCGTTTTGAAATGCTTATTCTTCGTACTTCTTTTTTTATTTCAGGTTGGGAGACTTTTGCAGCAACTGGCGATGACAGGTTCTGAAGAGGGAGATCCACGTATGAAGAGCAACCTTGCTAAATTTGACAAAGTAAGAACTCAGACTAGAAAAAGCCAAGACTTGTGTGTGTACTTCACCCTTCTGAAGTCTAACTTTAACTTCCAGGTTACATGTACTGAAAAGCATATTAAATCCTGCACAAAGCTGCGAACAAAGTCTCGAGTACCAGAATTAAGGGTTGGGGATTCTTGCTTCTACTCTGACATAATGTTTCTTAAAAGAACATAGAAAAAAAGAAATAAAAGCAAGTTACCTTTTAAACTGAAATGCTGAATTACTGTCTGTGGTTTTTCTACTGAACCTAAAGAAAACTCTTTGATCTGAAGCAACTTTTATATGGAATATGGCTTAACACGAAGTAATTTGTTAGTGCAAGTAACTTCTCTTCCTTTTTTGTGTAGTTTTGCTTTTTTGTTCACCTTTTCCTATGTTAGTATGAATCATCCCTAGCAGTACTGGAATTGGCTTCATCAGAGGAACAGTGAAACTAATGATCTTTGTACTGTCATATGTTTAAAAACCTCTTGATTTGCATAACTTCCAGGTTTTTGCTAATTATAATTGTTACATAGTCATCATACAAAGTTACACTTCTATTTTACAAGTAACATTCAATGAGATTAGAAAGTGATATTGTGTGTTCCTTCCTTGTTTCACTTTTAGTCTGTGCTTAGCAGATTCTTTGGGAAAGGGCAGTTTAATTGCTGTAAAACAGTTTAATATTTTAAAAAATTGCAAGGCGACACTTAAGTAAGTGACACTTTTGAATGCAGAAAAGGAATGAAGGAAATGCTAAAACTAACTGCATGCTTTCCTTGCCTGCTCTTCGGGGATTTTAATGACACATGGTATTTTATCCTAAGATTTTAAAAGTAGGAAGCAAAACTTCTATCGTTATGTAAACTACTTAACTCTTGGTGTAACTTAGTTTTTCCCAAACTCTAGTAAATTGTCTCTCATTTAAAAACTATTTCTTCTCTTTGCAGAGCTGTGTGGCTGCTTTCCTGGATGTAGTTATTGATGGGCGTGCGGTCGAAACTCCTCCAATGTCTTCTGTTAACCTTCTGGAGGGGTTGAGTAGAACAGTGGTTTACATGACATACAGCCAGCTAACTACTCTGGTAATGTCTCAAGTTCTTAAAAAGTAGTAGTATAAACTTGTCGCTGTGTGTTTACAAATAGGGTAGACAAGGCTGGTGATTTACCAACACTAATGCTAAATTTTTAGGTTGGCTTTATGCGGAATGTAATGTCAAGCGATCAACTTAAGGAAGATCGGATGGCTTTGGAAAACTTGCTGGCAAACTTACCCCAGAACAAACCAGGGAAAAGCAGCAGCCTTGAAATGACTCCGTATAACACCCCACAACTTTCTCCTGCAACTACTCCAGCTAACAAAAAAAATCGGTTACCAATAGGTAAGGAGAGCAAGCAGACTTCTTGCATGATTTGATACCGTGATACATTTTCTGTGCCATTTTTTCAGTCATCTCTTGGGGTTACTCTTCAACTACACCTTCAGTTCCTACTTCTTCTGTGTAGATGGTGAAGGATTTTCTTTTGCATAGAAAGCCGGGTAACTTCCTTAATTTCTGATGCAAGTATAGTGAGTTTCATCGCTCTGGATTAAACTTGAGAAAAACACTGGAGTGGCTGGTGGTTATGCTAGTGCAATGGTAATAGAGGGAAAGTTTGAAGATGGGAAGCAGGTCTAGGAGGGAAGATTGCTTAGGAAAGTGGTAAGGTGGAAGTGATGACATTTAATTAGTGGGATAGAATTATTTTGAAATTTTTGTGTCTCAGAAGAGAGCAAATGTGGAGGAGGATGAAAAAGCACGAGCAGAATTTTTATAGTATGTGCTGAGAAGAGAAGCTTGCTTCCTTCTCCATTATTTGCCTGGTCTAATTCCAATTGTTAGTATATTGTAATGCAGTTTTATGTTGTTTGGGGTTTTGTCCTCTTTTTGAATGGGATTTCTGGGTCTTGAACTTCTCCCTTTCAGTAATATTTTATCTTAAAATAGGAAGTGCGATACTCCTCTTCAGTGTATATTTACATGAATATGACCATATGTGTTATTTTTGTTTGTCTGAGAGATGTTGTGTTAGCATGTACAGGGTGAAAATATGTAGAGCCTGCCAAGTGGCAAAAACCCCCACAAACCAACCCCGAAACAAACTTAGCCCATGTTGTTTTAACTCTGCTTCTGAGTGGTTCTGGTCTTATGCCATTAAAGTAGCGGCACAACAGCATTTCTTTTATGGTATAAAATAGTTTTTGCTTAAATTTTTTATTTTTGTTTCATTTTAATGCTTTCGAAATCCAGGACAGCAATTGGCAGCCATTACTGCCTGGGATACTTCTGCTACCAATCTTTCAGCTCATATAACTCTAGTAACCCCTTTTGGTGGGTAATGCCCTCTTTCCATTCTTCTCTGTGAAACTGCTAAGCATGCCTATGGTTTACTTTGGCCATCAGTTGCTTTTTCAGATTCTCCATTGATTTCTATATGGAACTCATTTTGTTTGTACATGTACAATCTTTAAAAACACCTTGTGCACCTTTGTGATAATCAAAGTTCTGCTCTGACTTCCACACACTTGCCTTGTTTTACCTGGATCAGATAAAGAAATAACTGGTGTCATGCTGCCATACTTAGAAATCCTAATTCCATGTGGGCGTTTTTCCTTCCACGGTGCCCAACGTGGGAACATGAGGCTACTTGAAAAGACTAAGAGTCACGAAACAATGAAAGTAAACCATGCGACGTTGAATTGTGTGTTTTGAGACACCTGTTAGAATAAAATTTCCCTGCTTTAGGAGAAAAAAACTAATAAATAATTCAATTAAGCAGAGTGACAAACCACAGGAACCTAGACCTTTTTTTTTTGTTGGTAAGAAACTTCTTAATTTCCTCAATTAACTTTCTGTGATCAGAGCACACTGAATTTGTGTAGGCAAACAGGACATAGTAACGTTATTCCTCTAAAATTTTATATTGACAGTTTGCTTTTTCACAATTCAGTACTCAGATTTAAACCGCAGTTCCATCTCTCAAAGTCCAATGTGACTTTTCATTTTGTAAGTTTATTTAGTATGCGTGTTATTAATTCAAAACATTGCCATTCTGTATTTCCATTGTCTTGTCTTTTTTTTTTCCCTCCTTAAACAAGGAAAAGCTTTCTAATGTTGATATCTCAAAATATTTTCTTAGCAACTCGTAGCAGAAGTAGACCAAATATTCTAATGGATCAGCATGGAGATCATGAAGGATCCTCACAGGAGGCTATCCCAGAAGTTCAGCCAGAAGAAGTGCTCGTGATTTCTCTGGGGACAGGTCCACAGATTACTCCAGGAATGATGTCAGAAAATGAGGTATGCAAAAACTATCACGGCTCAGATACTTTGAAAAGTACAGCCTGTGTGTTCTCTAATAGCAGAATGGTGAAGTTGTGACGCTAAGTTTGGGCAATAAATCCAGAGTGGGAATTAAAATCCTTACTTCCATTTTACTGAACTTGGGGGTTGTAGCTTTCAAATTTATCTTTGTTAGATGGGTTTTTTTCCTCACTTAGTGTATCTGCGAGGTGTGAAAAGCAATATATTAACACAGGAAAAATGAACCTGGCAGATTTATGAAGAGGCTTTTTCATCTAGCATACTTAAGAGCAAATTTGGGCTACTGCTTGAAGAAGCTGATTCAGTCGTCTCTCTGCATGCTCTGTGCTTTGGATCAAGTGGCACAGGTGAATGACAGAACTGGAACACTGGTCCCGACGTTTCTGGCAGCTCAGACTTTGAAACGCGCAGGCCCAGCTTCGTGTGAGGGCGGAGCTGTGGCCAAGCTGCCGTGAATGCCTTCAGACTATGTTGCTTAGGGTAAAGCTGGTTTTACAGCCTTTTCTTTCACCAGCCGTAGAACAGCTTCTGCTTTCATCTTTGCTGCCTTGTCTGATAGTTCAGATTATCTCCTTTTACAGCTGTGTAACGCTCGGTTTCTATGTCGTATTAGTCTGCTGGGGTGATGAGGGAGCTGGTGGCTCCGTTATTATCAGGACTTGCCTTATGTTCCCATCTTGGTTACCTTACATTCTCTCCAGGCTCTGACTTCAGAGATAGCTGTCTTTTTTCAAACTGAATGTTAGAAATTTGATTGTGCGATTAACAACTAGGGGAAAAGAATGCAAATAATGTGTACAATGTTTTGTTTACTGCTTAATTATCTGAAAAATAGAGCGTTTTAAGGAGTCTTGTTTCTTTCCTGCCACTCTCCAGGTCTTAAATATGCAGCTTGCAGATGGCGGACAAGGAGATGTCCCCGTTGATGAAAACAAGCTCCATGGTAAACCTGATAAAACCTTGCGCTTTTCCCTCTGCAGTGATAATCTGGAAGGAATATCTGAAGGTGAAGGGCTACTTAAGTCTTGAAGAAGTTTTGTGTGTCCCCCCCCCCCCTTTTTTTTTTCCCTTAACTGTAAAAGGGACTTCTGTTAAATACAGCATGTCATCGTTGCCATTTTGAAGACTCTGCGTGTTATTTTACCCTGAGAGCCTGCCTTTTCTTTTAGCTACTCAAAGGAAAAAGCCTGGAGCTAAATTTTGACCTGCAAAGGCATAACCGAATCTGAGTGCTAGGAAGAAAAAAACTAAGTGTATTTAGAAAGACAAAACAAAGGGATTTTTTTTTAAGTGCAGTACGAATTATTAAGATAATCTAACTTAGCTCTAAACTTAGACTTCTCAGACTTATTTTTCATCATGTTTTAGTAACCTGTTACGTATCTCAGAATAGTTTCTGGCGTCTGGACAACTCCTTTATAGAAACCTTAGACACAACAAAGTGCAGGTTTATTTATGTGATTGAAGAGGTTTGTACAGATCACTTGGCATGCATTATTTTGCATGTTGGACTTGATGATCCTAGAGGTCTTCTCCAACCTTAATGGTTCTGTGATTCTAATAATTCAGTTTTTGTGCTCTCGCTCCTCAAAATAAGAAAACAAGTTCACAGACAAGTAAACAAATTAATGGCAAAGACTTTATTGACTTTTTAGTTACAGTTAAGTTCAGTAATGGTGAGATTTCAGCTGTTTCTGGTAATGTACTTGAGGATTATTGTAATTAGTATGGTACTCTAAACAAGGGAAGCACAAATCACCGTGTGGGTTAAGTATCTATAGAATAGCAATCAAGAATTGAGCAAATGTATATTTAGTTCATCAACTCAGTGTTTTATATTGGAACTGCTACTTCATTTCTTTTCATCTTTCTAGTTAATTGTGTCCTGGATTGCTCATGCTGTGTATTTGGGAACTCTTATTCAAATTGGATTTACAGTAAAGTCTCTTTTCACAGGTCCTTCAAATCGCTCCAACTCTGTGTCATCTTTGGATTTAGAAGGAGAGTCTGTGTCCGAGCTTGGCGCAGGCCCCTCTGGGAGCAATGGTGTTGAAGCTCTGCAGCTGCTGGAGCATGAACAAGGCAGGTGCAAATTCTCTAATACAAGTGTCTGAGGTGCTGTAGATGGCAAAGCCATCGTTCTGTGCAAAAAGGTTGAAAAAACTAACTAGTTCAGGAAAAAATAAGTGAAAGTTTTCTGTGTGCAATCACTCTTGTATTTATTTACGGGTTTGGGTTTTTTTGTTTTGTTTTCCCTAGAAATATTTCTTGTAGTCATTTGTTAGGAAAAAGAAATTGCATGTGATTTTGAGGCTTAAGTCCTTTATAGGAAACTGCTTGTGAAGTTTTGTTTGATACCAAGTTTGTCCCTTCAGGGTGATCTGGGTTGGAGTCGTAAAGCATCTGTCTGGCTGGCTTCCTGTTTAATGTATATCTGTCAGATGCTGAACAGGTTGCCCAAACAGGTTGTGGTGTTTCAGCCTTGGGGATATGAACAATCTGCTGTAACTGACCCCGTTTTGAGCAAGGGGGTTGGACTTGAATGATCTCTGGAGGCCTCAGCTTTCCTGTGATAAGTTGTTCTTACAGGAATTGTATCAGTTTCTTGACAGTGTGCTAAGTTTTATTCATTTTTGTCTGTCAGTTTGGTTGATAGGTCATGATGTGTCATTTAAGATTTTTCTTGTGTCTCAAATGTGCTTAAAAACTATTTTCGGGCAGCACCTCTTGAACAGTATAATAGTGCTTTACAGGCCTTACTTTAAAACACTGTCTTACCTGACAGAATTAGAGACACAGAATTGTTTTGTTTGGGTTTTTTTTTCATCTTTTCAATCAGAAGTAATTGGAGAAGCCTTTTAAAGAAATTAAAACTCCTTATTTTTACATAGCCACGACTCAGGATAATCTTGACGACAAGCTCCGTAAATTTGAAATCCGTGATATGATGGGGTTGACTGATGACAGAGATATATCAGAAACTGTGAGCGAAACTTGGAGTACAGATGTCTTGGGAAGTGACTTCGATCCAAATATTGATGAAGATCGTTTGCAAGAAATAGCAGGTAACTTGGTGGTACACCTGGTATGCTAAAATGCTTCATGCTTGCTTTAAAACAGTGAGGCTGCAGAGCCCTTCTCCTCTCTTTCTAAATAGGTGGGTTTTCACTGATTAAACGGGAGCTTTTCTGTAGGAGGATTTTGTGTGCAAGACCTGTATTGTATTTGGTTGCTCATTTCCGTCTTTTAAACATTATCTTTCATGATTACTTTATTAAGGACACTTAAAATGTGTTCTTATTTTCTCTTTTGTTAGAGCTGTCTTCAGGAAGCCTATATCTAGCTATGTGCTTTGGCTTTACTTTCGCAGGTGCAGCTGCAGAGAACATGCTAGGCAGCTTGCTGTGTTTACCAGGTTCAGGATCCGTGTTGCTTGATCCCTGCACAGGTTCAACCATATCAGAAACCACGAGTGAGGCCTGGAGTGTGGAAGTATTACCAAGTGATTCAGGTCAGAATTGTGCAATTTTTGCTTATTTCTGTAGCATGCATCAAGACTCTTGGAGAGGCATATAATGCAAAGCAACAGCCTCTTTCTTCCCTGGAGAAATTATTGTCCCAGGGTTAAGTTAGTGCTTGTGAATACTTCCAGTATTAAAAGGACAAACTGTTCCAAGGCAGAGAGAAGATGGAAAACATTGTGAGAGAGTTACTGTTAAGAAATCACAATTTACTTTGGTTAATGAAGATTTGACTGTATACTGATGTCTCTGAGAAATACGATACTGAAAACAGTAAAAACTTCTTAGAATGCCCGTGCAGATAGAGCATTGCTTTCTGTGCAGAGTCCTGCCTTCTGCATAAGGAGAAAACTCTCGCTGAAGAGGTTGAGTTAGCTTAGAACTTAATATACTAAATCAACACATACCCCCACCCCCCATATTAAGGGAGCATGGCATTGAGTAATGATACTTTTTCTCTCCACTTTCCCTTGTCTCCCTTTTGTAGAGGCCCCAGACTTAAAACAGGAGGAAAGACTACAAGAACTGGAAAGCTGTTCCGGGCTGGGTAGCACATCCGATGACACAGACGTAAGGGAAGTCAGTTCTCGACCCAGTACACCCGGCCTTAGCGTTGTATCAGGTGTGTTTATTTGCCTCTGAAAACACGCTGCTGTATTAGAACATGATCAGCACCTGGTTTGCTGCGCTTGCTTTAGTTATATGTAGTTTCACTCACCAAATAACTTCTTGCTCTCATTCTGGAACTTTCAAAGCAGCAATTTTTTGTTCATCTTACAGAAGAAATAAAAGAGCCAGCAAAGCATCGAATACTCTGTGCCACAACAGCAATGGTGTTGACTTGGAAGAAACTCCTAACTTCCTTGCATTTAGTTTACTGTCGCAACTTTTAAAATTTAAGTAAATCAGCATATATCTACTGCAGTTCTTAGTTTTCTGCAAAACACTTAGCAGAGTGAAGCATCTTTCTAACACCCATTGTCAAAGTGTATTCATGGCTATGTTAAAACAGTTGGAGATGTAGAGCAGAAATAAAATATTATTTTAGAAGTATAGAAATTCAGAATGAAATATCTCTACGTGCTGCTGTGAGTTAGGGCTGGATTATCGCAGTGTTCACCAAACATTTTAACAGCTTCAGGATTTTGCTTCCTTTTTCTCTGAAAGGCTATTACAGATTTTTCTTTTGTTATGTGTAAGGTATTAGTGCAACATCTGAAGATATTCCTAATAAGATTGAGGATCTCAGGTCCGAATGTAGCTCTGACTTTGGGGGAAAAGATTCTGTGACAAGTCCTGACATGGATGAAACAGCCCATGGTGAGTAAGTTACTTACCTGTAAATGAGAATCAGAATCTCTGATAACTGAGATCTCACAACATTGCATAAAATTACATTTGTAGAATCTTTAAATTTTACAGTTTCTCCCAAGTTGAAAATTCTGGTGGCTAAGCTTACATTTTGCTGATTTGCTAGCGCTGTACTTGTTTGACAAAGACACTCCAGTATTTGGTAGTACTAGAGCCTGAGTACTAGGTCTGAGATCACCTTTTCTTAATTCGGTTTGATTAAATCAACTGTGCTCTTGCACTTCGGGATCTCCCCACTCCTCAAGATCTCCCCACTCCTCAAGATCTCCCCACTCCTCAAGATCTCCCCACTCCTCAAGATCTCCCCACCTTTTGTGATGTAGTTCTTTCATAATTTCAGCATGCTCCAGAGATCTTTCCGTGCAAGAATATCTTTAAAAATGTTTTGCAATGTAAGTTTGTAAACTTGTGTTGCTGAGGGCTGTTTTTCCAAAGTCCCTTATGTTGTAGGTAGTTCTTGTTACAGCGCTAACTTTTTTCCCTGTATTTCAGGAGCCAGTCAGTTGACATCTCCTCCTTCTCAGACAGATTCTTTGCTTGCACTGTTTGACCCTCTGTCATCAAATGAGGGTGAGTTGTAAAGAATAAGCTTTTTTTAAAAATAGGCATTTCAATGCTTCTATGTTAGAATGAGCTAATTTGGAAGAATCTTAAGAGAAATGTGTGTGCCTTCTTTTATGCTTACGACCTCAGGTATATCAGCTGTAGTAAGGCCTAAAGTACATTATGCAAGACCCTCTCATCCACCACCAGATCCACCAATCTTGGAAGGAGCTATGGGAGGTAATGAGGCCCGATTACCAAACTTCGGGTCTCACACTTTAATTCCAACTGATTTAGAAGCGTTCAAGCAGAGGCATTCTTATCCAGAGAGGCTAGTCCGCAGTAGGAGTTCAGATATAGTATCATCGGTTCGGAGACCTATGAGTGATCCTGGGTGGAACAGACGTCCTGGTAATGAGGAGAGGGAGCTTCCTATGTCGACTACCAATACTGGAGCAGCTGTTCTGGTGGCTGCATCTCAGTCATCGTCTTCGTCTCCTAGTAAAGACTCCTCCAGGGGAGAGGTAAGGCTTCTATTTATCGTTGTATTTTTTTCAGGCATGCCCACTTTAATTATGCACCTAATTCCAGAAAGCTGGTATGAAATGTGTTTAGTCAAGGAATTACAGTGCACTGTTGTTGCCTTTTAAATGTTGGCCAATAATGTTTCACAAGCTAAAGCTACAGGTGATCAGAGTGGCTTAAATAAATCTGGCTTCTCTTAAGTTTACCGGATGAGCTTTACCTGATTTGGTGGGACTTCAGAAATAGATTTGTTGTAGTGTTTAAATTTTAAATGCTGCAGCATCCTGGAAAGTACTTTTCTTTAAAAAAGAAATAAGTGTAATTAAGTTTCTTCTTGTCTTTGGTTTTGCATTTATAGGCTGCCCTCTTCAGGAGGGATATTTCTAACTTAATCTGCTATAGCTTTCTGTGCTCTGCTGTAGTTCTGTTTTTACAGTCGATGTAGCATAACCTGACATCGAGGGGAAGTTTTGTCTTTACACTTGATGTGGTAGGTGCTCAAATGTAGACTCTGCCCTTCTACAGACTGAAGAACGAAAGGACAGTGATGATGAGAAGTCTGACAGAAACAAGCCCTGGTGGAGGAAACGCTTTGTGTCTGCCATGCCCAAAGGTAGGATCAAGTCCGTCTGGTTTTGGTACTTTAGTAAGAGCGCACACTGCCTTTATTATGTCTTTAGTCACTTTTACAGAAAGTTTTTACAGCTTCAGTTTGCAAAGCTGACCAGACTGACGTAGATTTGTTAGAGTCATAGCTATTCTGCTTAATTTTGAGAAGTAAAGGATTCTTATTTGCAGAATTGCAAGTGTTGCAGTAAAGAGAGAAGGTACGCAGTACCTATAAAGAGGTGTGTAAGCTGAAACAAATTTCGTTAGACATTGTGTTATCGTAATAATTCAATAACCTCCTTGGAATCCTTATGTGAGGCCAGTCATTTCATAGTTGTATGGTATTCACCTCATTGCAGCTTCACTGAGAACTAGTCTTAATTCTCTACAAATGGGAACGTGCTAGTTGAAGGATATTGATGACTCAGGATACCTCTTGTAACACCGCATGAGTGGAAATTAGGCTTTGGCTATTTACAAAGTAAAGCTTGTTCAAGATAATATTTGGCTTTCATGTTGTGAGTAATGACAACAGGCGATGGGACGATGTGTGCAATATTGGATATTGTCTTTTTTTAAAAACAGACTTTCAGTTAGGAAAGAACTGATGTAATCCTTGCTGTCTCATAATGATATAGTATTTTAATACCACTTTGTTTGCTTTTCCATTTCACAATGTGCTGTCTTTGCATCTTCTCCCTGAACTTCCTAGCAGGAAGGAGTTGCCAGAAAAGACTCACGCCATTATGACCAATATTTGAGTTAAGACTATTGGCTAAACTAAAGTATAAATAAATATGTAAATAAAAATGGGAAGCTACCTGACTCCCTTTCCTAGTAATTGCCTAGAGCGTACTGTACCTGGAAGGCAAAACTGTTCTGCCTGGCTCATGGTAGCATGTCTGTTAAAGGTAGCGCTTACTACCTATGATGACAGTACAGTTCTGCTCCACCTTGTGGAGAGGCTTATGCTTTTATTGCTGTTTATTTCATTACAAACTTCTGCATTAGCCACTTCCTTGAAGTTTCTTCACCCTGGCCATTATCTCAGAATACTCTTTGATAAGATACCTTGCATTTTCAGCTCCTATTCCATTTAGAAAGAAAGAAAAACAAGAAAAAGACAAAGATGACATCGTGCCTGACAGATACTCAACACTTCAAGGTACGTGAATAATAGAATAGTAATTTCCTCTCCTAACATGCCCTCTAGAGGTCCAGAGTGCCCACCAGGTATCTCTTTACAGAAAGGTATATGCTATTGTAGTTAATGTTCACGCCTGGCTTTCTGAATAAGAAAATGGATAAAGACTTCTTGCCTTGAAGACTGTTTTTAAATTGTCATGCTTCTGTCAATATGTATAACACTGGATTCTCGACTCAAGTCTTCACTTTTTTTCTCCCTCATTATAAAGTCCTTATCATAGCTGAGCTGAAAGGGTAGCTGCAGACATGTTCCTGTAATAATTACATAAGTGCTAAATTAAATATGATTTGAACTTGGGTGTTTAGTTTTCTGCTTGCCTAATCATTTCTAGAAGTCTTCAAATATACAAGAGCCGTTTGTGTGTACTGTATAAATATGCTAAGGATCGGGATTTATTTGTTCACTTTCATTGTACTATTTTTTTTTGCTGCTTTTGCTTCAGACTTTATAAATGTGTTTGAATTGTGGCTACATGGACCACAAGCAGCTATTTGAGGTGGCTAAAAACAGAGTCCAGATGTCTCGGTGTAAATTTTTGTATTTGCTTTCAGTTGGCACAATACAAGAGTAACTCCTGTTGTTTTTAACTGTCTCTTCAGATGATCCCAACCCAAGGCTCAGTGCACAGGCGCAAGCTGCGGAGGACATTCTGGACAAATACAGGAATGCAATTAAGCGAAACAGTCCTAGTGAAGGAGCCATAGTAAACTATGACGGTGCAGGTAAGAACCTGGCTTTTATAATCATCGCCAACATAGTTTCTCCTCCTTAAAGATAAAAACACTTCGGTATTCTAGACAAATGTTAGTACTAAGAGCTGAACAATGTGAGCTCTAAATCAGGAGCATTTGTCAGATGATCTGTTGGGCAGTCCCTCAGAGACTGCGAGTTAAATCAGTATTCCCAAGGACAGCTCTTTCATATTGCCATTGAGGTGGTTCGTTGTTAACAGCACATCTCTTACCGGTTTTTATTTCAGGTTTGAGTGTGGTGTGTTTTGTTTTGTTTTTAATGGATGCCGAAGAATTATATTGCCTTCCAGAACTGATGCAATTTCTTCTTAGTGACTTGTAGATTGTATATTTCTAATATACTTTTTACACTTATTCAGAACAAGTTGTTTTATTTGCTGTCTCCATTCCCTGACTGACCTCAGAATAACAAGAAGACGACAGAGAATATTAGTCTAGTTTCTTCTTCTGACTCCTCTCTTCAAGTGTAATGTTGGCTTTTTTGTTTCTGTAGAGGCTATCGGGGATGGTGAGAGTATGCATGACTCTCCACGTGATGAGGCTTTGCAAAACATGTCTGCAGATGACCTCCCAGACTCTGCAAGTCAAGTAGCACAGCCACAAAGTTCCGCTTTCTCCTACAGGTAAATACATTTGCAGGTTTCATCTTAGCCACAAACTAGAACCGAAGCAGTGTGATTCATTCCTACAAAAATCTTAATATGGATTAATTGTAAACTTTTGCGTGCTTTTAGTTTTGAGCATCTCCAACTGTCATATTTCTACTGATGAAGGGGGGATATTGCAACCTGAGAGGACACAGCAGTTCCTTTGAAACTGGCCCAGGTGCTACGTCAAAAGAACTGATATACTAAAGTCTTTACAACATCGGTGTATTAAAATTATGTTGAATAACTTTTAGGTAGTATTAAAAAAGCAACGAAACAAACCAAAAAGTAAAGGCTGCTTATTGAAGAAGCAGATCTTGCAGCAACTTTAAGAAAATATTTTTCCTTTTTAAGGGATGCGAAGAAGAAGTTGAGATTGGCTCTCTGTTCAGCAGATTCTGTTGCCTTCCCGATGTTGACACATTCAACAAGGAATGGTCTACCAGATCACACAGACCCTGAAGGTAAATGTTCTTTTTGCATACAGATATTTTGTACTGTATGTGCCTCTTCTTTTCCCCCATCTAATGTCACTTTTACTGCACCATTTATTATAACTTTGGTTATTATACATCTGTGCCAAGCACTGGTATATAATATAGAAGGCATAGGCTGCCTTTTGCCCCCCACAATGTTTTCTTTCTTACTCCACAAACAAACCTGCCAACTAAATCTAGTCTAATTTTTTTGTAATGAAGTATCTCAGATATAGTGCAGGCAGAGCCTGAAGCTGTAGAAGAGACTCCCAAAATACATGTACTATTGGGAATTGTGCTACAGTACTAATAGAGCAATTTGATTGATTTACTGAGTCTTTATGTTGACTTAGTATGTGTGTCTTGTGTTTGCATCCCTCCATTTGTTCTAGGTTTATTTGCAGACAGGTGCATTTGTCACCTTACCTGGTCCTCTTCACACTTCAGAATGGTTCTAAATACTAAATAAGATATGAAGACTTGTCCCTTGATATCTGGAAAATAAAAAAAAAAAACCTTATTAAATTGTTCTTAAAATAACATTTATTGCCTAAAGTACAGAAGTTTTGTTTTAAACTGTTACGTGTTTCCCATATTCCAAAACAGTTTTATTTTCATCATGCCTACATTTCTCTTCCTTAATTTTCCTTTGTTCTTTATTAGATAACGAAATTGTGTGCTTCTTGAAAGTTCAGCTAGCTGAAGCTATTAACCTCCAAGACAAGAACCTGATGGCCCAGCTGCAAGAGACAATGCGATGTGTAAGCCGCTTTGATAACAGGACCTGTCGAAAGCTGCTGGCATCTATTGCGGAGGACTATAGGTAGTTTGTCAGTATCTTACTATTAATGGGCATAAATGTGAGTATTTATTCACTAGCGGATTGGGAAGATCCCTTTTGGTTTAAATTGTGCCTTACCAAATCAGGTTATTACATCTCTGCTTCCCTGCAGAATGGTGGAATTGTTTCACCGATCTGTGCCTGGCTTAAAAAAGCTCAGACCTTAAGTCAGTTCAGATAGTAATAAACTGAGGTTAAATCAATCTGTGGCTGATGTTCTGCTCTAACACACAAGAGATGCCATTTGGAATTTGCTTTAGTCTAGCATTCTGGAATGCTGCAAGGGCAGTGAATTCAGTCAGAGAAATCTGTATAAGGTGGAACTTCCTAATTTAAAAAACAACAGGTTGAAGATTCCTCTCGTACTACAACTTCACAGCTTATGAAGCTATTAGCCTCTATCTATATTGTGAATCTAAGGTAGAGCACTCTTTGTTTTAGGAAAAGAGCTCCGTATATTGCTTATTTGACTCGATGTCGCCAAGGCCTGCAGACGACACAAGCGCATCTTGAAAGGCTGTTGCAAAGAGTTCTGCGAGATAAAGAAGTGGCCAACAGATACTTCACTACAGTATGTGTGAGGTTACTGCTAGAGAGCAAAGAAAAGAAAATCAGGGAATTCATTCAAGGTAAGATTAATGCAGACAGTGGAATGTTTATATTCCTTTACCCCATATTTAATTCTGGCTCAGGTTAATGTTTTAAAATGCAACTTCGGATCTGAGGAGCAGATTCCTAAAACGGTTTTCATTTCAGCTGGTGAATTAATGGCTCAAATAGACAGATTACTGTGACTTAACAGTATGTTGTGGCAGCTAAGCCATGGTAACTGTCTGCATTTTTCACGGGCTAAGGGAATGAAGGTAATTTGACCTCACTTGGCCTTAAAAGTTATGCTAAATCATATTATCTAGCATCTGCCCCATGGAGGAAGCATGAATACTATTAATTATTTTAGATCTACTGGGAAATGATAAATTAAGTTGCAACATTCAGTCCTCAGTACGGAACCTGTGGTTCTACTTTGGAAGATATGGGTAATTGTAGTAGTACGAATCAAATGGATCAAAGGCTCAAAAACATCGTAGTATGAGGGATATCGGCACCAGGAAGACAAGTCTCTCAAAGCAGAGTCACTTAAACGAAACTATTTCTGTGTTCTGTACGTGCATACCTGACTTAATAAAGTACATAAGAAAGTTGGAGTCAGTCCTTGCTCCTGGAGCTTATAGTGCTGCATATTAAATGTGCCTGGATAGGCTGGAATTAATGTGAGAACTTATATCTGCTGGGCTTAAAGTTCTGGTAGTAAGATTCAGTGACCCAGGAAGGAGTTAAAGCCCTTTCACTGGACAGAAAGGAGACAGCTATTCCTGGATGATCTAAAAGAGAAATTGGCAACTGTGGCATTTAGACTGCTGGCAGATGTGAATGGCAGTTGTCTTCTGGTGCAGAGTGCTATAAATACGAAGCCGATGAACGGCCAGTGATTTGGTCATGCTGCATTAACTTGGCTGCATCGCTTATTCTGTATTTTGTAGATAAATATGAATGTTGCAACTGTGCACACTTAATAAAGGCAGGGGTAGGAAATAGTACACATGGGTTTTCTTGACACCTTCCCCTGCCCCCCACTTTCAGCATCTGACAGCTTCGTGTGCGCTGGTTCCTACCAGCGACTGTTCCAGTGATTGTTCTGGGTGTTACCTCTGTGGGTGGCTGGAAAGAAGGTGTAAGAAGGGGTACTGCAGAGGAAGTGATTAACACGGTATCAAGTAGAGTATTCTGACCATATGCTTTGCTAAATGTTGTATGCTTTTCCTTTAACTCCTCCGTTTATTTCAAGTGTTCCTGCTTGTATTTCCCTTACTGGGGTGTGGGCAAAACAGAGCCTCAGTGCTGCCTGGCAGGAAGTCTGAAGTAGGTTCTGGGCTCTTTTTTCCAGAAAAAAACTATCAGAAATAATTTTTTTTACCTAACTGAATGTGTTCTCTCTTTTTACTTTTTTTTCAGATTTCCAGAAACTCACAGCCGCAGATGACAAAACAGCCCAAGTTGAAGATTTTCTTCAGTTCTTATATGGGGCTATGGCTCAGGATGCCATATGGCAGAATGCCAGCGAGGAACAGCTACAGGATGCACAATTAGCTATAGAACGCAGTGTGATGAATCGGATTTTCAAACTTGCGTTCTACCCTAATCAGGATGGAGATATTTTGCGTGACCAGTAAGTTAATGTAATTTGAAGTACCTGGTTTCTCTTTTGCAGTTGGTGCTGCTGGAAGCCGTGCTGTCTTCATGTGACAGACCTGCCTAATTCAGCCGTGCCATACAATCTCATGTTTTCTTTCAGAATGTTTTGTAAAAGAGCAAGGAGGTGCTTTAGCATCATGTGCAAAAGTTTGTGTTTGCAACAAACTGCTAGGACAGAACAAAATTTTAGATGTAATGACTTGGGATACAGACTGTCAGTTCCCAAGTGTGTATGCTGAGGGAATGATCAAAATCTGCTTCAGGACTCCCTCCATCTTCTGTTTTGGTGCAGTATTTTCCATGCATTTGGGGTTTTTGCATTTTAGAACATACACTGTTCGAGTGCTCTGCTGGCTGTGTGGTTGTACTTGATTGCATGGCAAAATCCCCTGCATCTCTAACAGACCTAGTGTCCATTAGCTGTAGGACCGTCACAATTATATGCGTTCCTGAAGACCTCTCCTGTAGTTTCTAACTTAAAGCTAGTGGGAAAGCCCAGGGGACTGCTGGCTGCTGCTTCCTTTTCATTCCTGTTTTTGTTTGTTTTCAGGGTCCTTCATGAGCACATACAGAGGTTATCTAAAGTAGTGACCGCAAACCACAAAGCACTTCAGATACCTGAGGTAACAACTTCTCCTTTCCTTCACTTTTCTATGTGCGTCGGGCTGCTTCATTTTGATCGTCTTTGGGAGAGGGAGGAGGTGGTTTTGTTTTACACTTAGAAGCATTGCTTTTCTGTCCGTGACAGCTGAAATATCCTGCAGGAGAAACATGGCGTACCCACGCTTTGGTATCTTCCATGACTGATCCTTCCAAATTCCTTCCTCTGTCCTGATAGTAAGATTTAAGAACTAATACTACACTGCAGTAAGATGCAGTGACTTTCTGATAATTTGCTTCAAAAGACAAGGTTTGAAGCCTTTATGCTTTCAATGTGATTCGTATGCCATAGCTGTGGTTTACAGCTGTCAGGTTAACTTTCTGAACTAGCCAGAATTAATGGAACCTTGCAGATCTGTGAATTTGCCTGGTGCTTTCACTTTTCTCATGCTTAATAGGATTACTAAAAGCAGGTTGGTAAACTTTAGTCTGTCAGAGGCTGGATGCTTGCAGCTTTCCTAGTCCATCAGTTCAGCACTTGAACTGTGACTTGAAACAGTGAGTGTTTATAGAGCTGCTGAAAAGGGAGATGGAGACATACAGCTGTACCGTCGTTTCAAACAGTGTGCTGGAGAAGTCAGGGAGAAGTACAGGCTGATTATGTGACTTGCACAGAGTGCTGGCTCCTTGTAATTTTTTTATTATAACACAGCTGGAAGCCACCTTCACTGTGAGTGTAATGTAACCACCTTGACTTAAAGCTTCCCATTTCTCTGGAGCCTTGCTCCTGGCTGCAAGTCCGGTACTTCAGATCCTCTGAGGTACGCAGTAGGAGCTTGGACAAACAAGAACTGGCAGCATGATGTTGTTTTTGGTTTGTTTTTTTTTTTTTTCCCCCCCCTAGGTATATCTCCGGGAGGCACCGTGGCCATCTGCACAGTCTGAAATCCGCACAATAAGCGCTTATAAAACCCCCCGAGACAAAGTACAGTGTATCCTGCGAATGTGTTCAACCATCATGAACCTGCTTAGTCTGGCAAATGAAGATTCTGTACCTGGAGCAGATGATTTTGTTCCTGTTCTGGTCTTTGTCCTCATAAAGGTAAGTTCCTTTGGAAACGCCACAAACCCCTGCTAATTCTTGTAATAAACAAGCGAATTTTAGGAAGAAAAATAGTGCATTTGGGTAACTGGGAGCATGCTAGACTCAAAACCAGATCTAGTTCAGCAGGTTTAAATAGAAACATCAGAAATGTGGTCACAGTTATGGTTTTTGAATCCAAGCAAATTTTGCATTTGGAACTAAGGAAATAGGGGTGCGGGTGTCGTGCGTGGAGTGGGGTTTTTTGAGGTGTGTCCACCAGCATCTGTCATCTGTGCCTGCTTACTGTTGTCCTCTTTCAGGACCAAGAGCCACACTAAGACTGACTTGCATTGTGTTGCTGACCTTTTTTGACATATGAGTGTTTGGAGAATGGTCTGTCCTGTAAGGTGCTAAAACAAAAGGGTTTTCCATGTGTTGAAATCCTTGATGACGTTTCAGATTCTGCCAGTGTTACCCTTCATTCTCTTGGCCTGCGAGTTGTTTCTCCCTGTCAGAAAAATGCCCCTTTCATCCAGTCGGAAGCATTCTGAGTGTGTGAAGTGGGTGAACAGTCACCCCGCTACAGGATCATGTGTTCTCAATGTGCGAGGGTCACTGTACAAATAGAGTTGTATTTCTATTCTGTATCTTGTAATGCTTTATGTTAACCTTTGCAAACAAGCTGTGAATATCTCTTTCTTCTTTAACCCTCAGGCAAATCCACCTTGCTTGCTGTCCACTGTTCAGTACATTAGCAGTTTCTATGCCAACTGTTTATCTGGAGAAGAATCATACTGGTGGATGCAGTTCACAGCAGCAGTTGAATTCATTAAAACTATTGATGATCGCAAGTAACTCGAACAGCACATGTATGGGCAGACTGTTAGCAGAAGAAGAGTATGTAAGAATGTACAACAGCTGCAAAAGCTGAAGAAGAGACTTTCCTTGTAAAATACTGTACAGAATTGAGGCATTTTAAAACAAACCTTTACTAATCAAATTAATTTAACAGATTTTCCTCTTCTCTTTCGGTTGCGTTTTTCTCCCCTGTAGATACTGGCACTGCAAAAAGGGACCACAGTTTTCAGGTATTTTGGAATCTCAAAACAAGCAGAAAAAAAATCTTCATGCTTTTTCCCCCACCCCCTTCCTGAATTCTTACTCACGTGAATAACTCACTTAATTTCTAATAGAAAACTGAAACAAGAAGAATCAGGGCAACCACTTAGTATACTTTCTAGCTTAATACACCTTTTATTAATAAAACACCAGCCACACTGAAAGTTTGTAGTAGCTGACATAAGTTATCAATTGTATTGCACCTAAATTTAAAATCTGGGAAGACAGTGTAAATATTCTATACCTATATTTAATGCATTGCAATTATCTTTGGACTCATTATCCTTTGAATAAACAAGCAAAAGCCTCTCTGACCTCTAACAGGTTGTGACATACTGTGTTTTGGTAATGAAAGGACTTCCTCGAAAGGCTAAGATTAAAAAAGGGCAAACTGAACTATTTATTAAAATGTAATTAAGATTACTGAAATTTCTAAAACTGGAATTTATAATAGACAGGGCTTATTAGATAGCTAAACACTTTTTGGCTAGGGCATTAGGGTGTTATAAAGGTTTGGATATACAGAGGAGAGGGACTGTAAGTTACAATAGATAAGTCTAATATAAAAAAAGGAGAAAAAATACCTTACTGTAATATTTTTTCTGAAATATTGTGTATACTGTACAAACCCCAAACAGAGATCCTTAACAGAACCTTGGACTGTAATATATATTTTGATTAGTGACATTAAATACATATGCCAGGGGTTTCAGTGAATGTTTTTACTAAATGTTCTTCGTGTTGTCTGCTATGCAGCAGTGCAAGTTTTACTGTTCATATAAAATATTTTAAAATATAACTCTGTTCTTTATGAAACATATCATGGCATCAGTTCAGGGTGTTTTATAGATTTCTCACCCCACCTTTCCCTTAAACTGAAAATTATCAATTTAAAGACGTTTTTATGCACAACACCACATGGGTTTTTCATGAGTGAAATGGTCTGAGCGATCGCCAGTGGTTGTTTCTGGATATAAGCACTTGCTGTTCTTTTTTAGCTAGAATTACAATGAAAAAGGACAGCGAGAACTTAACTTTTTCATGTCAGTATTATTTCTTGCTCTTCGTAGAGTGTTCATTGCACTTCTGACAGAGGGATGTGTTAAGACTTGGTATCTGTGAGTGGTAAAGAAAACAAAATCTTTCTCACATTCTTTTCAAAATATGATTGATTTTTTGTGTGTGCGTGCATTTTGATGATTAAAACCTGTAAGCAACTAGTACTTGGGAAAATCATTTGGTTAACTGAAATTAGAGCAATTTATGTAAAGTATCAAGTGCTTGATTTGGCTGTGCTACCTGTCAAGGCGTAATTAAAGAAACTTACTTTCTAGGGCTCTAGTATGTAATTCAGTATAGCATTTTTGCCAAACTAATCACAGGTGAGAGGGTGGGATGGTAATTTTTTTTCTTTCATTTATAGTCTTTCTCCTCTATTAGCGACTTGATTGTGTGGAGGAGCAATACTCAGTAGAAACAGAATTCTTCTGATCTGCCTTACTGTGGTAACTCAGTCTGTGTAGCATTGCAATATTGTAGTTATTTAGCCTTGATGGGTTTTTGGTGCTGAACACGTAACTTAATATTGCAAGCACAGCCCTGACCAATAACACTCAGCAACGAAGCACAAATATGCCCTTGAAGATATGGCCAGATCATATCTAAAAGCAATATAAATTTATTTATATTGAAGTGTCCTGTAATATTTAATTATTACTTGAATATCTGAGATGTTAGGACCGATGTATGAAAGTTCTTTTCGTCCTGCAGTTTGGGTTTTAGTCGAGGAGGGTATTTGTACAGCCCTTGAAGGCACAAAGACACTTGAGTTGGTGATTACGCTGTGTGTTGCTCCTGCTTGCAGCCTCGGCAAGCAGGCTTTGGTCAGCACCGTCAGGTCTTTCAGATTCGCGCCCCTTTATGGAAGGGGCAAGAACCATTTCCTTCACAATTTTTATCACTTTGTTTTTCTGCGTAGAAAAATACTTAAAAGAACTGGAGGGTTTTTTTAATTATTTAGTTATTTTTAAAAGCAGTAAGTGTTTCAATGGGCCCCAGATGAGCTGAGAGTCTTCATAGCAAGATGGTCCTTTGCGTCTTTTTTTTCAACTTACTCTGAAAGTCCTTTATATAATCTTGGTAGCCATAGTTAGAGAATTAGGCTTTCCTAAGACCTAAAAAATTTCCTGTAATATCCTCGTACTATTTTTCCCTGGTGTCCTGAAACGTTTTAAAATAATAAATTACATGTATAGGAAGTGACGTCACTAGGTTTTGGAGTGCAATAGTAAAGGTGAAAAGACAGTGCATAAAGGACCAAAAGTTTCGGAACCGTTGCCAAAAGGTGCCAGCCAACCATGTACCTGTTGCTGTAATCTCGGTGCTTTCTGTTAATTAAATTCAGCCACTGAAGGGTGACCAGGACGTTCTGGGGGAAGGGGAGGGCGTGGAGGCCATCAGTAGCAGACTGCAGTCATGGACCCGAAGGCTCAGCCATTGACTTCGGTGCTGGTTTGTTGGCGTGTCTGGAGGAGCTGCCAAATTTAACGGTGGCACCGCTCTGCCAGTTAATATTACAGAGGTGGTGTTTGCCTTTTTTGGGGTAGAGGAGTGAAAGGAAAGGGCTGGGTTTTTTCACCCCTAGGAGATTCCATTTTTCTCCAAAGCCTAAATGAGGTTTCTCTTTCAAGCTTTTTTAAATCCTCTTTAGGGGGAATTGGAACATGTATGGCCTATTAAGTATTTGAGTTTAAAAGTTTTTGTTTTGAAGACCTTATACTACCAAATGCTGAATGTAACTGCCATAAATTTCAGGAAAAAAAGCCACGAACATGGTCCTGTTTCCTGTAGGTGAGTTTCTGGTGAGCACAGTGTTGGTTCGTATCGCTTGAAACCGTCAACGTTCTGTTAAGCCAAATTCTCGCAGAAGTTTGAGATCTCACTGCCGTGTTAGTGCTGAGTAGTAGGTGGAGGGGGGGGGACTGGGCCAGAGCAGGAGCAGCCGGCGGGGGCAGACCTGCTCAGCAGCAAAGCTTCAGGCAAGCGAAGCGTGTTTGGCACGAGCATAACTTGCGTGGCCGTGCTGCGGCGCAGGCGGTGCAGCCTTTGGCTGGCAGCGTGACGGCAGGGCTGGAGCAGCAGGAAAGCAGTGGACAAGGAGGGGGGAGACTGCTCTTACTTGGGTAACAGCTGGTGACTTGGTTGAGCCTGTACTACTTGAGAATTAATCTCTGCTGAGTTAGTAGTGTGTGTTCTGTACCTTTTAATTGTGCTTTACCTCTATTTAAAAGCTTTGTACTGCCTCTCCTCTTTGAAACTGGTAAAGCCTTTATAAATCTAAATTAACGAGCTTGCACAATCTTGTATACAGGAAACCCATCTTGTCTCTAACGTGATTATTAATGTGTTATTCTGTAAAAACTGATTAAAAGGAGAGCAGTTTAACCGCCTGGGTTTCACGTTTCTGCCTTGTTCTAATGTGATCAGCAGTTGCGCTGGAGACGGCGTTGCGAGCGTGCGCAGCTTCCCGCTAGCTTTGCATGGTTTCCGCTGAGCACCGCTGCCGCGGTCTGTCGCGGGACCTTCTCACCAACAGCTCGCGGGGCGCAGACAGTGCCAAGAAAGAAACAAGATCCATTTAATGGGAGAGGGTGCACCGCTGAGTTGGCTGCTTAATGCAGAGCTTTTCAGTTTGGGTTTTTTTTTTTTTTTTTTCAATCGCGCACCTTGGCCTCCCCAATAGCTTGAGGGGAAGAAATAGCTCCCTGCTGTCACACCGCTGAGGTGGCTCACCTGGGGACAGCTGCCAGGCCCGTGTTTGGTCTTCTGCTGTGTGTGCTGTTCGATGCCTTGAGTGGAGGTGTCGTGTCCTGGAGTACTCTTCCAGTCATCGTCTTTCTAAAGAAATGTTCATGTCAGCTCCACGACAGTGGGATGGCGGCAGCCACCACCCACCCCCGTGTGGGGTGGCTGGGCCACGCGGAGGGGCCGGGGCGGATGCGTGGCAGCGGCGTGGTGCCATGAGTTGGGTCCCCGCAGTGTTATTGACCTTGATTCTCTCTCATTTGCATCCAGCATTTTTCATCCTCTGGAATATGGTGTTTGGGGACCTTTCCATCATTAAGTGGATTTACAGCAATTTCCTTATGTGTTTTCTCCAAGGGATTCTGTTATGAGAGGCACATTAAATCTCCATTAATACCTCATTATCCGACTGATAAGATTACCATGATAATGAGGCAGAAATTCTAATTGTTTCACTTCTTATTGTGCCTTTCATTAAATCATGTACCTGGAAGTTGCTGTTGGAGAGGGGAGCTCCAGCCTGCAGACCTCGGGAGGTGAACCCGTCCCCGTCCACCCTGGTCCTATCCCCCAGTGCTTGAGGGATGCTGGGGTGTGCTGGCCCTTCCTCCTGGGCTCCTGCGCCTCCTGCCACAGCCTCTCCGCTGTGGCCACACTACCACGAGGGCTTCCAGGGCCCCCAGGGCCTTCGGTAATCTGTGCTGGGGAGTGTGTTTTTGGGGGGAGCATGTTTCATGCAGCCCCGTGCTGTGGTTTTACACAGCCGCCGGCTCCTGAGGGCGTTTAAGTGCAGGGGTGTGCAGCCTCCTTTGGAGCTGTTACAGCCCATCAGGTCAATGATCCATGAACTAAAAAGTCTCTAAGCAGGAGCAATTATTGTCTATCATGTGTCAAAAGCTCCCGTATTGACCCCGATAGATGGAGCCATTATGGCCTGTTGAGTCAACGATCCATGAACGGGGAGTCCCTGGGAGCAGAGGTCTCCGCACGCTGCGCAGCACCGTCACGTGCGTCCTGTCCCTCACCGAGGGGCTCGGGGATGTGCGGGGTGCCAGCGCAGGGACAGATTTGGGGTGCAGGGCATCGGGGCAGTGCGGATGCCACCAGCTACCGCGTCCTGCCCTCCTCACCCTGCGGGGCACCGTGGGCAGCCTGGAGCCAGGCTGGGGTGGGGAATGGCCCCTCTGGGGATGACCTGCACCCATACCGGCCCACCGGCTCCCGCTCCCCGGGCTGCGCACAGGGGTCCCCTGTGACCTGCTCGAGCTGGGCTCTGGCTCCAGGAGGGGTGACACCTTTGTGGGGCTGCGTCGGTCGCACGCTGCTGGTGAGAGCCCCTGCCTGGGAGCCCACGCAGGGCCGCCGGGGCCCTGCTTGGCACAGATCCGGCCACAGCTCTGCACCCTCCTTACAGGGGAGCCCGAGCCCCCGCTGTGAACAGCTCTCTTCCTCAGGCTCAGCCTATGGCTGGGTCGTGGAGCCCACAGTGGATGGCACCTCTCGCCCCGTGGGGCAGGGGGTTGCCAGGATGAGGACTGTGGGAGCTACTGCTTTGGGCACAGCAGTGGCATCAGGCACGGAGCCCCTGGCAGAGCCCAGAGCCGGGGCACAGGCAGCGCTGTGCTGCCCTGAGGAGAGACAGAGCCAGGGGCCCGGCACCTGTCCCCCTGCCTGGGCTCCTCAGGTCCAGATCTGCAGCAGAAAATAAGATTATCCTGCACAAGTGGACTTTGTTAGGCTCCTCCTGTGCTAACGAGGCAATGTCTCCATAGTAACTGGCACATTTGGAGGGCAGGAGGCGCAGGGGGACGGGAGACAAAGCCAGTGTGGGAGTGGCAGGCAGACCCTGCAGCACAGCCCACAGCACCATGCAGCCCACGGTGCACCCCTCCGGCACATGGTGCTGGGAGCGAAGGCGATGCCTCCTCTGGCAGCGGTGCGGCACCCGCTCCGGCCCCGCTGTCTCTGCTGCTCCGCACGGAGCCGGGTACGGCCCCCCACGGTGGTGACGCCGGCACCTGCCCAGCCACCGGCAGCAGGGACACCCGTGGCCGTGGGTCTGGCCCGGGGTGGCCGCGTGGTTCGGCAGCACTGCAGCACCTGGGCCGGGCAGGTGCGTTGCGGGCGGTGGGTGCCCTGCCTGCCCTGCCCACCGCTGCCACCACCACCGGCAGCGCAGCCGCTTAGCCACATCGCCGGCAGAGTCGTTGGGCTGGGGTTAATCAACATTCATTCATGTTTCCAAGTGTAAATTGAGCATTTGTTTAATTATGTGTAAGTAGCAATACATTCTGGCCATTATCTAAATCACTATTTTATTTCCTGGATGTGGTTTCATAATGCTGGGTTTGTGCTCCAGCCTCTGCATCATTAACAGAGAAGAGTTAATGAATATAAAAGCGTAAAGGCTAATTACACTTTAATTTACAATCATGGTCTCATTTTGGGACCACATGAAATCTGTTTTGAAAACAATTAAAAAAAAAAAGCCCAGGGAAGGTCTGGTGAGTGGAAGGGTTTTGGCTCAAAGCGAATGGTGCCGGTGGCCGCCAGGCCCGTTGCAGCACGGCCGCTCGGCGCCGGCGGGGCTGTTGGGCGCCCGGATCCCGGGAGGCCAGCGGGTCCCTCGCTCTGCCTGCGGCCGCAGCCCCACAGGGTAATGCCCCGGGCTGGCGGCAGGACCCCGCCTGGGGCCGGCGCTGCTGCGGTTGTGGTGCTGAGGGATGTAAATTGGAGCCTGAGCGGAGAGCACCTGAAGGAGACAAAGATTTATTGGGCTGCAGATGTTGAAAGCAAAATTCAGCAAGACTGCTGACTCGAGCACTTTGCAATATTTACAATTACTGGGGATCTAATGGCATGCTTTCCAGCGAGCGGGGCTCGGCAGAGGCAGGTACCGCTGCCCGGTCGTTACAGGGGGATGGTATCTGAAATCGAAGCTCGCGGCAGGAGAGGCGATGGTGAGTGGTTTCGGCCTCCATTTCTGCTGTGATGTCTGCAGGGGGATCACCCTGAGCAGCGGAGGTTTGATAACCTCAGGTGCCACCTTTGGTGTCGTGGCAGCTGCCTGCGGGCTGCAGCAGGGCAGAGCCCCCGGGATCGGTCCCCCACTGCTGGCAGTCGCCCCTGAGAGAGAGAGCAGCTTCATCCAGGGGCCTCCCCGAGGCACTGGGGACTCATCCTTGTCTGGTGCGCAGCTTCTGCAGGTGCTCGGCACCAAAAGCGGGAGTGATGACAGCTGCCATGGGACGCTGAGCTCGCCAGGGTGGAGGAGATGTTGGCCATGCCGTCCTCTGCCCGGCGGCAGCTGGTGAGTGCTGGTCCAGAGCAAAGCAAAGTGCTTGTTGAGCTTCTGCTTGACTTTTTGCTTCCCAGGGGCAGCAAATATGACAACAGCTCCTTCTGCTTTAGCCCAAACAGCACTGCCTGTGAGCACATCCAGCACTGTTGGTTCTGCCGCCCTCTGTAACCTGCTGCCTGCCCCCTCCCTGGCTGGGTTTTGGGGCAGAGAGCCCCCAGCTGGTGTCCTGCCGTGGCACTGCCGACGCTGGTGCTGGCCCTGGCAAGCAAGTGGTGGGACTGGTGCCAGCACTGCCCCGGCTGTCACAGGGTCCGGGCTGGGGGGGGAACTGTCCCCGCTGGTGTGGGATCACCCGCCCAGCTCCAGCCACGGGTTACGGGTGGGATTTTTGGGGCTGAGGCATCAGCTGGGCCCTGCTGGTGCAGTGGGAGGGCAGTGCTGGAGCACCTGGTTTGTGTACTGGTGAGCACGTGTGTGCACACGCATCTGGGCTCGTGATGGGCAAATATCTGTTTGTATTTCCTTTATTGTTCTGATTCCCTCAAAAATGAAATAAAAGCCGAGTGCTGACTGCAGGAGGGAGCGGTGGCCTCGGAGTGAGAGGCTCATTCTCTCTGCCGGGCTGGCTGCCTGCAGCCGGCAGAGGAAATAAATCTCCCTGAGAAAACCACTTTGCTCACACAATTTCAATCCAGCAGGGCATAGTGGCATCACTCACTTCTTGTTTTATTTAGCTGATAATCTTTTATTGGGCCAGTCGAGCCCTGTGGAAGCACAATGCCTTTACCAGGCTGCTGCGGGCGCTCAGAGCCAGGAGCTCGCCGAGCCACGCCGGCTCCCGCGGGCAGCCGGGAGGGCAGCGGTGGCTGGTGGCAAATCCTCTGCCAGTGGCCGAGCTCAGGCAGTGCCGCGGCCATGCTGGGACACATACCCCGGGCAGGTGGGTCCCCTGAGCTGTGGCCCTGCAGAGGCACAAAAGGCTGCCACAGTTTTGCTCCCCCACCCATGGTTGAGGACAGGACGTGTCCTGCTCGCCAGGTGTCTCTGAAGGTGGCTCAGGGCCATCTGCTCAGCAGGATTTAGAGGACTCAGCACTCACAGTGGCCCCAGAGGCTCTGCAAATGCCTCTCCCGGTGATGGATGTGCTGAGCCCAGGACAGCGGAGGCTCCTTCACCAGCGTGCACCGTCATGGGCACCTGATCGCCCTCGCTGGGGAGGTGGGTGCTGGGGCTCTGCCGTCCCCATGCGGGGTCCATGTGCCCAGTGGTGCTCCGCTGCAGGCACCTGGACTGCTCACCTTCCCGACCCCCTTCCTGTGCTAATGCAAGCGCTGTGCCACAGCTGAAACCCTGCGTGTCCCTCAGACAGGTTTGTCATCCGGCTTGTCACTGAGCGGCAAGGCCATGTCACTGATGAAGACATCCAGCAGGCTGCGTGCCGGCAGCCACTAATTGAAAGTGCTCACATTTGGGAATTAATGTGGGTTAGGCACACTCCCTGTGCTAATAAAATTTGCCTTTCAAAAAATCCACATCTGCCAAAGGAGGAACAGCTGCAGTGCCCCGTCCCATGCGGGGGCGCAGCCAGTGGCACCAGCACCGCATGAGTCCCCGCAGCGCCGCTGCTCCCCAGCCATTGCTCCGGCCCCAGAGCAGTTTAGGGTGACTGTGTCCCTGTGGTTCCTCCCACAGCGGCAGCCGGAACAGCTCGGGCCATGTTGGCATGACACACATCCATGAGATGCTGCACCAGCACATGCTGTCCCTGCCATTCCCCCGACAGCTCGGCTACGTCCTGTTTGCAGGGCTCAGATGAGGTGCAGAAACGGTGTGCAAGAGGGGCCCTGGGTGACACCCGGCTGTGCCGTGCCCAGCCCGTAGGTGCCGGAGTTGCTCTTGCTGCGGTGCAGCTGCCGGTGGCCCTATGCTGGGGTGCCGCAAGCCCTCCCGCCCGCAGCTCCAGCAGAGGTGGCTGCTGCTCTTCCCAGCGCAGGGCTGATGCGAAGGGGAGCTGTGGGTTAGCTGCAGATTTTCCTTCTCATACATCACCCTAAGAAATGTGATGCCTGACCCTGCAGCCAAGGTGGCGCCTGGGGCTGCCAGGGGCTGGGGGCTGCTGGGCACTGGCAGTGGATTCGGCTCTTTCAGGAGGTGTCAGGTGCACCGTGTTGTGCCTTGAGAGGGACTCACAGCTCATGTGTGAACCTTTGCGGCAGCACCAGTGATCTGTCCTGGAGGCTGTGGGGGCCCAGGGTCTGCAGGGTGGGTGGCTGAGCCCTCATCCCCCAGGGCTGCCGTTGTGTCCCTGTGGGACCACAGGGACCTGCTGTTTGCTGTGGCATAAGCAGCTGAGGCTCGGCCAAGGCCAACCCGCACACATAGGCAGCGCCCCGGGGCAGCTGTGGGTCAGGTGCCCATTGCCCCCGCCCTGGTGCTTGGGACACAGCGACGCTCCAGGCTGGGCTTGGCCAGAAATGCTCCGGTCCTTAACTGGGCCATGACATCAGTACCAAGCCTTCTCTGGTCCTTCCCAGGGTCACCCCCACCATCCACCCTCCCCGTGTTAGTATCTCCTGCACCAGACAGCCGTACAGGTGGGCTGAACCCTGGCAAAGCCTGCCCTGTGCAGGGGACCTGGGGTGGTCCCTGGCTCCCTCCTGCACCCTGCTCCGGCCACATGAGCGGGACTCTGCTTGTGGAGCCAAGACCTCGATGACCCCTCGCATGCCCTGTGGTCGCCCGGCCCTGCGGGTCTCGGCCACCCTCGGCAGAGAGGTTGGGATGCTGTTGGTGCTGGGCATCTTCTCAGCCCCCCTGTAGCCCCCGCAGCTCCTCCTTGTCAGCATTACCACCTCCCCACTAATACTTGTCATCCCAAAACTTATCAGCACTGTTTCATATTTACTTCCAGATTGTGGATGAAAATGTTGAACATCATCATTTGATAATGATTCCCCATTGACAACTACTTTTTGAGACCTGTCAGTCAGCCAATTCTTAATCCTTTTAATGTGTTCTCTATTGATATTATATAGAGCTAATTTTTTAATCAAAACGTCATGTACTACTATTAAATCAAATGCCTAACAGAAGCCTAAGTATACCACAGCTCCTCAGTTATTCTTATTAGTTAAATTTTTAACTTAATGAAACCAAATTTTGTGACAAGCCGTACTTGCCATAAAACCACGCTACCCGGCACTGATTACAGCCCCACTCGCTATCGGCTGCAGCCGTTCCAACGCCTCCACCGCTGCCTCGGGACTGGCGCTGGCCGGAGGGGTGACCCGGCGCCGGCAGGCGCTGGCACAGGGCTGGAAGCGCTGGGCAATGGCTGGGGTGCTGGGGCGGCTGTGGTGTGGAGCTGCTGCCAGGGGTGGGGAGAAGCCGAGTCCAGGCCACTTCACAGTTAAAGTCTTGGTGGGGAAATAGGAATTTTCCGCCTGCGCTGGATGCAGCCTCTGACCTGAAAACCACCGCCCCGGCCTCCCCGGATGCAGAGCAAGAGCAGGCGTGCAAATGTGATATGACAGCCCAAGACAGACCAATATGGTTACCAGCTGTCCGGCCGCCACTGGGCCGTACTGGTTGGGAAGGCGATGCCCCAGTCACAGATGCATTTCGGGGGGGAGGAGGGAGGGTTCAGGCAGGGCCAGGTGCAGGCACGTACGTGCAGGCAGGCACACGCTGCCCAGCGCCGTGGCCCTGGGACAGGCACCACTCCTCAGACGCCAGCGTCGCCTGGATGGGTGCTTGGGCACAGGCTGCCCGACGCTGGGGGCTGCCCCATCCCACCGCAGCCAGGCTTTGCAAAGCCCTGCCCAGAGGCAGCTGAGCCATGGCTGCAACGACCCCCCCACCCAGGGAGCACCACCCTTCCAGGTCCTGCACGGGTCTGTCCTGTGCGAGGCGGCTTCGCTGGCTCTCTCCCCTCCAGATCAAGCAACTCTTTGTAAATCTAAATTAATAAGGTTGCACGGCTATAGACACAGGAACACGCTCTGTATCTTGTCTTTGTCGATCAATGCATTATATCATTCCATAAAACTGATTAAAAAGCAGAGCAGTTCATCTCACCAGGTTCCACGTCTCAACATTATAAATTTCATATTATGGTTAATGATTGTCAGTGTAGACGGAGTACACGCAAGCTGATCAGTATTGTAGTTTATAATTAATTATTGGAGCGTTGCTGAAGAGGACACCAAGGAGGGGGTGGCTGCTGATTAGCAATTTATTATCTCTAAAACACCAAAGAGTAACGTGGAAGGGGAGTTTCTGTGGCTGCCACTGCCCGTGCTCGAGTGCTGCTGCTGGCAGAGGGGTCCCGGCTGGGGCACGGAGCACCGGCAGGGCCTGTCACCACCACTGGCTCCACACACACATCCCCAGCGTGCCTATATCAGCACAGGGAGGGTCAGCCAGGCACCCACCTGCAGCCCTTGGGACACTGCTGTCAGCTGAGTGCCTGACTGGGACCACGGCCATCGCACGGGCATGGAGGAACCTCTCCTGGCACAGCTGGATGCAGTCACGGCACCGGTGCCAGCGGGGCGGAGGGAGCCAGCACAGCCCCGCAGCAGGGCGCGTGCTGCCTCTTCCTCCTGCCAAACATTGCCCACATCACGCGCTGCTGCTGCAAATGGCTGCCCGTCCTGCCTGCTCCCCTCCGTCCTGCTCCCATCCTGCCTGCCTGTCCTGCCTGCTCGCCCTGCCTGCTCCCTCCTGCCTGCTCCCCTCCTGCCTGCCTGCCCATCCTGCCTGCCCGTCCTGCCTGCCCGTCCTGCCTGCTTCCCTCCTGCCTGCTCCCCTCCTGCCTGCCTGTCCATCCTGCCTGCCCATCCTGCCTGCTTCCCTCCGTCCTGCTCCCCTCCTGCCTGCCAGTCCGTCCTGCCTGCCCGTCCTGCCTGCTCCCCTCCTGCCTGCCTGCCCGTCCTGCCTGCCTGTCCTGCCTGCTCCCCTCCTGCCTGCTCCCCTCCTGCCTGCTCCTGTCCTTCCCGCTCCCCTTCTGCCTGCCTGTCTGTCCTGCCTGCTCCCGCACCCACTGCGAGGCAGCCGCCGAGCTGGGCGGGATGGCACACACCATCACACCAGCAGTTAGCACAGAGTGGGAATTTGTGTTCAGAGAGCATGAGCAAGTGAAAATAATAATAACCAGCAGTTTGCCTAATCCCTGACAGCGAGAGTGGGTGCAGGGCCCCAGCCGGCCGGGTGATGCCATAATCGTGCTGCTGGCAGCTGCCTGTGCCAGGCCCACTCCCTGGAGCCTGGGGGCTCCTGCTCCCCCCATTTTGGCTGCATCCCAGCCCCCGGGGTGCTTCGGGCACCCCGTTGTAGGGAAGCTGCAATGAACAGATGTCTCTGCGCAGCTCTGGACACAGGGATGTTGGTCCCCCAGGCTAGACAGTGACCTGGTTGCTGATGCCAGCTGCTTGGGGAGCCCAAGGCTGGGTGATGCCCTGCTGCAAGACCCCTGTCTGGCAGCCCTGCCCGCAGCTGTTGAGGGGCTGAGACCCCTGGGCAGGAGTGCCAGCCCCTCGGTGGCTGCGGTGGCTAGTCCTCCCCTCAGCCCTGGCCGCTGTGCCCGCTCCTCCGGTGGCTGGCACTGTTTTATCACCGGGAGCAGAAGAAAGGCAGAAAATTCTTCAGGAGAATAAAAAAAATAAAACAACCCCAAAGTCTCATTAAGAAAGAACAAACATTGGCAAGTAATTGGATTAGGGCTTTATCTGATCTTCTCGTTCGCAGTCAATCAGTTGCTCCTCCATGGGGGGTGCTGTCTTATCGCAGGGATTTAACTTTTATTGACTAATAATGATGCTTTACAAAGAACGAAGCGGGGCCCTGCGCCAAGGGGAAGTGTCACAGCCTCGGGAAGCCACCGGCTCACGCCACGTCGCTTTGTTTGTTTATTTTCTGTGGCAGGGTTTAGTGCGGGGATGAGTTTGATCCCCCCCAGCAAGAAAGCGATGAGAGGCACCAAACTGGGATGCAAATGGCCCAGTGCCCTGAGAAGACCTTTTTTATTTTTCCAAATGGCACAGCAGGCGTGTGGGGCTGGGGAAGAGACGCCTTTGAGAAGGGCTGTTGTCTGCAAAGGGACACGCGGAGCTTTTTTTTAACCTAACGCCCCAGAAATCATGGAGTCGGTACTGGGGGGAGGGATTGTTATGAACCCCAACTGCTCAGAACTGTTGTGCCACGAGGGTGCAGGTCCCTGATGGGTGGGCATGGTGGTGGGGGGCGGCAGGACAGGCACATGTGCAGGCACATGGCTGCACAGGCTGGGCCGGGCATGGTCCCCTTGTCCCTGGACCCCCAGCTGCTGGGGGGCTATAGGTCCCTGGCTGCCATCCCATGCAGCTCCCCTCCCGCTCCCCCAGTGAGGCCTTTTTATCTAGCACATGCAGACTAATCTCCCAAATTAGTCGAGCACTTGAGAACATTGACATGTGACTCTGTGTTAAAAGGACATGAAATTCTCAAATGAAATTCACACAGCCACATGACATGACCATGGTTTAGCTCTCAGGAACCCAGGCGGTTATATTTTATAATATAGACAAATTTTATTATTTGAAAAAGAATTAGCACTGAAATATTTGTCTGTCCCCATGGCATTCATGCCTGCCCTGTGCTGCAGCACCGTCCTGGCACGTGCCCACGGGCATCCAAACATGGGGGTGGTCAAACCTTCCACGCCATGTGGCACCGGGCAGAAAATGCCAGCGGAGCCCAACAGCCGCTGCCTGGGCCAGCACAGGTGGTTTGGGGACTTCTGTCTCCAGAAGTAAGAAACCTCACCCCAAAGGAGTGTCTTGACCTGTTTTTCTGGGACAAGACCCCATAACTTGACCAATTCCTGTATGTCAGCTGGCCCCAGCGGGTCTCTGCATGTGGTGGTGGGGGGCTGGACCCACCCCGCATTGTGTCTACCTCCCCTTCCCCAGGCCGAACAGCCGGGAGCGCCCGAAGATGTGGTGGTGGTGGCCCCTGCTCACTTGCTGGGCAAGGATCTCCCAGCAGCATCAGCAGGTCAGCCGGGGCCATGGGCACCACGGCGTCTGTCCGACCCATGCCGTGGGGTGGGATGGGGACAGGACGTCCGAGCAGGGGTGAGGGTGGCCAGCTCCTGCCGGGGTGCTGCAGTGCGGGAGCTCACCACAGCCCAAACGGCTCCTTGAGCTGCGGGGACAGAGCACAGCTGGCCCCATGGCCTGGCAGTGGGGTGTCAGGGCTGCCCGTGGGGTGAGACGCCCTGGGAGCCAAGCGGGTCCCTGGCTGTGGGGACAGGGACACGGCTGTGGCGGTGCGTGTGCAGCCTGTGCGGCACCGGAGGGCTGCTGTCGGCGGCCTCAAGATGGCACGCTAAGAGTGGGAACTGTGCTGCAGAACAAAGGCGCCTCAGCCCGGCACCCCGGCCTGTGCTCCGTCCTGCAGCCCCATCCTGCAGCCCCATCCCGCAGCCCCATCCCGCAGCCCCATCCCGCAGCCGTGCCACGTGCCCCGTCCCAGAGCCCCATCCTGCACTCTGCCCCTCTACCTCCTGAACCAGGGACCCCCGGGGACTGCAGGGCTCCCTGTCCCTCCCATCGGGACAGCCTGGAGGAGGCTGCTTGTGCCCCGCAGCTCACCCCCAGCGCTTGGCTGGGGCTCCCTCCCGGCTCCTGGGCATCGCCTGCACAAGCTGGCCCCCGGGGCAGGAGGAGGGGGTACCCAGGGCGGGGGGTCCCTGCACACCAGCAGCTGCTTGTTGCAGGGACCCACTCCTGCAGCTGTGCAGGAATGTGCCGCAGCATCAGTCACCAAACAACATGAATGTCCAGATGTTATTAGCTCAGAAAGCAGCCCCAGGAAGATGCGGGCACTCCATGAGTGAGAGACCCAGCACCTGCGGCCAGTGGGTCCTGCAGCACTGGGGCATGGCCGCGCTGCACACAGCTCCCCGCTGGCACCACCGCGCGTGCTGCGGCAATCCTGGCTACAAAACCCAGCGCGTGCATGCACTGCCGCCGACGCGCCGGTGCACAATTAGCCTGCGTATTAAAGGTGAGTTATTATCTCCATGCACGCATCCTTATTTAGCTACTCTCTGAGAGGCCCCACAAGCAGGGAACAAGGTCCCTGGCAGAGCAGCAGCCCCGTGGCATCAGGGCCGCCAAGTCTTGCCCGTCCCATCCCAGTTGTCTCCAGCTGGAACTGCTGGCCCGTCTGAGCCGTGCTGCTGCCCACATCACTGTCCCTCTTCTCCCCTGCCCGGGAGAAGAGCTGAGCCTTCCCTCTTCACGATGCCACTGGCAAAATCTCAGCATTAACTAGACAAAATGGAGCAGCGAGGGCGGCGGGATGGGGGGTCCCAGGGCACCTGCAGCCTCCTGGCCAGCACGGAGCAGTGGGACCCCCCCCGTGAACACCGCGGTGCCAGGCTGTTCCCACGCTGTGCTGTGTGTCACAGCGGCACGTGTCAGTCACAGCTCAGGAGGTGACAGGGCTGATGTTACATGTCATAACACCACATGTCTGCAGGGACTTTATTTTTTTTTTTTAATGTTTCAGTGCATCTCTCCCCACGGTGCTCCAGGAGTGGGAAGGTGGGATGCCGCAGCAGTGCGGGGCCAATGTCCATGGGAGGTGGCGGCATGGACCTGCCAAGCCCGACAGTGGCAGGTACGATGCCGGGGGGTCGTGGCAGTGAGGGGTGTCGTACTTGAAACACAGCCCAAACCCTTTGCTGGGGCGGGGGGCTCCTGCGGTGGCCGCCTGGTACCCCTGCCCGGCTGCCGGGGCGCGTCCACCTGCCGGGCTCCTCTCCGCCACATGCCTCTCCGCCACTGCCCCGGCGAGCCTGCGCCGTTCCTCCCAGGGGAGCGCGGCCGGGGCCGCGGGAGGTGCCCATCCTGCTAATTAGAGTGTGCTGAGGAGGAACTCGCTCAGCTCTGTCTGGCTTGACATTAAGACCTAAATTTGCTGTAAAACCAAATGGATACGCACACCCACATCTATAAGGCTTTTAGTTCAGCAACAAGTGAATCCATCAAAGCCCAGCACCTAATTTAATAGCAATAATGAAAGGTGTGCGTCACTATTAATTTAAGCACTCCAACATTAGCCTTGCACTTAGAAACCAGCAAGGCAAAGCTATTTACAAATGAATGTACCAGGGCAATAAATTGAAAGTACTGGTTTGACCTGTGGTGGCTGCTTTCTTCATTTATACATAGATATATTTCTATAGATGCATTTATTCCCATCTCTTTAGCAAGGCCTCCCTAATTAAGTTGAAGTGGCAGTGAAAGTGTGGCGGTAAGCGTGGAAAGAAGCTGCTAAAAACGTATTTAATTCATTATAAATAATCTTTGATACCATAAGGTTGGATAAAGGTTTGCAGTATCAGAGCAGGCCGCCAAGGAAGGCCAAGGAGATCGCCTACATGCAGCGAGAGCATTTGCATCGCGTGGTTTAACCTCCTCGCACTAGGGGAAGGAAGCGCGCGGCTGATGCGGGAGCCCCCCCGCTTGCATGGGGGACCCCAGGGTGCTGTCACCGGCACCAGCACCAGCGCTAGCACCGGTGCCGGCTCCGGGAGCACTGGGGAGCAGGGCAGGGTGAGGGTCCGTGGGTGCCGGGGTGCCGGCTCTGTGTGGCTGCATGCCGTGTGTGCCTCCAGGATGATAATGTATGTTAAGAGGAAGGTGTATGTCACCCACATTAAAGGAGTTTAATGTGCTCAGAGTCACATTATTGTACCCTTGTAGAATACATTATCTGTCATGCTGCCTTTACAGGCTGTCACCTCGCAGAAAGGCTACAGTGTTCCTGGAAACCATTATCAGCCTCTAATGATATTATCAAAATTGGAGTACGCGGCGTGGTGGGGGCCGGGAGAAGGCACCGCCAGGGCTGCTGCTTTCCTCGCCCCGAGATGTGCCTCCCGCACGTGCCGGGGGCTGCGGCTCTGTTGACCCTCCTTTGGAGCAGGAGGCAGGTGTGTGTATGTACTGAAGGTGCAGAGGCCCCGGGCACCCCCGCGTGGCCCAGGGAGCCATCGCCGGGGCCGGTGTTGGCCCCTCGCCATCACCCCTGCCCGCACGGGACCTCTGCTCGCCTCTTGGAGGGGTCCAAGGTGTGGACGTCGCGTCCCACCCGGGGCTGCCCGGCCCGTGGTGACGTCCCACAGGCGCAGCCACGCTGGCGGAGGGCGAGGGGCGGCTGGCTCGGCCCTGGGCTGGGAAGCTGTGCTGCCGGGAACCGCTCCTGCACCGCCAGGCTGATGGCCTGGCTGTCGATCGGTGCGGAGCCGGCTGCAGCTGCCCCAGGACTTGCAGGTGGGGAACCTGCTGAGCTCAGGGTGGCTCCGCTGCAGCCCCTGCTGTGCCAGCTCCCGCGTGGCACCACCGCTACGGGGCTGCCATCGAACTGGCCGGGGACCCGGAGGTGTGGCGGGCACATGGGAGCGTCTGTGCGGTGGGGATGGGGACAGCGAGAACCGAGGGCTTGTGCTGGGGCAGGAGCAGGGGGGTCCCGGCAGGGCGGTTGGGAAGGGGCTGCTCAGCCTTTGCATGATCACCCTGGCGTGGGCTGGCTGCGGTGCTCGGGGGGGCTGTGGGGCGGTGCCGCCGCAGTGGCCCTCGCTGCGAGGCAGGGCAGCATCTGGCCAGCCTCCCTGGGTGGAACTCAGCAGCTGAAGCTGAGGATGGGGGCCCTGGGGGCTGCCTGGCCTGCAGCCGTGCCCCTGTGCTGGGGTTGTCAGGGCCGCTCTCGCTGCCGTGCTGGCACCAGTGAGGAGGCTGTGCACAGTTCAGCCCAGCACGGCACGGGCCAGTAACCCAGCAGGAGCCAGCAAACCTGTCAGCCTCTGAATATTGCTCTTCCGTCTCTCTGTCAGGTGAAATTAAAAAAAAAGAGGGAGCCTTCTTTTTTGGAGTGTAATCTTCCGCCTGCGACAAGAAGCCACGTAAACTGATAAATTGCAGATTAAACGAGTGCCACACTCCACTTCAGTCCCTGGCTGTTAATTCCCCTGTTGTGCAATTCCCCACTCTCAGGGCCTGTCAATTCCAGCTAATCGCAGGAGGCACTAAAACACTCTGCCCTGACAGCCCCAGATCAAGAAACCCCTGACTCCTAGCTCAGGTGGATTGCATGCATCACTTATGCACAAATCAGCAATATGCCAGCAGGGAGGAATTATGTCCGATGACAGCCCAGACATGAGGTACATATTGCAGAGCCGGCGAGCCCCAGCCGCCGTGACAGATTGCAGCGCGGGGCTGCGCGCTGGTGCGGGAGCGGCTCCCGGCTGCACCACCCCCGAACACACCCAGCGCTTGTGCCACGGAGCCACCGGCGTCTCGCCTGTGCTGCTGCAGGATGGGGCTGCCCGCCCCCAGCCCCACCCATGTCCCCATCCCCTGCAGACCCATCGCCCGGGCTGCACGAAGGGGCCGGGGCTGGCGATGGCGTGGAGGAGTTCCCGGTGCTCGTGCGGTTGCACCGGGATTGCACCGGCAGGGCGATCGAGGCGGGGAGGGCGCGGGGCTGGGAAGGGCCCTGCGGGTGCACAGGGCATCTCACCTGGGGGGGGCAGCGAGATGGCCCCGCTCTGCCCATCCCACAGCAGAGGAAAGCCCCGCTCAGCCCAGTCCAGGCTCCATTTTAACATTTAACTTGCCTCAGTCTGTGATCCTGAAAAGCTTAAATTAATGACAGCCTTGCAGTTCTCATTAATAATTGCTTCATTACTGTATGCAATTGCATTCTCCTGACAATAATGGTGTTTGCTGGTGTATTTCTAATTATCTGGCATTTCAGGTCCCTAATAGAGCCCCAGCACTCCCTGGCGTGAAGCCCTGCTCTTCAGTGGGGAGCGCAGCCCAGCCCGCCGGCAGCCCCGACGCCTCCCCGCGGTACATGTGCTTCATCACTGTGGCTCCCGGGAAGAGATCCGAGCTCCGGTGGCGAAGTCCCACGCAGGACTCGGGGGCACCGGGCGCACCGGCCTGGTGCAGAGACCTCCAGCGCTCCCCCATCGCATGCCGGGGCGATGCCTGTGCAAAAGTCAGTCGGAGAGCAATGATGTAGAGCAAGTTGGACGGGAGCTCCAGCGAGCAGGGCAGGTGATGCGGCTCCTGCGGGAGGTGCTCAGCACAGCCACACCACGGCAGCTCCACGGCCACGGCAGCCACGGCCACAGCTGCATTTGAGCCTGGGCGAGCAGAGCCGAGCAGGAGGTGCCGGAAACCTCGGCGGGTGCCCACGGTCGGGGCTTTTCGCACAGGGCTGCCTCGGCCAGGGCCCGCCGCTGCCAGCGGCAGCTGCACGTGCGGCAGGAATGCAAGTGCTGTTCGTCAGCTCCTCGGAGAAATTCATCAGGCGGCAGCGGGGGAGTCGCGGCACCGTCCCTGCGCTCGTGGTGCGGAAATGACCACTTGTGCCCCAGTTTAGCCCCAGCTGCCGGCTTGGAGCCCATTACGGCGCGGTACGTGCTGCCCCTGCGCTTCCCACCTGGGGAGGGGGCTCATTTGTAGTTAAAAATCTATTGTGACTTGTCAGAAAAATGAATAAATGAGCACATTATTTTTTCATTTTGGAGCTCAGCATCTGTTTGTCTAATCAAGAAAGAGAACTGGGAAAGTCAACCAGGGCTGACGCACACATTTTATTTAACTTTTCCTCTGTCAAAGGAGTTTAAATGTGTAATGAACAGGCCATGGTGATTTGAAATATAATCCCATTACTCTGATGAGATTACCAAGGCTGTGAGAGTTCACAAATCATGCTTAGGGTTTTTAGAGCTGAACAACACCCTGTTGAGATTTTTTTTCTTTTTCTTTTGCATTTAAGCAGAGGTGTGTGGGGAGAATAAAACATGACAGTGCTTAACCCTTCATGCAGCGGCAGCTGCAGTGCGGGGCTGTGCACAGGGCCAGCCCTCCCCATGCCTTGGCTGCTCGTGGTGCCCCCAGGCCCCCGCCTTGGGCTCTGCAGCCGTGCCGGGAGCAGCACCCGGCCAGGGCACCCTCCCGCTGGTCCTGCCTGGCCTTTGTGCCCATTGTGCCCATGTCTTTCTGTCCTTGTCTCCGTCCCCATCCCAGCATCATACCAGGGCGGCTGCACTGGGATGTGATTTAAGGGGCATTAATTTTAGCAGCAGCAGCACCCAATACCACAGGCCGCCACAGCAGCGCATTTCCATGAAATTCATGGGCCCATTACAAACATGTCTCCATAAATAACTCCCCCCATTAATCTCAGGGCTGCACCCAGGGCTGTATGATGGTTTTCGCCCGCTTGTCCCAGTGTGGGGTGGGTGCAGCCCGTGCCTCAAGCAGGGTGCCAGCCCTGCCACGGCTGCTGGAGGGGCAGCTGCAACAGCCCCCGGGACACACCAGGCTCCGGCCAACCTAAAGCCAAAGGAGCCTCTGGCTTGAGCTGCTCCTCCTGGAGCTCATGGCAAACCCCTGCAGAGAGCGCTCGGGTCAGGCCAGGGGCCCCAGTGCCCTCTCCTTGGGTGCAGCGCACGCCTGGGTGCTCTGGGTGTCCTCTGCTGAAAGGTCCCGCTTTTGTTTCACAACACTCTGAGAAAACCGAGGAGGTGGCAAGGGCTCGCCTCCACATGCGGTGCTGCTGCGGCTGCAGCCTTGGCCATCCCCACCCGGCCACCCCGGAGCCGGCAAAGCTGCTTATCAGCTATTTTATTCTTCCACAAATCTCCCAGACAAATGCCCAGCCATGCAGGAGCACAAGGAAAGACCTCTGGGTCTCACCACAAATGTCATCCATCTCTCCTGGTGGATTCGGGACCCTCTGAACGGCGTTTTTTAAATGCAAATATGGGCAAGATGGGCAGCGAGCGGCTGGCTGTGAGCCGTGCTGGCTGCTGCAGGCACCTGGGCTGCGACCAGCCCACGGGCACGAGCACCCTCTGGCTCCCGGTACCGGGAGGGGAAACACCTCTGGTTGTTCGCACCCCCTCTGTGCGGGCGCTCCCCGACTCCCACGGCGCCTGCGCCTGCGGTTCTCTGCAAGCGTGTGCTCTCCCCCATGAGGTCCGGTCGCCCATAAAACAGGTGCACGTGTAAGCCAGGTCCCCCTCCAAGAGCAGAAGTAAGAGAAAATTCAGAAAGCCTCTGATGCCTCCAACAGCTACTGATGCACGTCGGTGAGAAGCCGTCCTCGTTACGTGAGCCGGCAGCCACCCTCTTCTGCCGAGGCCCAGTAACAAGGCAGGGAAGGAACAGCTTGCTTTTCTGACCCAGTTGAATGCCCATCTGAATCAATTAAATCTACAACTACCGGGGAAAGACCAGCCCGTGATGGATTTGTGTTCAGCTGCGCACAGATTGCAACCACGAGCTCTGATTTAACTCTTTCAGCAAACACTAAATTGTAGAAATGTCTGTTCCGAGGGAGAGGCCGTTCTGCTCTCGAGAAGCTGGACATCTCCAGAATTTAAGGAAGGTTTCCTCCACGCTGCCTGTTCAGCTGGATCCGATTTTTGAAAGTAAATTCACTTCTTAGCTGTGAAGGGCTCTTCCAGGGCAAATAAACTCCTTCTGGGCTCCCCACCTCGCCCGCTCCCCACCACGCCCTCGGAGCTTGCTCCTGCAGCAGCGGCCCGTCCCTGCCGCCCTGCCCGCACTCTCCGGGGACGCGCTGCGCGTCCCGGCTCCGCGGGAAGCCTGCTCTGAAAATAAAGCGAGTGGAAGGTGATTTACGAGACGGTGCAAATGCACGTGGTCCAGGCAAGCGCCCACGCGCCCACAAACGCTGCCAGTTTAGACAGCAGAGATTCTTTTATTACGTCAATCTTCAGGCTTTACTGAAAGCAAAATACTGCACGTATTGAATATCTACTTATAATAAATAAATGTAAGTGGGTGGCAACGGCATTACGGCCATGGGAACAATAGAAGACTTTTGCAGTTTCTAATACCAAGGTAGGGAATTTTTTAGTTAATTTAAAAAGAACTGAAACTAGGTGGCAAAAGAACATTCACGTAACAACTTTAATGTTAAATAGTTCACAGAGTTGGTTAAAGGAGTCATTTACATTGCATTACTTGAAGAGTCTTTCCCCGTCGCATCTGTGCTGCATTGGCGCATATAAAATACTAAAAAATTTAATATCATACTATAAAATATTGTTTCTCTTGTGTTGCAGATATCATGGAAGACTGTACAGTGAAGGCGGGCCTCCACAGCGCGGGCAGGGCTCCCCTCCCGAGGCAGCACCGACACCGGCTCTGGGAGGGCTAAGCCTTTAAAAACCGAGAACTTAAACGCAACAGGTAAGTGACAAATAAACCGTTCTGCCTTAGTGTTTATTCCTAAACTACGCGTTAAGGCTCAGGAAGTTTCCTCTGTACAAAAGCAGGGCAGGACGCCGTCAGAGGCCACGCTGCGCAGGCGAGGCTGGGCGGCAGGAGGGAGCCCGCCCGCCCGCGGGACCCGCAGCGCTGCAGCCTGCCCTGCGGCCCCGGCCCTGGCCAAACACCTCTCGGAACCGAGGGCACCTCCTGATACAAAACCCACCGCAGCAGCGCAGAGAGCTCCAGCTTCAACCACTTGGAAGATTTATGAAAGACACCTCTGGTGAACCGAACCGTGAACGCAGTTCTGGCTCCCAGTGACCCCGTTCACGTGTTCCCTGATGTGTTACGGATGGACAAGGCCAAAAGAGTTACAAATCCCAGTACAAAGTAGGACTTAATTTTTATTTTTAAAGAACACTATTAAGAAAAGGTGAAGGCATTTCTCAGTCCTCAGGCGGAAGCTGTCTCGGGGAGGAAGAGCAGACCGCAGCGGGGCAGCAGCCGTGGGTCCACAGGCAGCCGTGGGCAGCTCCCGCAGGCAGGGGGATGCCCTCCTTCCAACCGCAGAGACGCCGCCTCGGTTTCAAAACACCGTGCTGACTAGAGCAAGTAACTTCCAATAAAATGTATGCAAAGCTGAAAAGCACAGTTAAATAAAAATATTTTTGAACAAAACAAACCACAACAGACGTGACTGTCTCAACGTTTCTTCACAAATCGGCTCCCCTGCAATGGCGGCTGTTCCCTGGCTCACGGTTGCCTCCTGCACTTCGGCAACAGAAGTGAAACCATCTGGGACTACAGCCTCCCCCCAAAAGAACTGTGCATCATATGGACCTTGAAAAAGATTACATCTGTTTATTAATAGTAAAAATGGATACATTTGTCCTACATTTTGTTTTTAGAAATTTGATCATGTCACAAGCAATACCTGTGTGTACATGGGTGTATTACAGATGTATATAATTTATTTTAACCAGGCTGTGAAATAATATGTAATCACATCTCTTCTTGTGATTGTACATAATACAGTAATTAAATGATGCCAGTCTACGTCATTCTCTTATTTCTAATCAAAGGAACCTGAAGCGTAACAGTCTTCTTTCCGGCTGATATGGCTCTTTATTTTTGTCACAGGGGAGACTTCCCATCACCGACGAGGGATAATCTGCCAACCGTGAGACACGGGATAATTCAGATTTCTTCCCCGGCTGCTCCTGCTTGTTGGCAGCAGGAGCACCGCAGTCCTGGCTCCCACCTGTCTCGGGCGGTGGGGAGCGTCTCCTCCTCCGAATTCGGCAGACAGGCTCTCCTCGAGGCTAGGCGTTACTGCTGTCCCGATTTCTTCTCCTTCTGGAAGCTAAAGCTTGTTCTCCTGCTCAGTTTTCTTTGTTTCTGAGCAAAATAATCTGCTCTGGCTGTGCTTGCTCGCGACTCCAGAATATAGTTAACCTGCAAGACATGAAACGGTGTTTAACTTCGTCGCTGCTTCAGTGGGACAGCCCGGGGAGGGCAGGGACCCTCACACCACCCAGCTGAGCTGAGCCAGGCTTTAGCGAAACTGGTCCCAGTGGGCCGCCAACAAAACAACGGCAGAGGCAGCCCAGAGCTCCAGGAGAGCCCCTGCGTGGGGCCGCTCTCCCCCCACAGCCCTCGGCCCGGCACGAAGCGGCACGGGGTGGCCGCAGGCTCTCTGCACCCCTCTCCCCTCGTCCCACCCTTGTCACCCAAACCTCCGGGCCAACGCAGCAAGTCGTGGCGACCCAGAGCGCTGGCCTGATATAGTAATGGGCTTCAATAAAAGACTTTATCAGCTTCAATAAAAATAATTCTTTCATTACGATGTTTGCATACTCAGCTAATCTCATAGTTTCCCTGTGTTTTGGCACATTTTACTTGATGAAAGCATTTTTAAATGATATTTAACAAGCCTGCTATTCCCTAAATTTATTATCTCCAGTGCTTTGTGATAATCACATAGATAATTTTAATGGAAGGTTAATGCAAGAATCAAAAAGATAAAAATGCCCTTTGGTCTGCCATTAGCTGGTTAATATGCTGTGGCTTAAAACTTGCACAATTTTATGCACTGTAGAGTGTTTCACTTTCATTGCATATTACAGCTTAAGGCATAAAAATATAGGGAATTTTCATGGTCAATAAAGCCTCGGTCTTTCTCACTTGATCATGTAAAAAGCCTAATTTGAAAAGTCTGATTTCTCTGAGACTCCTAACACTGACGGAATTGAAAACAAACTGGTAACTTATGCACCAAACCAGAAAATGTTCTACATAAACAATCTGCAACTTAAGAAAAAACACACTGTTCAATAATATTTCTCTCTCGAATATTCATATTATTCAAGCAAATCTATTCTTCCTTTTTAGCCTTCTTTTATGACCAGTCTCGGATGTGTCAAGTGTTCTGGATTACGAAAGCTTATTTGAGATAAAGTAGGAACAAAAGAATTGGCCAAACGTTTCATGAATTAAGTAGAAAACCCCCAAAATACATTTATCTCCTATGTTATTAATAAAAAGTATTTTAGCTCATGTCAGTTATTTAGCAATCCTCTAAACCCCACACAGAAAATAAAAGCAAACATAACAGATGGCTTGCCAAAATTACGGCTTTTTAAATTTTGAATTGCTATAAAATATTAGCCTGCGGAAAATTAAGTTTAATCCTCCAAAAGCGTTACAAAAATTTGTTTCAGAAAGTCAGTCAGTGTGTGTGACAAGCAAACAATTACGATAAAGTATCACGGTGGGCAAAATATCCTCTTTTTGTGCAAACACCTGCGGCGGGAAAAGGCGTGTGAAAGGCCGACCGAAGCGCTGCCCTGGCGGCGCCGCTGCCTCTGCCTGGGCCGGCGCTGGGGCACGAGCCCGGCGGCCTCGAGCGTTACGTCAGCGCACGCTTAGCTGAGCCCTCCTGAAGTCTCTGAACACCATCTCCGGCTCCAAAAGCCCCCGCAGCGCCCGGGCCTCGGCCAAGGGCGGCGGGGAGGGCGGCTGAGCCGAGGCCCGGGCGCTGCGGGGGCTTTTGGCTCCGCGGCAGCTCCTCCAGCTCCCCAGGCCGGGGCGGCTGCTCCCTCAGCCCTCGCCTCCGCAGGCCAGGCGCCCTGCGCGCGTCTCTGCGGCCGGACCCCGCGCCGGCACCCCGTGGCAGCACCGCGGCGCTTTGCCGGACGCCGGCGCGCGGCCCCACGCCGCCAGCACGGCCTGGGGCTCACACGCCACCTCAGGGGTCTGGGGGTGGAAGCTGTCTGGACACAATGAAATTTGGTGTTCTATAGAATTCCACAGGAAATTGGTATCTCTGTTAACCAGGGACACGTACAAAGGGAAACATCATACACAAACGGGCAGTCTCCTCTACGGCTGTTTGAAAACGAATAAAATAACAGGCACCAAGCAACTAGGCTGGTAAGTTAAATGCACCTTTGTGGTCCTCAGGCACCGCACCACTCATGTATTTCCAGAGCCTCTGGAACACTTTCATGTCTAACAAGTGGTAAAACACCCAGGATTTTGTGTCACGTTAAAATTTAATACTCACCTTCAGTACAATTTCATTGACAGTAGCAGCATCTGATTCGAAGTAAAGGTGTTTGTGGTCATGATTGCTTAGATATGTAAGTTTAAATATTGCATGACCTGTAAAGATAAGAAAAAAACTGTTCAGAATATTCCTGTAAAGTTTCAGCAGAGCTTGTGTGCCTGACAGAAGAAAAACACAGATGGTGATCTTAGCATACCATCAGCACAACAGAAGGAAGTAATGAAACGCTGACAGGCTTCTCATGTCATTTCAATTTAAGGCAAGTGGTGGCTTACAGGAGCAGCTGAACTCTATTCAATAAAGTTCGTTTTCCCATCACATCCCCGCTGCAGGAAATGCAAAAATCTATCAAATGGCTAGTTAGCTCCCGTTCAGCCCAAGACTATATTTCAGTTGAACTACCACATTAGGACTACTTTATGTAACTATTCACTGTATAATCATCGCATGCAGAAGATAAGTGTTATATTTAAAATAAAAGGCCAATTAACCCCAGAATCATCGCTCCAACAACCTCTCCCCAAAACACCACCCAAACCTACCCAGCTGCTTACGGCAAAGGAAAGCGTCACCGCTGTAAAATACAATGGGACGCCGCAACGGTGCTACGGGACAGCGGCTCAGAACCGGGAATCTCAGTCCAAATTAAGCTGTAACCGTGATTCCCACCTGTGCAGCACTTTGCCGGCAGGCCTCGCTGCTGCCCGGTCCCGAGCGGACGCCGGCGCTGCCGGCCCGGCCAGCCTCAGTGGCCGCCTCTGCCGGACGGCGCGGCGACCGCCGACCTTTAGAAGCGCCGCAGGCGGGATGGGAGCGACGGCTCTAACGTAAAGGCCTGTACGTGGAACACGTAGGAAGGCAAAATGTCCTTCGCTTCTATGGGTGATCATGGCTCCGAAATGAAAAGTAACCATATTCTATACACTACACCTCATAATTTTTCTCAGAATTTATTCAGTTCAAAGATCAAAGTTAGTCGTCTGTAAAGTAACAGGCACGTTACTGTAAATTCAGGTCTTTCCTGGAGGAAAGCTAATTTGAAATCTTATTTACATTATCTAATTTGCCAGGTTTCCAAAAAGTGACTGATATATTCTCAGATCTGTGGCCAGAAAATTTGAGACGTGCGTATTTTACTGTGGCATATTAATTAAACACCATTATGATGCACTAATCTAGAATATAAAGTCTATATTGAAAAATTGGCTAATAATAATAAAAAAACCCCCTTTAAATCATTTGACAAATGATGCCTCGGTGGTACTAAAAATGCGGGAATTCCTAGCTGCGAGCTCATTAGTATGTTAATGCATGCACGCCGGGCTCTGCTTGGGACTGAATTCAGCATCTTTACGATGCCGCAAGCGCCCGGGCACCGCTCGGGGGGACGTGACACAGCACCGCGGCCCATCAGCTCCCACGGCTGCCCTTGGACAGTTTGTATTTCAGAGCTACAGAAACCGACGACTAAAAATGAAAATTAAACCCGCACAAAACACGGTCTGGAAGATTCCGGTGAGGTTCTTTTTTTTGGGTCCTGGAAGATCATCGGGTGGTTCTTGGTGTGGCTCCAGACTCCCTTCACCTGGTTTAGATGTTTTGTTCCACGTTTTCTTCCGCCAGAGAAGCCCGGGGGCTCTCCCGACGCTGACCGTGCCTTGCCAGCTGCTCCGGAGGCTGCTGCCCCAGCACTGCTCAGCCGGCGGGAAAGGCCGGGGGACTCTGAGAGCGCCAGAAGCCGAGGAACGGCCTCGCACCTCACGCACCCCTCTCCTGGTTCCCTGCCCGCTCGCTGTCAGCCCTTCCCCGGGACGGGGAGATGCCGCCGGCGTGCTCCTCCAGAGCTCTGCCGCCCTGCCACGCATCACCCCGCAGAGGCAGGGCACAGAACCACAGAATGAAACATTAATATGAAAATTAAGCCAGATCACAGCCTCCATCATGCCCGAGGAAGAAACCCTCCCCCAGAACCCCCATCTTTCTTTTAAACAGGTGATTTACTCCTCCTTTCCGGCAAAAGTATTTATACGGCTGACAGAAGCAGAACGCAGAACTTTATTTCGAGCGCTTATTTCAGGATTGTGAGGAGTCAGCTCTTTGGATGACAATTAGAGCAACAGATGCCAATAGCAATCCCAGCGCGCCCTGTAGCAGGAGGCAGAGCTCACCCTGCTCCCTGGGGAGCCCCATGCTGCCCCTGCGCCATGCCAGCACCACGCATCCCTCCGGCATGGCACGCCGGGCAGCCTGGCCACGGGGGCACATGGCAGCACCACGCACCCCGCCGGCACGGCACGCCAGCACCACGCACCCCGCCGGCACGGCACGGCAGCACCATGCACCCCTCCGGCATGGCACGGCACGCCAGCACCACGCACCCCTCCGGCACGGCACAGGAGCACCATGCACCCCTCCGGCATGGCACGGCACAGCAGCACCACGCACCCCGCCGGCACGGCACAGCAGCACCATGTACCCCTCCGGCATGGCACGGCACGGCAGCACCACGCACCCCGCCGGCATGGCACGGCACGGCAGCACCACGCACCCCTCCGGCATGGCACGGCACAGCAGCACCACGCACCCCGCCGGCACGGCACGCCAGCACCACGCACCCCGCCGGCACGGCACGCCAGCACCACGCACCCCTCCAGCATGGCACGGCACGGCAGCACCACGCACCCCTCCAGCATGGCACGGCACGGCAGCACCACGCACCCCGCCGGCACGGCACGGCACGGCAGCACCACGCACCCCTCCAGCATGGCACGGCACGGCAGCACCACGCACCCCGCCGGCACGGCACACTGGGCAGTCCGGCTGCTGCTGAATCCGATGCAAAGCCCGAAGACGCGGAGCATGCTGCGGCTGGGCACAACCTGCCGGGGAGGCCGTGTAACCCAGTCCTGTGTCCTGACAGGTGATTTAGTGGAAAGAAGCTATGGCGACTTTTCTTTAGAAAGCCCCATTACAGCATTATGTTTATGTGCTCCGTGTCCACATTATACTATTTACAGAATGAAATATTAGTTCATTGAAATCATAACTGGCACTTGGCTCTGCTACTATTCTAACCAGATGGAATTTATGAATTGTGAGATTGATTTCCATTTTCAAGAGGGCTTAAATATGTGATGTACCTCTTTCCAATAGAGCACCACCCGTGACAATTCAGAGATCAATAGAAACTTCAATGGTTTTATATTTCCACATAAGAATATCTGGTAACAACAGCAGCAGCTCCACTGGCTTCTACCGCACACGACGGCAGAATGAAAACAAATGCAGATACCGCACAAGCAGCTTCGTTACCACGACTCCTACACGAAAAATGGTTTGGTGTCCTTTAGCTTGTGGGCCTGAAACACAAGTGTTCAGCTCCAGCCGACGTCAGTGCTGTCGCTGCCCTGCACCGAGACCATGCAGAAGCGTCAGCCACTGCAGTGGGTGGCACGGGTGAGCTGAACGGGGGAAACCTCAGTGCTTTGCAATCAGCATTAATTGGCTGTACGATGGAAAATGCGTGTTATCCCCAACTATGTTTATCTGCTAAAATATTTATGGAAGACAAATGAAATGACGGAAGCTCATCTGTTACTGCTGGCTTTTGTCATGTTGTAGGTACAACCCTCGAGGCGAGCTCAGCAAACCTGGGCGCGGGTGCCCCACGCCAGCCCCGCTCCTGCCGTGCCTCCGCACCCGCGCTGGGGGTAACCGCACTGCGACAGCAGGAGAACACCCTACCGTAGGTGCCCTTTGGCCTCGGCTCTGAATGCTGATAAATCTTTTCTATCTCTCCAACACTAATAGGTTCCTGTGAGGTTACACCTGGAGAAACGCCTCCTGCAGACGTGGGTGGAAGGGCAAGATGCTAACTCACTGGAAAGGAGAGCTCATTTACCCTTTCAGCACAATGTCTTAAATTCAATTGTTTGGCGTAGCTCCTGATTTTTAACATTACTGTGCTGCCAAAAAACGTGAAGGAAGAGGCTAGTTAATGCACAACCGATAATCTTGCCAAAGCCAGCAGCACAGCCAGATGCAAATCTGCTGCTCGTGTTTCTCCTCCGTCTTTCTTAGGCTTGGTGAAACAGCACTCTGCGAACAGCGACCTCCGCCCTGCGCTTCCCCCCCCGACATCTCACTGCTTCTGTGTTTACGTGCAGCACGTGAGAAATACTGCTGAATTACAGTTTCCAGAATTACTGACTGAAAAGTGCTTATACAGTCATTGGTAAATCTTCTGCAAACTTCCGCAAGTTCCAATCTTGGGAAAATACACACAAACTTTGCACTCCGCCATACGTCGCTGCGAACAGGTGAAAACAAATTTCACTTTTTAATCTACGTAACAAACTCTCTGTAGAGTCTAAAAATTACACTTTTTGCCTGGAAAACTTTGGAAGGGTGCGAATTTGCACAAGAAAAGATAATTTTTTTAACTGAATCTGCCAAGACTAGAAATAGTTTTTCTTCTTTTTCTCCCATCCCCCCATTCAGACTGTACCAAAAGCCTCTCTTTAGAACAGTATGCACTGAATTAAGTCACTAATTAGATGGAGGATGAAAAGAATATTCATGAATTGGACAAAACAGAAAACAAACACTGGGAAATGCAAATTTATGTTAATTTTTCAATATACCTTGATGATTGCTTTGTCATTACAGGGCCATAAGGCAGAAGTCAACAATTAAGAGTTATTAGTGGAATAAATAGCTAGAAAAAGACCTCTCTGAAGAACAAAACACTTATGGGCATCATTTGACATCATCACAGATTTTCACCATTTCAGAAATTGTGACTACCAGAGAATCAGACCTCGAAATCTCTTCTCACAGACTCAGAAGGGATTGCAAAGAATTAGAAATACACTAGTAAACAGGCAAGGAATTATCAAAATAAAATACACATGAGCAATGTTTCTGTACAAAGACAGATTTACTCAAAACACGGCAATGGGGTAACCTTTGCTCACCAACCACTGTTCTATTTGATCCAGAAGCTCTGGGGAGGGACTCTGAAATCCACATGCGCCACCCCAAAAACGATGCCATGACCCTGGAGCAGGGCCTGAAGGTCCATCAAAAATGCAAGCGTTGCTTTACCACCAAAACACCCACCCTGACAACCTCTAAGAACAAGAAAATGTAGAAGTTTTCTTCTAGGGGGATGTCACGAGTTACACTGCGGCCACGGCTGGTTGTCAGGATGTAGCACCCAGGGACACAGACTGCACAGGAACGTTGTCCTGGGGGTGAGAGTGGGGTTAAGCTCGTTTTGTGCACGTGCTATTTATCTGAGAGGTACATATTTTAGAGGCGATGTCTCCTTCAGAGGTCTGAAGGTCTGTGACTGCAGTCGAGGGTGTGGAGGAAATCCCGACCCCGCCAATACCAGTGGAACCACCAATGAGGTCGGGCTGCGCACCACATGCCTGATGGGTCTCCTTCAAACCAAGGCATTACTTAAGGGGGAAAAAACAGTATGAATGTTAAGAAAAAAACCTGTTAGCTTTCCCTACAATTCAGGTCTTTATATTCTGTTGTAGGCTTATTATAAAACGTCGCTATTACCGGATCTCTTGTTTCCAGATGTCCTGAAAGCAGAGTTGCAATTAAGGTGCTGCATACAACCACTTCTATGTCAATCTGTGGTACCTCTTCACACATCTGGATTTTTTTTCCCCACAGCCTTTTGTCTCCTCTTCGAATTATTATCAAAGGCAGAATACTAATAAAGATTTTTGCAAGAATGGTGCAAATTGAGGTGGAACTCGGGGTTGCCCAAAACCTTTTCACCAGCAACCTTGTTTGGGAAAAAAGATGATAAATAAATCAAAATGCACTAAGCAGTGTTTCCACATGGCAATCGCCTCCTTCATTGCGTCTGCACCTCATCAATCACGCCATTGTCTGCTTGAAAGGCGAGCCTTGTAAATGTCATATCCACTCAAGCCCAAGGAGAAGCGAATCAAAATGCAGCAAGGAGTTTTAATTGGATAGTGTAATTAAACTAAAAAACCCCAGCAGAATAGCTTTGACAGGATAGATGAAGACCCCTTTTAATAGGGCTACAAAACATATTTGTTAAAAGGATGAGGCAACGCGCACTCCAGAGTACTTTTACGAAAAGGCTGTTCGACAGGGATGGATTTAGTAAGTCGCAGCCAGGGCTGCGGGGCAGCGGGCGGGCGAGCCTCTCGCAGCCGAGGCGAACCGCGGAGCGGTCACCAAGCCTTCGGCCGCGCCGGCGGGCTGTCGCGGCTCTCCTCGCTGCCAGACCCCTTCTCCGGCGAAGCGCATCCCACGAACTTCTGCCAAGCCCGCGCGGCTGCTCGCGAGCTCTCCGACGGCCCGGGCCTTTCGCCGGGGCTCAGGCTGGCCCCCACAGCCCGGGCACAATCCTGAGCCCGCTGCAGCAAACGGGAAACGCGGCAAACCCAAGCACCATCTGTGCCTTCGCCGCCTTCCCTCTGAGGCGGCCCACGCTCCGCAAACGGCACGTCCGCGCGCGTTTGGACTCATTGCTTTCTGTTATGAACTTGGGAGATTTCTTTCACTCCAAGCCCCAGGTTTGGGAACATTTTCTCTGCTGAACCCATTTTTAACCTTTTGATCAGAATCTGCGATTAGTCTCCTATCAAGTACAAATTTTCTTCTATTATTTCACACGCAGCATTACTCACAGCGGGAGCACGAATATTAGGAACCACCACACAGTATTTTGTGCACCGTTTGCAGAGCACACGGATAATAGTTGCCTCTCTGCTCTGGCTCCACTGCAGGGCTCTAAGCAAACGTGCAACATCTCTATTTCAGCTCCCCGAGCAGCAGGAATCCGTGCCTTCCCAATGCTTTCTGTACGTTTTTAGTCCTTTCATGACCCAATAATGAATTCATTAAATTGGTATTACCCAACATGCATAATCTGGAGGATCTGGTTACTGAATTAAAACATCAAATACCTTTAGCTTTAAATGAAAACTACCTAAAAGCATTTCAGGCATCCCTTTGGCTATCACTTACAGCCAGTATGAATACTGCTAGAAAAGCTATTTTCGTGCAGATGTGGAATTCAATGGGAAAGACTGACTTGTGTAGCAACATCAATCAAAACGTCAGCTCCGCTGGCAGCTCTCGACAGTAAGGCAGGTTCAAAGGTCACAGGATAAAGAAAAAGCCAAGCTCTGGTTCAGCTCTAATATCTCCTCACTGGAAGTCTTGCAAAGGTACCTACCCCCCTTCTGTACTAGGCAGCTTTCATTAATCTTCTTGCCATCTTTTTTAACTAGTCATGCAGAACCGCTCGATAGCGAGACATATAATGGGGAGGCCCTGTGCCTATTACCAGGTTAACACTCTGTTAAGCCCCAGTGCAACAATGGAATAAGAATTTAAAGGAAATCTTAAGCTGCAGGGTGCAAAGCAGGCAATTAAATTACAAACCGAAGTTACCAATGTAGTCCGTGACCTACAGAACACCTTTGTTTAGACTACCTTAATATTAAGGATACTTTGACCTAGCGACTGAGATGTAGCTGCGTTATTAAAACAAAAAAAAAGCAGAAAAAGCATCCCAGAGAAGGTTTCTTCAGTGTTTCAAGTAAATTATCAAATAAATCCCATTTCTGCAGCTATCGTAAAACACACATGAATGGAAGAACCCCACGTATTTCGAAAACTCTAGGTCTGCCCAACCGGTTGGCCTCAGTGCCCCTCAAAGGCCTGCCCTGAGCTCCGCTCGCCCCCCACGCACCAGCGCCGGCCCAGCGTGCCCGCGGTGCGGAGGCCGAGGCAGCCTGGCGGCCCCGGCCCTCGGAAGGGACGGCCACGACGCATCCATCACAGCTGCACTCGGTCCGCAGCGCCCTTTGTGAAGAGGCAGCGGTCAGCGACACTGAAGTTTCTCCCTTGTCCACGTAATGCAAGAGACATTAACAGAATCAGATTTCCTTTATATTACACTATTGCAAAGGGAAATAATTGTATTAAACATATTATGTTGCTTCCTTAAGACTTTATATTATGTACACTTAATTGAGATACAAAGCTCTTTTCAGCTATAAAAATGACAACTACTTTATTAAGGCTTAAATCTCATTTCTCCGTGATAGGATGCTTCCTTTCAAGATTCAAAACATTCAGAATCTCTTGTGATAATCAGACCGAACCTGATTTAAACAAGCCGTTTATACACGGTGTTTTCAGGTTCTAATGGCATTTGATCGAGCCAGCAGGGCCATTACCTCTTCCCTCTGTCTAAATTCAGGGAGTCTGATTTAATTTACAAATAAAAATTCAAATGCTGACCCAGGCCTACTGCAAGGGCAAGCAAAAATGATCAGCCATTCCTGCCTACACTACCCACACGAATGGCAAATCAGATGCCCAAGCTTTCTATTTTCATTTTCCGTTTTCCGTGAATGCAGCTCCAAGTTCTGTGAACTCACAGCACAGGAAAGCTTCTGCCCCATCCAGAACGACTCCGAGGCTGTCCATAAATATTCACAACACGTCACCTCTGAAGTTGTCCAGTCCTGTAACACTCACACAAGTGCCACTAAAGCTTCACTGCCCGAACCTGTCTTTTCAGAGAAGACCACAGAAAACAAGCACGAGGCTCTCCACATCGATAAACAATTCCAGTGTGCACATTTCTGCAGAAAAGTCCCAGTAAAAACTCTGAAATCCCTTTAAGTTGCAGAAAGTAAGTGCTAACTGAATATTAAACTGTGTTAATTACCGTGTTCAGAGGAGCAATTGTTGCAGAAACCTCCAGTTATACCGACCACAGTGACCAAACTCCAGTCCCAACAACCCCTGCCCTTACTAAAAAATAAGGTCAGATTTGGAGGCTTCTGAAAACCCTTCGCCTCTCTTCAGAATTACAAGAAGTCAGGCCAGCAAAGCAGCGCTCGATCTTAGTACAACCCCACCGCCAACGTCTAGGGAAGGCAGGCAGCTTAATAAAACTCTCGCTGTGTTTTCACCTGATGTAACTGTACGAGCACTTTACATGTGCAGAACACTTCTGAGGGACGAGATGGAGCATGTTTGTGTTACAAGAGATAAAAACATGAAAACAAAATATATTGCAGAACTCAAAGACCTTATCTTTACTCAGCCTCTCTTTCTTTGCAATAATTCATTCAAGGAAGATCTGGGAATAATTTTTGATGTAAACTCTGCCACAAACATATATCACTATGCTGATAAAAATCACAGACAAAACTTGTGAAATACAGTGAGTTTCATTCCTTTATGCTACTAAAATAACTTTTTTCCATTTAAAATTCAAGAGATACCGATCTGCTGTTAAGAGTTCCCCAAAATGTATCATTCTGAGATGTCACACTAAAAGTCTCTTCTACTGGCCTAAAATAATGACTTTTGGAACATCTCTAGTGAATCGCAAAGAGGTCAGCAGATTTCAGGAGGAATTATTTTCTCCTTTTGGAACTATGCTGAACACTTATTTAACAGGAGAATTTTACGATGGCCACGTGAAAATGAGTAAATAAAAATCCTCAGTATCATAAAGGCTGCCTCTGCCGTAACCTGTCAGCATCTGCTCCGAAGTGACCACGATTCTTTATTCCATGATCTCCTCGGGAAGGTACTGCCCTTCGCCACTGGACTCCATTTGGGCGTTGAAATTCTGTCCCTTATTTCTGCCGCGTTGGCAGATTTGGGTACAAGCATCATTTTCTAGAGCAGCAGGTGCTGCCTCTGGGGCTGAGGAGCCCTATCCCCTGCAGGACGCAGCTCTGGAGGCGTTCAGGGACAGCTTGAAGCTCTCAGACTAGAGTTGATAGAAGCGTGAGCTGGAAACCTTGGCTTTCAAGGCTGGCTTTTTGGATACAGCCTCATTTCATGGGCACAATTTTATCACCACAAGTGTTTGCATTTGAAATGAAACGTGCCTACGAACCCAGAGGCGTTAATATATTTACAAGGACAGACCTGCACCTTGAACTACAGAGGTAACCATTACACATTTTGGGCTGCCTGGTCGTTAGGGAAGTCTCTCCTTGGGATCACACTTTCCCAAGGACCACGAAATCTTGCTGGAGAGACAGAAAAGGAAGACAATGACTGTACTAAGAACATGGAAGTAGGAAGGGGTAATGAAGGGGAGAAGGATATAGTTCAATAATTGCTGATAAAATCTGTGGCAGCCATAAATTTACTCTTCCAAGAGAATTCAACAGATCATTACCTCTGTAAATATGTATCACATAATTCTCCCTCTCTGTCACCTTGCAGATAAGTACTTAATACTTAGCATCCCTACCCTGCAAAAGCACGAGTGTAATAAAATCCATCTGAGCTTTTGAATCGCAGTTACTTTTTGATAGTAGATAGTTACATTTTGGCACCACGGGGAGACATTGCCCAGTTCCCCCAGGGCCTATCTCATGCTTTTTAAAACAAATTTTACAGATACAGACTCTCATTACTCCACTGATACAACAAGCAAAAGCACTTGGCTTTTGAAGTCGCACTCTGAACGCAGCAAACTCTGACCTCTTGCCGATGACTGGCTGAACTGGGACGTCCAACCCGTCCTCTGGCTGGCTTAGCTATCACAGCTGGCCAGGCACGGTCACTGCTGTCCTGAAACCAAACTCTCAGAGCAACACGTTGTAATCCCGGTGACCCTGCAGCCCCGGCTGAAGCAAATTTACACTACACTGATACTTACCGTATATCCGAGATCCTCATTTGCACCTAAGAAATTGTTTAAAACCAGTCTGGGTGTTAAGAAGGTCAAAAAAATTGCAAGTATGTTGAAACACATATTTGACTACCATGCAATGGGGCTAGAGACCAGCCAGGCAAAGCCAGCGTTTCCTTGGCATGACAGCGTTAGCAGCTACTGAGAGTGGGCAAGGAACACTCTTAATGATGCCATTAGCTGTAAGCTGCACTAAAAGGACACTCATAAAATGGGTATCTGTTTATGCCGTGTTCTCTATAAGAGCATTGAGTCAGATTAAAAACATCCTGTAATGAATAAAATACACCTATAGAAAGAAAAGGACATGGTAGCAATAATTCTTTGGGCATCTAACACATACAGGGAGGGAGAGAAGAGAGAACATAAATAAAAAGGACTACTCACTTGGGCTTTTTTCTTCCACAAGGTCACAGGCACAGAGGAGTTCAGAATCGATTGAAATGGGTTTCTGCTTAATCCAAAACTTAGTGCTGGCCTTCTGATTAGTAACAGGGTCTATCTCTACCTTGTCTCCAGAAATACCTGAGATGAGAAAGAATAGAGAGCCACAACAGTGATCTGTTTAAGTGATTTCGTATCAGCCGTTTGACACACTTTATAAATCTTGAATGGGATGAAAGTATATTGCCCTTTTGGGCTTTTTGAAAGCACGGGAGCTTTTGAAACCAAAAGCAAATGGTTATCAAACTGCATTGATAATCTGCATTTTATCCTCCTGCATAAGCATACCAACAAGAAAGAAACATCACAGAAAAAATTCTTCTCAACACATACAGAGCTCTTCGGGAAGCAGTAGCTACATGAGCTGCAAGATTTATAAGAAGATACTGCTAGATTTTCAATCACCGCTATTATACGTCATAGACAGTATCACACACCGCCCCTGTTCTCTCCCCTATACAGCACATACACTACCCCCTATATGAGAGGACAACACCCATTCGCAGCACTACAGAAATGCTCTTTGTATTACCCAGATACTCATAAACAAAGACATCCAGTCCCAGAGATCCGTGCGTTTTTACACTGCTGGCATTTTAAAGCCAGCTCTAATTAGGCTGCTTTGAAAGCAAGCTGAGGGTTTGTGTAGCTCCTGGCACGGGCACCGGGCGCTGCTTCCCAACGCGGGCTTCCCCAGATGGCTGGCGCTTCGCTACCGCTGCGCGTAGGCTGGCCGGGACACGGCGCGCTGCCACGCGCGAATCCCGCGCACACCTCTCGTGAGCAGGAGTAGAACGCTCCTCTCTCATCCCTCCACACGTTACTCCCGACGTCGTGCAAGAAGAGCCTTCCCAGCAGGACACCGCCGCGGCAGGCTGAGGGCTAACCGGGCTGGAACCGGCCCGGGAACCTCGCAGTGATTTATAGCGGTCTTTATCATGGTATTTTGAAGCAAAGGCCCTGCCCTGATGAACAGAAGCTCCTTGTTCGGTAGCTGTTGACACGACTGAACAAACTTCCCAGTGTGCTTTTTACAGCAAGATGTGTGGAGCCTTAAAAATAATTACATTTCTTCAGTCACGAGTTGTAGGTGAAGCTCACGAGAAAGCGACAAAAGGAAGCAATACCGGAAAAAAGTGTTTAAACACCGTTTAACTCTTGCATCTCTGGAAACACGGCAGAGAGAACCTCTTCCCCCTTGAGGGTTTTGGCTATGATGCTTTCAAATACATTACACTTGGCTCGTCTGAAGCACAAGAAAACCTAAGGAAGCCGATGACAAAACTTTCCAGAGATGTGACAAAATAAAAGCAAGATGCCACGCACATAACGACTCTCCGAAGCCCTCCAAAATTAACTCGGTTTTTCTTAAAAGTCTGGTCAAAGTTGCAGAATTTGCAAACCACGTTCGTTTGTATTTTATGCAACTCTCAACTCAAAGCACGCAGCCAGCAAGGAGCGGGCATCGACAGCGGGCTCCTGGCTGCAATCCCTTCCACTGCTCCGAGGTTACCTTCATTTTAACCCTGGCTATTATGGTAGGTTATAATAATGCCACCAGCCCCTTTCCCCTTCTATTAATCCAAGAATGCGCTTTGCCATTAAACATACGTCACATCAGAGAGATCACATTTCAATTAAGCATTGTATCAAGAGTCCAATTAACACAAGGACTGCTAGAAGTAGGTAATTTGCGCAGGCTGATGCTGTACCTGGAGCCCATTTTGTTTTGCAATTTAATTTTGGCCAGATTATTTAAAATCGGCGTTGTTATTTCATAAGTAGCAGTTAATTATTCAGAACGGCATTTTCCGTAGTTTCAGGAAAATATGCAAAGTTGACGGTACAAGTTCTTATTTTCTCTCTGAAAAAATTCAAGGCAAGTTCTAAAAATAGAGGTGCAAATTCTTTGTGTGCGAGGGCTGTTCCCCACCCCTTCCTCTAGAAACGTCACTCCTGAAAATATCCTTAAAATATTTTCAGCGTATAGTCCTGCAACTTCAGAATTCACAGTCAGTCAATATTGTTAATGCACCTTGTTAATTTGATAGGATTTGTCAGGTAACTCCACTGGAAAATTATATAAAACTGTTCCAGATGAACAGATGATAGTGACATGAATTAAAGTGATAGAACAATAGTGGAATATAAACCAGAAATGACACCCAAAGTGGCTGTTGATTTATTGCCATCCTGAGTTTGGTTCTGGGCTTCCATGTATATTAGTGCTACAAATCTGGGTCCATTTAGCAGAGAGATGCTCATACATACATCACCAGCTCCTGCTCCAAGCCAAGGTCACTCCCCATTGCATCAATCTTTTCAGCAGAGGCTACTTCACCAAGCATGGATTTTGTAACCATCTCAGATGTAACAGACTTCCTCCTCTTTCATCTTTTTTTTATCATGTAAAATACACTTTAACTTCTATTATTTTTATCTGCAAATTGTTGCTGTATACTTCATCCATTATTTCTGTATCTCGACATCACTGGCTTAAGCTCACACACATCCAAAGAGCACATTGACAAAGAATGTTGTCTTTTTTGTGTTATTGTTCTCACAATCTGTATGTGTTGAAACCTAAAATCAAAACAGTATTATGCGTGTGGCTCCTGCAGTCTCTGTATCGCAGCACGAATCAGTCATACTCAAAAATCAAGTAAAAATGCTGCTGCTTCTATTTTTTTAATTCATTCATTTTATCAAAAGAAATGTCATCAATGTATTAGTCCAGTACCACTGTTCTGTCCTTGCTTCCTTTGTTGGGGTCTGCAACTGCCCCCCCCCCTTCTGAAATACTTGCCAGCAGTAATTTTCCAAGACAATATGCTTCTTTTAGTTTTGCTAATGTGATACACAAGCAAATGTGTCTTATTCCTTCACAACATGATAGAACCTTGTAAAAATGTTGAGTGCTACAGTCTGTGCATTACCCTGTAATAGGAGCTAAAACACACAGCCCCAGACCTGAAGCTGCCACGGCTAAAGCCTTCCACTGTAATAAACCCATCAGCCAAAAGGTGGTCGTTCCTCCCATGGCCATTTACGTATCGCTCTTTACTATCAAGAACTATGCACAATGTACAGAAAATGGGGCTTACTCCAATATTTTCAGCAAACCTTGCCTCCAATTCAATGATCAGGCCTCAAGAGAGCTAAAACGTTTCAAAAAGTACCAGTACGGGAACAGTGCTTCACAAAGATCGCTCACACTACTGCTCCCTGTTCTGAGCAACTGAAATAACATCCAGTGTAGAACCCACTCAAATTCCTTGACGTGAACGTCTTACAAAGCCGGAGCAAGCTGCGGGAGCGGAGATGAGCTACCCGGAGTGTTTTCTCCACCGCCTCTGGGTTCCGTCACACGTAAACACCCTTCCACGTGGAGCCCGGGAAACTGGGACTCGCCCCCGAAACCACAGAGATATTTTCAGTGCAGCCACTGCACCGTGCTTCAGCTCGCCCGACGGCCGGTACGCTCCTGCACAGCCACCGGCAGCACCGATACTGTCAATAAGCAGCAACGGAATTATTCTGGATTCTTGGCATCTGCTAGAAAAACTGTCGCTTTGCTACGGCTGTTCCATAAAACCGATGACATAAAAATGCTACAGAGAAAAGTCTTTGCGACCGGCCATCGTTAAACTGACACAGAACCACAGTTACTGAGGAGCGATGAAAAAAAATTAGACATCGTGTTTTACATTTCAGATTGTACGGAGCAGCCTGTCACTCGCACAAGAGGAACACGTTAACACTCAGCAGCCCTGATCCAAACAGCACCTCAATGTGTATTTTACCAGCATTGCTCTTTTAATATCTTCAACAAAATCCTGAGAAAACCCAGTAACATACACTTATTTTGAATTATTTAGAGGTTTTGATCCTGTACATTTGCCCAAACTTGGAATATCTCGCTGGGGTTTTCTTTGATTTTTAAAAAGTAATTACGTTACAAAAACCACATTGTCAGTGTACTGCCATCAAAAATACTCAAGTTCACATATTGTTATAAAAGGGAAATTTTATGGTCCTTACGCTTCTGGGCAGGGTCAGCTCCTTCGCTGCTACACAAGTTAAGCCATTTGTTTCATTTAACAGCTATTCTCCCTTAACCATTTATCTTTAGTGATCTGTCATGACCTTTTCAAGCTCTCATTTCTGACACTTTCCAGATACAGTGAGTCAAACTTCACTGGAAGCAAACTATCACACCCAGATAGTTTGCTCAAAAGCAGAAAACATGCCCAGCGCTGTCCTGCTTCAGCACCAGCAGATAAATCCTTCCTTAACAAGACATTTGAAAATAAACTCAGAAAGCCTCTTCTGTAAAAATTTTAGAGACATATACTTTTATATGTGCTTAAGGATGGAAGAATGAAGACACTGCAGTGACGATAGTACAGAAACTGCTATAGTGTAAATTTAACAATTCTACTGAATTCTACAGAATAGATGTATTTTGTAAACATTATGGCACTTAATATTTTACTGCTGAATCATTTCTTTATGGAAGGTATTTGCAGGAATGTCACAGGTCACCTACCAACGCATCATTAATCAAATTTTCACAATTTAAACACAAAGATAAAAAGCCATTCAATCATTTTAAAGCAGTAATGGGGCTTTTATAATTCAAGATTCTGTCATCCCTTGGCCTTCGGGTTTTCAAAAGCATTCAGAAAGCTCATAAGGACAATATAAAACCTTTAGAGAATGCTAGTTTTATTTTGTTCCTCCTCAAATTTCTACTTTGTCGTTAAAATCTTTCAGTCTCAGAAGAGGAAAAACCTAATCATTCCCAATTTTGCACAGCCTCATTTAAAAATAACAAAACAGTTGGCAAGAAGCTTTCCATTACGAAGCCTAGATTAAAAAAAAAGAGACGGGGTCATTAAATAATGGTGTTATTTCAGAAGAAGCATGTGCTAGCTGATTGTGGGTAATAAAAATACCGAAGTATTTTCAACTGAAAGCAATTTTTTTTAACTGCTAAAATGCTGGCCACACTTCCAAGTGATGCACTCCATGACAAAATAGACCCACATGACAATGACGGCTTTACAAACGCCCGAGACGGACAGTCAGCTATTAGAGATGGCCCAAGGTCTGCACCGTTCCATTTTCCTAAGCGTTATAGTACGGATTGATTTACCTAACTGAACATCAGTGGTGAATCGAAGCCTATGGATCATGCTGACTTTGAAGGACTTGTAATGGTGGCTACTGAGCATGTCCTGAACTGTAGCTATATCGATCTGAGGGTCCTCCTCCGAGACCTCTTCTCCTCTTGAACCTGCAAAACAAGCCAACAATAATGAACGAGAGGTTAAAAACAGTGCATACAGCTAGCACGTAACTACGGCTGTGACATCTACAGCTGCAGATGGCTTTTTAAGAAAAAGCAAAACGCTCAAGTCCATGTCTGTGGGAGGCGGAAATTCTCACCTCCATCCAAAGGCAAAATCACTGACTCATTAAGGGTATCAGGATACACATTTGTGTCCCGCATGAGGCGCAGTGCAACACCCCAGCGGCAGAGTCTCACGTGTCACGAGACACCCCTGGACACATCCCCGGGGGTGACCTGGTGGGATCCCCGGCAGGACCGGCAGCCTGCCACCGGGAAGGAGCCTGGCGAAGGGGTGCCTGATCCCAGCCAGGGCAGTGGTTTCAGGTGCCACCCTCGACGTACGCACGGGCACAGCTCTCCCGCGTTTCAGCATTCCCCTACGTGGGATGCGACGCTGGCATCTTGCTGCAGCACTGGCAACACCGTGGGCACCCTGATCGCAGCCCCATGGTACCGAAGCTGTGCTTTATTTACTGATTAGTATTCTCATTACTACTGCAGGCACTGGCTTTCTAAAAGGTAACATCTCATTAAGCCAAAATGCCAATTACTGAAAAAATATAACGCACTTTAAAGATTTTTTTACATTTTATGACGTTGGATTAACACCAATTTAAACATTACTATAATGCGATATATAATTTTGCACAGAGTAATTTCTATGCCAGCTGCTAATAAAGCATCTCAGCTCTAAATGATCATTCAGATGCTGTTAGATAAAGTGGTATAAATATGTTTGAAAACTGATTTAGCTTCTTACACAAGATATTGAAGAATGACACGTTTTGTTTAATATCCCAGCTAATGTAGTCCTAAAAGCTGAATCAACTGCCAGTTCGGAGTACTAAATTTGCTGCAGGAGATTAATGAAAACTTTATATTTTGCTGAAATTTTAATAATGGGAAGAAGAGATGATGGAATTTTAGTACAGGTCTTAAAGATCCAGGAAAGTAGGCTAAGAACTTGTCAGGTTTTTGTGTATTAATTTCGTTCTAGGCTTGCCCGGTTGGAGCAGCCCCAACACTAACGCTTCCCGCACTGACCTTTCCCTCTGGGGATGTAAATTCCCACCCCGTCCGGGGCCCTCAGCTCGCGGGGAGCCCCGGCGCGTTGCCACGCGTAGGCCCCGGCAACAAGGGCATGGCTTGCCAGGAAAGGCCGCAGCTCCCAGGGGAGGCAAACCCTGGCACTTGTCTCGGACACACACTGTTGATGCAGAAGCAGACTCCCTCTTAACAGGGTAACTCAGAGTTGCAGGGGTACACGCCGTTTGCTCCAGTGAGGGAAGCTGTCGGCACGGTGGCGTAAGCAGGACAAACGTGGGGAAGAGGGAAGAAAAACCCCACCTGAGCACGGAGCGCTTTTCCTGCTGGCTGAAAGCATTCTCTTTTCTATCTGCTAATTCAGTAACAAATGTCGCTGCTTCTCGTAAGTATCTCTCATGTCTGTATCAAAGTAAGGTTAGCATTTACTGCTAAATGAGTCAAAATACATGTTGCGAGATTAAGGAGGGGAACCACATTTCATAGACATTAGTCACATCAGCTTTGCAAAGGAGAGCGGGCGAGCGATGCCCGCTCCTCGCCACCAACACAGCCTCCTGACACGAGGCCAGGACCCTTCCTTGGGGCTGGGGGACAGTGAAGGGTTAAGCTACAAACTGGGCCGTGTCATTTGACTTGAAAGAATTCAAAAAATCAAATGAAGCAGTCTACATGTGAATTTATGCAGAGCCATCTTAACATTGCAACCACTCTATGCTCCAGAATGACAAGATAAATTGTAATGGCTCCTTCAGAGACATTACAATGTATTTTGTCAAAGACCCCTGTGTTAATGTCTCTATACTATGGATTATCATAATGTATCATGTCAAACTCTCATGCTGCAGTACTTCAAAGATACACCGAGATATGTCAAACTTTTTGGTGCACTTAAAAGCATCTTGAAACACTGGGGCATGGCGGTGCCTGAAAGCAAAGCAGCAGGATGGCAACGGCGCTGCTGCCCTGCAGCCGCGAGCGATCCTCCACCGATGGAAACCAGTGAAATGCCCGTCCAGCCCCGGCAGCGGCTCCCAGCCATGCAGCCAGCCCCGTCCCCGCAGCGTGCAGGCACAAGGGCACGCCATGCTGGGATACGAGCCACGGCACGGCGGGACCCTGTGGTTACTGCTGGTATCCCCCTGCCCACAGGGGAGCTGGGGGCGGGGGACAGACGGGGACACGGCACGGCAGGGACGGACCCCCAGCGACAGCGACACGGTGTGAACCCAAGCAGCGCAGAGGGGTCACTGCTGGCGGCGGGGTCAGGGACCCGAGCCCCGAGGTCATTAGTGCTGCCCCTAATGAAGCCAGGCTCTAGGGCTCGAAGCGAAGCCGTCTCCCCTGAGCCGTGTGCGACGGCGGGGTGTGCAGGGTGCTGGGTGCTGCCTCCTCCCAACGCGGGGCCGCGTTGTAACGGCGGGTGACGAGACCCTCGCCTCCGTGCAACGGGCAGCACTGGGTACAGCGGGGTGTTAAGTACAATGTTATACGTAAAGAAGTGTTAGCACTGACAGACTGAGTCGGTAGCAATAAGAAAATTGAGAAATAACACAAAGAATGGTGACACATTAACCTCGCCCTCACACCGCCTGAGAAACATCACCAGACCGAGACCCACACAACGCTCTGCGGGTGCCGCTGCTGTTGTGCTCCCAGCCTCCCTGCCTGGCCTCGGAGCCCCCAGCCTCGCCCTCCACACTGCACTACCGGCAAACCGGGGACGCTACGTGGTGATTTTACATGGCTATTATGAACTGAGTCTTCTCAGATTTCGCACACCCAAATTAAAAGTATTAGAAAGAAAATTAGCAGCTTGCCAGATCATATCCAAGGGAAAAAATTGTCTCTGTAACTAAAAACGTGAGTACCTTGTCAGTGTCTAAACTGCAGGAGCATTAACTGCCACAGCCAGGGCAGCCGAACAGTGGGATTTTGCTCTGGAAGCCTTTTGGATCCTCTGCGTATTGGTAACCTCTGCCGACTTTGTTTTATGAAGCTTTGTGAATGGATTCAGGTTTACAGAATTTCTACAGTTGTTGCTCTTGGGAGAGCAGCCAGGAACTCCACCATCAAAACAGATCATCTGTCTAAAGATGGCAAGACACGTGGACCCCTGAGGGTGCATTGGATAATAGCAGTAATATCAGTAACAACAGAGAGAAATGCCCTGCAGAGAAAAACCTGACTGCAGAACTTGGCATATTGCTCTTACCCCGCAGCTCTGCGAGGATGTCTGCGAGGCTGCCGGTGTTCAGCGGTGGAGGGAAGAGCCGTCTCCACCAGCTGATTGGGGGAAAAAATCATAAAAATATTTTCCACATGCAAGCAGCTGTGAATAAACCTGTCAAATATTTACAGGCCTGTCAGGTTATTTGTAATGGAGATCACAGTGTGGCTTTTGAATGTAAAAGCTTCTGCTTGGGAAGACAATCAAGTAAAGTGGATGCTCCAGGTCTATTATTTAGCCCAAGAGCCGACCCAGCAATACTGCTCTGCTGGCAGAGAGACTGCTCGTCCTGGGAGGAAGAGTCCCCTGTTCCAGAAACAAACTCCTTCACATAATGACAAGGTTTGCAATGACCTCTATTTTTTTCCTTATAGTCTACTTAAATAAGATTTACTTTGAGAAAGAAGAAGTGAAAAGAGCTGAAGTCAGGTGTGGGATAAACAAGGCACAAGACAAGAGCCTGCGTGAAGTGAAAAGCACGGCTACGAGGGAAGCATTTCCCCTAGCTCAGGACAGGGGTTTAATTATTGGAGAAGGGTAGGAAAATCCATGAACGGAGCAGGAAAAGAAAGGCTGGGAGGAAGCCTGTGCTTCTGCCCCACCACCCCCAAGCCAGGGACAGAGCAACGCGTGGCACAGCTGAACAGGGAGTCACTTGATTTTTCCAGCACTGCCTCGCCTGGTGCCAATCCTTCCAGGCCACCTTCGCGGCACGTGTGCGGGGGCAGAGCGCGGCTGGTGCTCGGCACAGGGCTCAGGCTGGTGCCTGCTGCCCGCACAGCCGGCCGGCCTGCCCCGGCACCCCTGGCTCTGGCACCACCGGGAAAGCTTGACACCAACCTCCCACCACCTTTTACAAGCTCTACTCCCTACAACTGTTTGTACTCAGCACCCTGGCAGAGCAGCACCCTGCCTGCTCGGGCTGTGCCGCACGGGTTGCCCCACGCTGCGGGACCTGCGGTGCACTGGCGGTTACAATTAAGCTAGGTCGGGTTCAGTGCAGAGCACGGGCGGTCTGCGTTTGCAGACTCCATCTCCGGGACAGAACCGCAGATGCTGCGAGGCTGACAATGTTCTCAGAGAAATGATGTTTTTAAATCCCAAAACCCAAAGTCATCCTGTGGGAACGCACGGTGCTGGACGGAGGGGGGTCCCATACAGAAGCGCAGGCATTCCAGGCAGCAACGTGGCTTTTTCCTTTATCCATCTGATTCTTATCAACTCTCCTGTCTCCGGTCCTCATCAGAGGAGGGACTCCTACTCCGACAGCCAGTCGGACTGCTCTCCGTCTCTGCTCAGATTGCTTGTGCAGCAAAACCATACAGACCATTAAACCGCAGCCTCCTACTTTCAAAAAAGACCAAAAAAAAAATATCCAAAACCAGACCAAAAAACCAGAGCAGTGTTTACTGCCCACAGAAGCTGGATAAAAAGCAAAAATGGTATCAAGGGCTACAGACTTCTATACTTTAAGAGGGCCAGTGTGGTGAAGCACTATGGTGGTTTGGAAGTCACAGTCATGGCACTAGTTTGCAGCCTCTACATTTCATGGTTATCCAGAAAATTGACCTATTTTCCATTTTGGAAACAACAGTTGAAGATCTCTACTCTGTTGTTGGGGTTTTTTGCCTTTTTTTTTAAACCAGGCTCAGTATAGAGGTAGTATTTTTGTACAAGTACTTGAACTACTGTGAAATTACATTTGTAACTCAGTTATATTTGTAACTCAGTCCAACCTCCTCACAGAAAATGCTGATTTTCAGATGAGACAAACAGTAGTGAAACAACAGGCACCAGAAGCACGAGTCCGAAAATAAGTCAGAAGCTAAACCAAGGAGCCTTATCCTTGGTTTAGGGATAAGGGACTCCTGCAAGCATTGGAGGACATATAAAAATGACACATTAGTAATACCTGAATATTGCAATGCCATATGTAGCCTATTCAAGAGCAACTGAACCTGTATTTCCTCGATAAAACAGCGAAATATAAAGTTAACTGCATTGCAAAAATGTCTCTTATTACTTTAATGTACTAGTATATTGCTTAATGAAAGTTCTTAATTGTAATACAATTAATTACATACACAGAGTCCCCAATTACATTTTCCAATAAGACATTGGCTTTGGTACAGGTCTAAAGGCACTAAACCAATTTTAATATATTAAGACCAATTTCCCCTGAATACTAATTACTATCTAATGATAAAATGAGAAAGACGAACTTTCCAGAAGTAAGATGCTAAGAATAAAACTAAATTAGCCATGAATAGTTTGCTACTATACATAAAAGCATTTCACATTACAAAGTGCAGGCTTTTAGTTTAAAGATAAATCTTAGGGTGAGTTAAAAAGTTCTGCATACTGGAAACAGTTTATTAGTTTGAACGCAATTAGTAAATGTTGGGCAGATAGGGGTTTTCTCCATGCTTATTTCTTAATAATGGAAAGTTTTCTGTTTCATTTAATACTCTGAAATATAGTCTTTCTATTTGCCCAAAGGAAAATGGCAGCTATTTTAACTAGCAGATGTTTGGCATCATACATCTATATATTTATAAATGAATATGAGACTATGAAGAGCACATTTAAAAATAATAGCTGTTATAATGGAGTTTTTCCTGCCTGACTGGCATATCTAAGCTAAAAATATTTTAAATAAAACCAAAATGCACAAAATGAGTATTTCATTTTGATGTTAGGATTTTCAAGCTATTATTTTATTAGCAGTGCAAACCCGTCACTATTTCTATTCTAATGCCACGCCAAAAGATAGCTCCTTAAGCACTACAGAATCCAATTTCTTGTTGTGGACTGGGGGAACCAGGCTATGTACAACGCGTGAATTATGACTGAGCTTATATACTGTGTTGTCCTTGAACACCTCTGCATGTAGGGAGTTAACTGCATGGGTGTTTCACATATATCCCCAAGCAGGGACAACGGAAGATCACTTTAAATTCACCCACATTTTGGGGGAGGCACTATAAGCAGAAGATTTCTTCCATGTTCCTTATTTGAGTTAGGTACCATTCAGAAAACGGTCAGTAATGGCACAGCAGAAAAGAGACAGAATGCACATAAGCACGTATTATTTTGCCTAGATTACTGTCAGCCTTGAACAAACTAAACCAGCCCACGAATGGGGTAAAAAGCCACCACCTACCAACGTGATGCTACTGCCGCAGGGGAGGGTGGCAGCTCAGCAGCAGCGGGAGCACGGGGAGCTCGGGGGGAGCTTGGGGGGGGGCTCTGGGTTCCAGCCCTGCGAGTTCCCCATCATGGGCAAATCACGGTCCTAGCGGGGGGCTCCAGCTCACGCTCTCAGATGGGCACCCTCGATTTGCTTAACGAGGGCCAGGAGAGCTCACGAGTTAAGAGTACTTTTGACTTGAGAGCCTCAGGGATCCGTCCCACGCCTCTCCACACTGGGCTCGGCCGAGGAGCTTGCTTTTGTGACCCCTCGCCTAGGAGGGAAGAGGAGCAGTTGCTGCACAGAGACTTCAGGGAAAGGGAAAAGTGTTCCCTCAGCATTACAACTGACTTGATTTTGAGACAAGGCCTCCGAGGCTCTCCTGGAGCACTTGCCGCTGATGCAGAGTAGACCGAACGCCTCCTGCTAAACCATTTACAAACTTATGACAGACTTACTGTTAAAGTAATGGTGCAACCTGAACCTAGTCACTCATGAGAGCTAAGAGGATCGGTAGATAGAACTACAAGCCACAGCATGGATCCCTCCACAGATGATGAAAATACGTTGAAAACACAGTATATACAATATACTTTTAATTACAGAGCCTGCATTAAAAAAATGGTATTTTTAATCAAAATGTGCAAAACCTATGAAAGTATGACTAGTATAAGTCTTTTCATAGATTAAAAAATACAAAAATAATAGCTGGGATGCAGACGTTGGGGAATTTTGGCTTGTGGGAAGAGCTCAGCTTGATTAGCGAGGTTAGAGCTGCTCCGTTTCCTCATGCCCAGCACCCCTGCTACCTTCTGCTGCATTCTCTCCTACGGTTTCTTAGAACCATTTTATGAAGAAATGAACCAGGAGCATCAAGAATATTTTGGGAGCAAGTCCCACTCTGCGGAGAACGGCAGCCAAAACTGCGAGTGCTTAATCTCGGCTCCAGCACTGACGTACCACCAGAGAGCTCGCGGCGGCTGTGTCTCCTCCGCTCTTCCTTAAATGGGATTAGAGCCTGCTACTCGCCACCAGAATTAGGAGGTACTTCGGGGATGCTCTGCTGTCATTCTAGGGTGAAATACGAAACGCTACAGCCAAAAAGCAGAAATGGAAAGGTCTAATCTTTGTAAAGCAAGAAAAAACTCTTCTAGTACTTGAAACAGGCTCTTGCTATGACGGTTTGCAGCAAACGCTCTGAGCATGGTCTTGGCCAAGAGCGTGAACGCTACTGGTTCCCTCATTAGTGCAACCAACATTTTTACAGCTGAATTAAAATGGAATGAAAAAAAACCCAAAACTGAGAGCATGACTATTGGAAAGAAAGAAGGACAGACCAAAATTCTGTGGAGGACAAACACCGACCAATGTTTTTTTTAAAGTTTCATATAATTCCTCGAAAAGAAATTAATCAGGAAACAATATTAGGACCATTAAAACAGTAACAGAATAAAAATATTTGAGCATAGCTGGAGAGAAGATTATTTGTCTAGCGCTTTAAAAAAAATCATCAAACTGCTCTAGTTACATCTGCACGGTTAATTTCTTTAAATTCTATTAGAAAAAAATTGGTGCCTCTAACAGCCGTATTGACATGGCAAAACGTACTGCAGACCAAGCACTTTATTCACTAAGAGCGCCTGCAACAGAAGAAGTTTCATATTTCCAGTGTTTTTCAGGGTTGGTCATAACTTTACAGAGCAGAGTTTAACAGAAAAAGATTAATCATGAAGTGATAAACAGGATGCAGACTATTTACTAGAAGGTATGAAATCCATCATTTCCCTCTGGAATATTGTTCTGGCACAACTGAGAAGTGCCTCAGGAAAGAGAGGCTTGTCAAAACTTACTTGCCCAGACAGTACAGCTTGTATTCCAAAATACATAACTTATGTGAGTTTAAGCAATTTACAAGAGCAAAAGTGAAAAGGGGAAACATACTGTTCTCCCGGACAAGGCAGAATTCCAAAGTGCTCTGGCTCTCCAAGGTACAGTCTAAATCTACTGGGACATTAGGTTCACTCTGCTTCTCCAGCCGATACTGAGGACCTGAAACATAAAGTAACTTGTAAAATCATCTGTTTTCTAACAAAGTGATGGCTTATCACGTTCAACTAACATGAGATTACTCGTAGCCTACAAGTAAGGCAGGTAGACGTTTATGTTCCAAAGCTCTTTGCCAAAGGGAAGGGCCCTATCATAACAAGGTGGAGGATGACGTGCAAGAAAACAACATATCCCAGTCATCTTCAGCTGTCCAACAACGCTGACAAACCCCTGTCCAACGTTTCTGTATTATTCCTACACCAGATGAGCCTCCATCAAATACCCTGCCCATGCTGCAAGACAGGGGCATTGCCTGTTGGAAGAAGTACCTACTCAGACCTTGGTGTATATCTATGTTGTATTATTTGGGCATCTTTCCTGACGTGAAAAAGCACAATGTGTTTGGTCCCCTTTGCTCTGCCCTCTCTGTGGCTCTTTAAAGACTGAAGACAGGCTGCTGCGAGTGCTACCCCGGCCGCTCTTTGCCGGGGGACAGCGCCCCGTCCCGCGCCGCCCCACGAGCTGGCCCATACGGGAGCTACCCTGCGTACCTGAGGGCACTGCTCTTCCAGCTTGGGATTGAAGCCTGCTTCTTCAGCGCGGGCTCAGCCAAACACAGGCTCACAGCCCCCGCAGGTGCGGAGAGCCAGGAAGAGCCCGGCTGCACGGGCAAGGCTGCCGCAGCCTCGGCAGTGGCTGCGCAGGGCACCGAGGAAGATCTGGGAAGGAAAGCAGCCCTTCTTTTATGAATTGCATTTTGTCATGAAAACTAGCTCCATGACACCCGGTTCGGCTGTTTCTGCCTCTGCCAACGGTGCATTTCTCAAAAGGCTGCACTTCCAAAGCACGGGGCAAGGATTTCCTTACGCACCAGCAGCGACCGGCACTGCCTTCCAGGCTGACTCGAGACAACGTGCTGGCTGGAGTTTGGCATCACCCAGCAGCGCAACGGCTGCAAGGAGCAGAAAGGGTCAGAGGGATGGATTTTGATCTTTTCCAGAGATCTGTACACTGTTAACATGGAACTGCATCAAACAAAAGCATGTACAGGTGCTGTTGCTTCAAATGAATTATTTTCTTATACATTGCATTTAACTGTAGATCAAGATTTAGGTGCCAACTTCCTTCTCAAAGCAAACCACCAAAGGCAAGATGATACTACTTAAAAAACTGCTTTCCAACTACAGAAAATGTATTTTTAAATGGTTTTTATAAAAATTAGGCCACTTTTAATTTTTTTTTTAAAAATCTTTTAGTTGATCTTTAAACCATATGCCTTAACTGGAATAAAAATGAACACACTAATATAATTCCAGGTGAAACCCTTGTAAGTCAGCTCCAGGCCTGCTGTCCGAGCAGCAGGCGGGATGGGACCCCGTGGGGTGAGAGGGGTGACTCAGGTAAGCCAAGCTCCACGTGGGACCCCCGGCAGAAGAAAAGCCTCTTCCAAAGGTGGAAGCTGATGGAGACATGCTCCCGTCCCCGCTGCTCCCCCAAGCAGCACAGGGCAGATCTCCGCTCCCGCTCACACCCAAGAGCTGAAGGGCACACCAAGTTCTCAGTCGTATAGTGTCTGTATAATCTGATAAAATAACACTAAATGGATACCTGAAAAAATTTAAGTGATGCAAAGCACCTTTAACTGTACAAAAACCCTAGAAGTGAAATAATGAAATCTATTCCCTCTTTATCACTACTTAAAATATTTCTGAATGTTTCCTGACTTTGAATTATGGTAGTATATGATGAAATATTTAAAACATATAAAAAAATTAAGTATTTTAGCCTCAGATGGCATGCCTAAGAAATGGAATTTGTTAGCCAATTAATTTTAAATTTACTACAGCAGAATTTCAATTACGGCTTCTCATTTCGTCTCCCCAGAAGCCATGTGAAGCGCTCACTGCACGGCCCAAGCGTGTTCTGCTCCCAAAGTGGAACATTATTTCTCCGTAAAATGGAGCCCCCTTATTCCCGGGGACTCTCCGAGCAGATACAGAGCCAGGCTATTTGCAGGCCACAGGAGAAAAGCACAACTGCTCCCTCCCTGCCCAGCGCAATCAGCAACTGCACGTGTAGCTGGTCGAAGCATTTGCAGAACAAACCGCACTCAAGAAACAGCAGAGATGTCTCATACCAGCACAAACAACAGCGAGGCAAATCTATAAAGCACCACCATTTCTCCCCTCCCAGCTGCTGGAAATGTGATTAAAAATTTAAAGTAAATTAAATAAACAGAGGCCTGGCTTGTTAGGCAGAAGCAAAATATACTGAACTGAAAGAAATATCAAAGTGCTAAATCAATTTGTATTTAAGAACTGGTGTAGGTTGAAAAACAGAAGCAGTGACAGCAAAACCTGCTTGCTCTGTCCGTTTGTAAATGTCCCTTCCAGAGGTTCCCAAACTACACCCAAATGCTGAACGATACCCAGCAATGTCAAAGGCAGCAGAACCGTTGGTTCCCATCTGAATGTCTGTGTTCTTGGTTCCTGGTGCCAAATCCCTGACTCCAAGTGCTCCTACCACAGACGGAGCCTCTTGCCTCCACCGGAGCTGCAGCCCACGGTCACCAGGACCAGGACCTGCTGGCACCAGCGCCCATCACCGTGCCCCAGCTCCCTGGCTCTTCATTACAGCCTCTCTCCCACTCCCACCCTCAAAACGTTCAAAATCAGAGCAGAGGAAGAAGTGAAATTAGCCCCTCTTGGAAGTACTAACAGTCGGGCAGGCCTCCCCGAGCGCGGCGCGGCGACAGCTCCCAGGCCCAGCCTCGCCCGGGCCCTCCACAGGCGCCCGCTCGGGTGGACGTGCTCAGAACACGTATGTGGTGAGCCACGCACGCAGATCCACTCCATAAAACACACTTTTAAGTATTATGCCTTCGCCTATCCCACTACATCGTATCTATTTATAGGATTTTCTTTCGTACGCTCAGCGCTGGGCGAGAGCTGCTGCAAGGGACAGGCACTGAACGCCAGGCTGTGCTCTCCAGCACGGAGAGGGACTCGCCCCTGTGTTTCTGAGACAGTGGGATGGGGCAAAAGCACAGGCATAACGCCACCAAAGGCTTAAAATTATCATAGAATCATACACACATGATGACAAGGGGACAATGTTAAAAGCAGGGGCTTGGCAGTGATTTACCGCCCCTCTGTGCGGATCCGATTCCACCAGCTGGATCCACTCAGAAGAACAACGTCACCCATCTCAGAAACAATCCTCATGCTGCTGAACAAGCTTCCCACCACCCTGCGGAGAGCCATCAGTGATCATAACCTTCAACAACGCCACACCAGTGTCAAAGGATGACTTTTATCTGGAGCAACTTGAGAATTCGTGATCAGGTAAATTGTTTTACCCAGCTTGTGTCAAGATTGTATTAACTGTCTGCTAATAAAGCCATGAAATAGAGCTACAGATCAGAAACCACGGCAACCTTCCGTATGAATAACTCCTTTAAAACAGAAAACACTAAGAAATTAATTTTAAAAGTGTAAATGGATTTTTAGAGAGTAGCTACTCTTAGATAATGTATTTTAAATATCTGTACACATTTACACAACCTCTACTTCCCAACAGATGAAAAATATTAGGCTGATTCTGTGGAGGAGTTTTACTACCAGACTTCTCTCACAAGTTCAAATGATGTAATTGTAGTAGAAATATTAGGTAATTTCATGATCTCCTAACAGAATACTGCTCCGGGAATTTCAACAAAATTTCAAGTGGTAATACTGAAGCTGGATTTTATGGATTTCTGTAATCTGATGCAAACACTCTGTGCAGTTGTAAAACAAACCTTTAAAATCCTGGCACGGAGCAGCCCTGGTCCGCGACCCAGGCACTGCTCCCCTGCCGACAGCAGGGACCGCTGCTCCAGCTCGCCCCACATCCAGCCACACCCTGTGTCCAGCAGCATCCTGCATCCAGCATGTCCCACATCCAGCAGCACCCTGCATCCAGCAGCACCCCGCATCCAGCATGTCCCGCATCCATGGCACCCTGCATCCAGCACATCCCACATCCAGCGGCACCCCATGTCCAGCATGTCTCGCATCCAGCAGCACCCCGCCTCCAGCATGTCTCGCATCCAGTGGCACCCTGCATCCAGCAGCACCCCGCATCCAGCGGCACCCCGCCTCCAGCATGTCCCGCATCCAGTGGCACCGGGCTGGGGCTGCAACCCAGGGCTCTCACACAGCAGTGCTCGCGGCAGCAACGGGGGAGCGTAAATCCTGTGTATTACGTCCCACCACCGAGCTGGGAGCAAGTATGTTAAAATGGAAGTTACCAGGGCAAAACACCGAGAAGACAAAGCTAATGAATACGAACCGCTCTTCTAGTTCTGTAATTTTGTCACAAACACTTGGGGAGAGAGAAACTGCTGCAGGGCCCGAGGGACTCATGGCTCATGTGCCTCGAGGGGAAGGAGGGAACCAAGGCAGCAGCCTGAAAGGAGCCACAAAATGGTGAAGGAGAAGTGGCTCTACCTTCGAGCAAACTCTTCTTGTTCAAAAACTAGCAGAGGTTTGCTCGGGGCCCCAGAGGCCCCCCAGACCCAGGGAGGCCGTGGGAGCTGGGCCCCTTCTCCACCAGATCCGGCAGCCTGAGGCCCTGGGTTTCTCCACACTACTGGTAAAGCGTCCTGCGTGCAGGAGCGAGCGCCTAAACCACACGCTGCAAACACCACCAGCGACAGCCGTTCTTCTCTTCTAGGCTTGTTTTGGTGCACTGACAGGCCAGCGGCTGTGGCCGAACAGGGCCACCTTCGACAGCCAGGCAAGTGCTGGCTCGCAGGGCCACGCTCCGCATCCCTGGAGCCAGGCGCTCGCAAGCCTCACCTGCGGAGCCGATCCTCCGAAACACACATCCCTTCTGCTAAAGTCCCCGTTTAGCCACCCACGCCACGGTTTCTGCCAACAGATATCCCCTGTACATCGCTATTTCAAGATACCCCTTTAAACAGAGGAAGGTTTATCAGGAATTAAAAACAAAACGAGGGAACAACCCCCAATACTACACCCACAGCTCTCCTGTGGCACAATACAAAGGTGCCCCAGGAAGAATCCCACCACATAATCAAATTAAGCAGCTCTCTTACAAAAGGTGAATGGCCATCCGCATAACAACAAACCAATTCTGTTGCCATTTAAGCTGCAAAGCCTTCAGAATGGGGTTTTGAAAGCATGACCCATCAGTTCTAATTTTTAAAACTTATCCTTTCAGTCAAGACTAGAAAAAGGCCCATTCCAACTTTTATCTTCACTACAAAGTGCTGTTATCTTGGGCTGATGTCAGGAGCTCTATCTCTCTTTCTGCTGACAAGCACAGACGAGAGAGATAAGATTGGGAACGAATCTCACTTCTCTGAGTAAATAAATAATCAATACTCATCTAAATGTAAATGAGAAAGTATCCCCCTCTGATAACAGGGCTCTTATCAAACAGCCAATTTTCTACAGACATTTGGCCTCAACCAAAGCACCATCATTCAGCCCCAGCCTAATGGCTAAAATCGTAAGTAAATTGAACCGATCACCAGAGATCAACTAAGTTCAGCCATGACTACTCCAGGTTCAAATGTTTGGAATGCAATTTTTCCCCCATTAACTTTCAATAGCAATGAAGAATACCATGGTCAGGGGTTGAATCTGCACAATAAACAAACACTAACACTTAAAAAGAGAATGAGGCTTTAAACAAAACCCCAAACAAAACCCATCTCCAAACTAGTTAATAGGGTAAAATGAGGATTATACAAAGACTTACCTCAATATTTAATGTTTGTAGAGTTGTCAAACCTAAACTAAAAAGACCAGCGTAAACAAAAACCCCAAATGGTTTAAAACTGAACCTATATTTTAGTGTTAGTCTCTGCAACAAAACATGTCGCTATGTCCTATTTATCCCTTATCTTTACCTCCCTCTCAAGAGCTCCTCTCTCCTCTAGCTCTCACAAAAGCCCCAGTTCCAGCCCTGCTCTTTGTCGGCTGTTTCTATTCCCTTTAGGGTCCATGCATTTGTTCAAAACACCTTTGAATTTCTGACTTCCATAACGCTGACTTCCAGAGTTTACTGCACTGTGTGAGAAAAAGAATTTCCTTTTGCTTCAGAAAGCCAATGCCAACCCACCGCTTTTGAGGCCTGCAGTTCTCGTCTTAGGAACAACTGTGATCAAACCCTCCCAATTTCCCGCCTCTACCACGAGCACTTCACAGACTTCTCTTGCACCCAGGCGTGCCTTTTCCAAACCAGAAAAGCTCTTCTCCACCTAGCTTCTACTTCTCATTTCACATGTCTGCTCCATTTTTGCACTCATCCATTTCTGTATCTTTTTACTTCTGTATTATCCTTTTTGAGATTAAAATATGACAATTAAGATGTGGGCACACCACACTGTATGGACTGGCATAGAAATGCTTTCTGTTCTGTTCTCTACTCCTTTCCTAATTTCTGATGTTCAATTTGTCTTTCTGACTGCTCCTAAGCACTGAGCTGAAGTGTTCAGAGAACTACCCATGACGACTGCAGGATACTTTTCTTGACTGATGGAAGGTAATTAGAGCCCATCATTGTATACATATAGTTACGGCTGCTTTTCACCATGTATATTATTTTGCACTCATTGACACTGAATTCCTTCTCTCGTTTTATTGTCCTGTCACTCAGCATTGTGAGATACCTCTGCAGTGCTTCACAGACAGCTTTTATTTGCACTATTCTTACTTCTTTTGTATCAACAGCACATTTTGTCACATCAGCATTCACATCCTCTTCCATGCCCCACATTAACGGAACAATGCAGGTTCTACCAGTTCCACTGGAACTCCACCAGTAACCTAGTTACTAATAACGGAGGGCCATTATTCCTATTCTTTGTTTCCTGTCTTTTAATCAGTTATTAATCCATGTGAGGATCCTCCTTCTCATCCTGTGACAGCTTAATTGCTTTATGAGCCTTTGTCAAATCTTTTTTGGAAATCTAAGCACGCTATATAAAACACATCATCCTTATTCAGATGGTCTCCCACTTCCTCAAAGACTGCTCACCCGCTTCAGAGGCACAACCTGCTCTACAAAAGCTATGCCGATTTTTTTGCTCAGTATATTGCATTTGTTCGCATGCCATCTATTAATTCTGCTCTTTGCTACCATTTCATTTCACAGTTTCGCACTTTGCCTGGTAAGGAGGCCAAGGTATACGGGTCTCTCCCTGAACTCCTCCAACAAACACTTGCCACCACCCACACCTGGGAGAGCAGCAGACATGAGCAACATCATATTTAACAGGACAGCATCTTTGTGTCTGACCTCTACCACATCTCTCGGTGACCGCTGTCACTGCTCATGGTAGTTTGTTACTCTCTGTGAATTAGTTTTAAAACAGCCTCCTGGCACAGCTCCTCAGGCGACTCTCTACAGAAGCGCTCCGGCGCGAGAACGCCTTCAGCCTCCAGATGCAAGACCTGCCAGGGCGGGTATCGCAAAGGGGTACGCACCCCGCCGCATTCCAGCGGAACAGTAAAACTCATCTGGTTTTACAGCAGATGAAGTCCTGTCCCCGGTGAGCCAGCAAACGCCGCACCAGGAGCTACGAGGCCGTCGGTGGTGGTGAAGGGCGGGATGCTTTGGCCCGTCACCCGCAGCAGCTGCGGGAGTTTATATGGTGCTGTAGGAGGATTTCCACATCTCTGTAGGGCCAGCCCCAGCCTCAGTCCCCACCGCGCTCCCTCGCCCGCCTCTCCCGGCAGCCGGGGCTGCGCTCGCACGAGAGCCGGCATCGCTGTCGGGGACAAGCCGCGCGGGCGCAGCGACCGAGGACGCGTCCCACCAACTCGCACTGACCACGGCGGCACGGCCGGGCACGCGGGGCCTCGAGCGCCCCACCTGTATGGCTGTGATTCCAAAATAACACGCGAAAAACCAGAAATGTAAAGACGGTTAGGCAGTCATCGCCTCACAGCCACGGCAGCAGGTGCCAGGCAGAGAGCAAATAAGCAACAGTGAACACGGGCTACTTCAGGCTCTGTCCACATACAGGAGTGAGACAGGAAAGCAGTCAAAAGAAAACAGTTGATAAACATTTAACGTTGATGCCTGTGGTACTTCCCTATTTCAAGTTTCTCCCTTCACAAGGATACACGATTTATTGCTTCGCTGCTCCAACCCTAGGTTTTGAAAGCGTGATTCCTTTTGAGTTTAAACTATATTTATATTTATTTTTTTGTTACCACTTTTTTATTATTGCTATAGAAAATATTTGCTGGAAATATGTTGCAGCTATTACAAGGTCATAAAAGAGAGGAGGTTTATGTATTTCTATCATTTCAAATAGTCTGTCAGAAAGTATCAGTCGTGTTAAGTGTAAGACTACTGGATTCCAGCCTTCCCTCTGCCAGCACATGGGCAGCATACGGAAGAATTAAAATAGCTCAGTGTGGGTGCTCCTCGGGCGCCGGCTGGGAGCACGCGAACCGAGGCATCGCGTCGTCCTCGGCAGGTCCTCCCTGCGGCGCAGCCTGCCTCTGGGGAGGCACGGGCGGCGACCAGCTCCCCTGTCAAAGCCGGACACTGAGCCTGGGCTAGAAGATGAATACCGGGCAAGGATTATAAACAAAAGAGGGCTGGAGAAGGAGCGGGATCGATACGCTGCGGAGAGCACAGAAACCGGGGACAGAGAGAGGTCTCGGGCCTCCTTCTGTAGGATTTTTCTCAGAACAAGACAGAAGGGGCAAGGATTCCATTGTGCGCTTGGCAATGACAATAAAACAACAGGAAATATGTAAACAGTTTGAGAGGAAATAGCTCTAAAGCCAGAATGTTTACATCTCGAATCCGACTGCTACGAGGACATCTTAAATCTGTTTATCCGTTAAAAATCCCCAAAGCCCCTCAACACCTCTGAAGTGGAATAAAGATTTTGTAATTACAAATGCAAATACTGGTTAATAAATAAAGATATTTAAATAGTGAAAACAAACTTTTCACATTATGCACAAGCACGAGACTTTTTTTTTAGTCCAATCTGTTTTTTCTTAACTTGCACTGTTGTGACATTACTGAATTTTACATACAGTTATCTGCCGCTCTCCGCAGAAATACAGATGGTTTTTGTAGAAATAAACAGTCATTTATATGAAACAATTGTAAAATAGTTTATGGAAACCAGTGGTGTAATGCATTCAAATAAATGCCAGGGCCGGCTGATGGAGAGCCAAGGTGTTAAATCACACTGCTTAAGAATTCAGCTGTGGGAAACAGATAGTAAATCCAGAGTGACAGAATTTCCAGTGATGGCAAAGGTTTCTGACATCTAGTCCAATACACAAAAACTACAGCAGTTCAAACCCATTTTACTTAACACTACCTTGACAGCTAGTGAAATTAAAGAATTTAGTCAAAAGCCCCTTAAAAAGAAACAAACACTTCATTTATGTATTGCTTTTGTGTAGAATAGGAAACACGCGGCATCACTAGCAGCAAACCAGTCTTTGCAGAATATTAACGCAAGTGCTTTATTTAATTGCTGCTACAGACTTTTACTCTTTTTGCATTAGCAATATATAGCTTTATTTAAAGCTGGAAGGAGAAAGAAATCATCATGTTTGATCTATAACGTAACGTACCTATAGCAGAAATGCAATATACAGATTTTTAAAAAAAAAAAATCACAAGTTTAAGGACAATGTCAGGGCAAGCAGCGTTCGGGTACTGGCGGGGCAGCCCACGTTACCGCTACCACTCCCTGCGTCTCTCCCACAGTCCGGCACCAAGACGGCACCAACGCGGACACCCTGCAAGCCAAGCTCAGAGGGTAATCTGGGATGCAGCTCAACACTGAGGGCTCTACCTTACTGACTTGGACTGTAAAGCGAGAAAGGTGCTTCCCCTGGTTACAGGCGTATAAGCGACGGGCAATCCAGGCACCTGGACAGTGGATTCCAGGCTTCACAAAGAACTAGCAGGAAGGAGACGGTCCCGTGAATGTACCTGGTGTATCAGTGGCACCTTCTTTCATTAGAGTGGATAAAATAAACAAAGAAGTCTCTGTCATCCAAACACTGAACTGTAGGATCTAAAATGTCACATAAATTACTGCTTTATTACCAATCCAGAAGAACCGACAACTGTATGATTTCAATATCAACAGCTCCAAAATAGACTCGATTCAATATTTCACTTTCATTTCAGAGGCCAGGGATGAAAAATTTTCCCCAACCATTCAAGCCGATGTCTAGAATCCCACCAGCCCAAACGCACGGGACTAATGAGCTGTCTCTATTCTGACAAACTATTCACAAACTTCGTTCCCGATGAGCTGTCCCACGTACCCCAACATCCCCGTCCCCCCTTGCGTCAGCGCCTGCTCAGCAGCAGCAGGCTGGTGGGAAAGGGCTTGCTGAAATAAATTATTACCGCTGCAAAGCAGAGATGGAGTCTGTAGGCAGAAGGAAATAATTTCAAGCAGCCTCTATCACAGCCTCTCCAGCGCAGAGGGGCTCCCCCTGCCCAGCACCAATCCCGCTGAGGAAAATCAGCTACAAGGAGAGCAAGCAGCAATCCTTCCTCCCTAACGCACGCCATGGCAGAGAGCAAGCGAGCGTCAGACCCAAACACAGCTCCGGGAACGTGGGGGCAGAGGGTGCTGAGCAGGATGGCTACGGGAAGCCACAACCCGGCAGATGTGAGCCCCTCGGAGGAGCAGCCGCAGGCCTGGCAGCCAGCGCCGTACCGCTCCTGCACGGGACTGGCGGAGCGGGGAGAAAGCGGGACAACTGGGGGTATACGCCCCACTTATGCCTTTTTCACCACACCGCCTCTCTGGTGAAAGGGGGGCAGCAAGCAGGAGGGTCTTGACCAAGGATCTACGAATACTGAGGTTCTTTTTAATTTTAATACTGCTGATATAAACAGCTTAATGCAAAGAAAACCAGGATTTCTAAAGTAATTCCAGGTAAAGCCATTCATAACTGGGGCACAAGACTGCAGGGATGCTATAATTATCCAAAACAAAGTTCTGAAAGCCAAAGAAACTCAAAACCACCGTTAAGCAGAAAAGCATGCATGTAAACACAAGGAAATACAAATTAATTGGCTTTTCACTGTCACAGATGCTGGGGCTTCCATCTCTTTAAGAGTCAGAGCAAACATATGCATCGCCCACTCTAACATATTTACTTTCAAATTTAAACTCCTCAGTTACCATCATTCAATGACAGTATCAAACTTTAATGACAGTTTATTCTAATTGTGGTTCATCTCTTAAAAATGCTTTAATCACAGGGCTGTGGTTTTACAGTTTCTTTTATCTTCCTAATTCTCATTTTTATACATATATATATATATAAAAAATACATATATATATATATATGTATGCAATAAAACACCCCACCCCACCCCTTCCAGGACTCCTTTTGTCCCATTCCCCCAGCTGGAAGGTGGGGACGAGAAGCAAAACCCAGGCGCGACCCACAGCTCTTCCAGCAGCAAGAGCAGCCGAGGAGTGGGAGGGAGTTTGACGGTTCTTGCCTGGCCATAACACCATTAGTTCCTCCTCTCCTGCGCTTTCGAACACCCCGATAACCCCCACGTGAACCAGAGAACAGGCACCATCCGGAAGAGGCTGAGAACTAGCACTCTTCCCCATACTTTGCCTCCTCCTGCCACAAGCAACCACCCCCCGCTCCAACGGGCAGCTGCGGGAGCCCCAGGGGACCAGGGACACCCTGCCCTGAGCCCGGAGGGCCCTGCGGGGGGCCAGAGACAGGCTCCCCAGTGCGCTCGGCTCCTGCTGAGGGCACAGGCTCACAGCAAGGTCCCTTAGGAACCCTCTGCAGCCGGGCTCCAGAGCCTGAACCCTCTCATGAAAGAAAAACACTTCTTGATGAAGAGTAACGAGAAAATGCTTTGTTAATGCCAACAGTCACCTCAGGGCAAGCGACACGTAAGAGTCCAGGGTGCTGCAGAACTTACAAGAGTTATATTCTGTTTTGGGATTGTCAGGGATACTAAAAGTGACCGTGTTACACTTCTTTAAAGACCTAACTTTCAATAATTTAGAAATTAAAATGGAGATGTGTACACAATAGGAAGCAGATTCTGGCTTCGAAGTCTAAGGCGTAGCTTCAGGAGAGCCATTCCGCACGTGCAGCCGAGACCCCGGCCCCTCGCTCTGGGTACCAGGTTCGCTGAGGACCCCACAGACACATATTTGCCTTCACACCTGAAGAGGACCTGCTCGACGGAGGGAGAAAATTTGCATCTTATAAATGGCTCCTGTCCTGGCCCTTCGCTGCCAGCCTCCCCGGCGTTCCCGTGCTGCCACCCCGACCCGCTCGCCTCCCTCTTTCTGGCCATGGGGACACGGAGCCGTCGTGCCCCTTCCCGGCACCTCGGGGACGCCAGCTCTCCGTAGCATCCGCGGGAGGCAGGAGCAAGACAAACCGAATACAGCGCCACAGCATCAAGACCAAGTACTGGCGCACACAGCTGCTGAGATACCCCAGGAACAGGAAAATCGCGGGACCGTTTTAAATGAAACCCTTCAGCGTTACGGCTCCCGTGCGATCTCGCTCGGGCCTGGCGGGGTGCTCGACAATCACTGGCTTTTCACACAAATAGCGTCTTTGCGTTGCCGTTTTTGCTTACGTCCTGTGTAAGTTTTGAATAAAACGTGTTTATAAACCATTTCAGTAGCGTGTTTAAGACAAGAAATTTGACATTAAAAGCGGTGCCGAGACTGATGCGTTAGGAAGCGCGTTTTCAAGCAGAACTCTGATCTCTCCTCCCTAGCTGCTTTCTGAACGCGAGATGAGCCTCACGCAGAGCTCTATTTTGAGCTTCTGTTCTCCAAGTGCTGAAGGGTAACTTAACGGCTTTGTGCGAACAAACCTGAGACACAGGAATAATAAGCCACTGCAAAACATGGTTTTGCAGTAGATTGTGCTCTGAGTTACCTGGTGATGGAACAGATGATTCTAACTGGCCTTTGCAGCTATAATTCCTTTGATTCTGTTGCAGAGACTAAAAAATGATATGGAGACTTTTATTTTTATGTCCTATCCTGTTTCTTGAATTTTTCTCTTTATTATTCAGCTTCCTGTGGCAGTGAGATAATACACTTATCCAGCCCAGTAAGATTATTTTAGACTATTTTTGGTCACTTTACACATTTTAAAGAATGCAAAAAGTACTGGTTGACAGCTGTTAGGGACTTGAGTGTTATTGTAAAGCAGCTGTTTTCATTTATAGAAAAAGTATTAGTCTTTCTCCAAACTGAACAGAATACTAAGTTAATAACTCTCACTCTAACCTACGGAAAATACAGGTCACGTCTGTGAAATGTTGGCAGAAGGTATTGTTTATAACAATTAAACTTGTATAGCATTTTGTTCTTAAAAGGATCGAGCATTTCTGGTTCAGGGATGTTTGCAGTCTGAAGCAGCTATTAAATAATAATCAGTAGCATGTTCACCCTGCAAAGAATTTCTACTTAAAATCAGACAAGATTAATCAGACAAGGCTCCTCTGTTCACAAGAAATTTCAAATGAAGAGAGGCTGACATGGACCAGAAACAGGCAGGATTATTCTAATGTTTCAGCATTTTACATTATTTAGTTTTGCCTCTCATTTCCTTCTAAGAACATTCAGTTTTTATATACTGACATCAATGCTTAATTTGTTTGAAAACAAAGCCTCTGTACACATTCTCTCCACATTCTTATTTACTTTACATTAGTATTTATAGTCCATTCAGCCAAGCTCCGGAGGAAAAGGCAACTGGCATCCCAGAGAATGCATTTCTTGAAGAGCAAAAGGAACGAGACGGCTCAAAGGCGAGGAAGAGAACTTTCAAGTGTACATATAGTTCCTGCACATATTTAATTTGAGAATTACCATGGCATCAAGATACATGAAGTATCAAGAATGAAGTAATCATCTTTCTTCTGTTCTTAAAATCGTAAGCCATGCAAACATATTTTATACAGAATATTGAACACAGGCTTTGTGCAGCTATAAAAAACCTGATAAGATCTACTTGCCTACTGCACATTGGGGGATGCTGTCAGACCCAGCCTTAGCCGTGCTGCGGTATCTGAACATAAGGGCGTCTGCATTTCATCTTGGAAAAAACATGCTTTCCTTGGCCCCACTAAGAGCGTTCCTAAAAAGTAGGATTTAAAACGTACATCGACCATAACCTGAATTCCTAGGCTAGCTGGGTAACACGTGAGTACTGGTAAAACTCAGGCCAGCAGAAATACACCCAGCTCAACTGTGTAGGAAAATCATCTAGTGGTAAAGCAAATCAAGTTACTCCAATAATGGTATTTTATGGTTACGCAACACAATCTGTATGACCTAAAAAATTTTCTCTGCAAAACATGAGGGTGGGATTTTAAAAGCATGCCTAATATCTGCCCTTCTTAGAAGTTACTATTAAGACTGATCTCTAGGGAGCAGAATTATACCAAGGACTGAAACACCCAAATCTCACCTTCTAAAAGGCTTTTCAAGACTCATTATTGCATACGTCCAAACTCCAGACAGCACCAGAGCTGGTATTTTCACCAATAAATCCAGGAAGAATGAAAAGTTCTTATGCTCATGATTTCAAGCATGTGATTCCCCTTCTGTACATCTGCCACGTTACAGACCAATTTTATATTTAAACCACCAGCTGCTGGAGCGCTCGCAATGTTCAAAACCGTTCTCAAACAGATCCAGACACGGCAAATTTATACAAAGCAACCCTTAAACTGTCTACGGGTATGGGGGTTCTCTACGGGGCCATTACCCCAGCATCTCAGCACTGCCCAGGCCGACGCGACACGCACAGCACGGACCCTGCGGCACTGAAGGGAGCCCCCAGCCTTTCTCTCCTCGCTGACGTGGCCTGCCACGCTCAGGGCATCGCCCCACACTTACTCTCCTTCTCTCCCTTTCTGGCTACTTTGAGAAAAGTCTCTTGCGCGAGAGATGTCACCGAGCCTCCCTCAAGGTGGTCCGTCGCTGGATTAGACCAGTCTCCTCTGGGAGCTCACTTCACAACAAAAGAGTGTTTTATTTCCAGCTCTCACGTAAAATATGCATGTGCAATACATGCTGCTGAGCACGCAATAGGTTAAACAAATTGACGATAAAGTATTCTACTTAGTTATTTTTCATTACCATAAGAAAACATCAATTACATTTTCTATTTTATGAGTGTACACAAGGGGATCCATTACAATAACAGAGAGGTTTATATGACTGTTTTTGCTGCTTCTTTCCTAAGCAAAAAGAGCAGTTAGTTTCTGAAGACAATGAAACCAGCCCAGAGGAAAGGGCGGCACACCAGCGTATCTGCATAGACAGTTCCTATCCTGATTTATCCAGCCTGACTCCAACTAATTAAACATCTGCCTTGACAATTTCCTCTGCAGATTTATCTTCTCCAGTATGTAGCACTGGCTGGTTGTTATGGGCTTTTCCCTAACTCGCAGCCATTCCCACCTACTTCTTCCAGTTGGTTCTTTGGGCATGTGGCAAGAGATGATACAGTATTCCCATTAACCCCCTGCTGCTGCCTGTTGTGGGACAGGTCACCGGGCTCCCAAAGCACTGCTTCAGTAGAACCATGTCCTCTATGAAACGACTCAAGGGCCATGGTTCTCTCAGCTATAACACATACAGGTTATTTTACCACCTGCATTTCCTGTTGGTTGACTCAAAAATTATTATTTAGAAATGGTCAGCATTCATACGCCTCAGGCAAAAGCCTTGTGGCACTAAGGAAGACTGCAAGGTATGTGAAATAGATGGAATAGTTTGCAATAATTTTATCTAATGTAATGTCTAAATAGAGCGAGGCACAATCAGAATATTGCTTCTATTTCTTTCACGGACGAGAGGATCTCCAGAGGTCCCTTCCAACCCCTCTGTTTCTGCGATTCTGTGTGCAAAGCAAAAGTTGTACCCAACTTCTATCTCCTTCCACTGACCTCTGTCTTCCCGAACAAATAATCTTTGGCTTGAAGTTAAATTGCAGTCAGAAGTTTTCACTCAGCTTCAGTCTTTTCAACAAATGGGATTTTGAACTAAACACGTTGATATCATTATCCTATTTACAGGCGTAGTTCACGCTACAGCCACACGAATGCCCGTGCACGTGCTGAAACAGAACGCGTGGAAACCTGGGCTCTGCAGGACCCTTCGTCAGGAGAAACCTTCTGTGTCACTATGAGCCTTGCGCTCAGGAGGTGGGCAAGGGTTGGTGGCTGCCAGGATGGTAACGGCACTTTTAAACAAAAGTCAAGAACAGAGAAGCTCAGAGGTCGTCAACTCACAGAGGTGACCGAGGCTTAAAGTTCTCCAGGAACTTGTGACTCAATTGCTTGTTGAAAAACCTACTTGTAAGCTGCAGATCACTGGCTGAACGAAATAATCAGAGAAAACTAGTCTAGCATTTTAGCCCTGGTCATGCTGGAGCTTCCCCTTCCTGACTGTAACATAGAAATTCTTCAATTTCTTCCTCACCCAGAAGAGCCAGCCAAGGTTTGCGTATTCCTGCAAACATAGGACCAGTTTGAAAAATGTCATGTGAGTCAGTGGTGAAAATAGGTCAGAAAGCAATTTCTTATACAAGTACTTGAAAACAGCATAAGCCATATACATAATAAATCCATTCGTCCTGTGAAGACTGGTCTGGAGGCACATTGAAATTGTGCAGAAAAGTTCAGAGGCATTCCGGTTTTATCAAACTATTACAAAAGCTTTAAATAAACATGTTAAGTCTATTTTTGGTTAGTATTTTTAAAAAATCAGGACAATCGACTTAAAAGGAAGGGTTGCTGAATGAGAAGAAATGCTTTTCCTGAATTGTGTCTTATCTTTTATTCAGAACTTTGACATCCTAATCCACCGCTTAATAATGACTTGAGCTACAACGGCACAGGACCGCGCTGTGCTAATAGTCTGATCTTAAATTCCATTTATCTGAGCATCTCCCAGCAGAAGCCCGAATATGAAGAATCTGGTGGCAGATGAAGTGATGACAACACCTCTCTGTACCCCCGCCCCAGCCTACCCGTGCCCACCGTGGTGGCACCCTGCATGCTGACGCCCGTCAGCCCGGGAGGCATTTCCATCCGCTCCACGAAGGGCAGCGGAAGGGGACCGCGGAAGGCTTGTTTCGGATCCAGAGGGCAGGGCAAGCAAGAGGGTCCCTCTGCGCAGACAGCTGCAACTTCTGCTGCTTTAAAGACGACAGGCAAGACCCTCCCAAGCCCCCCAAAGTCTGCTGACTGATGAACTGCAGTTTTGGATAAGGGAAGTAACTGGGAGTAAGGGATGTTTTGGATAAGGGAAGTAAATTTTAATAAAAATGTTTAAGTCGTGATTTACCAACTTAACACGAAATACCTACCCTGATAATTTCCTTCACCCACGTGACAGTATTACATGACAATTTCAATAATGCATTATGAGCGTTCACGAACATTTAAAAATAAAACAAACAATAAATATTTCACTTATGCAATTCAGTAATACAGGAATTCAAGCAGAAACCTTTCCCTAGAGTGATCACTCTTCTCGCAGTAACTCCAGTTCATGACGCTTACTGCTGCAGGCCCTAATTCTGGAGGTATCGAGACGCAAACTTAAACTGAAATCTGCAAGCAGCACCCACTATTTCAAGAAAGGTTTTGAGTTGTGACTTCTGCTGTGGCTTCATGCACAGCAGGGACGATGGTCGTACCTCAAAGAGGGGAGATGTCACACGGATAACTTACAAAAAGTCAATTTAAATTATTTCTTATATAACTAACCCCCCCACCCGAACTATGCGTACGTGCTTATATACCCGCTTACTACAAAGGCTTCTGAGCAGGACGGCCAAGAGAGTAGAAAGGAACGTATGAGCTGAAGGAATACATGACAGGTCTGATCCATTTCTAAACCACTGAGCAAAAGTAACAAAATAAAAGCAAAAAAAAAAAAATTTCAAATGGACAAAGAGTAAAACATCTGTTACACGAAGGAGGAAAGTAGTTTAAAGACTGAGCTAAGTGAATCCTTTAGCCACCTCCCTTCAGGGAAGAGAAATCTGACCCCAGGAAATAAATAAAAGTCACCCAAAAAGTGAACAAAAGAGGTGTTTGAAAAAACCAGAACACCATTCATCGCAGCTAACGACTTGTTCATTATGAGTGATGATGGATAAAGACTTCTCACGCTGAGATGAAATCAAGATTTATATGCATTGTTTCCTCTCCCAACTTGTGGGAAGATCATCATCATTTAATTCTATCTCTGCGGCCAGTGATGGGCATCCAGAGAGCTGGTTATCAAACGGCGCAGTCAGCTGGCAAAAGCCGGAACGTGCAGTTGGCACATCTGGACCGAGCCGCCACCGCCGAGGGTGAACAATGACTCCTGGCCGGCGGCCAAATTGCTGCAGACGCTGGCGGGTCTCATCTACAACCACCCCTACCAGCATCTCTCTCTCCCCCCGCTTCTAACCCCCCCCCCCTTTTTTTTTACGAGAATCAGATTTTCATTGCTTCATTCAATTGCTCTCCTCTGCCATTTTTTACAGCTCTTATCGTTCCCTTGGAATATGGCCTTGAGACAGCTCATCCGTGTCCTTCACTGTGTTATCTCTTCTAACTTTTATTAAAACTTCAGCTCTCATCTGAAGATAGCTAATTAAATCCATGACAGATTATACACTCTCTTAAAAACTGCACTGAACTACTTTTTCTAAAGAGAACAGGGTTTATTTTCTTTTCCCATAGTTAAAACTACAGGTATATAAGGAGTTTTCATTCATTTACAAAGACAAGATCCTTATCTTTACCTAGTATATAGATAGGTTTATATTAAAGTTCCTTTGTTGCGTGACAAGACTCGATGCAATTTCTCACAGTAATTATTTCTTGTTGCTGGAAAGATCTCTCAGCCTTATACTTTTGAAATATATGTACTAACACGTATGTGAATGCACATTTACACCCTGGAAAAGCATGGCTCAAATACAAATGCAAGCGCTGTACATTTTCTTTTTGTAAACGTTGACATGTCTTAACTCTAACGGTACTATTTTGACAACATTGCAGAAAGTAAATTTTTCTTTTTCTGTACAAGTAACGATGAATCCTTGAACTTATTTAAGATCATACTAAGCATCATTTTCTTACATAAATTAAAAGTACACAAATTCTGTCAAGGACTGGTCTTACTGTACTTCCACCCATCATCTCAAATTACCACTCGCTGGACTTGAATGCAAATGGCTCTGTTATCATAAATAAGCGGTTGCAGTAATGGATATACTGCTCTGCAGCAAACGTTACGCAGCCACTCCGCTGTCTGCTTTTTGCCGGTATCTAGAACACAAACCTGTGCGCAGAACTGCTTTTGAGTGGTGCTGAAAATCACAATAACCACTGAAAAAAATGGAGCATCTTTCACAACAGCTAAAAGAGATATAAAATATGCTCATGGAAAAACACCCTACCCTCTAGAAAATACAATAAATAACCCACCTGAGCCTCTCTGTGATCCCTTCCTTCTCTTTAAGGCCTTTTGTAAGATATCCTTCATGGTGACCTTCATACTGTCCACCTGAATAAGTGAGAATCCATGAGCAGCATTTCTGCAAGACAGATGCACATGCATTTTTACAAAACAATCATCATCAGGCAGCTCACCGCAATTTTTGTTAGTTTCAAGCAAAGGACTCGTTAGGCACAACAATTAACAAAGTTGTGCTACAAAAGTAAGTTAAAAGGAGAAACCGAGCAAACTCCCTCAGAAAGGCAGAGACAAAAATGGAGGAAGTGGACTGAGATTCAAGGTGCGTAAGGAATTTCCAAATTTATTTTTCATCAATTTGTGTTCCCCATTAAAAAAAAAAAATGAGCAAACGTACCCGCGGAGCTCCTCAGCCACTCGCTAAGTGCCGCGAGGCGTTTCCCAGCGCGTACAAGGGAAACGGTTTGCAATGTCATTTTCATACGTGTCCCCATGACATACGTAAAAAATCATGACTGAGAAGTGGAAGAACAACACTCAGAGAAATAACAGCAGCTTTCCAGCACGACATCAAATGTAAGTAACGTGCTTTCTTCGGACACGTTTTTGGGAACATCGTGGCACAAAGTCTCACGGCGAGGTTTACGGCAGCAGGGCGCTCGTCCTGGCCGCCGCCCGCAGGAGAGTCCAGACGGGGGGGAAACACTGCCGGCAGCGTGGGGGGGGTTACGGAAGGTGCCGCCAGCCAAATACTGAAAGTGGGGAAGCACGGAAGATGACAATGTAATAGAAGAGATACCAGATTAATATATCAGTAAATTTTGCCCCTTAGACCTTGCAGTCAATCTCTGCTCGTGTCAGTAGATGTCACTGCAGACAGTTAGCACAGGAATCTGAGAGCCGCTAGGCACCCACAGCGAGATTTGCACTGCATGGAAAAAACTGGTTTGCAAGGCTATTGTAGGAGGAGGAGCTTTGTATCTGGCAACTAGGAATTTTAATCAGGGAACAGAGCTCTACATGAATATCACAGCTGGAATATTTTTAAAAGCAACCGGCAGTCAAAAGCAATCCAAGCAATACAGTTACATCATTAAACCCGAGACCCGATTACATGTCCCTTTGAGACACAAACGCTGGGAACACGAGTCTGAGCTCTGATCACTTCAGATGTGGCACCCCCAGCCCACGCTGTGACACAGCCTAGGTGAATAAATGACATCGTCAAGCCCTCGCCATACATTAACACTTACTCCTGGCCACTGGCTGCGGCGAACGCCCTGCCCGGGCGCGTGCGGCCACCAGCTTGCTGTCCTGCCGCTCTCTCGTGCTCGTCTTGCAGCTATCAGCCAGCAAGCTCACACCGTCCCCTTCTACCCGCGCGCAGCACAGGGCTGCCTTATTTACCCCAGGGCAGCTTCTCAACTCAACATCGTCTGCCGAGAGGGGCTGGAACGGGCTGAAGAGACGGTCAAGAAAACCACAACGGGCGGTCATTTATGCATGACAAAAACCAAAACCGCCTGCCGCGCTGTACGTAACGTAGCGGATGGGGCTGTTTTCAGAGCATCCCCAGCTCCTCGGGCAGCTCACCCCAGGCTCCTCGCCCCATGGCAGACAGTCCCACAAGTCACTGGCATGAAACGGCGTTTCCTTCTCATCCGTTTTGAGTTAGTCTCATCTGAATTTCATTCTCAGTTCCCTTTGTTCCTGGCAAAATGAAACTGCCTAAAATCCCCAAATTTATGTTCTCTAGGCCATTTATTATTTATAACTCTATCTTACTTGTCTTCACACCAAATATTCCCAACCATTTTCATGCATCTACTTCTTCCCCCTGTCTATTTCTGCCACGTGTTTAATACAGAACAAGCAGAACTGAGCCCACTGCTCCACATGAGGGAGTACCAGCCGTGTCCGCGGTGGCAGGACTGCCGTCCCCGGCGCAGCCCCTGGACTCAGGGCTTTTGACTAACTCGTTCAGTGAGCAGAGACCTTCCTAAGCTCTTCACTGAAGAGCAAATCTTCCCTTGAGCTGCTACGGAGCCCTGCAACGTGCACGAGCAGCGCACGGCATCTTGCCTTTGCCCAGCAGCTTCCTGGTGGGTCACCTCGCCTCCTAAAGTCATTACAGCTCTAGTCCCAACTGACCTGCTGAGCTAAACTTAGTGGATTTTTTAAAGCGAAAAACCTCTTACCCAATTATATTATAATTACAAAAAGGAAACTGCCCGTGCGCTTTTATTTGAATGACACAATGTTTGCCAATGAAGCGCTACAAAAGCAGCCTTGCCCACCGGACCCAACCGTCAGAACACTGATTCAGAAGACGTCTGGCACCTTCAGGTAGTTCATATAATGATCTGCAATACAGAAAGAAGGTTTCCATAGAACAGCAACCAAAATACAGGAAAATAAATTAAAATACTGCAGGGAAAAAAAGACAATAGCAAAGGTAAAGGAAGTCTTCCAAAACCTTCAATGGCCAAACCAACTGGAGTCACAATTTTATTTTTTTTCCTTTAGTACAAAACGTTTTTCAAGCATGTTCTCCTGCAGACGAAGCAGGGCCTGCAGCCTACGCCACGGATCAGCCCCGCTTCCCGCCGGGCACGAAGCAAACGACGGCAACCGGCCATGGCTGACCCAGCGTGGGGCTGCTCACGCCAGCGTGCATCTGGAACCTCCCAAAAATGCAAGACTGCCTCTCGATTCCTGACACGTTAGCTGCTAAAGAGCACGCGCTGCTGTTGATCCTGCTTGTGTCTCAGGCCATCCCGACTTGGGTCAATTCTTTCTATCGAGCAGCCGGCCTGAGAACTGTCAGACTAATTTTCCTGACACTCTATTACTAACTCATGCCTGAGCCATGGCCATTCTTTGCCTCAGAAGCTGGATCTCATCCCAGAACAATCTTTAAAAGTTTATTTTACTGATCAAAGCAAAATAAGAAAAACCTCTGTGTTTTACTATATTTAGTGTGCTATCCAGTAAGCGAGACTTTGGCAAGAGCAGTGAAATGTAAAGCACACCCCGCATTTGTAAACTTTTGGATATTTGCTCTGGCACCGAGCCAGCGGGTCTGAAACGCCCGTCCCGGTTCAGACGCACGACTCTCCCCTCCTTGCTCCGGCTCGCTGCGCGTGCAGCGCTGGTTTCCTCTAACAATAGGCCCCAGAACCTCAGTAACGGCATTTTAGCACTCACCAAACCCACAAACCTGAGCCGAGAGCAGACCTAAGCCCAGACCACGGAGATTCTGCCGCCCTCCCGGCTCAGGCCAGCGTGTCAGAGCACATTCCCCACGCCGCAGAGCAGGAGAAGCCCCGCGCCGTCCCCAGCTCCAGTCCTGGAGCCACCCTCCACGCTGGATCGCCTAAACCATCACCAATCTACCGCAACCCGCCTCTACGTGAAAATAGCACAGTGAGGCTCTTCTGGAAAAAATACACACCCCACCCTACCTTGCCAGCTTCCCAGTTATGCTCCACATTGATAATGTGCATGAACTGTCCTCACTCAGCCTAATTCCAGCATTTCCTTAATTACGATTATAAATTACGTGTTTTAGCTTACTCTGCTAACGTGTGATACCTTTATTTTAAGTCAACACACTAGAAAACGGGACAGACGAGCAGATGCTATTCAATCAATTAAAACTGCTGCTTACAAATTGGAAGCCAAAGAAATTCCTTAGCTTGTATTTTCTGTCATTTTGCAAAAACATACCTGGGTGACAAGGTTAAATCAAGCAAAGGAAATCCCTGGCACTTATCATCCACAGGCATTACTGATAAATTGTGCAGTGGAGGAATAAAGGATTACCTTCTGTATTTTTTCATTACACTTTTCTTTTGTTACAGAATACATAAATCCATTGTGGCACAATGTAATATGTATCATCGTGCTACACCTGTGGACGTTTCATAACGGCTGCCATGTCTGTGCAGTCAGGAATGATAAGTGAACCACCCGTGAATGTTAATGATAGTGATCATTCTGCGGTAACTTGGCTTTCCATCTTCTTTTACAGCCTCGGCGCTGGAGCCAGGGTGGCAAGGTTCAGAAGAGGAAAAAGAAAACAACAGAAGAGGCAAGAGCTTCGGCGGGCTGACGCCGGGGTGTTGCCTGGGGGAAGATGCTCGGAGGCAGCATGGAAACAGGCAGTGTCCTCTCCGTGGGCTCCATTTGTGTAACAAAATAAAAACCCAACACTTAAAGGACAAAGGGCTTCTGTTCTGAATGAGAAATAAACTTTTCCAAAAGCTGCCTCTCCAATCTGGACCAATTTTTTTTAAATTTTATTTTAAATTTTTCTCTTTCTTTTAATACTGAAGTGGAATTTCTAGCACTTAGAGCTCGATGCAACAAAATGGTTGGCATGGTTAAAAGTGTCTGTGGGTGACTAATAATGATTTCCACTTGATCAGCACAAAGTCAAAGTTAAGACTAAAAGTCCCAGTTGACGCAATATACTTAACTTAGGCTGGGTAATTTTTAAGATAAAGCGCACAGTGATATGAACCAGAATAACTATGCCAGCCACAATTTGTATTCTGAGCCTAAACGAGGTTGCTTTTGCGCATCTCAGGTTAGCCTTGGATAACTCTGTGCACTCTTGGGCTTCATCGGCTATATTTTGACACTGCTATAAGCTATCGTTAGACATCTCACACACCAGCTCCCAGCTCTGACTCCTTTCTTGGGGTCCCACCCCATCCTGTTCACTACCCTGGGAGCCTACCTGCTTAACTCAGCACCTGCATTGGCTTCTTAAATTTGCATTTTATGAATATCCTAAACTATACTTTGTAGATCAGCTACGCCCATGAAAAAGCAGATAGCAGGCCTTTTGGGGAGTGCTTCTGTAATCTAAGTAAAAAACACATTTCAAAGATCTGAATTGAATCTGCAAATGTACTACGAAAGCCCGATAATTTAAAAGTGTTTAAAACCTTAATCTACCAGGTATAGCGGATCTGCAGCTTTGAAAACTACGTATATAATAGTCAAAGCAATTTAAACATAATATCAAAACAGAAAAAAGTGCTACAGAGCAGAGGAACTGTATGCCCAATTTCATCTAGGTGCCAACTGGCAGCTGAGCTACAACTCCTAGAAACACCATTAGATCGAGTATGTCAAGTTGAGATAATAAAATTTCCAAGGGAAAAAACCCTAATGATAGTGGAGATTTATTTTAAGTTACCTTCGTTCAGACTCTTTCAGGTGTTACTTCATCATCTCAAGAAGCCTGGATTTACATGAATGCAGTGCTTTGTTTGACTCCTCCTGACAAATCACAGCCGACATCAAAGAGGGCTGTTTGCGAATGCCGTGTTTGACATTGGACAAAGTACTCCTTTCCACAACAGACATTTTCCAAAAACATAACTCGCTAGACTAATGGGCAGTTAGAAGCCAGAATGACTGCCCTCCGTCTTCTCCTTGTGTAACTTTGCCAGAGTCCTTGGGACTTGCCAAATTCGGTCATGCCTGCTTAGCTTGCTCGACTGATTGTGCCAGAAAAGAAAATAAGACACAGATGTATTTGAACTCTTTGAGATGCCAGTAAGAGAGACAGCTAATGGCTTCATTTCGACCCTCCCCTACCAGCTGGGCACAGGTGGGGGGATAATGAGGTCCCTCTCCCTAATCAAACTCAATTATTTACTACTCTATATAGCCACAGCGACATTCACGTTCAGTGCAGAATATAAAATGCACTGTGGGCTACTTCCAACCACCGCCACTGGGTATTTATAACTAACTCAAGTGGCTAAGAGTTTGCCTTGGCAGGATTTTCAGTGTATGAAGTTCTGCAAACTGTTCCTGCTCAAACATGTCCTGCTGAAACGGGGTCCCCGGTGAGGTTCCACAACTGTCAGCTCAGTAACTGCACAGCCTCTGAAAACATACCCAACACGCAGGACGGGTGAGATCTGAAATAAAACACCATGCTTCACCATGAAGCTTCTCAGAAGCATCAGCTTTTCTCAACAGTGATTCAATATTAATAAACATTACAAGTCACAAGTCTGACACAGCAGCAGCTGAAATACTTCAGCACAATGAGGAAAAAAAGAGATGCAAAATATAAAACCACAATTACATGCACTAGTAGGATGGCAGGGAAGGAAGAAGATGTAGAATTTACAACAAATCCCTACAAAAATAAGACAGCACGCACATTTAAACTCACAGTAGTACCAACCCTTTGATCAAGCGATGATCAAGTAATTCTCTATTCTAGGGGACACATTTAAAATTCTGATTTAACTATTTACGAATAACGATTTACACAGGAAGTACAAGCGATTTCAAATTAACACGTGGAACAGAAAGAAAAGCCCTCTCTGAAGAGCACTACTACTGACGATGCAGTTGTCCTGCTTCTAATCAGCAGGACCTCCCAAGGTAGAAGGAAGGTCCTCACATGAGCACAAATTACGCTAAAGCAAAAGACTCCACATTCCTTCGGCGGTATTTGCAGCTGGACCTTAATCCTGCTGCAAGCGCCAGTCGGGGAACGGCTGGCCAGGCCAGGATCCTGCCGAGGTCTCTGGGCTCCCCACGGGAACACCACTTCCACCTCCTCTGAGCTAACGTCCAAGACCTGAGACCTCGTGCGTTCACTGCATTTATGTACTAATCCCTATTTATGTACTGAGTACAGGCAACGGGGATTTGGGTAAGAGGCAGCTGAGGAAGGAAGGGGACTTTCTCCAGATAAGAAATCATCAACAATTTAGAATCTTTTAATGATACAGGCTTCTTAGCTGGTCTACCTGCAGTAAACACTCATGATCCTTTCTGACTGCATGAAAGAAAACAGAATTTTCTATATTCCTGCTGGAATTTTTCTGGGGATACTGGTAGTGCAGGATTATCTTGAAGATAAAACAAACCTAGAGTCGTAAAATTAAAAAAGCCAAATTGCTGGCAGTAGCATTGACCCTAGAGGAATGATGCAGGTGAAAGAGAGATTCCCTGTCTCAGATAAAGCACGCAGCATTCTTCAGTCAGGTGGAAGGAACTCGGTATTCTGCAGTTCCACAGATGGAAAAGTCATTTGCCTGCCTCAGCTGTGTGTCTGTAACCTGCAAAACCCCGAAATGGAGCTCGCGGGACGGCTGGCGAGAGCGCTTCCCTTCCTCCTTGGACCAGCCTCCACATGACGGCGTCCAGTTCGGTGCAGCTCAGCGTGTTTACCTGGAGTAACTTATTTGTAAATACTGTTGACAGAATATGTTATTTTCCAATGACCTAATACAGTGGAATGAGGTGAACGGGCCTTGGGAAATTCTGAAAATTTCTTTCAGTAGGACGCTTTAGAATGTCTCTAAGAAACACAGTCCACAACAATGAATATAAAATGTAATTAAATAGCTCAGAAAATTTTTTTAAAATGCCTAATTATTCAAACCCGTAAGCAGCTGTATGGTTATGAAAATCCTTTATAAATAAATAAAAAAATCCAAAAGCCAGGAAAACCCTATTAGCATTTTCATTGCAAGACATCCAAACATTAAATATTTTTCTCAAGTGGCTTATGCTACCAATATTTTGTTATAGTAATTAAGGCCTTCTGATGGTTTAAAAAGGTTTTTTACTCACAAGAAAAGAAAAATATAAGTGATCAATTGCAGTATATATCACTCCAACCCTAATTCACTGATAATGAGATAAGAAACTCTTCTTGAGCTACAAACGAGACCGCTTCAAGTTTCAGTGCCGGATGGGCTCTTCCTCCTGAAAACTCCTCCGCACGTTAGAGGGGCACATCCTGCCTGCGCTAACTGGCACGCTCACTTACTGCGCACGGCTCTCCTCAAGCACTGCACTGTCACTAATGCGCTCTGCAACTATTTGTATTTAACATTACATGCTTTTAGGTCCACTAACAAGTCTTAAAATGCAAATTTACTACTTTGTCTATCAGGCTTTGAAAGAAGATTTTGAAGTTTCTCCTACGTGGAATACCCAAACACCACGAGTACACTTTTTTTGTTTTCTCTCCTGCTAAAACTCAGTACATTTCCCAAAATAATTAAAAAGTCACTAGCAAGATCGGTTCTTTATACCTGTTGAAAAGGGCTCTGGATATCCAACATGAAGGACTTTATAATTTTAACTCCCTCAAGCTATTATATACATTATTTCATATTCAGAACGTATTTTTCATAAATAAGCAGCATGGCTGGAGGAAAAAGAGTATGAGCTCAGAGTCTGTGTAAATTCTAAACATTTACTCGCAGCAGTGCAGCGGTTCAATGTTCTCCACACTAATCATATGCGGAAGGGCTTATTTTCTTCTCTGCAGTTGTAGCCTCACAACGATGGGCTCACCAAGCTGCTGCCAGCAGCGTTCACTTTTCTACCCGCCTCGTGACAGACCCCAGACTAGGGCATCGTCTGCAGAGACCCGAGAATACGTGCGCCCCCTGAACTTCGCTACATTCAGATGAAGAGAAGTAGAGAAAAGACGCGGAGGTGGCACGGACACACAGATGTTTCCCAGCGATGGAGAGAGTTAGCATCCATACTCACATGCGAACAAAAAGCGACTGTTTTGCTGCCAGGCCGGGAGAGGAGTACTTTTCAACCAGTGCCAAAGTGCTGAAGCCAAACTTGTGAATGGGCTCATTGGAATCCAAGGGTGGAAAATCTGTGTCGACCTCACCGTCATCCTCGGCAATATGGAGACAGTAGGCATTGACGTTGTCGCTGAAACAAAGACAAAACAAGTTCATTCGGGAGGGCAGCTAGCCAACCGGCTCAGTTCGGGCGACCGATGCCGCTGCTGAACGCTGCAGAGAACACACCAGCAGACACGCCGGTTACAAGAGTAAAAGACTTAAAAAGCCACTGATGGCATGTACATAAGTATGTCCCAGCAAAGCCCCTACGTATCTTGCTACTGTAACCGTGTGGTAACAGAAAAAACCCAAAGCCTTGGAGTAAAGCAGAGAGTCTCACTCCATCGGTGACTGAACTGCAAGCAAAAGACTGACACTGATTAAAATACACCAAAGTCTATAGAAGTTTCATGACTTCATAAAGCTGGCAGCAATCTTTCTCCATTTGTGAAAATTTATTTATCTATATGACCATGACATTCTAGAATTAAACACAAACCAGCAGAGTCTATTTTGTCATAGATTAAGCAACTGCGGAAAAGTTTACAGAATGTACGCTTGGAAAGCGGAGAAGGCTCTCGGGCAGGTCAACAGCGTAATAACCACAGCAGTAAGAATCTGTTCGACATAGTAGCAATGACTAGCCGAAAAGCTACCTTTCCTAAATATCTAAGAGGTCCAATCACTAAAACCAGTTAAAAATTAGTAGAGACTAACAAGCAGAACTAGATAACGTAGAAAGTTTTAAACAGATACAGCATGAAGAAAATATGGAAGAAAAATCGAACCCTCTTTCCTTCCACAAACATAAGCCCAGAGGGAAATAACTATCTATATATACCAAACAGAGTATTAATCATATTTTCCTAATATTAAAATCTATTTCGGATGCTAATATTTAAACTATTGAGCTGAAAATAAGTATTCTTTCTTACTGTGAATGTGCCGGCATTCAGGCATTTTTCAGAGCCATGAAGTATAGCGCGGACGTTCACGTGGCAGCGTGTTTCTAAACTCTGCAGTTTAAATTTGGAGTTTTAATTGCATGATTGATGCTTAAATTAATTAATTGCAAAGTGTATGCTAATTGTTTAATTGGTCGCTTGATCTATATAGATCATTTTTTGAATTAAATGAGTTGATTTACAAAGTTTATTGATTGGATGTGACAATGAATTATTTCGCTGACTACCTGATTTGCAATTTTCTCAATTAATTCACAAACCTTTGGTTGCAACTGTGCTTTATTGAGAGTGCTTAGTCCAGGTGATCTATATGCACCTTGTCACAACGAAGACATTTATTATATAAAACAGGTAATAATGATGCATTGCTATTAACGTAAATGGTAAATTTGCTAACAAAAAGGTAATCCAGCAACGTTTGTCGCTACAAATTTTGAAAATTCTGCAATACTATTAAAGAAACTTTCACGAGTCTCTGGACTGTTATGAAGAACTGGAAGATTGCGGTAGAATTAATTTTTAACAACTTCAAGAGCGCTTAAGTAACTTTCAGGGAAACCGGTGAAAGGTAGCGCTGGGAAGAGAATTCCCACAGCACCAGGGGAAAGCTGCCTCAGCCAGGAGGTAGGTGGTTTGCGCTGGTGCCAGTCTCTTTCGGAACAAGCTTAACAAAAAGGCTGCGAATAATACAGATACAGCTCATCCTGCTTAGTAGGGAGAAATGCCTGGCATGATTTGCGGGGCCTTCTCTTATTCTACTGAGATCTCTGCAAATACACATCAAGCTCTGCATGCCCATTCTGTCCAGTTCGGTGTAACTCAAAAGCCGCTCCGCGCTATGAGACTCTCCAGTCCGAACCGTCGCCCGATACCCACCCCCACCCCCTCCGGTCTGCGCCTTACGCTGCTGATTTTCTAACCTACTCGTTTGACGGAATTCTTCCGTGTGCAGCCTGGTGTGCACTCAAAGCTCTGTATAAATAAAGTTAACATTTTCATGCGGTACTTGATGCATTTGCATAATTCTCATTAAAGTCAGAGGAACAGAGACGTGCAGGCAGCAGAACACATTCAGAGCGGTCTCAAAGCAATACAACTGCCAAAAAAAGCCGGTGGTGACAACAACCTATCTTCCACCAATTAGACTGAAAATGCGCCGTGTCGGTTAAAACCCATAAATTAGAGGGGTTACAAACGTCTTCAAACACGGAGTGGGCTCCTGAACACTAACACAGATTAAGTCACAACGTGATGAACTTGTTTTGTCCAATGGGTAAAAACCGTTCTGCATTTTGAGCCTCCACCAGGATGAGGTCAAAGCCCTGAACTTTAGGCTTCAAATTACAAGGTGCAAAGTCTTGAGAACCCAAGTTTGCTATGGACGGAATGTGAAAGTTAACTATGACAACTGACAGGCGTAACAGCATCCTTAACTTCTGAAAATAGGAAGTTTATCTGAATTTTGCATCTCTCTATTAAATCACTCCTAGAAAGGGATTTTTTTATATATTTTGCAGGCGGAATCATTACAGCACATCTGTCGGGGCTGGCAAGAGAATGGTCCGGTGGGTTATGGCCACAGTTTGTATGTAAGAGGCCAGGAACAGAGTTGCTAACACTGTCAGTGGTTCCTCATATCAAGACACTGAACAGAGACAAATATAATACAATTAAAATAAAAAGGCAGCCTAACTGAATACAAAACGTTCTCAAAGCTGTCAGCTAGTACTCACTCATTTCAGACTCTTACATCTACCTTTCAGGAGAAAGAATTAGGCAGTAATATATTCTTTTCCTAAAGACAGAGGGGTTGTTTCTCGTAATTACAAAGTCCACAACCTCCTCATTATTCCCAAATTGTGTTACTAGTAGCTGTATTTGTCATTCTGCACGCATCGTATATCAGACTTAAAGCATTCTCTATATGTATTTTAGTGCAGTTGTCACAATGATCCCCATTTTTTCTTTTTATACTCTAAACTGTCTAAATCAGGGCAAAAGGCAAATGCAGAATGTGCAACCTCCAGAATCTCTTTCCTTATTTGGAAAAAATGAGAATTAGTCTACAGTTAAATCAATCCTTGCTACAGGACAGGCAGTCAGCGATGCTAAAAAAAGATGATGGAGACATGAGAAATAATTGAGAACTACACAAGAAAACAAACTTCTCATGATCCTGAGGCTTTGCCCGGTCCTCTGAGCACTTGTGCCCCGATTCTCAATTGTTGCTGTTAGACTGTTCTTGGGAACTCACGCCGCCACTATTTGTTTTATTATTTCTGCCCTGAGATTCGATTCCATTGGACAGCCTCCTTGGTCATGATCACTCTTTGACACATCATAACATCTTATCCTTCAAGGCAGACGGTGAAATTCATTTCCTCCCACTTCTGACTTTTGCCGTGGGCAATGTTTCATGGAATACCTCTACTCGTGGGCACTCTTTCATCTGAGGTGTGCTGTGCTCCTGGAAAATATACATGTGCCCAAAGGCTGGCAACAGTGGTGTCTTACTCATTAAAAAATAAACTAATCATGCACAAAGGACACTTTTTTGAACTTAAGATATAACGAACAGAAATTAGTAACAGCAAATGAAATGGCACCATCTGCAAATAATTTTGTATTTCTTCTCCAGTGTAAAGAAATGACACGCCAAACTGAAGTGTTTAACCTCTGAAACATCTCATATGTTTGTGGAGAAGAGCTATGGGAAATCCTATATCCAAGGCAACAATATCCATGAAACTGTTTTCAAGAGGGGCTGCTTTTCTGGGCTGCCCTATATCTACTAACCCTAAAGAAGGGCAGTTGAGGCGACCTCTCGGCACCTCCCTTTCCCCCTTACAACTGTGCTACAGCAGGAGAGAAGGCTACTGAGTCCTCAAACACTTCTGAAAAATGATGTCAGAGCAAACTCTAAAAACCCGTACCAAAAAAAACCATACATCAAATATTCCAGTGAAAATCAGCTCCTATAGAAAAAAACAAACAAAACTCTTAACATTTGCACCAGAAAAGCCACCCGCTCGTATCTGTTATTAATAACTCCATAATAAAATATTTTAAGTTCGTATTTTATGTTCTGTGACCCAGCAAAAAAAGAGAAGTATTTCACCAAACTCTCATATGACCAAAGTTGCTCAAATGAGTGGCTCTGAAGTACCTGTTTTATATACCTTATGTCACCTACCACGATAAAGCAACGGCTCTTACTAAACACCACTAGTTCTCCAGCACAGCAAATCCAATCCGTTATTGAGTCACAGCAATCTTAGGGGCAGAACTCTCTCATGATGATGAATAAACAATGATTACTGAAGATATTGAAAAATCCATTGATCAGCTGAAGCTAAAATTTCTGAGGCCAACACAGATGCTGCTCTTTACAGCAAAGAGCCAATGTGACTGAGGTCAAAGTCGTGCAGAAATTATAAACTACTGCATGATGGAGGTTTTTGAATTAAAGAATGCAATTTTATTCACAATTTCACAGAAAACTGGTATTTATTTTTGTTTTCAGGATCTTTATTCGCATACTTTTATTTTAGTGCTACCTCCAGGATGATAACCTGGAAGAAAAGCACCTTTTAGTCCCTCTGCCTGTCAATTCTAAGAAAACCAGAACTATTTTAACAGGTGTATAATGAATGAAAGTCATTACGTCAGCAAAGTGCCAGCAGGAGGCAAGAAAGAGGTAATGCTGCGGTCCTGTGGCAGAACTCTGACCTGTGTTCAGGCACACTCACTCGGGCTCCAGCCGCTCTGCGGTTTCAGGAGAACGCTAACAGTACTGCCAAGACACACTGTCACCCCGTAAGTGATTCCTCCCTCTACCAATCTGTCGGAGGACGTGGCGCTGTGCGGACAAACCAGAGCCTGAGTCGGGGCACCTTCTCTCGGAACAAACAAGAGAGGGAATTACAGATGAGTTCTGGATTTTATTTGACACCCTTGTGATCTTAGCCATTAAGAACACTACCAAAACCAGACGGGACATAAAATAAAAAATGTCTCGGTGACACCAAGAGAGATAAGATTTATATTATTTTTACACAGAGCATTTTGAAATTATGATTCATTTACAGATCCGTGGTTTCATCTGCTTATCATTATACAGTACCCGGTAGTTTAATTGAAAGAGAAATGGGTATAGATGCACGTGTACTGCTCAAAAGGAAATACTGATAAATGCGTAGGTGGTTTCTCTAAGATTTATCTATAAAAACATTGACGTGGAAATGCATTTCATTATGCAAAAAGGCTGTGGAGGAGAAAATTAGAGATCAAGAGGTAGTAAAGAAAGAACATTACTTCAGTTTTGGTTCCCGTCCCTCACTTGTATATTGCCAGCATATTAGTCCAATCAGGTCATGCACCTTGGCATTTGCTATCGTCACAACTGTCATGGGCTGTAGTTTGTCTTGGCTTGCGTGCAGTGGGAGGTAGACATCAATTTTTTTGGTTGCCGTTGTACCAACATGACCCTGTCGAGAAAATATATTTCATTAGAATGTATGAAAGCAAAAGAATGACAGAGCTAATACAAAATCTGGTACGGATGGAATTATTTTCAGTAGAAAGATTAAAATACACTGCTACAACTCAAAATTGGAAAAACTATGAACATTTAAATTCCAATTCTTTTACTGTTGTTTAAGGTATCTGTAAAAATGTTATGAAATATTTGGCAACGATTTCACAGATTTCCATAAAGTCAGAACTTCACTGCAGGATCCCGTGTTCTTGCAGGGTAACAACAGAAAAAGAGTATAAAAAGGGTGGGGTGGGGAAAGAGAGAACTGACAAGCCTACCTAAAACTTCAAGAGCATTTTTCCATCAGCATTTAATACTAGCATTTCCCTTATTTCTACATTTCTGCTTGCTTCCATAGTTCTTTCCCTCTACTCGAAAAGCTCACCTCCCTCACGTGCAGAACCTCCAACTCCCCGTGCCTTATCGCCACAGCTGGCGCTCCCTCTCCGCTAGCTGGGCGCTGGCGAGGCGTCTTCCCTGGCGGTGCCAAAGCAGCCCACCTCGTCCCTGGTTACTCTGGCTCTGGCACACGCCAGGATTGCCAACGCTACTTGCTCTTCAATGTTCTAGCCCCCCTCGAGCTTCAGTTTGGGACTCCGCTCATCCTCCTCCTGTCCCCTTTGCCTTCCTTCCCTGCTGCTACACCAGAAGGAGTCGGAGGAGCTCACACCTGGATGCACAATGGCAGAAATCGCAGGGAAACTCTCAGCGTACGTAGAAGGGGAGCCTGGAGCCTGGCCAGCCCATTCCCACGGAAAGGAGAAGGAAGAGCCTGCCACAGCCGGCCGTGCCCTACACCCATACCGTGGTGAGACCCGAACTCGAGTCTTACGGACGCCAACAGTTCAGAAACAGTTACTAAGCTCAGAGCTTCGGTCCCAGCCAGCCACCAGACTGCTCATCGAGGGAGATCACAGCAGGTAACACAACTGAAGCAGAGGACCGGGGCAAAAACGAACGCCAGTCGCCAGCGGAGGTTAAGATGACATTTAAAAACAAACCTTGGGCTCGACCTGGTTTGCCAAGAGAAGAACAAAATCACGCACACAACTGAGTCATTAAACTGGTTTGAACTATTTGAAGACAACCAAGAACGATTAACTAATATTGGTTTTTACTGGAACTTACTGTATTAAAAACATCTATTTGGCACCGTGGAGATTAACAACTAGATAAAACATAAAATACATAGCAACATAAAGACCTACGAAGTTTGCATTATAAGAAAAAACAAGTTTAATCTACTGCAGATAGGACTGCATTTTTAAACCAGAGATCTTTTAAACAGACAAAAGACTACGTCCTGATCCCCTCTTCGAAAGCAGCCCTGATGTAACTATACATCGCTATCTGTCTCCATACACGTACGGGCCTTGAGCGGAAGTATTATTGGAATTAGTCACTCAGAATTCTAAGTAACAGAGTAAAAGGATTCAATACTATAAATCTATGATGAGAGTATAAAACAGGGAGTTAAATGCCATGTGCTAATTTCAACATATTGTTAAAACCCATTTGATCCTTCAGTGCGATTATAAATTAGAGAAATAATAGGAATTTAAAGCTTAAAGTTAGTCATACTGGCATAGCTAAGAGTATTATTAAAACACATCCGAATACAATGACTCTGTTTTTGAAGAAAGGATTTTTATAGTGCAGATATGTCCTCTTCCCACGTTTTTAAGGTAAGAAATGGGCTTTACTCATTTAAAAAGAAAGGCCAGATTTGTACCAGAATATGGGACGCTCCTTCACCTTCTTTGGATAAACCTTAACACGCCCTTGGACAGGCTGGTGAGCTGGTGCGTCTGAGACGTGCCGAGATACCATCCACGCCCATGACCTCACCTCTCCAAGGAAACCACTAACACAACAGAACCACAACTGCTAAAAAAAAGGGCTGGCTTGCTTTCCTTCCTTTCTTTCCTTTCTCCTGTTGCTTTCCTACTTAGAGCACTGATTTTTAAGGGAAATTAAGGTGGTATCAGGTAATGAATCACCTGTCTCAAAGTCTATCCCTGTCTTTGCCCAGGAGCAAACGCCAACCAGGGGAATGTACAAACATGTGTGAGGCTGTGAGCGTCGCTCACGTTATGGTCGTGACTGGAGATACCAGCCAGAATGGGAGACCTGTTGTTTCAACTACGTTTGCATTTGAATGAGTAAATAGCAGTTATCAAGGAAATTAATGTGACTCCTTGGCATGCTAAGTTAGTTGCATATATAAATCCCAGGATGGCAGAATCACAAGTAACGCCTAGTCCTGATAATGGAAAATCCAAGAAAAATTGACAACCAGATGCGCGAGTCGAAGCCAAGGTTACAACTGATGTACACAGCATAAAACTAGAGAACGGACAAACAAGCCGGGAACTGTAACTAATAACCAAAAAGACTAGATTATTCCACTACTACAAGTACAGACTGTTTTATTAGCTCATAATGCAATGAACACATGTATTTATAAAATAAACACATCCCAGGGCCTCTGATCTTACAGCTATCGCACAGGAGATGGTAACCTCCCCTGCTCTACCCTTCACAGTGCCTCTCTTCCTTCTGTGCCCTACCCAGTGCTGTTGCTTTGTTTGTTGTTTTTTAAATAAACTTTTCTTTGTTCTTCCCCATCTCCAAACATCCTCCCGTCTATTTTTACTATTTCGCTTGTCCAAATGCCCTCCGTGACCGACACCCTCACAAACCCGCCGCATGAACATCAAGATGTCAGGTGGCCTAAAGCAGGGGGAATTCGCCCACGTATCAGGATTCCAACGGCTCTTTGAGCAAGGGCAGCAATACCAACAGCAGCGGTACTGGGAATTGCCTCAAAAGCACCACTGTTACTTTTTTGAAGATCCCGAGTGTGAGTGAAATATTTTAATAATTGAAAGTGCTGTGAAACTGATTGCCAGGAGATATCAGAGAGGCTGGAGCCTGAGATTTGGGAGCCGATTAGACTTTGTGTCAGCAACGAGAGCACCCATTGCCACGTCAGGCAGGAGACATCGGTACGGCCTACAGACACGTGGGTCAAGGCTTAGACCCATCAATTGCCAAGTCAACAGGGTCTGGAGGAAATCACCGCTGCGTTTATTGCACATTGATGGTATTTGTTCTGAACCAGCAAAATCCAAAACATCAGGCACCTGTCTACAGGACGGAATGAATCCATATTCTTAGTCTGATCCTGCGAAATACTAATTGCGTAGGAAGTCCCACAGAGCTCAATTACTTACTTGTGCAAAGCTGCTAAGGCAAGGGTTCGTAGGTGGTGGGGCTGAATAAAAGGGATCCAGTTATTAGTCTCAGTGGCCAAGAGTCAAAGACCTGGCCACGCTGGATTTACCTAGTAATAACTTGTGGGGTTTGTACGGTGCCTGTAGCCTCCTCTTTAGGAGGAATCGTTCCGAACCAGATTACTGACACTACTCCAAGCATAATTACTTTTGTCTCCCAACTAAAAATTGTATTCCAACTGTAAATGCTGGGGAGACCCAGAAGATAAAGTACAATTACCTATATTCAAAAAGGCAGCATCAAACTTTATTAATAGATCCTGTATAAAATTCAATGGAAAAATCTATTCAGGGCCAGGGGCCCTACCATTTGGAGTTTCCTTAATAGCCTCCAATAAATCTGGGAAGCATAAAGGGGCTGTTAAATTAACATTTTCCTGATCTGTCACCTGTGGCATAGTTAATTTGTCAAAAAATTCTTTTAGCTTGTCACTGGACACTGTATATTCTGACAAATGAAGTCTGGAATAAAATTGACAAAATATCTCATTAATTTTCTAGGAAATCACAAATCAGATTCCATTAAGCTTTTATTGTTAGAAATGTTATATTCCACCAATCCTTTAAGGAAGTGAGGAGTAACCGGATACACAGAAAACATACATCACGGAAAAATTTCTTAGTATTTTTATTAATGGATTCTCTTAAGGCTACCTGGTGCTCTCCTACAGCCCGACCTTATGGCAATTTCTGTTTGCTGTTCATTGCAGGAGACACGGTGCTGTGCAGTACACACAGGCTACAGGGGCAAAAAAACAGGGACGCTCTCTCCCAAGCGATTGCTAACGCGGTGTGCACATAAACAGATCACTCAATTCCTTTATATTTCTGTTTTCCCTGTCTCTGTCGTCAGGATTCTTGCTGGTTGGCACATCGTAGCCCTTTGGCACACTATGGCTATTCTTCTCTGCTGCTGTTCAAGAGCTGCACAGAATTATGCCCAAAAAGTTCAGCCTGTTGAATTCACAAACTTTCTGCTTTCTGTTTTTGGTAATTTAAATTAAGCAGATCAATGTATATTTGTACACTCTCATCATAAGCAGTGGCTAAGCTTAGGAAAGGTATCCCCATTAATAAACAAATTTCTTCTGAAAGAATAACTTGGCCTCTAAGACTGCCGCTCCTGTGAATCCACGCTTCTCGTGTTGACTACAATAGACACAGCCACAGTGCAGTAATATTTGGGGCTACATAACAGCAGCAGCCAGGCTCACTACAAGAACGTAAGCAGCACCAACGGCACGCACGAATGTTCTGGTACTTCACGACGAGAGTACAACTGAAGGATATGACAGGCGACTCACGTGATGAATTTTCATGGATCTTCTGGGATTGTACTTGCGAGTTGTGGTGTTTAATTCTATAAATACTGGTTACTACAATTATGACAGGAAAACTGCAAACAGAATGATCTTCATTGGCTACATGTGATTTTAGAAATATCTGTATCACTAAATAATGTTCTGTAATAAAATTAATATGCTTTAAATATAAACACAGTATGTTAAATTTAAGAAGAATACATATTTAAACTCTATCAATTCCTTCAACATACGAAATCTTTAAGATTTTAAATCAACTTTTAATCACAGTCCATGAGAAAATATGTACCTCCCTCCAACACCAGATGATGTACATCTTGAATTGATTATTGTAGGGCCACTAATCTTCCAGATAATACAAGAAGCTCGGTGCAGTTCTGTGCGTCCCTAAGACAACCCACTCCTAAACAGAGTTCTGAAGTACCTGCGCAATGGAAAGCTGATGAAATAGGCATTGAGAAAGATGCGTACGCTGTATCCTCCTCACTTCTCGTTCGGCACACTGCACCCCACAGTAGAAAATTAAAACAAAGTCCATAAACATTTCTCAGAGAAAAGTGATTAATTTTCAACAATAATAATTTATGGCATCTTCCTGTACAATACAGTTCTGTGACTAAATGTTGTATCACTTTAAGGTTTGACGTTCTAATGATATAATGCAAAGTTTTTACTGAATCATTATTTAGTGGGAGTCATAAAAACCTCTTAAAATTAATCTTTCATGCAGATCTAGCTTATCCAAAGTTAGCATTTAATTAGATGGCCTTGGCACGAATGAGCTTACTACTTTATTTGCTCAATCAGTATACGTCTCTTCAGTAATTATAATTAATTCAAGTCATTGACTCACCTCCCAGCAAACAATGCTAAACACCACACAGAATGGAAACAAATGCTTAGCCTTTTCCAAAGGTAAAATTTCTTCTCATTTATAAACTCATGAAATGTTTTTTGGTTTAGGTGACCGGGTATTTAACAGACTACGCGATCCAGCTGTCACCTCCTAAACGTAACTAACTCACACATGCATTTAAACGACATATGGAAAATAGAGGAAGGGAAAAATTTGAAATATACTAACTCAGCATTTGCAACACGTACAAAAGTTCTAACAGTTTATGGCAAGATGAAGGACTACACTTCTGTAAGATGACCACTGAAAAGCATCGTTTCCTAAGCCCTTAAAATATTAAAAATTTAGTGCAATAATTTCTTATCCAAATAAGTGGGAATAAAACAGTCATATTCGCTCATATGCAAAAGAGCTTTTGAGGGACTGAGTAGAAAAAGAAGGCTCATCTAAAAAAATTTTTTTTTAAAAAAAGTTTAGATGATTGAATATCTTGAAAGCTTCCAATAAGCACGCGGCAGAAACCCTCGCGCCGTAGCGCAGCAGAATGACGCTACCGGCATACGGCTCAGAGCAAACACACCGGCAGCGAAACGGAATGATGAACGCGCTTATCAGCCTCCGTACCCGAGACCCACGCTACCCAGCAGCGAAACCTGAGCTGCAACCAGTAGGCTTTGGTGCAGTGAGTAGAATGGCATCTAACATGATATGATGGTTAAATATTTATAGCATAGTCTGTTCATTTTGTTTGCATGGTGTTCTAACAGATCTGGAGAAAATGCCCGTTCAGTTGCATATTATATTAATATTCAGAGGCGTAACGCTAAGTCTTAGTGCTCGTATGAAGATACGGGGTAGTTCTACCCCTCTTATTCTCCAACGCACCACACTATGCCCTACGATGGCGAATTAGAATATTTATTTCATCAGGTGGTTAAGCCAGTATCGGTATTTTCCATTACCACAGCCGTACGATTACTTTGGTTATTCTTAAGTGGTTTATGGAAAACGCCCCCAGCGAGGCCGCTGGGACCACCGACCCGCCACCGGCAGCAGGTGCCCAGGCTACTTTCGGCGCGCCTGCCGGTCCTCGCGGGCTTCCAACGCGCCGGCAGAGTTGCTCCTTTCCGAGGAGGGCGTTCTCCTTTGTATCACCCCAGCTGCGCTGCAGAGTTAGCAGATCACACTGTAAAATTCCATTAACATTGTTAAATACTTAATCTATCTTATTCACACTGTCACTATTCATAAAAATTTAACCCAGTAATTTCCTGTTATACAAAGCATAACAAAGTATGAATATTTAACCACAAGGTAAATAACACACTATTATTTTTTATTCTAAATTGTTGACTTCACTTAGCATGTCTGCTTTGTACAGCACCACACTATTTTTCAATTAAAGGTCCAGATGTTTCAAAGGCTCCAGTAGGCAGCAGCAGTTATGAGCAATGCGTTATCTGCATTGCAATGATCACTACAACATCAGCTCCAGGCTGCATTAGCATGCTCATGTTTTATTCTAGCCCCCCTCCTAATGTACCAGTTAATTATACAACACACAGCTGAGAAACATAACCTCCAGAGCTGGACAGTTTCCTTGCACGCTTCCACCTCAACGAATTTTTATATGCACCTCAAAACTATGATTTACATGTATAACCACATAATCAAGTGCCCCAAATAACTGCCTGTTCCCTCCTGGCACTCACTCCCACAATTAATAGAACTGCGTAAGTCCTGAGCAAAGAACAAGACATATAATTCTTGTAACGGCATATTTCAGTCGTATTAATACACATTCATTTATACAACTCTAAGTTTAAAAATGTTTTACTTGAAGTGCTATGGAAATGATTTCTTGTTACTTTTTTCAGACAAATTTGATCTGGAGCGGAGGGAGAAGCCCCGAGCCGTCCCCTCTGCAGCCCAGGCCTCGTTTACTCCCATACGGGTATCACTTCTGGGACAAAGGCACCCAGTCCGCCTCTAACCCCGCCGCACCGCAAAGGCGCTTTGCCAGGCGCGAGGGCGCCTCCGGCGCGGGTCAGCGCGCGCCCTGCAGCACCTGGAGCGGGGGCTGCCGTCCTCCAGAGGGCTGCCGTTCGGCCCGCCCAGCGCTGAGCTAGCCGTGCGTACGGCACCGTATCTGCCCAGTCCCCGTAGTTCTGCTGAAGAACAAAAACACACGTTCAGATTTATCAAAATGCAATTGCTACAGCTGCAACAAAACCGCATTCATTACACGAAACTATCCTTAGCTGCCACGTAGCGAAGAGAAGGAATGGCCTACTTTAGAAGAATTATTTATATTTTACTTAGTAATAAGCATTACGATTTAATACTGAGGAATAGTTATTCTTCGTAATAACAAAATGCAACAAAAACTTATAATTAAAACTACGCCATAAACATTATTTGTACGTTAAGAAATATGCCACGATATATTTTAATGAACAGATGCTATACAAAAGATGAATGTTTTCAGGAATATTCAATCCTTAAACAGATCAGCCTCTAATCCTATGCTTCTGTTGCATAAAGCAGACAGCTTAAGTTCCTCGAGGACATCAGCCAACCTTAGGTGGAACATTTTTAATACATCACCATGTCACTTTTTAATGTGCCACAATCTATTAACCACATGGCAAACTAACAGGGATTTTTAAAATATGGGTTTTATAGCTTTGTGCTGGTGATTAATTAAATAAATAGCCAGCGTTTCACAAATCATCCCTCTAATTAGTCTAAAGCAGACGCCTTGCATTCACTGGCATTATTGCCATCTGAAGCTCACAGAAGGGCAGTAGCGTTCCGAGGACGAGCCTGTGCTCTCCGGCGCGCGCCGGCACCGCGCAGCCCCGGCTGGCACGGCACCGCGCAGCCCCGAGGCAGAGGTACCGTCTTCACAGGTGCTGCAGTCAGCTGGAATTTGACTCCAGCTGCTTGGAAAAGATGTTCTGTGTAATTATTCTCCCTCATCCTGAAGGAAACCATCGAGATAACAAAGAAAACAGGGCTGTATCTGGAATGTGACCTGAAGTAACGAAGTTGTACGTTGCAGAAAATGAACAAATATTAAAGGCAGATGCTAGAAAAAATTTACAAGCTAAATGATACATTTTCTGTCAAAACATTTCAAAGTTGAAGCTACAACTAATTACATGCGGTCCATTCAAAGAAGCCAAGCAAGGCTTATCATTAAAATGACTCAATTATTCTTAAAAAGAAAGAGAAAATCATCTGTAAAACCTGCCTGAAATCTCATCATTTTTACTCTGCCTATCTAGATAGATCATTTCCCCCAGAGCTCAAATTAAACTCTTAGTAGTTAATATGTTCAAGTTTTACTACAGGTTTTTCTCCAAATTATTATTAACTGGAATTTCCTATCTAGGAAGGTTTTTATATGGAAATATGTTCTGCAGTGTTTAGTGACACTATCACAACAGCTTTTTCCCCCTCAATTTAAAAACCATCAGAGAGAGGGAGAATGATGTCGCAGCCAGGCTGCTCAGAGATGGGATTTTATTTCCTCTACCAGCCAATTCTTTCTCAGCATCAGTCACTAAACTCGCCCCGTAAACCGAAGTTTCCTTACGCTCAGAAGATACCTGCATTATTCAGCGGGGCTCAAAGAACAAGTCGCAGCCCGTTTGGACGGGGACGTCCCCGGGGCGCCAGGGCTCCATCCGACCAGCCGTGCCCGCGATGCCTGGAGCGCCCGACTGCGGGGGAACCCCCCGAGGACCACGGAGCTGCTCGTGAGCGATGCCGACCTGCGCCTTACTCCCTCCAACTTCGCCGTGATGAGCAAAAAGTCATGGGATTGAAAAGCGCGGCCTTGAGAAAGCGATCTATGATAAATAATCCTAGGGCTGGATTACGCCAAGAAAAACTGCGCAGAATTTGACTTGGTTATATTACTTGTCAGTGAGGTGGATTCATTTAATCACACTAAATTTAAACAACTCTGCTTCCAGCAATATGGTCAAAGTTTCATACTTCAAAAATCACTAACAGAAGAATAAATGCCTTGGTGATCTGCTAAACAGAACTGCTTGCTCTTCTTGCAAAAAGAACAGAATCCAAGAAAAACACTAAAGCCTCTTCAGTGAGGGATGTCTCAGCCGTGTCCTTCAGCTCAACTTTTTCAGAGCTTAAGAAACAGGGCAACCCTGCAACACCGGTGTCGGCTGCCGAACTGCATTTAACGCCGCCGAACCCGCTGCCCAGCTGCTCTCGCAGCCAGCCCTCGCCGGAGGGGCAGCAGCAGCAGCTCGGGTCCGCACGTCCAGCCAGCCCCGCAGCGCAGGGGGTGCCAAGGACACGCTGCCTTCCCAGCGCCGAGGGGGTACCCAAGAGCAAGGCAGCTGAGAAAAATTATCTTAGCATGTAGAATAAAGAATCGCAAGACTTGAGACTTAATTCTACCCTGTCCCAGCAATTAAAAAAAAACCACAACCCACTTAAATTCCTCAAATCTGCAACACAAGTTCAGACCTTGGATTTATCCCTTCAAGAAATCTGAAGTTCTAATTAACTGTACTGAGAGCAACCTAACAGATTTTCTGTGGCGGACTTGTCTCTTTGTTTTTACTAGCAGTATGACTGCAAAAAGAATTGACTGGCCGTGAAAATTTTATACTGCTTCTTCTGGAAAATAATATTTGCATTACATATAGCTGGAGCACTGAAATTCTACGTTATTTTTCTAATTAAGTACTGTTTTCCCTATTATTGTGCCTACAAAATTACTTTTAAAAATATACTTTACACAGCATATAATATACATCCTGAAAGGATACAAATGACTCACTGACTTTGAGTCGAGAAAAAGCCCCAACTCCTGGCTTTCTGCAGAATGAACACTGTCACGATACTTTTCAGAAGACTGGCCTAATAATTCCCGTATGGCTAAAATCTCTCTGATAGTTACACCCGATCTCCACAAATGCTCTTTACGCTTTTATCCAGATGCAGAAAAGATCTTTACTTCCTACTCATAACTACTTTCATTCAGCACTAACGCTACGTTTCTCTTCGAAAGTGCTCCTTTAAAGTCAGCGGCGCACGACCAGCTCTGACCACCGCTGCCGTCACGGAAAGGCCGGGTTCTTGCTTGAGGCCATTTTGAGCCAAAAGCCATTTAAACCAAGTATTTAAAAAAAGCAATAAATGCATTCTGAATACGGTACGGAATCTATATCAGCATTCCAGATGACGACAATAGCGGGGAAAGAAGTCCAGGACTTTTTAACTCCTGCACGACACCTCTGTCCCCGGAAGCGAGCAGGCCACGCAGTGCCAGGTCTACAGAAGGATCCCTCCTACGCCATTTCAACAGCCACAAGTCATTTGGGTGGCACCTTTAACAAGACTATTAAAAACTTTAATCTTCGGAAGCTTCTGCCCTTAAAATACCGCACAAGAAAAAGCTCTGATGGGCTAGGTCACGTGAGCTGGGTCGATGCAGGGTTAAAACCTGTCCTGCAGATACACTACCAAAACCCCCTGGCCCCTGCCGTTCTGTAATGCAGGCCATGGTACGAGGCCTTCACGGCGCTTTCTGACGTAAAGTGCTTTCAACTTTTTTCCCCCCAGGATTTAGCCTAAGGAATAATAAATTCGATCTCCATAGAGAGCTGAGACACTTTTTGTTAGTAAATAAATTTTTCTCATCTTAAATGAGCTTTACTAGTATTAAGAAGCTAACGAGAATTCTTTTCCTCTTTGTTTCAGATAGGCAAATAAAGGCATCTTAGATGGGAAAACCCAGACCATTATACTGTCTTTATAAACTGAGTGGGGAATATTTAATAAAATCTAAATTTATAATGGAAACAAGAATTAAATGATTACCACTCCACTTCGATTTAATGTTTAACTACAAAACCAGAATTCCTTGGTCCGCGATACTATGGTGCCTGAACAGACCCATAAGAGAGTCCTTACTCTGTAATTAGTGTCAATGTTTTAAAGTTATATTTCAAGTACACGGGTCAGAGTAGAGCCACAGTCTAAAAGACTATCCTCTGAGAAATGAAAGAAAAAACACTTATCCCCCCTAAAAAAAGTTTCTGACAGTAAGCATTTCTGTGAAGTGTATACATCCAGTCCTCCTGCAAACAGCAGACATTAAAAACATTTGCTCATAAAACATATCCATAATTCTTTGGCTGTTAAGAACCTTAACTTGTGAATATGTTTTTCATTTGGCTTGATCTGTAATTAAGGGAAAGATAATGACATTAGTAAATTGCTAAAAATCAATTAGACAGACTAAAATGCAATATGATTCAGCCAAAAGATTAACAAGTGCATTATAAAAACTACTTTAAAATTCTTTAATTCTAATTAAGCTTGCTTTAAATGACCACTGCCTAAGAAATGCTTTTGGTTTAAATGCATCATCGAACTGTCCATTCATTAAATTTGCCTGTACATTTCATTGTACCGGCTGTTTTCCTTCTTTTTCTATTTAAATAACATTTCATACACAGAAAAAGGGTTTGGATGTTTTGGAAGAACTCCTCGCAGGCTCTCAGGTCCTCTATTGTCTCCGGGCAAGGTCGGAACCATTTAATGGGCTCCCACTTGTACCCATCATCTTCACTTCATGGCATTTGTTGAAATTAAAATATTCAAGCAGAATTACAGTTTCTCCCACAAAAACTAAGGCCCGTACCTTACACATAAGGCGTACCCTCTACTTGTTACTTCTTCAAAGAAACTACCAGGTAAGGCAACCAAAACCAACTCAGGCTTAACCTCCCCATAACCTGTTCAGGGCTTGGAGAGACAGTTACTGACCAGTGACACTTTAAAGACATAGAACATATTTTAAACTTTCTTCTGTTGGTGCCTACATTAAAACTGGATGGAAGCAGGGGGGATGTCACGATGCCATCCCTGCAGACACAAATTTGAAGCGATGCAGCCCTGCTAGAATTGCACAATAATTTTAGTGCACAACACTGCTTTCAATACAAGAAGCATGAGATTTTCCTTTTCCTTTCTGCAGGAAGAATTTAGTGTTTGACACGCATTCTTACTAAATATAGCACACCATGCTGTTTTATCAATATATTTCAAACTTCAGAGTTTCTCTAATGCTCACACCCTCTTTAGAGAGGAGCGTGCCAGTTCACAAATGCCTGGGGTAAAACAGACCTTTGATGACAAAAGCATTTTATAAAAGGCACCTGCAATCAAGCTTAAACATAATCTTTTTGGAAATGGTTCATGTAAGAATTGAAGGGCTGAGACATGAACACAGGAAGGCTGTGCAAAGGATCGGAAGAGGAAGGGCGAGGAAGGGGAGAGAGGGGGCGTGGGTGACTGGGGGAGCAGGCAAGGCGCAAAGCGTTGCTTCCCACCTGGTGTTACATGAAAGGGTTCAGAGCCAAGAGCTGGAAACTCTGAGCTGATGACTTTATTACTTATTCCACAAAGAATAATTAAATAATACATTTGGTTTTGTTACAGCACTGCCTTTTGTCCCTCAGTAACTAAATTGAGCGCTTTGTGGTGAACACACAACGTCAAGACAGATTTTTGCAAGTATCAAATTCATAAGCAAAGACATGTCAACAGACACGGCACTTGTAATAAACTTGCATCCAATTTAAGCGTGGCCTCATCTCAACAGATTTTAAATGCAA